>NC_054468.1:106552287-107248196 GCF_017639515.1 Carcharodon carcharias
AGAGACAAAAGCAGGAGAGAGAGCACTCACAGTAGCATTGAGAGAGGGATGATGTGGTGCAGGGTCTTCACGTGTTCACCACCAAGCTCATTGTCACCGCAGGCAGGGACCATGTCCTTACCAGTCAGCGCAATGGCTCACTCCTCACAGTGAGTGAGGAACCTAATGTGGGCCACTCCACCCCTGGTCTGGGACATCTCCCTGCTTCTCCTGCATGAAAACAGATGGAGAGAGAGTGTGAGCAGGACACATGGACTGTGTGGAATGTTTGTGTGGTGAGCGGAGCCATGGACAGGATGAGGATTGAGCTTCAGAGGATATGAGCCTGATGGAGATGTGAGGGTGTGTGTGAGAGTTAGTGGTGTTGTCCCTTGAGGTGTGAGATCCCGGTGGATGGGTTTGTGAGTGTGTGAGTTGAGAGTGATGAGGTGGTTGACTTACCCTGGGGGAACGGATAAGATCATTCATCCTCTTCCTGCAATGGGTGGCTGACCTCCTTTGAGCTCTGGTGGTGCTGAGTACCACTGCCACTGCCTCACAGATTGGTGACTCTGGTGGACTTCCTGCAGCCAGAGAGGGGGTAGAGGACATCACGGTGCCTTCCACTGCATCCAGCAGGTGACCCAGAGAGATGTCACTCAGTTTGGGGGCTGCCGTCTTCTTTGCTTTCAGGGCCACCTGTCACCTGGAGCAGTCCTGGTCCAGAGATATGAAGTAGGCATGTGCTCTGGTGCACTTTAAATATGGCACCCTGAGCGAGGAAGTGCTGAGGTCAGGACATGGCGGGCAACTCCGAACCCACCTCCCAGCGAGCTGGCGTGTTCCCCATGAACACATAATGAATGAGACTTGACTTGCTGGTGGGTAAAACAGAAAGATGGCAACGAGGACAGGATATCTTTCTGGTATGTATTGCATTGAATAAGGCTAACACATGCTCAACTGCAGGCAGCCATTATTGAACTAGCTTTATTCAAACCTCCCTGCCTTATTGAACTAACTTCATTTACATCTCCCCACCAGAGATGGCAGCAAAGAGGGCAATATAACAAAATGCTCAGGTCTTGCAATATATAACACTTGGGGCTGAATTCTCCCCCCTTCGGTGGGGGTTGTGTGGGGGCGAGAGTGAACTCAATCAGCGCCCCCAATCAGGTGTGCGCCGTCATTTCACGTGGGCGGGCCAATTAAGCTGAGCCCGTGGATGAGGTTCCATGAGAAATGTGATGGCTGCCTGGGCTCTTCGCCTGCCACCCCCCCCACCCCCCCCATCAACCTTAAGGTTGGACGGGCAGCTCATTTAATTGATTTAATTAGTTTTAAACAGGCCTCAATAGGCCTTTGACAATTCGGTGGGTGCGCAGCCAACGTGCAGTGATGCTGGGACACCCGCCAACATCACCACGTGTCATTTTACACGTCAGCGAGTGTGCCCCACCCCAGCTCACCGACCAGAATGTTGCTTCACAGTATCAAGTAGAATATACCTGGATCAGCAAATAGATGGTGAAGGTGCCCCCCCCCCCACCCCCCACAATGCAGGAGAAGGTTTCAGCTGGACATGGTTAATGTGATTAAAAATTCATTTCAATTTGTTGAATATTTGTCTCTATGTCAGCAGGCAGACCGAAACACAAAACCAGCCAGATCAATACACTATATGTTGGGTCACCTATCATCTTCCCAGAAGCAGAGTCAGATCAGCACCGCTCCCTGCCCGCTGGCAGCGGGTAGCTAAGAAATGGCACCAAAGCCAGGCTGGGGGTTGATTAGCGATGTTGCCAGGATTATCCTAATGGCAGATGGATCCCCCATTGAGGCCGAGACCTGGCAGGTGTTTGGAGGCAGCCTTTCAGAGTCAGGCCCAGGGGCCAGCGAGGGCTTCCTTTCAATACCAACACCCTGAGGTCACTGGTGCCAGCGGGTCACTATTGTAGCTGCAGGGCATCTTCCACAAGGATTTCCCTTCACAATGATGCCCTGGAAATCTTCTAAGAATCTTCCAGAGAACCTTCTAATTTGGTAAGATTTTGCCCTGCTGTGTGGTTCCACAGATCGGGGGAAATAAATAAATTTAGCGTTTTTCATGGCTGACCCATGAGGAAATGGGTTAGAAAAGAAGATAAATAATATCTTAACTTTAACACTTATGACCTGAAACATGATTTGCACCAATATTGTCCTAGCTGCTTAAGGTCCTCCTTGTGAAGTTAAAGTCAGTAAGATCGAAGTAGGAACTGAATTTCCTATCAGTCACTATATCTCAAAGTCAGCAAAATCCATTCACTCCACAAATTGTGCTGTTATCGAACCATGTAAAAAATGCCCTAAAGAAGATCGTTTAGTTCTTGCAGATGGATTCTATTTTTGTTACTTTAAAAGTGCTTGTACCATCATTAACTTGCTCTACCTTGTTATTTCTGCCCATTCTTCTTCTGTTCTCTGCCCAAAGGCAGGTCCTTGATGATCGGTCACATAAAACCACAGCAAAGAGTCATGACTTTTTGCTACAGGTAGGACAAGGAGGCAGGTCCTGCATGAACCTCAGGCAAAGCAGTGGTCAAACCCCAAGCTGTTGGTGTTAACCTGATCCACACAATAGCCTTTAAGCCAACAGAGCTAACCCATATCTTACTTAAATGAATGTATTCATTTTAGCCTGAGCAGGATAGCCTGGCTTTTGGAGAAGACAGTTGAGTACGTTGGTGTCTGATCTCATTCCCTTATAAAGAGCTGCAACGCACATAAAAGGGCAGGTTTTGATCCATGGGAGACTCAGACTGCTTTTGAAAACTGGCTTTCTTCTGTAAGCACAAAGCAAAAGAATTGCAGAAAAAAATGTCGATTAGATATCACAGCTGAAGAGAACCCATTCTGCTGAGATTATAAAATAGATCTCGACTGTTGTCATTGGTCTTCTTGATGATTGACTGAAGTATTTGTGCATTTTTTAACAAACTTTAAGTAGAATGAGCTAGAAGTAGTCACAATGTTTTACTTTCCCATATACAGAATTCTATGTATCCTGAGACTACTCATTATCAATGAAGGCATCTTTTCTACAAACTGGCATTTGTAGAAAATAAGTATGAACTTTACTGCTTGAATGCCCAACTTACCACTTAAGTATTTAGAACAGCTATCCACAGTTAAGAAGCCCATCCACGTATACAGTCAAATCTGAAGAAATATCTATAAAAGCTTAGATAATGAAATGTGAGCTGAGGGGTTCTGCTCATTGTTTGTGCTAATAAATGAGAAGTGAAGCACAATTTTTTCACCAGGTTGCTTAATTCCAGATTCAAACTTAGTCATTAAAGGCCCAAATGGGCTCTTCATTTGCACACCTTAACACAGAGATGTTCCACATGAATTTTCTGCAACATATGTTTACACAGACTGAGGAGTTTACAATTATTCTGCCTTTAAGAATGAGACCTTTGATTACAGATGTGCTTCTCTATAATTTCAATTACCTATAATTTCCAAGAAACGCTAATCCTTTTGCCATAACCATCCATTTTAGGAACGCTCAGTTCAGGTATATGCATATCTCTGCCTTTAACAGTACATTTTGTCTGATTTGCTGATGTCTCTGGTCAGACGCTGGTAATGATCCTATCAAACTTTACCAGAACACTGGACAATACACCAGCTGCACTCATTCATTTTCCAGGAGGATCTTTCTTCTTGAATTCTACCATCTGGATCCTTATTTCCAAAAAAGCCTGAAAACATATGACAGGTCAGTCAAATTCTGTAGAGAGAACAGACGAGTTACCATTTCAAATATAACCCTTCCCTAAAACTGGAAAGCAATTACAGATGTAAAGCTGCTGAATGTTTACTGTATTCTCTGTAATCCACCTGATATTTGTCATAAACAGGGAGCTTTAGCTTTGGACACCTCTTCTTTCCTTTTTATGAGAATATGTTTGGTTTGCATCTGATATATTTCCATCTTGAAGACCTGCCATTGCTCATTTACTTTCTGGCCAATCTTCCAGTTCACCTGTGTTAGATTCCTTCTCAAATGACTGAAATTGGCCCTCTGCCAATTATTTTCACCTTTGATTTTTGTTTGTCCCTTTCCGTAACTATTTTAAATCTGACTATGTTATGATCACTATTACCCAGATGTTGTTCCACGACAACAATCCACTTGTCCAAATTTATTCCCTACAACTAGATCCAGCACTGTTTTCTCTCTTCTTGACTAGAAACATACTGATTAAGGAAGTTCTACATTCAATTGTATAGAAATTCTTCCATGACCTTTATTTTATTCCTCCCAGTCTATATTCAGGAAATTAAAATCTCTTACCTATTATTGCTCTGTTACTTTTATGTTTCTTTGAAATTTCCTTGAGAAGTTTGCATTTCATCTCCTTCTCTCGATTTGGAGGTCCACAGTGAATACCAAGCTACATAAGGTCCTTGACTCTAACCAAATATATTCAGTCATTGAAGCTTCTTGTATAGCAACTTGCTGTAGAACCGTAATATTATCTTTGATCAATATTGCAAGCACTCCTTCTCTCCTGTCTTTTTTCCTTCCCAACCCTTCCTGAATACACTGCAGCCAAAATAAGGGGTCGCTCATTTAAGACAGAGATGAGGAGAACTCTTTCTCTCTCAGAGGGTAGTGCGTCTTTGGAACTCTTTTCCTCAAAAGGTGGTGGAAGCAGAGTCTTTGGATATTTTTAAGGCAGAGCTAGATAGATTTTTGATTAACAAGGGGGTGAAAGGTTATTGGGGGTAGGCAGGAATGTGGGGTTGAGTCTACAATCAGATCAGCCATGATCTTATTGAATGGTGCGGCAGGATTGAGGGGCTGAGTGGCCTCCACCTGTTCCTAATTCACATGTCCATAAGAAGGTTTAATTCCCATTGCTGCCCACTTTTTTCCATGTATCTTGGGGTAATCTTATTTGTAATGTGCATTCTAAGGTCATGTTAGTTGGCTATGCTTTAAGCCTCCATCTAATTCTTGCTCTTTCCACACTATCCTTTGTTCTGTTGCTGTATGTTGCTCCTGGTTTTGTATGCACCTTGTCTCACCTCTCTGCTGATATGTCCTCCTGCCCCTCCATGTTTCCTTTGGTGAGCTCCTGTCACCGAACCCAGTAAAGACCAACTTGGTTAAATTGAGGCTGACCCTGCAGAATCATTATTGCATCCCCCTGCTAACTTTGCTGTGCTTGAACCTCAAAATTAGAGTTCTGATAATTCAGTTCTCCCTGGCGGGAATTGTGTGTGGAATCAATTAGTCATAAAAGGGCAGGGGAGGGTGAGAAAATTTCAGTCCCGCAAAAGTTACACTGATAATTGTTGTATACAGATATTACTAGAATTTTATAATTTGTAAAGCTTACTTTCAGATCTTAAAAGCCTGGATAAAGGTGAAATTCACTAAAATAGGGATAACAACATCAGTTTTATTCTGTCTTGACTGTTTGCACAGTCTCTTCTGTATCTACAGGTTTGTAAGCAGTTTACAGGAAATGAATCTGTACATCTCATGTGGCTCTTTCTCTGCTATGGGTGAAGGGGTAATTGTAAGGCAAAACCAGGGTCCTCAGCCTGCTGCTGTGTCCCAATGAAGTTTAATGCAAGCTTGAGGAACAGCACCTTACCTTCCAATTAGGCATTTACAGCCTCTGGACACAATATTGAGTTCAACAACCTCAGACTATGAACTCAATCTCCCATTTTGAATTTGGTTTTTTTTACCCTGTGCCAGTCTGAATCTTGTTTTTCATGTTTTTGCTTTCGGACAGAGCAGTTCATTATTCTGCCGTAATATAAAGGCAAAATACTGTGGATGCTGCAATCTGAAACAAAAACAGAAAATGCTGGAAAAACTCAGCAGGTCTGACAGCCTCTGTGGAGAGAAAGACAGAGTTAACGTTTCGAGTCCGTATGACTCTTCTCCTGAGCTCTTTCACGTCATACGGACTCGAAACATTAACTCTGTCTTTCTTTCTACAGAGGCTGTCAGACCTGCTGAGTTTTTCCAGCATTTTTTGTTTTTGTTTCATTATTGTGCCATTCACATTCTCTCTGGCCCAATGCATTGTTTCTTTGCTGCAGCCATAAGCACTCCCTTTGCCTTTTGTCCCACGCCATTTCTCTCATTTAATCTCTTCCACCCTCTATCCTCAGACCTTCCCTTTTGTTCTTCCTCCCCAAAACCCTTTTGATGGCATAAACCTCATTACATTTCTATCTGCCTTCAATCTGAAGAGTCATATTCGACTCAAAGCATTAACTGTTTCTCTCTCCATAGATGCTGCCAGACCTGCTGAGTATTCCCAGCACTTTCTGTTTTTACTTCAAAGGAAGTGTCTGCTGGCTTCATGTGGATAGCGTGAGGAAGCACTGCAAGGTGTTCCAAGCAGGAGGTCAAGTTAGGTGGAATTATGAAACATCGAATATGGAAGCAGGAGTAGGCCATTCGGTCCTTTGAGCCTGCTCCAACATTCATTATGATCATGACTGATCCTCTCTCTCAATGCTGTACTCCCGCTCTCTCCCCATACCCCTTGACGCTTCTAACATTATATTAGCTCGTCATCAAAGTCTGTTTTTTCTAATGTTGCTAAACCAACATCTGAGTAGCTGCAGAGGTGTTGCTATGGGTGGCACTCAAGGCCACCTCCTTCCATTGAACCAACACCTTTGTGACCCTCCATCCCCTAGTACCAAAAAGCGAGTTTCTTTGGTGTCGGATTTCTGACAAGAATGCCCCATATGAAGGGCTTGTGAATTTGGAAGCTTGGTGCCCTGAATGATCAGCAGCCTCAAAGGTTGGAGGCCTCGTTGGGAGGTCAGAGGTCTGTTGCGGGGAGCATTGGAGACCTGGGTGGTGGGGCCAGTGAGCCCTCAAGGGAGAAGGTTAGGGGGGCATTGGAAGGGGTGGGAGGGTTGGGGGGAGGGGATGGGGGGGTTAGTTGTCTGCTCACCAGTTGTCCAGGCAGGCACGTTGGTTTAACAGGTAAGTTGAAAAGCACTTACCTCCTAGATCCAGCAGTCCTCACCTGGGAAACCCAACCATCCACAGTTGAATTCAAAATGATGAATGAAAAAGAGGAATGCACCTTCGTTATTCTATTTAAAGTGCCAACCTGCCTCTTGGGGGATGATTGGTCCACCTGTAACTGCACCCCCCCAACCCCCCCCGCCCCCCCCCAACCCTCATGCCCATCATCCTGCCTCTGTTAAACCTGGAAATGGGTGGTTGGGATTCAGATCTTTAACACTTTAACCTCTCAGCCAACCTAAACTTGCCCATTTTTGGAGTTTAAGTTTTGACCATGTTATAAAACTGGAGCACATTCTCCGGAACTGGAAAGAATTCTTTACAAGACAGTTTTGTAAAGCTTCAAAGCACTTCTTAGTCAGTGCCCTAGTACATTTACTTTTTTTAATTTTTGTTCCTGCAAACAGTCGTTTGTCAAAGAGGATAGGGGAGTTAAATAGAGCTATTTTGAAAACACAGCCGCCTAAATGATCCTTTACTGTGGAGCCTTGTAAAGTAATCATTGAGCTTGATGTACAGTTGCTGGTACAAACCATCTACTTTGCTGCACATGTTATCTGAGAACAGACTTCTGTGTGCAATGGCCAATGTGACCAGGCAATTTGGAATTTCTCTTACCCCATTCTGGTTGCCTGAAATCATTCAGAATAAAGGCAATCCAGATTCAATTGAGTTGGCTGGATAACTGGGACAGGTTTAATATCTGCTTGAGCATCAATATTCTTGAGTAACTTCTTTGCACTTGAACCCATAAAAAAGGTACAGGGGCTCAGTAATGTTTCATTCGTCAGAAAAAGACAAAGTGCAACGACATGCCGGTCAGCTCATTAGAATTCCGACATTTTTATGGAACCATAAGTATAAGATAATTACTAATAAATCCAGTCGGGAATTCAGAAGAAACTTCTTTATCTAGGGAGTGCTGAGAATGTGGACTGGCTATCACAAGGAGTGGCTGATGTGAACAGCATAGAAGCATTTAAGGAGGTGGATAAACACATTAGGAAGAGAATGATATGCTGACATAGTTAGATGAAATAGGATGGAAGGGGACCTGTGTGGAGCATAAATGCTGGCAGAGATCAGTTGGGCTGAATGGCCTGTTTCTGTGCTTTACATAAAACAGGTCTCATTCAGCCCAGTAAACCTGTTGAAACCAATTTTCTCCCCTCTTTGCCTGGAGACATTGACTCAAGCAGATTATGTTCCATGGACTCCGGTTGCCATCCAGTACCCTGGTCAAGTGGTCAAGTTTTCACATGGAAGCTAGAGCCAGTGATTTAGGGCTAGCTTTTTGGCAGGAGGACATCACAGCTCAGTCCTGTCCTCACCCAACTTTCAGACATGTAGCATCACAAGGGAACAATTAGAAGTGGGACCTCATTTTCTCCTCACAAGCCCAGGGGCACCAAGACCATTGGGAACATTGTTACTGCAGCCTCTAGAGAGATCAGTGGGCCCTGCTCTATCAAATGGATTATGTTCAATTTTACTTTCTTGCCTTACTTAGATAACCTCCTGAGAGACTGTGAGAAACCACAAACAGAATTCACAAGATGAAGCTCGGTGGCATTGTTCTCTGTTTTGTGTAGTTGATCCGGTTAAAGTGCAATAAACACATGCACTTTTTGCCATTTTGAGCGTATATTTCTGTTTATTCACCATTAATATTTCATTTGAACAATATCAAATATTGAAAATCTATGTTCCTGCAAAGAGAGAAAAAAACCATGAAAATAATTATTTGGAGAATTAAAGTGAAATTCCATGTTCCTATGTTATTTAAAGGTATAAATTAGTGAAATGGAACACACTTAATGTATCACCTTCAAAATAGCAATTCACAGATGTTCTGCTAGGCCAGTGGTTGAGTGCTGTTCTCCACATGATGAAGTATCTCCACAATGTTGGTGACTTGCATTATTTCTCACTTCAGTTACCAGCCATGTGTAGTAATGAGTCATTCCCACTAAGAAAAAGCAAGGCAGTTTAAATGATATCTGCTTCCACCCAAATACTGAAGGATATCAGTGGCAAATGTGGCAAAGTCTAACTCTGGCTAGAAAAAAAATATGAAGTGATGCTAAAGCTGACAAAAGAACATAATTTTAAGCAGAAAAACAGTCTTTAAAAATAAACCTATCAATCTGTAACTGTAGGGGATGAGGGATGTGCTAGCATAATTGAAAAATAGTAAAATATTAATGTTTGCACTCTTTTAATTCATTGAAGTCTTTGTTAAATTAAAATGCCTAAACCTTCTACAATAAAATACTTCCAGGCATTAAAAATCCCCTATTATAACTATACACAGGATTTTTACAAATTCACATTTTATTGAGTTAAAGAAACAAAGTTTATAATGTGTTTGGTTTTACTAAAGTTATGGCAATATTAATCCTCAAGAACAAAAATTATGTTTTTGAATTCTTAGATTGCATTTAATATCTCTTCAGCAGCTTTAAAGAAAATCATCTGCAACAAAAGTATGCCTGTCATCATCATTTCAAAACCATTTAGTTCAACACATTTGGTGCTTCTTTTCATACCATCCAGGTCAATTTATTTCTGATCTGTACTCTCCTGTACAGTCAAACAATTGTTTCTTCAGAAGCTGAAGAGCAGACTGCATTCAGCCTGTAGTATCAATCGAGAGGTGGCCTTGAATGCTTTCTCAAATAATGTGTTGTCACTGGAAATGAGTTTCCTGCCATCAATGCTTCCTTTATCAGTGAGTAAGTCAGCACTTAGGAAAATTAATGTAAAATTAATAACAGGTAGGAGTTCCTCAATATATTGTATCAGGCATTGAATCAGTGTATCACACACTGAGGCTGCAATATATATATATATATATATCTTGAGTACAAAAAAAATGTTAGCTATGTAGGGGTCAACAACCAAGGTTTCCACCATAGTCTTCACTTCTGATTGAATTCGAATGTATGTTTCCCAACATTAACTGCAACATCTTGATAAAACTGATTTCTGAAGTAATGCTGTCACTGTGGGTCACAAAACTGTTTCCTTAATGGAACTGCTTCCTCTTATAGTGACTATCAAAAATGAAACACTCCCTGCTTTTGCCGAGCGTTTATTAGCTCCTTTTATCATCACAAATACAAATCGGACACAGTAAGACCTGTGCAATATTTTGGCCAAATTAAAGCATGTTAAATCAGCAGCTGCTTTTGATATGGAATGGCCCTTATTAAATCTAACTCAAGTTCACAATATTCTTGATCACCCAACAACCTCCCCCCACCCCGGCAACCCCCAAAAAATTAATGCTGGGCAAATCCTCGGATTAACCCCTCCAGTCCACCCCACCCAGCCTCATCAATATTCATATCAATAACAGCAGGGAGAATTGAATTGAAAAATGTGCAGTCCTATTTAAACAGCTTCTGTGAAACCAATTGCAGGAAAGGTTATTTAATAAGTCTCTCGATTGCTTAATACTGCTCCTGAAATCAGGTAAAAGCGATGGAAGTGCTAATATCACACAACTCATAGATTATGCACCTCCCGACCTCAGCAACTCAAACAGCACTTTGTGTTGTTAATGGCCATTGCCACTTCCCCCGTCCTTCTTTTCCTTTTGTGGTCACAGCTAGTCGTTCATGTTTGGTGTCACTCTGTGGAAAAGGCTTGTCTGTCAGACAAGAATGTCATTGTTCTTTGGACTACTTCCCGCAGGAGAGACCGGAAAAACATGAACCACATTCATGTTGTTTAAAAAGCACGCTTTGTGCATTCTGCTCAGTTAAACACAACAAAAAAAAAACAATAAAACTGCTGGGAAATACCAGCGAAGGCCATCCAAAAGGTTAAAAAGGACACTCTTCACCTAATTTTCCTGGCGATAAAGGAGTGGACGAACGGAGATAAAACAAACGTTTCCAAAATTGATGCAAAGCTATTTGCAATGAAGGGGGTGAGCGTCATAAAAGCTAAGTGCTCAAATCAGTGCTTTTCCACTGTCACCCCATTCTGAGGCCGGAGGATTGCCGTGACCCGCAGAGTATGAGCCCGGTGGGAGGGTAGGGCTGTGGGAGGAGTTGAGGGATTCGGGAGGGGATGGTGGATAGGTGGTTGGAGAGAGCTGTGGAAGCGGGGGTGCTGGTGGATTTAAACGAGCCTCGCAGCTGTTAACACTCGGGTTACAGCTCCACAGCAGCCTTGGAGCTTATGACCCAGAATTTCATCTGGCACCTCCCGGGGTGGGGGGGGGGGGAGTAGTGGGGGAGGGGTCGTCACCCAGTTTGGGAAGCCCTGATTTAAATATTAAAGTGTTTAAAACAGTGAGAATAGTAGTTTGTGGGTCAAATGCTGCAAAGTTGTTTTTCATGATTTTTATTTTCAACTAATGCGTCATTTTCCAATCAACTATTCCTTGTACGATCCAATCTCCAGTCATGCCCTCGCAGTAAAAGAAAGAGCCTTTATTAGCACGTGAGCTGTAATATTTTTGCACATTGTGCTCAGCATCCCTTGAGAAGGATGGGGAAAAAGGTTATATTTACAATTTCCTGAAATCAAACCTGTGGGGCAATTAAGCAGACAATTAGGCTAACCTTTCTCACGCTTCCCAGAAACACCCGGGTATTAAAGGATACAGTCCAAGGAGGAAGCAATATGCCTAACACTAAACCAAATTACTGATGCAACTGAATCCTAATAAACCGTAGCTAGTGCACCATGAAATTTAGTGCTCGGACCAGGATTATGCTTGGATTAAGCATTCTGCAAACTGCAGACACAAAAAAAATTGCATATTTGCCATCATTCATTGTGCAATTCAATTGTAATACAAACAAACTGAAACAAAACAGTTAAATGTATGATTTAGACAAAAGGGATCAGGCTCCCCAAAATATGCCAGTGCCTCCGCGAAACTCAACACTTTCAAGGCTTGCCAACCTCCCGGAACTCTCCAGGGTTCTCGCAGATCTCCGGACTCTGCTGTGAGGCTCCCGGTAGAAAAAAACCTGCCCAGTCAGCAAAGCTGGTCGGCTGATCGCTGCTCCTGCAAATGGAACTGTCCCCTCAGTCAAACACCTGTCATGGACGGAACTGTTCTGCCGGAAAGGATGGTTTAGAAATGGAATTGGTTACATAGTCGAAAAGGAAAACTTTACAAGGGAGACAGGGCAGGAGAGGGGAACTATTGAATAACTATTGTAAAGGGCCAGCACAGGCTTGATGGACCAAACGGCCAACTTCTGTGGTGTATTGATTCTACTGTCATCAGTCTGTTCCTTTCCTGTCACTATTGGACCCCCTTCACTATGAGCATCGGACCCAACTGTGACTTTCCAGCCTTCAAATTTCAACCCCGGGGATCGAGTATTTTCCCCATTATTCTGGGCACTGGGGAAATAAACTCCCCATTTGCTCCTTGCACCAATCACCCCGCTTGCCGCACAGTGTGGGGGGCCGTGGGTGGGGGGGGGGGGGGGGGGGATGCACGTCATCAGCCTCTGGAGCGAGGGAAAATGCACTAAGACAGGAGGACGCCGCGTTTTTGCCCCTGTACCAGGATGATTCCATGAGTCCCAATTGAAATAGGAGGGCTAGAAATTGGAAGAATAGTGTATATAACTCTGTCCTAAACGCGAGTTAGTGCTTTATAATTAGAGTGAAATCTGGTCAGATAATTTGTTTTCAGATTTTAGTACTGCAGTCTGACCAAATGCATCTAAACGAATGACTGTAAAAAGGAAAGACTTGCATTTAAATAACACCTTTCACAGCCTCCATGTATCCCAAAGCATTTTGCAGCCAGTGGAGTACTTTTGTAATGCAGTCACTGTTTTAACGTAAGAAACATTAGCAGATCGCTTGCACACAGCAAGGTCCAACAAACAACAATGCAATAATGGCCAGATAATCTGTTTTTGTGATGGCGTATATGGGATAAATATTGACTAGGATATCTAGGGCCTGGGATAACCCCACACTCTTTATTGGAATAGTCATAGAGTCATAAAGTTATAAAGCACAGAAACAGGCCCTTCGGCCCGTCGTGTCCATGCCAGCCATCAAGCATCTTTCTATTCGTATCCCATTTTTCAGCACTTGGCCCCGTAGCCCTGTATGCATGTGGGATACCTGACTTTATTAGCTGAGGCATAGAATTAAAGAGCAGGCAGGTTATGTTGGAGCTGTATAAAACACTAGTTAGGCCACAGCTGGAGTACTGCGCAGTCCTGGTCACCACACTATGGGGAGGACGTGATTGCACCGGAGAGGGTGCAGAGAAGATTCACCAGGATGTTACCTGGGCTGGAGCATTTCAGCTATGAAGAGAGATTGGATAGGCAGGGGTTGTTTTCCTTAGACTAGAGGAGGCTGAGGGGGAACCCGATAGAGGTATACAAAACTATGACGGGCAAAGATAGGGTAGATAGGAGGAAATCTTTCCCCTTAGTGGAGGTGTCAATAACCAGGGGGCATAGATTTTAGGTAAGGGGCAGGAGGTTTAGAGGGGATTTGAGGAAAAAAATGTTCACTCAGAGGGTGGTTGGTATCTGGAACACACTGCCTGAGGGAGTGGTAGAGGCAGGAACCCTCAACATTTAAGGAGCATTTAGATGAGCACTTGAAACGCCATAGCATGCAGGGCTACTGGGCGAAGTGCTGAAAAATGGGATACGAATAGAAAGATGCTTGATGGCTGGCATGGACACTCAATGACAGGGGACTATTACCAAATGTTTTAAAGTAAACACAATAACATTTGCAAGAGAGTAATACTTACATCCAGTTATAATTGGTATTTAGTCACGTTAACATTTAATTTCTCAAATGATTGCGACCACTGTATCTGTTTTAACATTGGAATCTCAGGAATCTTGAGATCTGGGAGTTCCTATCCAAGGACATACTATATCTTTTGGCATGGACCTTTGAGTCCACAGAGACCTCATGACAACTAACTGCATGCATTTTCAAGACAGAATCCAACCATCCCTTCCTTGACATTCAATGGCATTACCATCGCTGAATCCCCCACTATCAACATCCTGGAGTTTACCATTGACCAGAAACTGAAGTGGACTAGCCATATAAAGCCTGTGGCTACAAGAGCAGGTCAGAAGCTTGGAATTTTGCAGTGGGTAACTCACCTCCTGACTCCCCAAAGCATCCACAAGACACAAGTCAGGAATGCAATGGAATTCTCTCCAACTCTCTCTTCGATGCAACTCCAACATTCAAGAAGCTCAACACTATCCAGGACAAAACAACCTGCTTGACTGACACCCCTTCCACCACCTTCATTATTCAGTCTCTCCATCACTGATGCACAGTGGCAGCAGTGTGTACCATCTACAAGATGCACTGCAGGAACTCACCAAGTCTCCTTTGACAGCACCTTCCAAACCCACAACCTGTACCATCTAGAAGGACAAGGGCAGCAGATGCATGGGAACACTACCACCTGCCAGTTCCCCACACACCATCCTGATTTGGAAATATATCGCTCTTTCTTCACTGTCTTTGGGTTCTGGAATTCCCTTCCTAACACCACTGTGGATGTACCTACACTACCTGGGCTGTAGCAGTTCAAGAAGGTGGCTCACCACCACCTTCTCAAGGGCAATGAGGGATTGGCAATAAATTTTGGTCAAACCAGTGTTGCCCACATCCTGTGAAAGAACTTTTAAAAATCCATGTCTATACAATAAATTCAGGCAAATATAAGGGTAAAGCATTAGTTTAAATTAGTTTACAGTCATTGAAGTATTTTTGAAGAAACTTTGTTACATTCCTGATCTTAAATGTGCTACTGGGAAACTATGTAGACTAGTTTAACTTAACCTTTGGACTGCTGAAGTACTAAATACAAGAAGATAGCTTGAGATTTATGAAATTCTTTGTGCAAAAAAGGACCATCTGAAAGGGAGGATCTCTAAAGGAAAGAAAAGTAATCACATTCTGAAAGTATATAGAATTTACCTGATTGTCAGAAAGAGACCATATATAGCAAGAGTAAGTGGTCATGCCAAAGGTGCCTTGTAAGGTAATGGTATATGAGCTTTGGTCATATGGCCAGAGCCAAGCTGAATTGGACCAATCACAGAGCTATCATGCACCTCAGGAAACAATCATTGGGTAGAAACGGTTTGTGCATATGGTAACTCTCACATCCAGAACAGGATAAAGGAGCACAGTCAAGTTGGAGAAAGAAGAACAGCTTACTGGACCTCCTCATGGCAACATAAAGACAACACAGCAGATCACAAAGAAAGAAGCAGCATTATAACAAGACACAGGAGGAAGAGGCAGGGTCATAGCAAGACACAGAGATGAAGAGGCAGCAAGGTCCAAGCCAAGTAGTGTGCTCCACATCCAAAGTTTACACAGGAAGTAAAGCCTGGTGCAACCTGTTAACCATCACCTGGTTTGTTATGTTTTATATTTTATATCTAATAAATTTTCCTGAATTTTTGCAAGCTAATCAGTCCCTCTGTCAACTTTCTTTGTTAAGTCCAAGAACTCTAGAATTCAAATAGGATTCTTACAAAACTATGGGCAAAGTCTCACGTGATTAAGCATTGCATGGCTAAGAATTGCAATAATGAAATATTACGTGATCAAACTTCTAGGAATATGTTCAGCAAGAATTTCAACCCATTCATCATTGGGTCAATTATATTTAGCAGGCTGAGCATTGAAAACATTGGGGAATCAGGAATAATACTTGAGTTATGAGATGAATGGAAGTGGCTCTGAAGAATGGAATTCCATGCTTAGAGTTAATTGGACTTAACTTGAGAGATACAAGGATTGAAGAGAAAGTAAATTTTCCTTGACATGTAATGGTTTCTAGGTGTCTTTGTTAGTTGAAAGGATGTCCATAGCCAAGCACAAGAACTTCAGGTTATTCCATTATCTGACTTCTTGTGTAAACATATACACATTGAAAATTCCAATATGAATTCATTTATATCAATTTGAAAAAGAGCTTTTATGATACTGCATTTCTTTCCTGCACCATTCAGAGGAATACATATTATATATAACAATTATTTTCACATACAGTAGCTGGCTAAAGCTTTTGTTGAAGGAGCTCTTTGACTTTTTAAAGTGGGCTGCTACTCTCTGCAATGATAGTCCAGCTCCTAAACAGCCTCTGCTCTGATGAAAGGTCATCGACTTCAAATGTTTACTCTATTTCCCTCTCCAGAGATGCTGCCTGACCTACTGAATGTTTCTTGTAATTTCTGTTTTTATTCCACAATACCTGCTGTTATCATTTTCTTTTCCATTATCCTTACTGGTTGACAGAATTTGTTTCATACTAATGGTGGATAAACAATGTGTGGCAAGGACACAAGTGCTCTGTAACATACAATAATTATAATGCAATCAATTTTGTTAGGAAATACGGATAATCTCAACCTGGATTAGCATGAAATAATTTGAAAATGAAAGCGTGCCTTCGAACTATTTCCAATTAAACTACTGTGCAAAATTTGTAGACTGCTACTTGTACAGTTCATAGCTATTCCAGCTTCAGATTAACTAAAGGCATTGTGCCACTTTGCCAGATAGTTTGGTGGATTGTGCTATCCAAAACAGCACCAAAAGGTGGTGGAAGCAGATACAGATAACAGAGTCACAGTACTCCAGGTGTGGTTCTTGCTCTCTGAAGTGAACATACATACATACAAATTAGGAGCAGGAGTAAGCAATTTGGCCCCTTGAGTATGCTCTGCCATTTAATAAGATCATGGCTGATGTGATTGTAACTTCAACTCCACATTCCAACCTACCCCCGATAACATTACACCCCCTTACTTATCAAGAATCTATCTAGCTCTGCCTTAACAATATTCAAAAACTCTGCTTCCACTGCCTTTTGAGGAAGAGAAAATATGAAAAAAGAGCAGGAGTAAACCATTCGGCCCCTCGAGCCTGTTCCACTATTTAATAAGATCATGGCTGATCTGATAGTAACCTCAAATGTGCATCCCACCTACCCCCAATAACCTATCACCCTCTTGCTTAGCAAGGATCTATCCACCTCTGCCTTAAAAATATTCAAAGACTCTGCATCCACCACCTTTTCAGGAAGAGAGTTTCAAAGACTCACGACCCTCTGAGAGGAAACATTTTGCCTCATCTCTGTTATAAATGGGTGACACCTTACTTTTAAATAGTGTCCCTAGTTCTAGATTCTTCCACAAGAGGAAGTATCCTCTCCACATCCACCCTGTCAAGTCCCCTCAGGATCTTATGTTTCAATCAAGTCACCTCTTCCTCTTTTAAACTCCAACAGATACAAGCCTAGCCTGTTCAACCTTTCCTCACAAGACAACCCACCCATTCCTGGTAATAATCTGGTAAACCCTCTCTGAACTGCATCCAACACATTTATATCCTTCTTTAAATAAGGTGACCAATACTGTACACAGTACTCCAGACGTGGTGTCACTCATGCTCTGTATAACTGAAGCATAACCTCCCTACTTTTGTATTCAATTCTCCTCACCATAAATGATAACATTCTATTAGCTTTCCCAATTGCTTACTGAACCTGCATGCTAGTCTTTTGCAATTCATGCACTAAGACACCCAGATCGCTCTGCATCTCAGAGCTCTGCAATCTCTCATCATCTGGATAACATGCTTCTCTTTTATTCTTCCTGCCAAAATGGACAATATCACATTTTACCATTTTATACTCCATTTGCCAGATATTTTCCCACTCACTTAACCTCTCTATGTATTTTTGTAGCCTCATTATGTCCTCCTCACAACCTACTTTCCTACCTATCTTTGCGTCATCAGCAAATTTGGCAACCATCCCATCCATCACTTCATCCAAGTCATTTATATAAATTGTAAACAGTTGAGGTCCCAGCACACCACTTGTTACATCTTGCCAACCTGAAAAAGACCCTATTTATGCCTACTCTCTGCTTCCTGTTAGCCAGCCAATCTTCTATCCATGCCAATATGTTACCCCCTATACCATGAGCTTTTATTTTCCACAATAACCTTTGATGTCAATAACCTTTATCAAATGCCTTCTGGAAATCTAAGTATATTACATCCACCAGTTCCCCTTTATTCACAGCTCATGTTACTTCCTCAAAGAACTCCAATCAGTCGGTCATTTCCCTTTCACAAAACCGTATTGACTCTGATTACCTTCAATTTATCCAAATGCCCTGCTATAGCTTCTTTAATAACAGCTTCTAACATTTTCCCTATGACAGATGTTAAGCTAACTGGCCTGTAGTTTCCTGCTTTCTGTCTCCCTCCCTTTTTAAATAATGGAGTTACATTTGCTATCTTCCAATCTAATGGGATCTTCCCTGAATCTAGGGAGTTTTGGAAAATTAAAACCAATGCATCAGCTATCTCACTAGGTATCTCTTTTAAGACCCTAGGTTTAAGTTCATCAAGACCCTCGCACTTCTCAGCCCGCAGCTCCAACAATTTACTCAGTACCACTTCTCTAGTGATTATCCTGAGTTCCTCCCTCCCTTCTATTTCCTGATTTATAGCTGCTTCTGGGATATTACTTGTATCCTCTATCGTGAAGACGGATGCAAAACACCTGTTCAATTCATCTGCCATTTTGTGTTTTCCATTATCAATTCTCCAAATTCACTTTCTATAGGACCAACGCTCATTTTGTTAACTTGTTTCTTTTTTAAATATTTAAAGAAATTCTTACTATCTGTTTTTAATATTTCTGGCTAGCTTTCTCTTGTACTCTAACATTTCCTTCCTTATTCATCTTTAGTTATCCTTTGCTGTTCCTTATATTCTGTCCCATCTTCTGGCCTTCCACCCACCTTTGCACAATTATATGCTTTTTCTTTAAGTTTGATACTATCTTTAACCTTTCTAGTTAACCACATATGGTGTATCCGTCCCTTGGACTTCTCACTCATTGGAATGTATCTATTCCGTGTATTCTGAAATATCCCCTTAAATGTTTGCCACTGCATCACTATTGACCTACCCTTAACCTAACTTGCCAATTGACTTTAGCCAGCTCTGCTTTCATGCCCTCATTATTGCCCTTATTTAAGTTTAAAAACATAGTCCCGGACCCACTCCTCTCTTCCTCAATCTGAATATAAAATTCAATCATATTGTGGTTGCTGCTACCTAGGGGTGCCTTCACTGTGTGATAATGAATTAATTAGTTAGTTCCAAAGATTCACGGCCCTCTGAGATAGAAAAAAATTCTCCCCCTCTCTGTCTTCAATAGTCAACCCCTTATTTTTAAACCACAACCCCTAGTTCCAGATTCTCCCACAAGAGGAAACTTCCTTTTCACATCCACCTTGTCAAGACCCCTCAGGATCTTATATGATTTAATCAAGTGTGACCACACCTTGGAGCAGCTACAGTTACCCACAAGGCTCTATCCCACTCAACAGTTACACATAGTTACTACTGGGGAGGTTTACCTTTGTTATAGAGCAATTTCTTGCTGCGCATTGATTTATTTGCTTGCAAGCAGACAACTCTAGAGGCTGAAGAATAAACACGGATATTGAAATTTGGAATAAAAAAAACTATTACCCTGGTACTCTCTTAGATCATTTTCAAAATTAAAAATGTCACAGAAAAAAAAAGGAATGTTTCATCTCCTTTTGTTTTCTCCGAGAGGCTGAACAGAAGTACAATGACACTGCTCGCTAAACCTGTAGCTGACTTGGATACCAAGATAGAACCTGGAAAAAAGAAAAAAAATTCACATCATTCAAAAAATGAATCTAGTCCATTGTCATTACGGGCTGAGAGATTGAATTCACCTCATCAAAGCAGAGTATGACAGGTGACTCAATAGGCTGGTGCCGAGCGAGGAGGCAAGAAGATTAGCAGGGCACTGATATCATTATTTCCGCCTATCAGGGATTCAGCAGGGAGGCGATTGTAATTTCTGGGTTTATTAGTCCGCACTCTGAGGGAGAAAAATGAATGATAAACTGCATCGTGACAGCTAGGCATTTGTGCAGCAAGTGCTGTCATAGTGACACTTGCAGACTGGCAGGGTGGATTCATCCTTATACTACAGTAATGATATTTACATCTTCAGCCTTATAAATGAACATTTGTACAGAGTCTTGGTCAGACCCCACCTGGAGTACTGCGTTCAACTTTGGACATCAAACCTCAGGAACAATATATGCTGGGAACTTGCTAATGCTTTACTGTCACACATTCCCATGCACCTATATTTAACAATATATATGGTAATAGCTAAAATAAACATTATCAATTTATTTGTGCATTTTTTTGAAGAATGGCTGCATGTTAGGTATTCATTTTTTGTTATTCTTGGTGAAAATTATAGTGGCAATTTTTTTCAGGTACGTTTGTACAAAATACTTCTTTTAGACAATCCTTGTTGCTAGGTTACTTATTGGATGTCAAGAGTAATACTTAGAACATGTGTTGTACTGCATTTCCACTAAATGCATTTCACAAGTTATTGCGCTGCTGTATGCTTTCAGTTCACATAGGATGGTAGCATTGTCTAATTTTACTTTCTTTTGCAAGTTCGTAAAAAAGACTTACATTTATATAACATCTTTCACAGCTCAGAACATCCTAAGTGTAGACCCTCTTGTAATGTAGGAAACACAGTACTTGATTTGCACACAGAAAGGTCCCACAAACAGCAGTGTGATATTGACCTGTTTTTGTGATGTTGATTGAGGGATAAATATTAGCCAGGACACCAAGGATAACCCCTGCTCTTCTTCAAAATAGTGCCATGGGATCTTTCACATCCACCTGATGGGGCTTCAATTTAAGGTCTCCCCCGAAAGACAGTATCTCTGATATTATAGCACCTTCAGTAATGCACCTGAGTGTCAGCCTTGAATTCTTTTTGGTCTGCAAGTCCTGGAGTGGCACTTAAACCCAGATCCTTGTGACTTAGAGGTGAGAATACCACTGAGCCACAGCTGACACACAAAATGTTGAAATAGCAGAGAGGGGAATGTGATAGGAACACACGCAAAATGTGTTCACCATTATTACCAATTTCTAGCCCTGTAGCAGAATTTGGTAAATTAAAAGAACCAAACTATTTTAAAACCATCAACTAACAGGATTTTACTGAAAATATTACATATTCTTTTGTCAGAATATTCACTGTTCTGGGTATAAATGTTAATGATTTGCACCACTCCAGTACAGCCCAGTGGCAGCCTTAACTTTGCAATAAATGAGGCAGCAAAATAAATTCCAATTTCATGTTATCTTGTGCTAAATATTTTACATTTGGGGACTCATTAATATTTGTAACTGGTAAGTTATATCTTTTAGATACAAAACATTTTGTTTAATTAAAACCTAGCTCTGAAAATTTAAATAATTCTTTAAGGACTTCCTAAGATTACCTGTTTGCAAGAAACTCCAATTTTTACATGTAACTAACACGCACACCATTCTATAAACCTGAAAGCTCATGCAAATGGAATGTTTCCTTACACAGCGTGGAGAATGGTCTGGAAGAGTAACAGCAATAGCCACTGGAGGTTTTGGGATTTAAGTTACACTGGATCTGAGATGACAGTTATGCAATAAAAGCATTCTTAATTTTTAGATCCGACAGTATAGTTCCAGTTCTTTTGCGGGTCTCCTGGACTGAAGAAAGGACTAATTGACATTTATGTAGCTTTCTTGTGACCTTAAATCATCCCAAAGTGTGTTACAGCCAATGAAATATTTTTGAAATGTAGTCACTGTTGTAATCTAGGAAAATGAAACAGCCAATTTGCATTCAGCAAGATCTTACGAACAGCAATGAAATAATGACCATGTAAATCTGTTTTGGTGACACTGACTGAAGGATAAATATTACCCAGGATGCTGGGGTCATCTGCTCTTTCAATTCAGCCAAGAGGGTAGATGGGATATTGACTTAATGTCTCATCCAAAAGATGGCACCTCCAACAGAGCAGTATGCCTTCAGTACTCCAATGAAGTGTCAGCCTGGATTATATGCTCAAGTGTCTGGTGTGCAGCTTGAAGCCATGACCTTCCAACTCAGAAGTTGAGTACTACCAATGAAACAAAGCTGGCATTTTGAAAAAACTATGGTTTTACAATTTTGACAGCAAAAGTGAGGATCTAATGATCAGAGTATTCTGCTTTGGTGCTTGCCGGCCTGAGTTCTTTCTGTTTGTTAAAATGAATAGGGTGAAAATTGCAGGCTGACAAGGGCAAGAGGGGGAAATCCTGTTAATGGATTCTGAACCATCAGTTTCATTGGTGAAAAATGTTGTAGAGGAATAAGTATTATTGGTGGAACCATAAGAATGAAGCCTTCTGAGCCTTATCATACCATAAACAAATTTTTCACTTCCTATTGGATGACAGGAAGGAAAGGAGACTAGAAAAAACACAGCAACACAATAGAAAATCCCACAATGAGAATCAACAATTGGTGCACAAGATACATCAGTGTGCTGAAGCCAAAGTTGACATTCATGAAATGCTTCAAAAAGGCAAGAAAACATACAAAAATTCCAGAATAGAAAAAGCCATTTGGTTGGTTGAGTGAAAGAGAGCTTTAATGGTGATGCAAATTGGAAGGGGTGCAAAGCAGGCATCCAACCTGATCCTGTCCCATTCCCATTGGGGCAGTTAAGTTAAAGTCGGGTTTATTTTAGAATCTTCTTGACTGAAAATCAAATCTTCAAGAAACATTTATAATCTGTAAACATTGTGTCTTTTCTAGTTTGGTACAGTATAATATAGCTATGACTTTATTCAGCAATTGGCACCCGTTCACACAGTGACTTGATTTGAAAGGAAAGCTAATGTTGTATTTTTCAAAGTTATCATTGCAGGCCTTTCAAATACTTTGAACCTGTTCGATAAAGTCAAATGATTTTTTTTTACAGAAAATGAGTGAAAAATGCAAACTTTGCTTTTGGATCACTGGGAATTCAGGTAAACTCATGTGTACATTCATTTATCATCATGCACGAACAGGAAACTGGAGTGAAGTCTTCAGTTCTTTTGGCAGATATTTGGGATAAATGGAACTCTGGATTGAGATAAACGGAACTCTAGATTGGGAAAAATGGAATTTTATTTTTTTACTTAGAGTCTTAATTTCATTGATTGTCCACAACAAAATTTCCGATTTTATTGATATGTAGCAAAATATATGGAAACTTATTTGCACAAACACTACGTGAAGAGGGATAAGATGTTAAACTGTCTTCCCTCTCAGGTGGACACTAGGTGAAGAGGAATGAGATTTTAAACTGTCTTCCCTCTCAGGTGGACACTAGGTGAAGAGGACTAAGATGTTAAAGCGTCTTCCCTCTCAGGTAGACACTAGGTGAAGAGGGATAAGATGTTAAACCGTCTTCCCTCTCAGGTGGACACTAGGTGAAGAGGGAGAAGATGTTAAACCGTCTTCCCTCTCAGGTGGACACTAGATGAAGAGGGATAAGATGTTAAACCGTCTTTCATCTCAGGTGGACACTAGGTGAAGAGGGATGAGATGTTAAACTGTCATCTCTCTCAGCTGGAAGTAAAAGACCTTATGGCCACAATTTGAAAGAGAGTAGGGGAGTTCTCCCTCAGAGTCCTGGCTAATATGCATACATCAAGAACAACAACTTGCATCTATATAGCACCTTTAATATTGTAAAGTGTCCCAGGGTGCTTCACAGGAGCATTATGAAACAAAATTTGACACCAAGTCACATATAACCAGAAGTTTGATCATACAAAGCTAGGATTTAAAAGTGTCTTAAAGGGGAGAGTTAGAGAAGTGGGGAGATTTAGGGAGAAAATTCCAGAGTTTAGGGCTTAGGCAGCTGAAGGCACAGCTACCAATGGTGGAGTGATTACAATTGGAAATGGGCCAGAAGCCAGAATTGGAGAAGTGCAGATATCTCGGGTTGTGGGATGGGTATTTTCTGCTGGGATACAGAGATAGGGAGACATGAAAACAAGGATGAAAGTTTTAAAATTGAGGTGTTGCCTATTGCCAACAGTGCTAAAAACAGATTATCTGGTCATTATCACATTAAAATTAAACAGTTAAATAAAATTATTAACTTCAAATGTCCTTTTCTCCTCCCCTTCTGTGTTTTTGTCTTTAAAACAGTTCTTGCATAAACAGTGAGCGCTGATGACATAATGAGGGTCGCTGAGCTCGAGAGTACAAGGTAGCTGTAACAATTTCAAGTTAAAATGACACAATCACTAAAGCACCCTGGGTTAATGACTGTACTGATGTTAACTCAACTCCTTTCATATTGCAGAGCCCTTTAATTCCTGCTAACTATTTCCTTCTTTGATGTCATGAAGTCTTTGTTAAGCAACTACATTTCTTGCCTTTTGGAAACAGAAAGGCCCAATATTAAAAAGGTATGAACATTAAGGAAGAGTTTTGACAGCAAGGTTGTCTAAATTATTGTCACTGAACAGTCAGGATTTGCATTAAGGCAATGTTAATCTGTAAGCCCCCATCCTGTAAATAAGAACCAAAAAATATGTATATTTTTAAATTCTTCCAAAAAATATCATTTATAAAGGTATCCAGGTTTTTGACAAGGAGGTACTGAGAACAGTTTGCACAAATACTACTGACTTTTTCTAGGCTCCTGTCAATCACAGGCAAAAACCATGGGGACAAAAGCAGAGTCATCAGGGTGACTATGCATCCTATGCTTTCCAGAAATTTATCCCATCATGATGATAGAGTGGCTTTTTAAACAGGTACGTTTTTTTTAAATCTTACCACTGCACTTAGAAAAAAATGGGTAGGCATCTGTGGGTCCCAGTAGTGTTGCTGATTTTACTTCTCATCAATTTAAAATTTGATCATGTGGTGCAAGGCACAGAAGATTATTCAGTGCATGAAGAGTTAACTTTAACTGGCAAGTACTGATGCATTATCAACAAAGTACAGAAACATGGCACAATTCCATCCATGGGTTGCTTTTTAAAAATCATACATAATTTCAATTTATAATAATACCCATTATTACTACAATTATGGTACTGACTGTACATTCTAACTGCTTTGACTAAGTCACATCTGGTCAATAACCTTGCAGCAGTTTATGGAATTATAGGAAACTGAATTCTTGACACATACTAGTGTAATTCAATGCTGGATTAATTTCATCGGTAATCAAATTATTACCCAGAAAATTATAATTTTTACATACACACGAGAAACAACTTATTAAAACCTGTAATTTGCTCTGTAAATGAAAACAAAAAAAATCAATTAGTTTCAATTCAGTGAGTACATTTGAATTTATTAAAAAGGTCATAGACTGCGTATAAAACATACACACAATGCCAGCCAATAACAGTTCATGGATGTAACTGACATAATAAAGTATTCTCTCTCTGTACAGCTGTACAGACATATGGTCAAGAAATTCTTTGGCGCAGCGAATGCTATTACTTTCATGCTTGGTTTTATAAGAAACCATTTTGTTTCATTTCCTGTACTTGGGAAGGGAGTGGAAACTGACATTGTCCATTGATCTTTCAAGCAGCAAAACGCCCATTTCCTGCTTGGGGTGCTATTTTCTGACTACAAGTGCTTCCATTCTAAATTGTCCCAGTGTCAATTCTTTCGCTAGAATGATGCGCTCTGCCCCTATCCTGCGTGTACAACAGCAGGGACCCAAGAGTTTGGAGACAAGTCGCCAGTGTAAAGTTTGCTCAATCAACAAGTGCTGCTGTCAGACTATGGGGTCTAAACAACAAATAAATATTGACCTATTAGCACAATCTTTTAAATTTATGTGGTTTTTGTTGTCCTGGTTAAAAATACGCAAACATACAAACAAATGTACACACTCATACCTGATTTTACAGAAAGAAACAAAGTACTGCTTCCTGCCATATTAGGGTGGAAATGGCCATTGTTTGGAGCTGCTAATAGGATTAAGTTGGTTACTAGCTCTATAACTGAGAGCCCTAAACCATCCCTAAATTTTCACCTCTCATGGGGATGTGCCATTGTTACTTTTTACAGCTGACAGCAGCCCCAAGAAAGAAGCAAGAAAAAAGCTCAGGATTACAGCAGTGCTGGTTACAATGTACACAAAGACTGATGGATCAGCAGGTCCAACACAAATCTAACATTTCAGACGGAAAGGATGGCAGTGGAGAATTTCACTTCTGTCTAATGCTTGTAAATCTCATCTTTCCATGACTGCTCGGACTAATGTGGAATTAAGTGGCGAGAAGGTTTACCGCTTACAAAATGGAGTATTCAAATAATGCATTTGGAAATGGTGGTACATGTTTTATATATATAAATTTTAAAATGGTTTTGGTTTCGGCTGGGTTGTTAGCTGCTTAATTTTTTTAAAGCTAAAATTGAATTTTCATTTGCTTTTCCTAATGTGAAAATATCTACAGAAATGCTTATTAGCATTTACATGCCAAAGTTCATTAGAAATGAGACTATAATGGTGTAATGTTTTGTTCAGTCCTCCCGCAGATCTGTAGCTGCCCTAGTTGGCCCAATTGCATTTTCATCGCTTTAAATATTGTCACTCTAAACTGCGCTTGGATTAAAACCCATGAGCTGTGAGGTACAGGGTTTTGCCTACAGTCTGATAATTTTTTGAGCTATTGGCAACTTGGGAATTTCTTTTCCTTATCACTGGGGTTCAGCTAACTTCACAAGCACTAATCAGAGCTCGAATCATTCATTCAAGGATTGCATGATCATGTTTTTCTTTAGCACTGACAGCTGTCTGGGCCACATTAGCAATGCAGATGAGCCTGTCTAATAGGTTAATGCAGAACACGCGTAAATTAGGTTTAATCCCCAGTGAAATAATCTAACAATTTCAAATTTCTTGATGTTGGGATAGAGACATCGCCAGTGACTCAATTAGATGTAACGCAGATCAAAGCAAATTTACCTTCTGCCTGAACCTTCCCCACAGTTTAGGCTGATGACTTCAGAGCATTGCCAGAGCACTGATATCTTGCTGGCAGGTACATTTGGGGAAAAGCACTCACTTCACAGAGGTAGAGTGGCAGAATGCCTTAGCAAATCTTCACTGTCTTTTTTCAATAATTAGAAAACAACATCTCAGATGCCTTGCCTTTTCATTCTGAAAGAAAGAGCAAAGGAGACATTGTATAAACCTCTTGCCAAATTAATTCTTTTCTTGACATCTTAATTCCAAACCCTTGTGTGTGGTCGAATCATTCTGCTAAGAGAAATGCAATCAAGCAATTATTCTAAATTATATTTGTCCAAATCATACTGATTGGTGATTCATTTTATTTATTGGGTAAGCTCATTAATTTTGAGGAGCTTATTACACCTTAAACATTATTTTCTTTCCTCAGCATATCTGCTTGAACCAGTCTACTAATGCTTCAGCATGACATGCACACAAAACAGGACCCTATGATCCATACCATAGTCTATTCAGCAATTACTCACAAATTCCTGATTAACTTTGATTTGAAAACTATTGAGATAAGGCAAGTTATCAAGGCTGTTCTGATAATGTTCTCATTTTGTCAGCATTTGGCATTAATAAATAACAAAAAAACTAATGAAGATATATCTGACAACAGGCTGACAGAACAAAATGAATTGACCATCTCATTAGAACATGTTTTTCTCTTAAGGAAATTATATTCAGGTTTTCTTTCTATATAGTGCTTCCATATTTGAAAACATTGAATTACACTTTCCATGAGCATTGCATCAGAGCAGCTAACTAAAGACATTCACAGCACAATATTTACACAATGAATTGATAATGGTTTAAAAAAACCCGCAAATATTTATCGAAAACATTTTAAATGATCATTATACATTATATTGAGACAAAAGGCTGCCTTTGGAAGCTCAATTAGGTTCAAAACAGCAACAAAATTTATATTGATAAATAAAGTGCTGCATGACAGCCATTTTCATACCCCAATTTAGATTTTCTGCTCCTACAGTATCCTATTAATTACTTTCCATAATATCTGCTTGAAAAAAATGTTAATGTGATTATTGCTTCAAAAAAATATCACAAGATGTTTAAATGAAAGCACTTGAATGAAGCAATTTAGGCAATAATGAACATGATCCTTGCTTTGAATCAAACTATATCTGTATCTCTGTAGCAGCAGTTAGTAATATTTCATTTAAAATAGTTGCAGTGCACCTTTTTGATTTGGAGAGTAATGTAAATATTTTTTTACATCTAAAAACATACTCAAGACAAATGAGAAGACTCAAGTTGTTTTTTGTCTGAGATGCTGAAGAGCTCTACAAACTTAAAAGCTCAACCTCAATTAAGCCCATCTTCATCTGAAAAATGAGCAACAGAAAGCTGAATACATTAGATAATGCATCCTTGCAGAAGAGCATTCTCTTCACACAGACTATATATATATATATATATATATTCTTCATAAGCAGAATAGGGCCAGACTGAGAGTTTCTAAATGCTAATATACTTCAAACTGTTTAGTAAAACCAGTGTTAGGTATCCGTGTTCAACAAAGGCTGAATTAATGACAACCCTTCCATAACATCTCATATATCCTAACATGCAGAAAAGTAACGGAAAAAATATAGTAACTAATTTAAGGACAAAGGGTTGACCTCTAGCATTTCATTAAAGGAACTGGATGAAGAAAGGGAGATTGACAGTATTCACCCTCATTCAATTCAACCAACCAATTTCCACATGCAAATCATAATCTGCAGATGTTGGAGCACGATATGTTTAAAATACCATCTCTCTCAATTTCAGACCATCAGAAATTTGAATTTAAACAACATCAGGCCATGCTTCGGTGTATTTAATAGTCATCTTGAAACTGGGATGTTATTTATGTACAGTACAATTTGTTTTCCTCAGTTTAGCTGAACCTCAAGTGTTCAGCGCGCTATAAAGGCACTACTATTTGTATCAGTGTGAAACAACTAAGTTGCCTGCGAACTAACTAAACTATCGCACTAAAATATATCACCCTGCACTTAATATTTATACATGGTGCAAAATTAAAAATCTTTAGGAGCAGAGTGAATGCTATCGGTCCATATTTCTGTACTAAAATTTCACAGATTAATCAATTGTTGTCATTTTCACTTCACAGGTCATTTGCTGCGCAGTCGTCAGGAAACACTCGATTCTTTCAGAAATGTTCTGATGTTTTATGTTAAAGCGTATTTTGTTGTCTAAATGTAGATGTTGCAATCCCCACAATAAAAACTGTACATACCAATGCAGTCATTTTGTGTGGTAGCGGACACGCTATGCACTCTGTGTTTGCAGGACACAGTAATTCATCAGAGAGACAGTGGTGCTTTCCTACAACATAACTGGAGAATGTGATGAAAACTCAAAAACAAAACCTATCGCCTAGCTTTTTTTTTGTGTGCAGCAGATCCACAAAACCGACTCAAAGTCCCACAGTCACATTTTACAACATGTCACCAAAGAGAAATCTCAGAATCTGTCAGATTAATGTGTGAATTTTATTACAATGTTGATGAGCTGCATAAATTATGTTCCATTTATCTCGATCTCACTTATGTGCACGCATGCCAGTATCAATTGAAAAGTATATTTATTAAAATCGACGTAAAAATAAATATTACATCTTTATGTTTCTGTATTTCTGACAATCCTGTAACGACTAATTTTATGGCGTTCAAATCACCAATCTTTTTGCTTAGAGTGTTAGATTTGTACTAAAAGGTTATTTTATTTCACAGATACTTTTTTATTTGAAAAAAAAAACTTCCAAAATAATGTTTTGGTACAGAAATACTCCTAATGTTTTTTAAAGGACGGCCTAATTTGCCTTTGTGGTTTCTGAAATTATGTGTGACTGACACTCAGTTCTAGAACCAAGTTTAAGCCGCAGAAACCTGGAGCCAATGAGTTACTTTGTTGCCTCCCCGATAATTTGATGGAGCGACTTCAATATCACTCCAAACCGATTCAAATAAGCTTCTTGTTCCAGCATATTTAAACAACTTGGAGCACAAACAAAGCAAAGCCCTGGTTAGAACAAGCGAGACTCGTTGCCTCATCAGTCATGCCAAGTACCCTGCAAATGTCAGAGACACACAAACCCTGCAGCTGTCTGCAGACAAAATAAATGACTTCCGGGGGAAGAGAAAAATTCAATGTATTCATGCGTGTGCTGAAAGAGGCTTTGTCCAAGTTGTTACACAAAACGTTAAGGTACTGCTTCACAATGATTTTATTTATATTGGTTATTTCTGTGATACAATCTATTGTCACCACTGACCGGCCCGATAGCACTACACTTCAGAGCAGAATCATCAAACAATATGATATAATACAAGCAAAGTCAGCCTCTTCGTCGAGAATCGCCTGAAGCGCTCGCTGCAGTGAGCATTTAAAAAAACCCAATAATTTCTTTAACCTTGTCCTTTACTGATATCCTTTCCTGCTTTTCCCCACCTTCATACTGAAGCTAGGAATTTTGAATGCAGGTTTTGATGAATCGAACAGTGGGGTGCGGGCAGTGCAGTCTCTGCTCCTCATGCCTTTCCACATTCCCAACTTCCCCGTTATATTACTGCAAGGTGATCTATCTAGCAGGCTGGACTGCAAAATCAATAAAGCTCAACACAAAGAAATAAAAATAAGCAAAACTAGCGTTTGGGCTCTATGCTGGGATTCAGACCTCCAAGTTCCTTCCTTGAAGGCTTGTGTTCTATCATAAAAGCTACCGAGCCACGTGGAAGCTTTTCAGTGCTTACTAATCTTGGAAGGAGAAACGCTGTAACAAAGATTTCCACTTTGAGGGCAGATTTATGTCTCTCCCATTTACAGTGGCGAAAGAGAATTCCAGGCTTCCTCTATACCAGTTTCCCACTGCCCCACCCCCAGTTCCGCTCTCTGTTTCATCTCTCCAAGCAATTGGCTTTCCTTAAGCTGCCCTCTATCCCATTGATAACCAGATGTGTGGAGGCACACAGACAATATAGTGGCTCGCCATTTCACATCCACCCTGGGAAGAGGTGCCTTCCCATCCCTTACTGCCTCTCCAGGTCTGCTGTGGCCTATTGGTTCGGCTTAATTATTGGCAAAATCGCTCATGTCTCTTAATAGCCTGTTGACAAAACGTGAGGCGCACTGTCCTCCCTCCCACGTTCTGATTTTATTTCTATGGCGAATCGGAAAACAATGCATTGGTCGACTTTAACCTAACGAGTAGATGGGTAGAATAGGACTGATTTAGGCATTTTTACAACCTTACTGCATAAGGATGGTCAGTTTGAGGGACAGTGACACTGGATGTTGCATGACAGAGTTAGCTGAATGTGCACTCAATTTCAGCGAGAGTCTCTGACCTCAACCAACCGACGGGAGGGGGGATCTGAATTTTGAGTGAAGCCCCTCAGGCAAGGGGACAACCACAATAAGCAGTCCCCGTGTACTCTTGCAGGGCAACTCTGAAGGAGGTTCGGTTGCAAGGCGACCGCCCTCCTATCTGGGGATTGATGAGTGCGCCAGGTATTTGTATTCATACAGCTCATTTAACCCAGGAACACGTCCCAAGATGCTTCCCAGTGGAGCAACAGGGAACAGAAATAAAAAGAAAACATCACTGGAAAATTATGAGGGAAAAAACTTTTCACATATCAATGTTCATGATGAAATGATCTCTTCAAGTACAATTTACTCCGCCTTAGTTTATCTATCTCAATGTTATAGGCATGATAGTGCCTAGCCTGCTGTCCCGAGAAAGAATACTGTTGCGTTGTTCAATTTTGAGTATATGGGTTTAAATGTTTCCCTTACCTTCCCACCCCCCGCCCGCCATCATTTTAAGATAAATCCTAAACAAAAGCCTTTTCGAAAAATGAGGTGCAGTAAAAGCACACTAAAGCGTTCTGGCTGAAATCAGTGCCAAATGTTTGTTTGACAGCTGCAGAATGCATTGGGACGTTAAGGGCGCCATATAGATGCAGGTTGTGTGCGTGGGAGTGCACACGGACCTTATCAGTGATTCGAATAACTGAGTGCAGGCAATTAGTAAGGTTTAGTACATAATAAAATATCGATTTATTAGCGCGCAACGCCTTCAATTAAGAAATCATGGAAACTTCGTAAGTTGAGCAGCTGTTTATAAATTTCATGTGGATATTACAGCCCTGGCACAACTGAAGAAAGCCTCCAGCTGGGTCAACAATTGTACCCTCTCCATTGCGGGGAGAGGGGAAGTACAAAAATTGAAAAGGTCAATTTCCAAGAAAACAGGGCACTTGGAGAAAACAAGTAAATTGTCAGAGGCAACAATATTTACCGAAAGGTCAACAAGAAGCTAATCAGAGAATCCTCTACCAACAAACGAGAACAGTCGCATTCCCTTTAATAAAGGAGCATTCCACACATATCAATAGCTTTGAAAAAAATTGCAAACTTTAGGGGTAGTTCAGTAAACTCGTACATGAAGGAGGTCAGCAAGGGGCAGCTCATGCTGAACTTCCATAGGAGACGTTATTAGGCATCACTGAAAAGAACCAGAAGGATTTAGGACTTCCCTATCCAAAAAAAAAATCGGGATCCAATTTATGAATTCGGGCTTCTGTCTTAATTTGTGAGGGAGACTGAAACAGTTTTAGCAAATCCACAGTTCAGAACTGATAAAGAGTCATACGGATTCGAAACCTTAACTCTGTCTTCCCCTCCACAGATGCTGTCAGATCTGCTGAGTTTTTGCAGCTATTTTTGATCAAGCTGCATGTTGTTTTCTTACATTTGGAGGCGAGGGGAGAATATGTTAGGTGGTGTATTTTTATATATTTGATTTGCCTCAGAGTAATGCAGAGGTGACACTGATTTCTAACTGTAACATGTTTATTTACAGTGCTTTAAAATATCTCTGCAATCATGAAATGCCTACACTCAGCTTATCCCAGCTCTAGCTTCCAGTAACTTCTGTTTACTTTAGATCTGAATCCACACCCAGGCTTAATCAATCAACCTTGAGCACATGGATCAGTTTTCAGACTCAAATAATCAAAGCAGAACAATTGAACACTACAGTTGGTGTCTCAAGAATTCTATATGGTCAATACATCATGATGTGAGATTGATAAAGCTGGGCACACTAAGCTGTACATGGCAACAGGTCATGTATAAGGAAGCAGATTCAGTCTGCCAATGGAAATGGCCTTTTAATTACCAATCATCATGTGTGTTCTGCCCCAAAGCAAGTCCTTGGCTCATTGTCTGCTGGGGTGCTTTATCCTGAGTTGCTTTTCTTGGCAGCTTTTGTCAGTGGTGGTTTGCCGTAGCCTCCCATTCTGTTGGGCAGGGTGAGGAGACAGGTTCAATTCTACCTCTGACGGAACTGGAATTGGGCACACGCGGTTGGCATTATTTTGAACCACACATGAGCCAACTTAGCTAACCACTCTCCTTTAGTTACCAACAGGAAGGAAAATGTGCTGGGAAAACGTTCAATCATAGCAGCTCCAATTGCTTCGTCTGGTGGGGGACTGCACGCCATTAATATGAAAAAAAGGGTGCATTTGATGTTCTACTCATTATTCTACATTCAACCAGAAAATTAATTTTACAAAATTACCTGGAATTTTTTTAAAAATCAGAAACAGGTCCTTCACCTCAACAAGCCAGATATGATGTTTATCCTCCACAAAAAAATAGTTTGAATTATTCTCATGCGGCTTCCCTCTTCCCATTTCCATTTATTCCCCTTTCTTTCAACCACCTATGTCATCTTTTCCCAAATGTTGACATGGTCTCTGCTTCAATCACTAACTTGACTTGTGCATTCCACAACTTCTTGTGTAAAACAGCCTCCCCTTCCCTCTGACTAACTAATCATTGATTGCTGTCTGTGCAATGCTGTGGTGTATCACCACTGTAATAGTTGCCTCCATAACAATCAATGCACTTCAAACACAAACCAGTGGGGGAGACATTGTCAACAAACAGGTGATCTATAAATACAACTAATATTGTCAGGTGCTCAAAATATTAAACCAGAAACACAGGGCATCCTTGTTACAAATAAACAACTAGCTCATCCTCATCAACAAAAGACCATTAATGTATTCTCAGACAAGAACCAATCTTTCAATATTTCAATATTTCAATTTCAGCCAAGCAGATGCCTTCTCTTTGTTGTACCTTGAATACTGCATCACACTTCAGTCCTGACTGATTGCTTCCTGCTGTCATTCCTCACCTCTTGGTCTCAGCTTTCACTTCCCTCATAGTTTCCAGACCCCTCCATGGCCATTTTTCAGTATGAAGCTCAGTCTTGGGCTGCATCTGAGCATCAACACCAATATCAACCTACCATTCAACTATAACATCAGTCTCAACCCGCCTTCCAGTCTCTTGCTGTGGTTCCAGACTTTCCATCTTAGTTGGCCATTCAGAATTTAGCCTCAGCCTTGACCTACTTTCCACCCCACCCCACTCAATACCTCCTGGCTACAGGTTCCGACCCCATCTCAGCTCCTGACCTCTGACCCCAGCATTGGCAGCACCTGGCTTCTAACCTGCTCCTTGGCACTTGGCCTCAGTCACCGACCCAAAATTATGTCAGCAGCATTTTTATGGCTGTTTATTGACTTGGCAGTTCTGGAACGCAGTGTGAGAAGAGGAGAAATAAGACAAAGAGAGGGGAGAGCTGATGAAAGACAATCGGAAAAAACAATTGGTGCAAACAAGATAGAAGGGATTATGTATTGGTGAGGCCCCAAAATCTGTGTTTTCTCTTTCTATGATAGAAATATAGAAATATGGAAGGAAGGAAATTCTTAAGTGTGGTCACTGTTACAATGCAGGAAATTCAGCAACTAATTTGCACAGAGGAAATGCTATTGAGATAATTATCAGATAATCTGTTTTAGTGATATTGCCTGAGGAATAAACATTGACTAAAACATGAGAAGAACCCTCCTGCTCTACTTCAAAGAGCAACACATGATCTTTCATGCTAACTTGACAAGGTGGACTGGGCCTTTATTTAACATCCCATCTGAAAGATAGAACCTGCAACAGTGCAGCACTCCTGCGGAAGGTCAGCCTGGATTATACACTGCAGCCTAACAGGGTGAGATTTGAAACCATAACCTTCTGATTCAGAGATGAGAGTGCTATGAACTGAGCCAAAGCTGACACAAACAAGGGGGGGGCAGCTCACCCAAGTGTTTTAGAATAAATGCTTCAGTCCCTCCTTCATGGCTCAGTGCATTTGGTAACCATCTGAGATTGCAATGAGCTCTGTAAACGAGTAAGATCCTAAATTTTGAACCTGTCCTGTGCTATATTAGTTGATCTCAGCAAAAGTGACACTAGAAAAATTCTCATTTGTCTTAGCACCTCCAGACTGTGAAGGGGAAAATCAGACAGCATTCTCAATCTTCTGAATGAGTAGCCTGCAAACATTTATTATGTACTATTGCACAGGGGAGAGATAAGGAAAGCAGCTATATGGAATGAAGACCCAATGCTTTTTGAAGATCAGAGAAGAAAGCCGAGGAAACTGCACATTCTTTCACACATCAATCCAGAGCGTGTGGATCACAACTAATTTATAGACAGCACTGTGATGATTGTCAAATAAAAATATGAAAGAGAGAAAATTGTCATGGCCAGCACCAGTGATGCGTTACTGGACAGTTCTGAAATATGGTTTACATAGCCAAAAGACTTAATGCACAATTGTTCACATTGTGTGTCAGCTTGGTATAGCTGGTGGCTCTTCTGCCTCTTGAGTCAAAAATCGTGGATTCTAACCCAAATCCAGAATTTGAGCACGAATAGAGACTGGCACTTCAGGCACCATGCCCAATTCCCCTTCCTTTAGCTCAGTATTTCGTTCTGCTCATGCCAATAGAGGAACTTTGTGATGTTTCTTTCTACGTTAGGAGTACTTATAAAAGCAAACTACAGTCTTTAAAACTTTAATTGATGAAAATAGACGTGTTTCAATAACTAGCCAGGGCGGTCCCAGATTTTAACATCAGTCTCAATCAAAATAGCTAATTTCAGCTAAGGTAGTTTTGAGAAGGATGAGGATTACTAGGGGATGGGGGAGTTGGTGGAATGCAGGATGGGCGCTAGATTTTCATCAGCAAGTTGTTGCTTTCTTACCTGAGAAACTAGAATTGGCAACTGAAAATCTTTATTTTAATTTGTTCCTCGGATGTGGGCATTGCTGGCTAAGCCAGCATTTATTGCCCATCCCTAATTGCCTTCGAGAATGTGGTGGTGAGCTGCCTCTTGGGCCACTGAAAATCTGGTGGGATGTTTTCAAAATGGCCTTTAAATGGGCACCCAGCACGATTTAAACCTGCAAGTCATGCTCCTATGTCCGTATAGGTCCCCAACTGCAATTTACAGCCTGCTTGCTGGCTCATTCTAACTCCCTCCTCTCCACTGCTGTAAAACCCTCTAAGAGGCCTTACTTGCCATGCAGTCTGCTGTGCAGACCAGCTGCTCAATTCCTGCCCCTGAACAGACCAGTGAGCTTCAGCCCGTTTGGCACCCGTCACTTGCTGAAAAATTGTTAATGAGAGCCGAAGATGAAAGTGGTTCAGATTTCCCCGATTTCTGCACAGGCAGGGCACTGATATGGTGTACGTTGGTGTCTCTCCCTCTGACTAACCTCAGGGTCCCTGGGATAAAGTGAGGCTTCTTGTTGCTAAATAAATGTCCAGTGGCCTCTGAACATGTGTGGACGTTAAGGGGCTGTATAGAATGGATGGTCCCGATGGTAACATAGCCTGCTCACACTATTTGGGCTCACACAAAAGTAACGGGCACTCGGATAGAATAGTTATTAGCCTTTACCCAACCTAAAGTCAACATGTTCAGGAGATTGGAGGCAGATTTTCTTATAGGTGAAAAATTTACCCCCCATTTAATGTTTCTCAGTTGAAAATGTAAAAAATATGAATTCGTCTTTTTTTAATAATATACATTGATATTTTCATACATTTAGATTAAACAAGCCAAAAAGAAAATGTGACTTCAGCAATTATTTAAAACAATAATACAAAAGGACAGCTGAGCAGAAGTTTAAGTTGAGATTTTGCTTTCTTCTTTCTGTGAGATACGAATGTAGATGCCACAGCCCTGGCTCATCCCTCCATACTGCTGAGGGGCTGATGCTGCTGCTGAGGGGATGATGCTGCTGAGGATGCTATTGAGGTGAACATGCTGCTGAGGAGATGCTGTTGCTGAGGTGATGCTGCTGAGGGGATGATGCTGCTGAGGGGATGCTGCTGAGGGGAAGATGCTGCTGAGGGGATGATGCAGCTGAGTTAATGATGCTGCTGAGGGGATGATGCTGCTGAGGTGATGATGCTGCTGCTGAGGTGATGCTGCTGCTGAGGGGATGATGCTGCTGAGGTGATGATGCAGCTGAGGCGATGATGCTGCAGAGGGGATGATGCTGCTGAGGTGATGATGATGCTGAGGGGATGATGATGCTGAGGGAATGATTCTTCTGAGGGGATGATGCTGCTGCTGAGGTGATGATGTTGCTGAGGGCATGATGTTGCTGACTTTGTTGCTGAGGTGATCATGCTGATGAGGAGATGTTGCTGCTGTGGGGATGATGCTGCTGAGGTAATGATGCTGCTGAGGGGATGATGCTGAGTGGGTGATGATGCTGCTGAGGTAATGATGCTGCTGAGGTGATGCTGCTGAGGGGATGATGCTGTGAGGGGATGCTGCTGAGGGGATGATACTGCTGAGGGGATGCTGCTGCGGAGGGGATGATGCTGCTGAGGGGATGATGCTGCTGAGGTGATGCTGCTGAAGGGATGATGCTAAGGGGATGATGCTGCTGAGGTGATTCTGCTGAGGGGATGATGCTGCTGAGGGGATGCTGTAGCTGAGGCGATGCTGCTGAGGGGATGGTGCTGCTGAGGGGATGATGTTCTGAGGTAATGATGCTGCTGATAGGATGATGCTGCTGAGGGGATGATGCTGCTGAGGGGATGATGCTGCTGAGGTGATGATGTTGCTGAAGTGATGATGCTGCTGAGGGGATGCAGCTGCTGAGGGAAGGATGCTGCTGAGGTGATGATGCTGCTGAGGTGATGATGCTGCTGAGGGGATGATGCTGCTGCTGAGGGGATGGTGCTGGTGCTGAGGTGATGATGCTGCTGAGGGGATGATGCTACTGCTGAGGGGATGATGCTGCTGTGCTGATGATGCTGCTGCTGAGGTGATTCTGCTGAGGTGATGATGCTGCTGAGGTGATGATGCGGCTGAGGGGATGATGCTGCTGAGGTAATGATGCTGCTGAGGATTCTGCTGAGGTGATGATGCTGCTGAGGTGATGCTGCTGAGGGGAAGATGTTGCTGAGGGTGATGATGCTGCTGAGGGGATGATGCTGCTGAGGGGATGATGCTGCTTAGGTGATTATGCTGCTGAGTTAAGGATGCTGCTGAGGTGATGCTGCTTAGGGGATGATGCTGATGAGCGGATGATGCTGCTGAGGCGATGATGCTGCTGAGGTGATGCTGCTGAGGGGATGATGCTGCTGAGGGGATGATGCTGCTGAGGGGATGCTGCTGAGGGGATGATGCTGCTGAGATGATGCTGCTGAGGGGATGATACTGCTGAGGTGATGATGCAGCAGCTGAGGTGATGATGCTGCTGAGGTGATGATGCTGCTGAGGGGGATGATGCTGCTGAGGTAATGATGCTGCTGAGGTGATGAAGCAGCTGAGGGGATGATGCTGCTGAGGATTCGGCTGAGGTGATGACCCTGCTGAGGGGATGTTGCTGCTGAGGGGATGATGCCTCTGAGGTGATGATGCTGCTGAGGTGATGCTGCTGAGGGGATGATGTTGCTGAGGGGATGATGCTGCTGAGGTAATGGTGCTGCTGAGGGGATGATGCTGCTGAGGTGTTGATGCTGCTGAGGGGATGATGCTGCTAAGTAATGGTGGTGCTGCTGCTGAGGTTGTGATGCTGATGAGGTGATGATGCTGCTGCTGAGGTGATGATGCTGCTGAGGTGATGATGCTTCTGAGGTGATGATGCTGCTGAGGTAATGATGCTGCTGAGGTGATGATGATGCTGAAGTAATGGTGCTGCTGCTGAGGTGATGATGCTGCTGAGGTGATGATGCTACTGAGGTAATGATGCTGCTGAGGGGATGATGCTGCTTAGAATGATGCTGCTGCTGCTGATCTGGTGCTGCTGAGGTGAGGATACTGCTGAGAGGATGATGCTGCCCTGAGGGGATGATGCTGCTGCTGAGGATGCTGCTGAGTGTATGATGCTGCTGGGGAGGTGATGATGCTGCTGAGGTGATGTTGCTGCTGAGGCGATGATGATGCTGAGGTGATGATGCTGCTGAGGGGATGATGCTGCTGATGAGGGGATGATGCTGCTGCTGAGGTGATGATGCTGCTGAGGGGATGATGCTGCTCATGAGGGGATGATGCTGCTGCTGAGGTGATGATGCTGCTGAGGGGATGATGCTGCTGCTGAGGGGATGATGCTGCTGAGGGGATATAATGCTGCTGAGGGGATGATGCTGCTGAAGTGATGAGGCTGCTGCTGAGGTGACGATGCTGCTGAGGTGATGATGCTGCTGCTGAGGTGATGATGCTGCTGAGGGGATGATGTTGCTGCTGAGGTGATGATGCTGCTGAGGGGATGATGCTGCTGAGGGGATGATGCTGATGCTGAGGGGATGATGCTGGTGCTGCTGTGATGTTGCTGCTGAGGGGATGATGCTGCTGCTGAGGGGATGATGCTGCTGAGGTGATGATAATGCTGCTGCGAGGATGATGCTGCTGAGGTGATGATGCTGCTGCTAGGGTGATGCTGCTGCTGCTGAGGTAGTGATGCTGCTGAGGTAATGATGTTGCTGAGGGGATGATGCTGCTTAGGTGATGATGCAGCTGAGGTAATGATGCTGCTGATGTGATGCTGCTGAGGGGATGATGCTGCTGAGGGGATGCTGCTGAGGGGATGATGCTGCTGAGGGGATGATGCTGCTGAGGTAAAAATGCTGCTGAGGTGATGCTGCTGCTGAGGGGATGATGCTGCTGAGGTAATGATGCTGCTGGGTTGATGATGCTGCTGAGGGGTTGATGCTGCTGAGGTGATGATGCTGCTGAGGGGATGATGCTGCTGAGGATTCTGCTGAGGTGATGATGCTGCTGAGGTGATGCTGCTGAGGGGAAGATGCTGCTGAGGGTGATGAAGCTGCTGAGGGGATGATGCTGCAGAGGGGAAGCTGCTGCTTACGTGATTAGGCTGCTGAGTTAAGGATGCTGCTGAGGTGATGCTGCTGAGGGGATGATGCTGATGAGCGGATAATGCTGCTCAGGTGATGATGCTGCTGAGAGGATGATGCTGCTGAGGATTCTGCTGAGGTGATGATGCTGCTGAGGTGATGATGCTGCTGATGGGATGCTGCTGAGGGGATGATGCTGCTGAGGGGATGATGCTGCTGAGGATTCTGCTGAGGTGATGATGCTGATGAGGTGATGATGCTGATGAGGTGATGATGCAGCTGCTGAGGTGATGATGCTGCTGAGGTGATGATGCTGCTGAGGGGATGATGCCTCTGAGGTGATGATGCTGCTGATGTGATGCTGCTGCTGAGGTGATGCTGCTGCGCGGATAATGCTGCTGAGGGGATGATGCTGCTGAGCTAATGGTGAGCTGAGGGGATGATGCTGCTGCTGAGGTGATGCTGCTGAGGGGATGATGCTGCTGGGGTGGGGATGATGCTGCTGAGGTGATGATGCTGCTGAGGTGATGATGTTGCTGCTGAGGTGATGATGCTGCTTAGGTGATGATGCTGTGGAGGCAGTGATGCTGCTGAGGTAATGATGCTGCTGAGGGATGATGCTGCAGAGTTAAGGATGCTGCTGAGGTGATGCAGCTGAGGGGATGATGCTGATGAGAGGATGATGCTGCTGAGGGGATGTTGCTGCTGAGGTGATGCCTCTGAGGTGGTGATGCTGCTGAGGGGATGATGCTGCTGAGGGAATGATGCTGCTGAGATGATGCTGATCCTGAGCTGATGCTGCTGAGGGGATCTTGCTGCTGAGGTAATGGTGCTGCTGAGGGGATGATGCTGCTGGGGTGGTGATGCTGCTGAGGGGATGATGCTGCTGAAGTAATGGTGCTGCTGCTGAGGTGATGATGCTGATAAGGTGATGATGCTGCTGCTGAGGTGACGATGCTGCTGAGGTAAAGATGCTGCTGAGGTGATGATGCTGCTGAAGTAATGGTGCTGCTGCTGAGGTGATGATGCTGATGAGATGATGATGCTGCTGCTGCGGTGATGATGCTGCTGAGGTGATGATGCTGCTGAGGGGATGATGCTGCTGAGGTCATGGTGCTGCTGAGGTGAAGATGCTGCTGAGGGGATGATGCTGCTGAGGAGATGATACTGCTGAGGGGATGATGCTGCTTTGGGGATGATGCTGCTGCTGAGATGATGCTGCTGAGGATGCTGCTGAAGGGATGATACTGCTGGGGAGGGGATGATGCTGCCGAGGTGATGATGCTGCTGAGGTGATGATGATGCTGCTGAAGTGATGATGCTGCTGCTGAGGTGATTCTGCTGAGGAGATGATGCTGCTGAGGGGATTATGTAGCTGCTGAGGGGATGATGCTGCTGAGGTGATGATAATGCTGCTGAGGGGATGATGCTGCTGAAGTGATGATGCTGCTGCTGAGGTGATGTTGCTGCTGAAGGGATGATGCTGCTGCTGAGATGATGATGCTGCTGAGGTGATGATGCTGCTGAGGGGATGATGTTGCTGCTGAGGTGATGATGCTGCTGAGGGATGATGCTGATGCTGAGGGGATGATGCTGATGCTGAGGTGAAGATGCTGCTGAGTGGATGATGCTACTGCTGAGGGGATGATGCTGCTGAGGTGATGATGCTGCTGCTGAGGTGATTCTGCTGAGGTGATGATCCTGCTGAGGGTATTATGTAGCTGAGGTGATGCTGCTGAGGGGATGATGCTGCTGAGGGGATGATGCTGCTGAGGCAATGATGCTGCTGATAGGGTGATGCTGCTGAGGTGAGCTGCTGCTGATGTGATGATGCTGCTGAGGGGATGATGCTGCTGAGGGAATGATGCTGCTGAGGTGATGATGTTGCTGAAGTGATGATGCTGCTGAGGGGATGTTGCTGCTGAGGGAATGATGCTGCTGAGGTGATGATGCTGCTGAAGTGATGCTGCTGAGGGGAAGATGCTGCTGAGAGTGATGATGCTGCTGAGGGGATGATGCTGCTGAGGGGATAATGCTGCTTAGCTGATTATGCTGCTGATTTAAGGATGCTGCTGAGGTGATGTTGCTGAGGGGATGATGCTGATGAGCGGATGATGCTGCTGAGGCGATGATGCTGCTGAGGTGATGCTGCTGAGGTGGTGCAGCTGAGGGGATGATGCTGATGAGAGGATGATGCTGCTGAGGGGATGTTGCTGCTGAGGTGATGCTGCTGAGGTGATGATGCTGCTGAGAGGATGATACTGCTGAGGGGATGCTGCTGAGGGGATGATGCTGCTGAGATGATGCTGCTGAGGTGATGATACTGCTGAGGTGATGATGCTGATGAGGTGATGATGCAGATGAGGTGATGATGCAGCTGCTGAGGTGATGATGCTGCTGAGGTGATGATGCTGCTGAGGGGATGATGCCTCTGAGGTGATGATGCTGCTGATGTGATGCTGCTGCTGAGGTGATGCTGCTGAGCGGATGATGCTGCTGAGGAGATGATGCTGCTGGGCTAATGGTGAGCTGAGGGGATGATGCTGCTGCTGAGGTGATGCTGCTGAGGGGATGATGCTGCAGGTTTGGGGATGATGCTGCTGAGGGGATGATGCTGCTGAGGTGATGATGTTGCTGCTGAGGTGATGATGCTGCTTAGGTGATGATGCTGCGGAGGCAGTGATGCTGCTGAGGTAATGATGCTGCTGAGGGATGATGCTGCAGAGTTAAGGATGCTGCTGAGGTGATGCAGCTGAGGGGATGATGCTGATGAGAGGATGATGCTGCTGAGGGGATGTTGCTGCTGAGGTGATGCTGCTGAGGTGGTGATGCTGCTGAGGGGATGATGCTGCTGAAGTAATGTTGCTGCTGCTGAGGTGATGATGCAGCTAAGATGATGCTGCTGAGGGGATGATACTGCTGAGGTGATGATGCAGCTGCTGAGGTGATGCTGCTGCTGAGGTGATGCTGCTGAGGGGATGATGCTGCTGAGGTGATGATGTTGCTGCTGAGGTGATGATGCTGCTGAGGGGATGATGCTGCTGAGGGGATGATGCTGCTGCTGAGGGGATGATGCTGGTACTGTTGTTATGATGCTGCTGAGGGGATGATGCTGCTGCTGAGGGGATGATGATGCTGAGGGGATGATGCTGCTGCTGAGGGGATGATGATGCTGAGGGGATGATGCTGCTGCTGAGGGGATGATGATGCTGAGGGGATGATGCTGCTGAGGTGATGCTGCTGTGGGGATGATGCTGCTTAGGTGATGATGCTGCTGAGGTAGTGATGCTGCTGAGGTAATGATGCTGCTGAGGGATGATGCTGCTGAGTTAAGGATGCTGCTGAGGTGATGCAGCTGAGGGGATGATGCTGACGAGAGGATGATGCTGCTGAGGGGATGTTGCTGCTGAGGTGATGATGCTGCTGAGAGGATGACACTGCTGAGGGGATGCTGCTGAGGGGATGATACTGCTGAGAGGATGATACTGCTGAGGGGATGCTGCTGAGGGGATGATACTGCTGAGGTGATGATGCAGCTGCTGGGGTGATGATGCTGCTGAGGTGATGATGCTGCTGAGGGGATGATGCTTCTGAGGTGATGATGCTGCTGAGATGATGCTGATCCTGAGCTGATGCTGCTGGGGGGATGATGCTGCTGAGGTAATGGTGCTGCTGAGGGGTTGATGCTGCTGGGGTGGTGATGCTGCTGAGGGGATGATGCTGCTGATGTAATGGTGCTGCTGCTGAGGTGATGATGCTGATGAGGTGATGATGCTGCTGCTGAGGTGATGATGCTGCTGAGGTGATGATGCTGCTGAGGAGATGATGCTGCTGAGGTAAAGATGCTGCTGAGGTGATGATGCTGCTGATGTAATGTTGCTGCTGCTGAGGTGATGATGCTGATGAGGTGAAGATGCTGCTGCTGCGGTGATGATGCTGCTGAGGTGATGATGCTGCTGAGGGGATGATGCTGCTGAGGTCATGATGCTGCTGAGGTGAAGATGCTGCTGAGGGGATGATGCTGCTGAGGTGATGATACTGCTGAGGGGATGATGCTGCTTAGGGGATGATGCTGCTGCTGAGATGATGCTGCTGAGGATGCTGCTGAAGGGATGATACTGCTGGGGAGGGGATGATGCTGCTGAGGTATTGATGCTGCTGAGGTGATGATGATGCTGCTGAGGTGATGATGCTGCTGCGGGGATGATGCTGCTGAGGGGAATATGCTGCTGCTGAGGGGATGATGCTGCTGAGGTGATGATAATGCTGCTGAGGGGATGATGCTGTTGAAGTGATGATGCTGCTGCTGAGGTGATGTTGCTGCTGATGGGATGATGCTGCTGCTGAGATGACGATGCTGCTGAGGTGATTATGCTACTGCTGAGGTGATGATGCTGCTGAGGGGATGATGTTGCTGCTGAGGTGATGATGCTGCTGAGGGGATGATGCTGCTGCTGAGGGGATGATGCTGATGCTGAGGTGATGATGCTGCTGAGGGGATGATGCTACTGCTGAGGGAATGATGCTGCTGAGGTGATGATGCTGCTGCTGAGGTGATTCTGCTGAGGTGATGATCCTGCTGAGGGGATTATGTAGCTGAGGTGATGCTGCTGAGGGGATGATGCTGTTGAGGGGATGATGCTGCTGAGGTAATGATGCTGCTGATAGGGTGATGCTGCTGAGGTGAGCTGCTGCTGATGTGATGATGCTGCTGAGGGGATGATGCTGCTGAGGGAATGATGCTGCTGAGGTGATGATGTTGCTGAAGTGATGATGCTGCTGAGGGGATGTTGTTGCTGAGGGAATGATGCTGCTGAGGTGATGATGCTGCTGAAGTGATGCTGCTGAGGGGAAGATGCTGCTGAGGGTGATGATGCTGCTGAGGGAATGATGCTGCTGAGGGGATAATGCTGCTTAGCTGATTATGCTGCTGATTTAAGGATGCTGCTGAGGTGATGCTGCTGAGGGGATGATGCTGATGAGCGGATGATGCTGCTGAGGCGATGATGCTGCTGAGGAGATGCTGCTGAGGTGGTGCAGCTGAGGGGATGATGCTGATGAGAGGATGATGCTGCTGAGGGGATGTTGCTGCTGAGGTGATGCTGCTGAGGTGATGATGCTGCTGAGAGGATGATACTGCTGAGTGGATGCTGCTGAGGGGATGATGCTGCTGAGATGATGCTGCTGAGGGGATGATACTGCTGAGGTGATGATGCAGCTGCTGGGGTGATGATGCTGCTGAGGTGATGATACTGCTGAGGGGATGATGCTGCTGAGGTGATGATGCTGCTGAGGGGATGATGCGGCTGAGGGGATGATGCTGCTGAGGTAATGATGCAGCTGATAGGGTTATGCTGCTGAGGTGAGCTGCTGCTGATGTGATGATGCTGCTGAAGGGATGATGCTGCAGAGGGGATGATGCTGCTGAGGTGATGATGTTGCTGAAGTGATGATGCTGCTGAGGGGATGCTGCTGCTGAGGTGATGCTGCTGAGGGGATGATGCTGCTTAGGTGATGATGCTGCTGAGATAGTGATGCTGCTGAGGTAATGATGCTGCTGAGGGATGATGCTGCTGAGGTGATGCAGCTGAGGGGATGATGCTGATGAGAGGATGCTGCTGCTGATGGGATGTTGTTGCTGAGGTGATGCTGCTGAAGTGATGATGCTGCTGAGAGGATGATACTGCTGAGGGGATGCTGCTGAGGGGATGATGCTGCTGAGATGATGCTGCTGAGGGGATGATACTGCTGAGGTGATGATGCAGCTGCTGGGGTGATGATGCTGCTGAGGTGATGATGCTGCTGAGGGGATGATGCTGCTGAGGTGATGATGCTGTTGAGGGGATGATGCTGCTGAGGATTCTGCTGAGGGGCTGTTGCTGCTGAGGGGATGATGCCTCTGAGGTGATGATGCTGCTGAGGTGATGCTGATCCTGAGCTGATGCTGCTGAGGGGATGATGCTGCCGAGGGGATGATGCTGCTGAGGTAATGGTGCTGCTGAGGGGATGATGCTGCTGATTTGGTGATGCTGCTGAGGGGATGATGCTGCTGAAGTAATGGTGCTGCTGCTGAGGTGATGATGCTGATGAGGTGATGATGCTGCTGCTGAGGTGATGATGCTGCTGAGGTGATGATGCTGCTGAGGGGATGATTCTGCTGAGGTGATGATGCTGCTGAGGGGATGATGCTGCTGAGGTGAAGATGCTGTTGAGGGGATGATGCTGCTGAGGATTCTGCTGAGGGGATGTTGCTGCTGAGGGGATGATGCCTCTGAGGTGATGATGCTGCTGAGGTGATGCTGATCCTGAGCTGATGCTGCTGAGGGGATGGTGCTGCTGAGGGGATGATGCTGCTGAGGTAATTTTGCTGCTCAGGGGATGATGCTGCTGATTTGGTGATGCTGCTGAGAGGATGATGCTGCTGAAGTAATGGTGCTGCTACTGAGGTGATGATGCTGATGTGGTGATGATGCCGCTGCTGAGGTGATGATGCTGCTGAGGTGATGATGCTGCTGAGGGGATGATTCTGCTGAGGTGATGATGCTGCTGAGGGGATGATGCTGCTGAGGTGATGATGCTGTTGAGGGGCTGATGCTGCTGAGGATTCTGCTGAGGGGATGTTGCTGCTGAGGGGATGATGCCTCTGAGGTGATGATGCTGCTGAGGTGATGCTGATCCTGAGCTGATGCTGCTTAGGGGATGATGCTGCTGCTGAGATGATGCTGCTGAGGATGCTGCTGAAGGGATGATACTGCTGGGGAGGGGATGATGCTGCTGAGGCGATGATGCTGCTGAGTTGATGATGATGCTGCTGAGGTGATGATGCTGCTGAGGGGATGATGCTGCTGAGGGGAATATGCTGCTGCTGAAGGGAAGATGCTGCTGAGGTGATGATAATGCTGCTGAGGGGATGATGCTGCTGAAGTGATGATGCTGCTGCTGAGGTGATGATGTTGCTGAAGTGATGATACTGCTGAGGGGATGTTGCTGCTGAGGGAATGATGCTGCTGAGGTGATGATGCTGCTGAAGTGATGCTGCTGAGGGGTAGATGCTGCTGAGGGTGATGATGCTGCTGAGGAGATGATGCTGCTGAGGGAATGATGCTGCTGAGGTGATGATGTTGCTGAAGTGATGATGCTGCTGAGGGGATGTTGCTGCTGAGGGAATGATGCTGCTGAGGTGATGATGCTGCTGAAGTGATGCTGCTGAGGGGTAGATGCTGCTGAGGGTGATGATGCTGCTGAGGGGATGATGCTGCTGAGGGGATAATGCTGCTTAGCTGATTATGCTGCTGATTTAAGGATGCTGCTGAGGTGATGCTGCTGAGGGGATGATGCTGAAGAGCGGATGATGCTGCTAAGGCGATGATGCTGCTGAGGTGATGCTGCTGAGGTGGTGCAGCTGAGGGGATGCTGCTGATGAGAGGATGATGCTGCTGAGGGGATGTTGCTGCTGAGGTGATGCTGCTGAGGTGATGATGCTGCTGAGAGGATGATACTGCTGAGGTGATGCTGCTGAGGTGGTGCAGCTGAGGGGATGATGCTGATGAGAGGATGATGCTGCTGAGGGGATGTTGCTGCTGAGGTGATGCTGCTGAGGTGATGATGCAGCTGCTGGGGTGATGATGCTGCTGAGGTGATGATGCTGCTGAGGGGATGATGCTTCTGAGGTGATGATGCTGCTGAGATGATGCTGATCCTGAGCTGATGCTGCTGGGGGGATGATGCTGCTGAGGTAATGGTGCTGCTGAGGGGTTGATGCTGCTGGGGTGGTGATGCTGCTGAGGGGATGATGCTGCTGATGTAATGGTGCTGCTGCTGAGGTGATGATGCTGATGAGGTGATGATGCTGCTGCTGAGGTGATGATGCTGCTGAGGTGATGATGCTGCTGAGGAGATGATGCTGCTGAGGTAAAGATGCTGCTGAGGTGATGATGCTGCTGAAGTAATGTTGCTGCTGCTGAGGTGATGATGCTGATGAGGTGAAGATGCTGCTGCTGCGGTGATGATGCTGCTGAGGTGATGATGCTGCTGAGGGGATGATGCTGCTGAGGTCATGATGCTGCTGAGGTGAAGATGCTGCTGAGGGGATGATGCTGCTGAGGTGATGATACTGCTGAGGGGATGATGCTGCTGCTGAGATGATGCTGCTGAGGATGCTGCTGAAGGGATGATACTGCTGGGGAGGGGATGATGCTGCTGAGGTATTGATGCTGCTGAGGTGATGATGATGCTGCTGAGGTGATGATGCTGCTGCGGGGATGATGCTGCTGAGGGGAATATGCTGCTGCTGAGGGGATGATGCTGCTGAGGTGATGATAATGCTGCTGAGGGGATGATGCTGTTGAAGTGATGATGCTGCTGCTGAGGTGATGTTGCTGCTGATGGGATGATGCTGCTGCTGAGATGACGATGCTGCTGAGGTGATTATGCTACTGCTGAGGTGATGATGCTGCTGAGGGGATGATGTTGCTGCTGAGGTGATGATGCTGCTGAGGGGATGATGCTGCTGCTGAGGGGATGATGCTGATGCTGAGGTGATGATGCTGCTGAGGGGATGATGCTACTGCTGAGGGGATGATGCTGCTGAGGTGATGATGCTGCTGCTGAGGTGATTCTGCTGAGGTGATGATCCTGCTGAGGGGATTATGTAGCTGAGGTGATGCTGCTGAGGGGATGATGCTGTTGAGGGGATGATGCTGCTGAGGTAATGATGCTGCTGATAGGGTGATGCTGCTGAGGTGAGCTGCTGCTGATGTGATGATGCTGCTGAGGGGATGATGCTGCAGAGGGAATGATGCTGCTGAGGTGATGATGTTGCTGAAGTGATGATGCTGCTGAGGGGATGTTGTTGCTGAGGGAATGATGCTGCTGAGGTGATGATGCTGCTGAAGTGATGCTGCTGAGGGGAAGATGCTGCTGAGGGTGATGATGCTGCTGAGGGAATGATGCTGCTGAGGGGATAATGCTGCTTAGCTGATTATGCTGCTGATTTAAGGATGCTGCTGAGGTGATGCTGCTGAGGGGATGATGCTGATGAGCGGATGATGCTGCTGAGGCGATGATGCTGCTGAGGAGATGCTGCTGAGGTGGTGCAGCTGAGGGGATGATGCTGATGAGAGGATGATGCTGCTGAGGGGATGTTGCTGCTGAGGTGATGCTGCTGAGGTGATGATGCTGCTGAGAGGATGATACTGCTGAGTGGATGCTGCTGAGGGGATGATGCTGCTGAGATGATGCTGCTGAGGGGATGGTACTGCTGAGGTGATGATGCAGCTGCTGGGGTGATGATGCTGCTGAGGTGATGATACTGCTGAGGGGATGATGCTGCTGAGGTGATGATGCTGCTGAGGGGATGATGCGGCTGAGGGGATGATGCTGCTGAGGTAATGATGCAGCTGATAGGGTTATGCTGCTGAGGTGAGCTGCTGCTGATGTGATGATGCTGCTGAAGGGATGATGCTGCAGAGGGGATGATGCTGCTGAGGTGATGATGTTGCTGAAGTGATGATGCTGCTGAGGGGATGCTGCTGCTGAGGTGATGCTGCTGAGGGGATGATGCTGCTTAGGTGATGATGCTGCTGAGATAGTGATGCTGCTGAGGTAATGATGCTGCTGAGGGATGATGCTGCTGAGGTGATGCAGCTGAGGGGATGATGCTGATGAGAGGATGCTGCTGCTGATGGGATGTTGTTGCTGAGGTGATGCTGCTGAAGTGATGATGCTGCTGAGAGGATGATACTGCTGAGGGGATGCTGCTGAGGGGATGATGCTGCTGAGATGATGCTGCTGAGGGGATGATACTGCTGAGGTGATGATGCAGCTGCTGGGGTGATGATGCTGCTGAGGTGATGATGCTGCTGAGGGGATGATGCTGCTGAGGTGATGATGCTGTTGAGGGGATGATGCTGCTGAGGATTCTGCTGAGGGGCTGTTGCTGCTGAGGGGATGATGCCTCTGAGGTGATGATGCTGCTGAGGTGATGCTGATCCTGAGCTGATGCTGCTGAGGGGATGATGCTGCTGAGGGGATGATGCTGCTGAGGTAATGGTGCTGCTGAGGGGATGATGCTGCTGATTTGGTGATGCTGCTGAGGGGATGATGCTGCTGAAGTAATGGTGCTGCTGCTGAGGTGATGATGCTGATGAGGTGATGATGCTGCTGCTGAGGTGATGATGCTGCTGAGGTGATGATGCTGCTGAGGGGATGATTCTGCTGAGGTGATGATGCTGCTGAGGGGATGATGCTGCTGAGGTGATGATGCTGTTGAGGGGATGATGCTGCTGAGGATTCTGCTGAGGGGATGTTGCTGCTGAGGGGATGATGCCTCTGAGGTGATGATGCTGCTGAGGTGATGCTGATCCTGAGCTGATGCTGCTGAGGGGATGGTGCTGCTGAGGGGATGATGCTGCTGAGGTAATTTTGCTGCTCAGGGGATGATGCTGCTGATTTGGTGATGCTGCTGAGAGGATGATGCTGCTGAAGTAATGGTGCTGCTACTGAGGTGATGATGCTGATGTGGTGATGATGCTGCTGCTGAGGTGATGATGCTGCTGAGGTGATGATGCTGCTGAGGGGATGATTCTGCTGAGGTGATGATGCTGCTGAGGGGATGATGCTGCTGAGGTGATGATGCTGTTGAGGGGCTGATGCTGCTGAGGATTCTGCTGAGGGGATGTTGCTGCTGAGGGGATGATGCCTCTGAGGTGATGATGCTGCTGAGGTGATGCTGATCCTGAGCTGATGCTGCTTAGGGGATGATGCTGCTGCTGAGATGATGCTGCTGAGGATGCTGCTGAAGGGATGATACTGCTGGGGAGGGGATGATGCTGCTGAGGCGATGATGCTGCTGAGTTGATGATGATGCTGCTGAGGTGATGATGCTGCTGAGGGGATGATGCTGCTGAGGGGAATATGCTGCTGCTGAAGGGAAGATGCTGCTGAGGAGATGATAATGCTGCTGAGGTGATGATGCTGCTGAAGTGATGATGCTGCTGCTGAGGTGATGTTGCTGCTGATGGGATGATGCTGCTGCTGAGATGACGATGCTGCTGAGGTGATTATGCTACTGCTGAGGTGATGATGCTGCTGAGGGGATGATGTTGCTGCTGAGGTGATGATGCTGCTGAGGGGGTGATGCTGCTGCTGAGGGGATGATGCTGATGTTGAGGTGATGCTACTGCTGAGGGGATGATGCTGCTGAGATGATGATGCTGCTGCTGAGGTGATTCTGCTGAGGTGATGATCCTGCTGAGGGGATTATGTAGCTGAGGTGATGCTGCTGAGGGGATGATGCTGCTGAGGGGATGATGCTGCTGAGGTGATGATGTTGCTGAAGTGATGATGCTGCTGAGGGGATGTTGCTGCTGAGGGAATGATGCTGCTGAGGTGATGATGTTGCTGAAGTGATGATGCTGCTGAGGGGATGTTGCTGCTGAGGGAATGATGCTGCTGAGGTGATGATGCTGCTGAAGTGATGCTGCTGAGGGGTAGATGCTGCTGAGGGTGATGATGCTGCTGAGGAGATGATGCTGCTGAGGGAATGATGCTGCTGAGGTGATGATGTTGCTGAAGTGATGATGCTGCTGAGGGGATGTTGCTGCTGAGGGAATGATGCTGCTGAGGTGATGATGCTGCTGAAGTGATGCTGCTGAGGGGTAGATGTTGCTGAGGGTGATGATGCTGCTGAGGGGATGATGCTGCTGAGGGGATAATGCTGCTTAGCTGATTATGCTGCTGATTTAAGGATGCTGCTGAGGTGATGCTGCTGAGGGGATGATGCTGAAGAGCGGATGATGCTGCTAAGGCGATGATGCTGCTGAGGTGATGCTGCTGAGGTGGTGCAGCTGAGGGGATGCTGCTGATGGGAGGATGATGCTGCTGAGGGGATGTTGCTGCTGAGGTGATGCTGCTGAGGTGATGATGCTGCTGAGAGGATGATACTGCTGAGGTGATGCTGCTGAGGTGGTGCAGCTGAGGGGATGATGCTGATGAGTGGATGATGCTGCTGAGGGGATGTTGCTGCTGAGGTGATGCTGCTGAGGTGATGATGCTGCTGAGAGGATGATACTGCTGAGGGGATGCTGCTGAGGGGATGATGCTGCTGAGATGATGCTGCTGAGGGGATGATACTGCTGAGGTGATGATGCAGCTGCTGGGGTGATGATGCTGCTGAGGTGATGATACAGCTGAGAGGATGATGCTGCTGAGGGGATGATGCTGCTGCTGAGATGATGCTGCTGAGGATGCTGCTGAAGGGATGATACTGCTGGGGAGGGGATGTTGCTGCTGAGGTGATGATGGTGCTGAGGTGATGATGATGCTGCTGAGGTGATGATGCTGCTGAGGGGATGATGCTGCTGAGGGGAATATGCTGCTGCTGAGGGGATGATGCTGCTGAAGTGATGATAATGCTGCTGAGGGGATGATGCTGTTGAAGTGATGATGCTGCTGCTGAGGTGATGTTGCTGCTGATGGGATGATGCTGCTGCTGAGATGACGATGCTGCTGAGGGGATTATGCTACTGCTGAGGTGATGATGCTGCTAAGGGGATGATGTTGCTGCTGAGGTGATGATGCTGCTGAGGGGATGATGCTGCTGCTGAGGGGATGATGCTGATGCTGAGGTGATGATGCTGCTGAGGGGATGATGCTACTGCTGAGGGGATGATGCTGCTGAGTTGATGATGCTGCTGCTGAGGTGATTCTGCTGAGGTGATGATCCTGCTGAGGGGATTATGTAGCTGAGGTGATGCTGCTGAGGGGATGATGCTGCTGAGGGGATGATGCTGCTGAGGTAATGATGCTGCTGATAGGGTGATGCTGCTGAGTTGAGCTGCTGCTGATGTGATGATGCTGCTGAGGGGATGATGCTGCTGAGGGAATGATGCTGCTGAGGTGATGATGTTGCTGAAGTGATGATGCTGCTGAGGGGATGTTGCTGCTGAGGGAATGATGCTGCTGAGGTGATGATGCTGCTGAAGTGATGCTGCTGAGGGGAAGAGGCTGCTGAGGGTGATGATGCTGCTGAGGGGATGATGCTGCTGAGGGGATAATGCTGCATAGCTGATTATGCTGCTGATTTAAGGATGCTGCTGAGGTGATGCTGCTGAGGGGATGATGCTGATGAGCGGATGATGCTGCTGAGGCGATGATGCTGCTGAGGTGATGCTGCTGAGGTGGTGCAGCTGAGGGGATGATGCTGATGAGAGGATGATGCTGCTGAGGGGATGTTGCTGCTGAGGTGATGCTGCTGAGGTGATGATGCTGCTGAGAGGATGATACTGCTGAGTGGATGCTGCTGAGGGGATGATGCTGCTGAGATGATGCTGCTGAGGGGATGATACTGCTGAGGTGATGATGCAGCTGCTGGGGTGATGATGCTGCTGAGGTGATGATACTGCTAAGGGGATGATGCTGCTGAGGTGATGATGCTGCTGAGGGGATGATGCGGCTGAGGGGATGATGCTGCTGAGGTAATGATGCAGCTGATAGGGTTATGCTGCTGAGGTGAGCTGCTGCTGATGTGATGATGCTGCTGAAGGGATGATGCTGCAGAGGGGATGATGCTGCTGAGGTGATGATGTTGCTGAAGTGATGATGCTGCTGAGGGGATGCTGCTGCTTAGGTGATGATGCTGCTGAGATAGTGATGCTGCTGAGGTAATGATGCTGCTGAGGGATGATGCTGCTGAGGTGATGCAGCTGAGGGGATGATGCTGATGAGAGGATGCTGCTGCTGATGGGATGTTGTTGCTGAGGTGATGCTGCTGAAGTGATGATGCTGCTGAGAGGATGATACTGCTGAGGGGATGCTGCTGAGGGGATGATGCTGCTGAGATGATGCTGCTGAGGGGATGATACTGCTGAGGTGATGATGCAGCTGCTGGGGTGATGATGCTGCTGAGGTGATGATGCTGCTGAGGGGATGATGCTGCTGAGGTGATGATGCTGTTGAGGGGATGATGCTGCTGAGGATTCTGCTGAGGGGATGTTGCTGCTGAGGGGATGATGCCTCTGAGGTGATGGTGCTGCTGAGGTGATGCTGATCCTGAGCTGATGCTGCTGAGGGGATGATGCTGCTGAGGGGATGATACTGCTGAGGTGATGATGCAGCTGCTGGGGTGATGATGCTGCTGAGGTGATGATGCTGCTGAGGGGATGATGCTGCTGAGGTGATGATGCTGTTGAGGGGATGATGCTGCTGAGGATTCTGCTGAGGGGATGTTGCTGCTGAGGGGATGATGCCTCTGAGGTGATGATGCTGCTGAGGTGATGCTGATCCTGAGCTGATGCTGCTGAGGGGATGATGCTGCTGAGGGGATGATGCTGCTGAGGTAATGGTGCTGCTGAGGGGATGATGCTGCTGATTTGGTGATGCTGCTGAGGGGATGATGCTGCTGAAGTAATGGTGCTGCTGCTGAGGTGATGATGCTGATGAGGTGATGATGCTGCTGCTGAGGTGATGATGCTGCTGAGGTGATGATGCTGCTGAGGGGATGATTCTGCTGAGGTGATGATGCTGCTGAGGGGATGTTGCTGCTGAGGGAATGATGCTGCTGAGGTGATGATGTTGCTGAAGTGATGATGCTGCTGAGGGGATTTTGCTGCTGAGGGAATGATGCTGCTGAGGGGATGATGCTGCTGAAGTGATGCTGCTGAGGGGTAGATGCTGCTGAGGGTGATGATGCGGCTGAGGAGATGATGCTACTGAGGGAATGATGCTGCTGAGGTGATGATGTTGCTGAAGTGATGATGCTGCTGAGGGGATGTTGCTGCTGAGGGGTAGATGCTGCTGAGGGTGATGATGCTGCTGAGGGGATGATGCTGCTGAGGGGATAATGCTGCTTAGCTGATTATGCTGCTGATTTAAGGATGCTGCTGAGGTGATGCTGCTGAGGGGATGATGCTGAAGAGCGGATGATGCTGCTAAGGCGATGATGCTGCTGAGGTGATGCTGCTGAAGTGGTGCAGCTGAGGGGATGCTGCTGATGAGAGGATGATGCTGCTGAGGGGATGTTGCTGCTGAGGTGATGCTGCTGAGGTGATGATGCTGCTGAGAGGATGATACTGCTGAGGTGATGCTGCTGAGGTGGTGCAGCTGAGGGGATGATGCTGATGAGAGGATGATGCTGCTGAGGGGATGTTGCTGCTGAGGTGATGCTGCTGAGGTGATGATGCTGCTGAGAGGATGATACTGCTGAGGGGATGCTGCTGAGGGGATGATGCTGCTGAGATGATGCTGCTGAGGGGATGATACTGCTGAGGTGATGATACAGCTGCTGGGGTGATGATGCTGCTGAGGTGATGATACAGCTGAGAGGATGATGCTGCTGAGGGGATGATGCTGCTGCTGAGATGATGCTGCTGAGGATGCTGCTGAAGGGATGATACTGCTGGGGAGGGGATGATGCTGCTGAGGTGATGATGGTGCTGAGGTGATGATGATGCTGCTGAGGTGATGATGCTGCTGAGGTGATGATGTTGCTGAAGTGATGATGCTGCTGAGGGGATGTTGCTGCTGAGGGAATGATGCTGCTGAGGTGATGATGCTGCTGAAGTGATGCTGCTGAGGGGAAGAGGCTGCTGAGGGTGATGATGCTGCTGAGGGGATGATGCTGCTGAGGGGATAATGCTGCATAGCTGATTATGCTGCTGAATTAAGGATGCTGCTGAGGTGATGCTGCTGAGGGGATGATGCTGATGAGCGGATGATGCTGCTGAGGCGATGATGCTGCTGAGGTGATGCTGCTGAGGTGGTGCAGCTGAGGGGATGATGCTGATGAGAGGATGATGCTGCTGAGGGGATGTTGCTGCTGAGGTGATGCTGCTGAGGTGATGATGCTGCTGAGAGGATGATACCGCTGAGTGGATGCTGCTGAGGGGATGATGCTGCTGAGATGATGCTGCTGAGGGGATGATACTGCTGAGGTGATGATGCAGCTGCTGGGGTGATGATGCTGCTGAGGTGATGATACTGCTAAGGGGATGATGCTGCTGAGGTGATGATGCTGCTGAGGGGATGATGCGGCTGAGGGGATGATGCTGCTGAGGTAATGATGCAGCTGATAGGGTTATGCTGCTGAGTTGAGCTGCTGCTGATGTGATGATGCTGCTGAAGGGATGATGCTGCAGAGGGGATGATGCTGCTGAGGTGATGATGTTGCTGAAGTGATGATGCTGCTGAGGGGATGCTGCTGCTTAGGTGATGATGCTGCTGAGATAGTGATGCTGCTGAGGTAATGATGCTGCTGAGGGATGATGCTGCTGAGGTGATGCAGCTGAGGGGATGATGCTGATGAGAGGATGCTGCTGCTGATGGGATGTTGTTGCTGAGGTGATGCTGCTGAAGTGATGATGCTGCTGAGAGGATGATACTGCTGAGGGGATGCTGCTGAGGGGATGATGCTGCTGAGATGATGCTGCTGAGGGGATGATACTGCTGAGGTGATGATGCAGCTGCTGGGGTGATGATGCTGCTGAGGTGATGATGCTGCTGAGGGGATGATGCTGCTGAGGTGATGATGCTGTTGAGGGGATGATGCTGCTGAGGATTCTGCTGAGGGGATGTTGATGCTGAGGGGATGATGCCTCTGAGGTGATGGTGCTGCTGAGGTGATGCTGATCCTGAGCTGATGCTGCTGAGGGAATGATGCTGCTGAGGGGATGATACTGCTGAGGTGATGATGCAGCTGCTGGGGTGATGATGCTGCTGAGGTGATGATGCTGCTGAGGGGATGATGCTGCTGAGGTGATGATGCTGTTGAGGGGATGATGCCGCTGAGGATTCTGCTGAGGGGATGTTGCTGCTGAGGGGATGATGCCTCTGAGGTGATGATGCTGCTGAGGTGATGCTGATCCTGAGCTGATGCTGCTGAGGGGATGATGCTGCTGAGGGGATGATGCTGCTGAGGTAATGGTGCTGCTGAGGGGATGATGCTGCTGATTTGGTGATGCTGCTGAGGGGATGATGCTGCTGAAGTAATGGTGCTGCTGCTGAGGTGATGATGCTGATGAGGTGATGTTGCTGCTGCTGAGGTGATGATGCTGCTGAGGTGATGATGCTGCTGAGGGGATGATTCTGCTGAGGTGATGATGCTGCTGAGGGGATGATGCTGCTGAAGTGATGATGCTGCTGAGGGGATGATGCTGCTGAAGTGATGATGCTGTTGAGGGGATGATGCTGCTGAGGATTCTGCTGAGGGGATGTTGCTGCTGAGGGGATGATGCCTCTGAGGTGATGATGCTGCTGAGGTGATGCTGATCCTGAGCTGATGCTGCTGAGGGGATGGTGCTGCTGAGGGGATGATGCTGCTGAGGTAATTTTGCTGCTCAGGGGATGATGCTGCTGATTTGGTGATGCTGCTGAGAGGATGATGCTGCTGAAGTAATGGTGCTGCTACTGAGGTGATGATGCTGATGTGGTGATGATGCTGCTGCTGAGGTGATGATGCTGCTGAGGTGATGATGCTGCTGAGGGGATGATTCTGCTGAGGTGATGATGCTGCTGAGGGGATGATGCTGCTGAGGTGATGATGCTGTTGAGGGGCTGATGCTGCTGAGGATTCTGCTGAGGGGATGTTGCTGCTGAGGGGATGATGCCTCTGAGGTGATGATGCTGCTGAGGTGATGCTGATCCTGAGCTGATGCTGCTTAGGGGATGATGCTGCTGCTGAGATGATGCTGCTGAGGATGCTGCTGAAGGGATGATACTGCTGGGGAGGGGATGATGCTGCTGAGGCGATGATGCTGCTGAGTTGATGATGATGCTGCTGAGGTGATGATGCTGCTGAGGGGATGATGCTGCTGAGGGGAATATGCTGCTGCTGAAGGGAAGATGCTGCTGAGGTGATGATAATGCTGCTGAGGGGATGATGCTGCTGAAGTGATGATGCTGCTGCTGAGGTGATGTTGCTGCTGATGGGATGATGCTGCTGCTGAGATGACGATGCTGCTGAGGTGATTATGCTACTGCTGAGGTGATGATGCTGCTGAGGGGATGATGTTGCTGCTGAGGTGATGATGCTGCTGAGGGGATGATGCTGCTGCTGAGGGGATGATGCTGATGTTGAGGTGATGCTACTGCTGAGAGGATGATGCTGCTGAGATGATGATGCTGCTGCTGAGGTGATTCTGCTGAGGTGATGATCCTGCTGAGGGGATTATGTAGCTGAGGTGATGCTGCTGAGGGGATGATGCTGCTGAGGGGATGATGCTGCTGAGGTGATGATGTTGCTGAAGTGATGATGCTGCTGAGGGGATGTTGCTGCTGAGGGAATGATGCTGCTGAGGTGATGATGCTGCTGAAGTGATGCTGCTGAGGGGTAGATGCTGCTTAGCTGATTATGCTGCTGATTTAAGGATGCTGCTGAGGTGATGCTGCTGAGGGGATGATGCTGAAGAGCGGATGATGCTGCTAAGGCGATGAAGCTGCTGAGGTGATGCTGCTGAAGTGGTGCAGCTGAGGGGATGATGCTGATGAGAGGATGATGCTGCTGAGGGGATGTTGCTGCTGAGGTGATGATGCTGCTGAAGTGATGCTGCTGAGTGGTAGATGCTGCTGAGGGTGATGATGCTGCTGAGGGGATGATGCTGCTGAGGGGATAATGCTGCTTAGCTGATTATGCTGCTGATTTAAGGATGCTGCTGAGGTGATGCTGCTGAGGGGATGATGCTGAAGAGCGGATGATGCTGCTAAGGCGATGATGCTGCTGAGGTGATGCTGCTGAAGTGGTGCAGCTGAGGGGATGATGCTGATGAGAGGATGATGCTGCTGAGGGGATGTTGCTGCTGAGGTGATGCTGCTGAGGTGATGATGCTGCTGAGAGGATGATACTGCTGAGGTGATGCTGCTGAGGTGGTGCAGCTGAGGGGATGATGCTGATGAGAGGATGATGCTGCTGAGGGGATGTTGCTGCTGAGGTGATGCTGCTGAGGTGATGATGCTGCTGAGAGGATGATACTGCTGAGGGGATGCTGCTGAGGGGATGATGCTGCTGAGATGATGCTGCTGAGGGGATGATACTGCTGAGGTGATGATGCAGCTGCTGGGGTGATGATGCTGCTGAGGTGATGATACAGCTGAGAGGATGATGCTGCTGAGGGGATGATGCTGCTGCTGAGATGATGCTGCTGAGGATGCTGCTGAAGGGATGATACTGCTGGGGAGGGGATGATGCTGCTGAGGTGATGATGGTGCTGAGGTGATGATGATGCTGCTGAGGTGATGATGCTGCTGAGGGGATGATGCTGCTGAGGGGAATATGCTGCTGCTGAGGGGATGATGCTGCTGAAGTGATGATAATGCTGCTGAGGGGATGATGCTGTTGAAGTGATGATGCTGCTGCTGAGGTGATGTTGCTGCTGATGGGATGATGCTGCTGCTGAGATGACGATGCTGCTGAGGGGATTATGCTACTGCTGAGGTGATGATGCTGCTGAGGGGATGATGTTGCTGCTGAGGTGATGATGCTGCTGAGGGGATGATGCTGCTGCTGAGGGGATGATGCTGATGCTGAGGTGATGATGCTGCTGAGGGGATGATGCTACTGCTGAGGGGATGATGCTGCTGAGGTGATGATGCTGCTGCTGAGGTGATTCTGCTGAGGTGATGATCCTGCTGAGGGGATTATGTAGCTGAGGTGATGCTGCTGAGGGGATGATGCTGCTGAGGGGATGATGCTGCTGAGGTAATGATGCTGCTGATAGGGTGATGCTGCTGAGTTGAGCTGCTGCTGATGTGATGATGCTGCTGAGGGGATGATGCTGCTGAGGGAATGATGCTGCTGAGGTGATGATGCTGCTGAAGTGATGCTGCTGAGGGGAAGATGCTGCTGAGGGAATGATGCTGCTGAGGTGATGATGCTGCTGAAGTGATGCTGCTGAGGGGAAGATGCTGCTGAGGGTGATGATGCTGCTGAGGGGATGATGCTGCTGAGGGGATAATGCTGCTTAGCTGATTATGCTGCTGATTTAAGGATGCTGCTGAGGTGATGCTGCTGAGGGGATGATGCTGATGAGCGGATGATGCTGCTGAGGCGATGATGCTGCTGAGGTGATGCTGCTGAGGTGGTGCAGCTGAGGGGATGATGCTGATGAGGGGATGATGCTGCTGAGGGGATGTTGCTGCTGAGGTGATGCTGCTGAGGTGATGATGCTGCTGAGAGGATGATACTGCTGAGTAGATGCTGCTGAGGGGATGATGCTGCTGAGATGATGCTGCTGAGGGGATGATACTGCTGAGGTGATGATGCAGCTGCTGGGGTGATGATGCTGCTGAGGTGATGATACTGCTGAGGGGATGATGCTGCTGAGGTGATGATGCTGCTGAGGGGATGATGCGGCTGAGGGGATGATGCTGCTGAGGTAATGATGCAGCTGATAGGGTTATGCTGCTGAGGTGAGCTGCTGCTGATGTGATGATGCTGCTGAAGGGATGATGCTGCAGAGGGGATGATGCTGCTGAGGTGATGATGTTGCTGAAGTGATGATGCTGCTGAGGGGATGCTGCTGCTGAGGTGATGCTGCTGAGGGGATGATGCTGCTTAGGTGATGATGCTGCTGAGATAGTGATGCTGCTGAGGTAATGATGCTGCTGAGGGATGATGCTGCTGAGGTGATGCAGCTGAGGGGATGATGCTGATGAGAGGATGCTGCTGCTGATGGGATGTTGTTGCTGAGGTGATGCTGCTGAAGTGATGATGCTGCTGAGAGGATGATACTGCTGAGGGGATGCTGCTGAGGGGATGATGCTGCTGAGATGATGCTGCTGAGGGGATGATACTGCTGAGGTGATGATGCAGCTGCTGGGGTGATGATGCTGCTGAGGTGATGATGCTGCTGAGGGGATGATGCTGCTGAGGTGATGATGCTGTTGAGGGGATGATGCTGCTGAGGATTCTGCTGAGGGGCTGTTGCTGCTGAGGGGATGATGCCTCTGAGGTGATGATGCTGCTGAGGTGATGCTGATCCTGAGCTGATGCTGCTGAGGGGATGATGCTGCTGAGGGGATGATGCTGCTGAGGTAATGGTGCTGCTGAGGGGATGATGCTGCTGATTTGGTGATGCTGCTGAGGGGATGATGCTGCTGAAGTAATGGTGCTGCTGCTGAGGTGATGATGCTGATGAGGTGATGATGCTGCTGCTGAGGTGATGATGCTGCTGAGGTGATGATGCTGCTGAGGGGATGATTCTGCTGAGGTGATGATGCTGCTGAGGGGATATAATGCTGCTGAGGGGATGATGCTGCTGAAGTGATGAGGCTGCTGCTGAGGTGACGATGCTGCTGAGGGGATGATTCTGCTGAGGTGATGATGCTGCTGAGGGGATGATGCTGCTGAAGTGATGATGCTGCTGAGGGGATGATGCTGCTGAAGTGATGATGCTGTTGAGGGGATGATGCTGCTGAGGATTCTGCTGAGGGGATGTTGCTGCTGAGGGGATGATGCCTCTGAGGTGATGATGCTGCTGAGGTGATGCTGATCCTGAGCTGATGCTGCTGAGGGGATGGTGCTGCTGAGGGGATGATGCTGCTGAGGTAATTTTGCTGCTCAGGGGATGATGCTGCTGATTTGGTGATGCTGCTGAGAGGATGATGCTGCTGAAGTAATGGTGCTGCTACTGAGGTGATGATGCTGATGTGGTGATGATGCTGCTGCTGAGGTGATGATGCTGCTGAGGTGATGATGCTGCTGAGGGGATGATTCTGCTGAGGTGATGATGCTGCTGAGGGGATGATGCTGCTGAGGTGATGATGCTGTTGAGGGGCTGATGCTGCTGAGGATTCTGCTGAGGGGATGTTGCTGCTGAGGGGATGATGCCTCTGAGGTGATGATGCTGCTGAGGTGATGCTGATCCTGAGCTGATGCTGCTTAGGGGATGATGCTGCTGCTGAGATGATGCTGCTGAGGATGCTGCTGAAGGGATGATACTGCTGGGGAGGGGATGATGCTGCTGAGGCGATGATGCTGCTGAGTTGATGATGATGCTGCTGAGGTGATGATGCTGCTGAGGGGATGATGCTGCTGAGGGGAATATGCTGCTGCTGAAGGGAAGATGCTGCTGAGGTGATGATAATGCTGCTGAGGGGATGATGCTGCTGATGGGATGATGCTGCTGCTGAGATGACGATGCTGCTGAGGTGATTATGCTACTGCTGAGGTGATGATGCTGCTGAGGGGATGATGTTGCTGCTGAGGTGATGATGCTGCTGAGGGGATGATGCTGCTGCTGAGGGGATGATGCTGATGTTGAGGTGATGCTACTGCTGAGAGGATGATGCTGCTGAGATGATGATGCTGCTGCTGAGGTGATTCTGCTGAGGTGATGATCCTGCTGAGGGGATTATGTAGCTGAGGTGATGCTGCTGAGGGGATGATGCTGCTGAGGGGATGATGCTGCTGAGGTGATGATGTTGCTGAAGTGATGATGCTGCTGAGGGGATGTTGCTGCTGAGGGAATGATGCTGCTGAGGTGATGATGCTGCTGAAGTGATGCTGCTGAGGGGTAGATGCTGCTTAGCTGATTATGCTGCTGATTTAAGGATGCTGCTGAGGTGATGCTGCTGAGGGGATGATGCTGAAGATCGGATGATGCTGCTAAGGCGATGAAGCTGCTGAGGTGATGCTGCTGAAGTGGTGCAGCTGAGGGGATGATGCTGATGAGAGGATGATGCTGCTGAGGGGATGTTGCTGCTGAGGTGATGATGCTGCTGAAGTGATGCTGCTGAGTGGTAGATGCTGCTGAGGGTGATGATGCTGCTGAGGGGATGATGCTGCTGAGGGGATAATGCTGCTTAGCTGATTATGCTGCTGATTTAAGGATGCTGCTGAGGTGATGCTGCTGAGGGGATGATGCTGAAGAGCGGATGATGCTGCTAAGGCGATGATGCTGCTGAGGTGATGCTGCTGAAGTGGTGCAGCTGAGGGGATGATGCTGATGAGAGGATGATGCTGCTGAGGGGATGTTGCTGCTGAGGTGATGCTGCTGAGGTGATGATGCTGCTGAGAGGATGATACTGCTGAGGTGATGCTGCTGAGGTGGTGCAGCTGAGGGGATGATGCTGATGAGAGGATGATGCTGCTGAGGGGATGTTGCTGCTGAGGTGATGCTGCTGAGGTGATGATGCTGCTGAGAGGATGATACTGCTGAGGGGATGCTGCTGAGGGGATGATGCTGCTGAGATGATGCTGCTGAGGGGATGATACTGCTGAGGTGATGATGCAGCTGCTGGGGTGATGATGCTGCTGAGGTGATGATACAGCTGAGAGGATGATGCTGCTGAGGGGATGATGCTGCTGCTGAGATGATGCTGCTGAGGATGCTGCTGAAGGGATGATACTGCTGGGGAGGGGATGATGCTGCTGAGGTGATGATGGTGCTGAGGTGATGATGATGCTGCTGAGGTGATGATGCTGCTGAGGGGATGATGCTGCTGAGGGGAATATGCTGCTGCTGAGGGGATGATGCTGCTGAAGTGATGATAATGCTGCTGAGGGGATGATGCTGTTGAAGTGATGATGCTGCTGCTGAGGTGATGTTGCTGCTGATGGGATGATGCTGCTGCTGAGATGACGATGCTGCTGAGGGGATTATGCTACTGCTGAGGTGATGATGCTGCTGAGGGGATGATGTTGCTGCTGAGGTGATGATGCTGCTGAGGGGATGATGCTGCTGCTGAGGGGATGATGCTGATGCTGAGGTGATGATGCTGCTGAGGGGATGATGCTACTGCTGAGGGGATGATGCTGCTGAGGTGATGATGCTGCTGCTGAGGTGATTCTGCTGAGGTGATGATCCTGCTGAGGGGATTATGTAGCTGAGGTGATGCTGCTGAGGGGATGATGCTGCTGAGGGGATGATGCTGCTGAGGTAATGATGCTGCTGATAGGGTGATGCTGCTGAGTTGAGCTGCTGCTGATGTGATGATGCTGCTGAGGGGATGATGCTGCTGAGGGAATGATGCTGCTGAGGTGATGATGCTGCTGAAGTGATGCTGCTGAGGGGAAGATGCTGCTGAGGGAATGATGCTGCTGAGGTGATGATGCTGCTGAAGTGATGCTGCTGAGGGGAAGATGCTGCTGAGGGTGATGATGCTGCTGAGGGGATGATGCTGCTGAGGGGATAATGCTGCTTAGCTGATTATGCTGCTGATTTAAGGATGCTGCTGAGGTGATGCTGCTGAGGGGATGATGCTGATGAGCGGATGATGCTGCTGAGGCGATGATGCTGCTGAGGTGATGCTGCTGAGGTGGTGCAGCTGAGGGGATGATGCTGATGAGGGGATGATGCTGCTGAGGGGATGTTGCTGCTGAGGTGATGCTGCTGAGGTGATGATGCTGCTGAGAGGATGATACTGCTGAGTAGATGCTGCTGAGGGGATGATGCTGCTGAGATGATGCTGCTGAGGGGATGATACTGCTGAGGTGATGATGCAGCTGCTGGGGTGATGATGCTGCTGAGGTGATGATACTGCTGAGGGGATGATGCTGCTGAGGTGATGATGCTGCTGAGGGGATGATGCGGCTGAGGGGATGATGCTGCTGAGGTAATGATGCAGCTGATAGGGTTATGCTGCTGAGGTGAGCTGCTGCTGATGTGATGATGCTGCTGAAGGGATGATGCTGCAGAGGGGATGATGCTGCTGAGGTGATGATGTTGCTGAAGTGATGATGCTGCTGAGGGGATGCTGCTGCTGAGGTGATGCTGCTGAGGGGATGATGCTGCTTAGGTGATGATGCTGCTGAGATAGTGATGCTGCTGAGGTAATGATGCTGCTGAGGGATGATGCTGCTGAGGTGATGCAGCTGAGGGGATGATGCTGATGAGAGGATGCTGCTGCTGATGGGATGTTGTTGCTGAGGTGATGCTGCTGAAGTGATGATGCTGCTGAGAGGATGATACTGCTGAGGGGATGCTGCTGAGGGGATGATGCTGCTGAGATGATGCTGCTGAGGGGATGATACTGCTGAGGTGATGATGCAGCTGCTGGGGTGATGATGCTGCTGAGGTGATGATGCTGCTGAGGGGATGATGCTGCTGAGGTGATGATGCTGTTGAGGGGATGATGCTGCTGAGGATTCTGCTGAGGGGATGTTGCTGCTGAGGGGATGATGCCTCTGAGGTGATGATGCTGCTGAGGTGATGCTGATCCTGAGCTGATGCTGCTGAGGGGATGATGCTGCTGAGGGGATGATGCTGCTGAGGTAATGGTGCTGCTGAGGGGATGATGCTGCTGATTTGGTGATGCTGCTGAGGGGATGATGCTGCTGAAGTAATGGTGCTGCTGCTGAGGTGATGATGCTGATGAGGTGATGATGCTGCTGCTGAGGTGATGATGCTGCTGAGGTGATGATGCTGCTGAGGGGATGATTCTGCTGAGGTGATGATGCTGCTGAGGGGATGTTGCTGCTGAGGGAATGATGCTGCTGAGGTGATGATGTTGCTGAAGTGATGATGCTGCTGAGGGGATTTTGCTGCTGAGGGAATGATGCTGCTGAGGGGATGATGCTGCTGAAGTGATGCTGCTGAGGGGTAGATGCTGCTGAGGGTGATGATGCGGCTGAGGAGATGATGCTACTGAGGGAATGATGCTGCTGAGGTGATGATGTTGCTGAAGTGATGATGCTGCTGAGGGGATGTTGCTGCTGAGGGGTAGATGCTGCTGAGGGTGATGATGCTGCTGAGGGGATGATGCTGCTGAGGGGATAATGCTGCTTAGCTAATTATGCTGCTGATTTAAGGATGCTGCTGAGGTGATGCTGCTGAGGGGATGATGCTGAAGAGCGGATGATGCTGCTAAGGCGATGATGCTGCTGAGGTGATGCTGCTGAAGTGGTGCAGCTGAGGGGATGATGCTGATGAGAGGATGATGCTACTGAGGGGATGTTGCTGCTGAGGTGATGCTGCTGAGGTGATGATGCTGCTGAGAGGATGATACTGTTGAGGTGATGCTGCTGAGGTGGTGCAGCTGAGGGGATGATGCTGATGAGTGGATGATGCTACTGAGGGGATGTTGCTGCTGAGGTGATGCTGCTGAGGTGATGATGCTGCTGAGATGATGCTGCTGAGGGGATGATACTGCTGAGGTGATGATGCAGCTGCTGGGGTGATGATGCTGCTGAGGTGATTGATACAGCTGAGAGGATGATGCTGCTGAGGGGATGATGCTGCTGCTGAGATGATGCTGCTGAGGATGCTGCTGAAGGGATGATACTGCTGGGGAGGGGATGATGCTGCTGAGGTGATGATGGTGCTGAGGTGATGATGATGCTGCTGAGGTGATGATGCTGCTGAGGGGATGATGCTGCTGAGGGGAATATGCTGCTGCTGAGGGGATGATGCTGCTGAAGTGATGATAATGCTGCTGAGGGGATGATGCTGTTGAAGTGATGATGCTGCTGCTGAGGTGATGTTGCTGCTGATGGGATGATGCTGCTGCTGAGATGACGATGCTGCTGAGGTGATTATGCTACTGCTGAGGTGATGATGCTGCTGAGGGGATGATGTTGCTGCTGAGGTGATGATGCTGCTGAGGGGATGATGCTGCTGCTGAGGGGATGATGCTGATGCTGAGGTGATGATGCTGCTGAGGGGATGATGCTACTGCTGAGGGGATGATGCTGCTGAGGTGATGATGCTGCTGCTGAGGTGATTCTGCTGAGGTGATGATCCTGCTGAGGCGATTATGTAGCTGAGGTGATGCTGCTGAGGGGATGATGCTGCTGAGGGGATGATGCTGCTGAGGTAATGATGCTGCTGATAGGGTGATGCTGCTGAGTTGAGCTGCTGCTGATGTGATGATGCTGCTGAGGGGATGATGCTGCTGAGGGAATGATGCTGCTGAGGTGATGATGTTGCTGAAGTGATGATGCTGCTGAGGGGATGCTGCTGCTGAGGGAATGATGCTGCTGAGGTGATGATGCAGCTGAGGTGATGATACTGCTGAGGTGATGATGCAGCTGCTGGGGTGATGATGCTGCTGAGGTGATGATGCTGCTGAGGGGATGATGCTGCTGAGGTGATGATGCTGTTGAGGGGATGATGCTGCTGAGGATTCTGCTGAGGGGATGTTGCTGCTGAGGGGATGATGCCTCTGAGGTGATGGTGCTGCTGAGGTGATGCTGATCCTGAGCTGATGCTGCTGAGGGAATGATGCTGCTGAGGGGATGATACTGCTGAGGTGATGATGCAGCTGCTGGGGTGATGATGCTGCTGAGGTGATGATGCTGCTGAGGGGATGATGCTGCTGAGGTGATGATGCTGTTGAGGGGATGATGCTGCTGAGGATTCTGCTGAGGGGATGTTGCTGCTGAGGGGATGTTGCCTCTGAGGTGATGATGCTGCTGAGGTGATGCTGATCCTGAGCTGATGCTGCTGAGGGGATGATGCTGCTGAGGGGATGATGCTGCTGAGGTAATGGTGCTGCTGAGGGGATGATGCTGCTGATTTGGTGATGCTGCTGAGGGGATGATGCTGCTGAAGTAATGGTGCTGCTGCTGAGGTGATGATGCTGATGAGGTGATGTTGCTGCTGCTGAGGTGATGATGCTGCTGAGGTGATGATGCTGCTGAGGGGATGATTCTGCTGAGGTGATGATGCTGCTGAGGGGATGATGCTGCTGAAGTGATGATGCTGCTGAGGGGATGATGCTGCTGAAGTGATGATGCTGTTGAGGGGATGATGCTGCTGAGGATTCTGCTGAGGGGATGTTGCTGCTGAGGGGATGATGCCTCTGAGGTGATGATGCTGCTGAGGTGATGCTGATCCTGAGCTGATGCTGCTGAGGGGATGGTGCTGCTGAGGGGATGATGCTGCTGAGGTAATTTTGCTGCTCAGGGGATGATGCTGCTGATTTGGTGATGCTGCTGAGAGGATGATGCTGCTGAAGTAATGGTGCTGCTACTGAGGTGATGATGCTGATGTGGTGATGATGCTGCTGCTGAGGTGATGATGCTGCTGAGGTGATGATGCTGCTGAGGGGATGATTCTGCTGAGGTGATGATGCTGCTGAGGGGATGATGCTGCTGAGGTGATGATGCTGTTGAGGGGCTGATGCTGCTGAGGATTCTGCTGAGGGGATGTTGCTGCTGAGGGGATGATGCCTCTGAGGTGATGATGCTGCTGAGGTGATGCTGATCCTGAGCTGATGCTGCTTAGGGGATGATGCTGCTGCTGAGATGATGCTGCTGAGGATGCTGCTGAAGGGATGATACTGCTGGGGAGGGGATGATGCTGCTGAGGCGATGATGCTGCTGAGTTGATGATGATGCTGCTGAGGTGATGATGCTGCTGAGGGGATGATGCTGCTGAGGGGAATATGCTGCTGCTGAAGGGAAGATGCTGCTGAGGTGATGATAATGCTGCTGAGGGGATGATGCTGCTGAAGTGATGATGCTGCTGCTGAGGTGATGTTGCTGCTGATGGGATGATGCTGCTGCTGAGATGACGATGCTGCTGAGGTGATTATGCTACTGCTGAGGTGATGATGCTGCTGAGGGGATGATGTTGCTGCTGAGGTGATGATGCTGCTGAGGGGATGATGCTGCTGCTGAGGGGATGATGCTGATGTTGAGGTGATGCTACTGCTGAGGGGATGATGCTGCTGAGATGATGATGCTGCTGCTGAGGTGATTCTGCTGAGGTGATGATCCTGCTGAGGGGATTATGTAGCTGAGGTGATGCTGCTGAGGGGATGATGCTGCTGAGGGGATGATGCTGCTGAGGTGATGATGTTGCTGAAGTGATGATGCTGCTGAGGGGATGTTGCTGCTGAGGGAATGATGCTGCTGAGGTGATGATGTTGCTGAAGTGATGATGCTGCTGAGGGGATGTTGCTGCTGAGGGAATGATGCTGCTGAGGGGATGATGCTGCTGAAGTGATGCTGCTGAGGGGTAGATGCTGCTGAGGGTGATGATGCGGCTGAGGAGATGATGCTGCTGAGGGAATGATGCTGCTGAGGTGATGATGTTGCTGAAGTGATGATGCTGCTGCGGGGATGTTGCTGCTGAGGGAATGATGCTGCTGAGGTGATGATGCTGCTGAAGTGATGCTGCTGAGGGGTAGATGCTGCTTAGCTGATTATGCTGCTGATTTAAGGATGCTGCTGAGGTGATGCTGCTGAGGGGATGATGCTGAAGAGCGGATGATGCTGCTAAGGCGATGATGCTGCTGAGGTGATGCTGCTGAAGTGGTGCAGCTGAGGGGATGATGCTGATGAGAGGATGATGCTGCTGAGGGGATGTTGCTGCTGAGGTGATGATGCTGCTGAAGTGATGCTGCTGAGGGGTAGATGCTGCTGAGGGTGATGATGCTGCTGAGGGGATGATGCTGCTGAGGGGATAATGCTGCTTAGCTGATTATGCTGCTGATTTAAGGATGCTGCTGAGGTGATGCTGCTGAGGGGATGATGCTGAAGAGCGGATGATGCTGCTAAGGCGATGATGCTGCTGAGGTGATGCTGCTGAAGTGGTGCAGCTGAGGGGATGATGCTGATGAGAGGATGATGCTGCTGAGGGGATGTTGCTGCTGAGGTGATGCTGCTGAGGTGATGATGCTGCTGAGAGGATGATACTGCTGAGGTGATGCTGCTGAGGTGGTGCAGCTGAGGGGATGATGCTGATGAGTGGATGATGCTGCTGAGGGGATGTTGCTGCTGAGGTGATGCTGCTGAGGTGATGATGCTGCTGAGAGGATGATACTGCTGAGGGGATGCTGCTGAGGGGATGATGCTGCTGAGATGATGCTGCTGAGGGGATGATACTGCTGAGGTGATGATGCAGCTGCTGGGGTGATGATGCTGCTGAGGTGATGATACAGCTGAGAGGATGATGCTGCTGAGGGGATGATGCTGCTGCTGAGATGATGCTGCTGAGGATGCTGCTGAAGGGATGATACTGCTGGGGAGGGGATGATGCTGCTGAGATGATGATGGTGCTGAGGTGATGATGATGCTGCTGAGGTGATGATGCTGCTGAGGGGATGATGCTGCTGAGGGGAATATGCTGCTGCTGAGGGGATGATGCTGCTGAAGTGATGATAATGCTGCTGAGGGGATGATGCTGTTGAAGTGATGATGCTGCTGCTGAGGTGATGTTGCTGCTGATGGGATGATGCTGCTGCTGAGATGACGATGCTGCTGAGGGGATTATGCTACTGCTGAGGTGATGATGCTGCTGAGGGGATGATGTTGCTGCTGAGGTGATGATGCTGCTGAGGGGATGATGCTGCTGCTGAGGGGATGATGCTGATGCTGAGGTGATGATGCTGCTGAGGGGATGATGCTACTGCTGAGGGGATGATGCTGCTGAGGTGATGATGCTGCTGCTGAGGTGATTCTGCTGAGGTGATGATCCTGCTGAGGGGATTATGTAGCTGAGGTGATGCTGCTGAGGGGATGATGCTGCTGAGGGGATGATGCTGCTGAGGTAATGATGCTGCTGATAGGGTGATGCTGCTGAGTTGAGCTGCTGCTGATGTGATGATGCTGCTGAGGGGATGATGCTGCTGAGGGAATGATGCTGCTGAGGTGATGATGCTGCTGAAGTGATGCTGCTGAGGGGAAGATGCTGCTGAGGGAATGATGCTGCTGAGGTGATGATGCTGCTGAAGTGATGCTGCTGAGGGGAAGATGCTGCTGAGGGTGATGATGCTGCTGAGGGGATGATGCTGCTGAGGGGATAATGCTGCTTAGCTGATTATGCTGCTGATTTAAGGATGCTGCTGAGGTGATGCTGCTGAGGGGATGATGCTGATGAGCGGATGATGCTGCTGAGGCGATGATGCTGCTGAGGTGATGCTGCTGATGTGGTGCAGCTGAGGGGATGATGCTGATGAGGGGATGATGCTGCTGAGGGGATGTTGCTGCTGAGGTGATGCTGCTGAGGTGATGATGCTGCTGAGAGGATGATACTGCTGAGTAGATGCTGCTGAGGGGATGATGCTGCTGAGATGATGCTGCTGAGGGGATGATACTGCTGAGGTGATGATGCAGCTGCTGGGGTGATGATGCTGCTGAGGTGATGATACTGCTGAGGGGATGATGCTGCTGAGGTGATGATGCTGCTGAGGGGATGATGCGGCTGAGGGGATGATGCTGCTGAGGTAATGATGCAGCTGATAGGGTTATGCTGCTGAGGTGAGCTGCTGCTGATGTGATGATGCTGCTGAAGGGATGATGCTGCAGAGGGGATGATGCTGCTGAGGTGATGATGTTGCTGAAGTGATGATGCTGCTGAGGGGATGCTGCTGCTGAGGTGATGCTGCTGAGGGGATGATGCTGCTTAGGTGATGATGCTGCTGAGATAGTTTTGCTGCTGAGGTAATGATGCTGCTGAGGGATGATGCTGCTGAGGTGATGCAGCTGAGGGGATGATGCTGATGAGAGGATGCTGCTGCTGATGGGATGTTGTTGCTGAGGTGATGCTGCTGAAGTGATGATGCTGCTGAGAGGATGATACTGCTGAGGGGATGCTGCTGAGGGGATGATGCTGCTGAGATGATGCTGCTGAGGGGATGATACTGCTGAGGTGATGATGCAGCTGCTGGGGTGATGATGCTGCTGAGGTGATGATGCTGCTGAGGGGATGATGCTGCTGAGGTGATGATGCTGTTGAGGGGATGATGCTGCTGAGGATTCTGCTGAGGGGATGTTGCTGCTGAGGGGATGATGCCTCTGAGGTGATGATGCTGCTGAGGTGATGCTGATCCTGAGCTGATGCTGCTGAGGGGATGATGCTGCTGAGGGGATGATGCTGCTGAGGTAATGGTGCTGCTGAGGGGATGATGCTGCCGATTTGGTAATGCTGCTGAGGGGATGATGCTGCTGAAGTAATGCTGCTGCTGCTGAGGTGATGATGCTGATGAGGTGATGATGCTGCTGCTGAGGTGATGATGCTGCTGAGGTGATGATGCTGCTGAGGGGATGATTCTGCTGAGGTGATGATGCTGCTGAGGGGATGTTGCTGCTGAGGGAATGATGCTGCTGAGGTGATGATGTTGCTGAAGTGATGATGCTGCTGAGGGGATGTTGCTGCTGAGGGAATGATGCTGCTGAGGGGATGATGCTGCTGAAGTGATGCTGCTGAGGGGTAGATGCTGCTGAGGGTGATGATGCGGCTGAGGAGATGATGCTGCTGAGGGAATGATGCTGCTGAGGTGATGATGTTGCTGAAGTGATGATGCTGCTGAGGGGATGTTGCTGCTGAGGGGTAGATGCTGCTGAGGGTGATGATGCTGCTGAGGGGATGATGCTGCTGAGGGGATAATGCTGCTTAGCTGATTATGCTGCTGATTTAAGGATGCTGCTGAGGTGATGCTGCTGAGGGGATGATGCTGAAGAGTGGATGATGCTGCTAAGGCGATGATGCTGCTGAGGTGATGCTGCTGAGGTGGTGCAGCTGAGGGGATGATGCTGATGAGAGGATGATGCTGCTGAGGTAATGATGCAGCTGATAGGGTTGTGCTGCTGAGGTGAGCTGCTGCTGATGTGATGATGCTGCTGAGGGGATGATACTGCTGAGGTGATGATGCAGCTGCTGGGGTGATGATGCTGCTGAGGTGATGATACAGCTGAGAGGATGATGCTGCTGAGGGGATGATGCTGCTGCTGAGATGATGCTGCTGAGGATGCTGCTGAAGGGATGATACTGCTGGGGAGGGGATGATGCTGCTGAGATGATGATGGTGCTGAGGTGATGATGATGCTGCTGAGGTGATGATGCTGCTGAGGGGATGATGCTGCTGAGGGGAATATGCTGCTGCTGAGGGGATGATGCTGCTGAAGTGATGATAATGCTGCTGAGGGGATGATGCTGTTGAAGTGATGATGCTGCTGCTGAGGTGATGTTGCTGCTGATGGGATGATGCTGCTGCTGAGATGACGATGCTGCTGAGGGGATTATGCTACTGCTGAGGTGATGATGCTGCTGAGGGGATGATGTTGCTGCTGAGGTGATGATGCTGCTGAGGGGATGATGCTGCTGCTGAGGGGATGATGCTGATGCTGAGGTGATGATGCTGCTGAGGGGATGATGCTACTGCTGAGGGGATGATGCTGCTGAGGTGATGATGCTGCTGCTGAGGTGATTCTGCTGAGGTGATGATCCTGCTGAGGGGATTATGTAGCTGAGGTGATGCTGCTGAGGGGATGATGCTGCTGAGGGGATGATGCTGCTGAGGTAATGATGCTGCTGATAGGGTGATGCTGCTGAGTTGAGCTGCTGCTGATGTGATGATGCTGCTGAGGGGATGATGCTGCTGAGGGAATGATGCTGCTGAGGTGATGATGCTGCTGAAGTGATGCTGCTGAGGGGAAGATGCTGCTGAGGGAATGATGCTGCTGAGGTGATGATGCTGCTGAAGTGATGCTGCTGAGGGGAAGATGCTGCTGAGGGTGATGATGCTGCTGAGGGGATGATGCTGCTGAGGGGATAATGCTGCTTAGCTGATTATGCTGCTGATTTAAGGATGCTGCTGAGGTGATGCTGCTGAGGGGATGATGCTGATGAGCGGATGATGCTGCTGAGGCGATGATGCTGCTGAGGTGATGCTGCTGATGTGGTGCAGCTGAGGGGATGATGCTGATGAGGGGATGATGCTGCTGAGGGGATGTTGCTGCTGAGGTGATGCTGCTGAGGTGATGATGCTGCTGAGAGGATGATACTGCTGAGTAGATGCTGCTGAGGGGATGATGCTGCTGAGATGATGCTGCTGAGGGGATGATACTGCTGAGGTGATGATGCAGCTGCTGGGGTGATGATGCTGCTGAGGTGATGATACTGCTGAGGGGATGATGCTGCTGAGGTGATGATGCTGCTGAGGGGATGATGCGGCTGAGGGGATGATGCTGCTGAGGTAATGATGCAGCTGATAGGGTTATGCTGCTGAGGTGAGCTGCTGCTGATGTGATGATGCTGCTGAAGGGATGATGCTGCAGAGGGGATGATGCTGCTGAGGTGATGATGTTGCTGAAGTGATGATGCTGCTGAGGGGATGCTGCTGCTGAGGTGATGCTGCTGAGGGGATGATGCTGCTTAGGTGATGATGCTGCTGAGATAGTTTTGCTGCTGAGGTAATGATGCTGCTGAGGGATGATGCTGCTGAGGTGATGCAGCTGAGGGGATGATGCTGATGAGAGGATGCTGCTGCTGATGGGATGTTGTTGCTGAGGTGATGCTGCTGAAGTGATGATGCTGCTGAGAGGATGATACTGCTGAGGGGATGCTGCTGAGGGGATGATGCTGCTGAGATGATGCTGCTGAGGGGATGATACTGCTGAGGTGATGATGCAGCTGCTGGGGTGATGATGCTGCTGAGGTGATGATGCTGCTGAGGGGATGATGCTGCTGAGGTGATGATGCTGTTGAGGGGATGATGCTGCTGAGGATTCTGCTGAGGGGATGTTGCTGCTGAGGGGATGATGCCTCTGAGGTGATGATGCTGCTGAGGTGATGCTGATCCTGAGCTGATGCTGCTGAGGGGATGATGCTGCTGAGGGGATGATGCTGCTGAGGTAATGGTGCTGCTGAGGGGATGATGCTGCCGATTTGGTAATGCTGCTGAGGGGATGATGCTGCTGAAGTAATGGTGCTGCTGCTGAGGTGATGATGCTGATGAGGTGATGATGCTGCTGCTGAGGTGATGATGCTGCTGAGGTGATGATGCTGCTGAGGGGATGATTCTGCTGAGGTGATGATGCTGCTGAGGGGATGTTGCTGCTGAGGGAATGATGCTGCTGAGGTGATGATGTTGCTGAAGTGATGATGCTGCTGAGGGGATGTTGCTGCTGAGGGAATGATGCTGCTGAGGGGATGATGCTGCTGAAGTGATGCTGCTGAGGGGTAGATGCTGCTGAGGGTGATGATGCGGCTGAGGAGATGATGCTGCTGAGGGAATGATGCTGCTGAGGTGATGATGTTGCTGAAGTGATGATGCTGCTGAGGGGATGTTGCTGCTGAGGGGTAGATGCTGCTGAGGGTGATGATGCTGCTGAGGGGATGATGCTGCTGAGGGGATAATGCTGCTTAGCTGATTATGCTGCTGATTTAAGGATGCTGCTGAGGTGATGCTGCTGAGGGGATGATGCTGAAGAGTGGATGATGCTGCTAAGGCGATGATGCTGCTGAGGTGATGCTGCTGAGGTGGTGCAGCTGAGGGGATGATGCTGATGAGAGGATGATGCTGCTGAGGGGATGTTGCTGCTGAGGAGATGCTGCTGAGGTGATGATGCTGCTGAGAGGATGATACTGCTGAGGTGATGCTGCTGAGGTGGTGCAGCTGAGGGGATGATGCTGATGAGTGGATGATGCTGCTGAGGGGATGTTGCTGCTGAGGTGATGCTGCTGAGGTGATGATGCTGCTGAGAGGATGATACTGCTGAGGGGATGCTGCTGAGGGGATGATGCTGCTGAGATGATGCTGCTGAGGGGATGATACTGCTGAGGTGATGATGCAGCTGCTGGGGTGATGATGCTGCTGAGGTGATGATACAGCTGAGAGGATGATGCTGCTGAGGGGATGATGCTGCTGCTGAGATGATGCTGCTGAGGATGCTGCTGAAGGGATGATACTGCTGGGGAGGGGATGATGCTGCTGAGGTGATGATGGTGCTGAGGTGATGATGATGCTGCTGAGGTGATGATGCTGCTGAGGGGATGATGCTGCTGAGGGGAATATGCTGCTGCTGAGGGGATGATGCTGCTGAAGTGATGATAATGCTGCTGAGGGGATGATGCTGTTGAAGTGATGATGCTGCTGCTGAGGTGATGTTGCTGCTGATGGGATGATGCTGCTGCTGAGATGACGATGCTGCTGAGGGGATTATGCTACTGCTGAGGTGATGATGCTGCTGAGGGGATGATGTTGCTGCTGAGGTGATGATGCTGCTGAGGGGATGATGCTGCTGCTGAGGGGATGATGCTGATGCTGAGGTGATGATGCTGCTGAGGGGATGATGCTACTGCTGAGAGGATGATGCTGCTGAGGTGATGATGCTGCTGCTGAGGTGATTCTGCTGAGGTGATGATCCTGCTGAGGCGATTATGTAGCTGAGGTGATGCTGCTGAGGGGATGATGCTGCTGAGGGGATGATGCTGCTGAGGTAATGATGCTGCTGAGGTGATGATGTTGCTGAAGTGATGATGCTGCTGAGGGGATGTTGCTGCTGACTGAATGATGCTGCTGAGGTGATGATGCTGCTGAAGTGATGCTGCTGAGGGGAAGATGCTGCTGAGGGTGATGATGCTGCTGAGGGGATGATGCTGCTGAGGGGATAATGCTGCTTAGCTGATTATGCTGCTGATTTAAGGATGCTGCTGAGGTGATGCTGCTGAGGGGATGATGCTGATGAGCGGATGATGCTGCTGAGGCGATGATGCTGCTGAGGCGATGCTGCTGAGGTGGTGCAGCTGAGGGGATGATGCTGATGAGAGGATGATGCTGCTGAGGGGATGTTGCTGCTGAGGTGATGCTGCTGAGGTGATGATGCTGCTGAGAGGATGATACTGCTGAGTGGATGCTGCTGAGGGGATGATGCTGCTGAGATGATGCTGCTGAGGGGATGATACTGCTGAGGTGATGATGCAGCTGCTGGGGTGATGATGCTGCTGAGGTGATGATACTGCTGAGGGGATGATGCTGCTGAGGTGATGATGCTGCTGAGGGGATGATGCGGCTGAGGGGATGATGCTGCTGAGGTAATGATGCAGCTGATAGGGTTGTGCTGCTGAGGTGAGCTGCTGCTGATGTGATGATGCTGCTGAAGGGATGATGCTGCAGAGGGGATGATGCTGCTGAGGTGATGATGTTGCTGAAGTGATGATGCTGCTGAGGGGATGCTGCTGCTGAGGTGATGCTGCTGAGGGGATGATGCTGCTTAGGTGATGATGCTCCTGAGATAGTGATGCTGCTGAGGTAATGATGCTGCTGAGGGATGATGCTGCTGAGGTGATGCAGCTGAGGGGATGTTGCTGATGAGAGGATGCTGCTGCTGATGGGATGTTGTTGCTGAGGTGATGCTGCTGAAGTGATGATGCTGCTGAGAGGATGATACTGCTGAGGGGATGCTGCTGAGGGGATGATGCTGCTGAGATGATGCTGCTGAGGGGATGATACTGCTGAGGTGATGATGCAGCTGCTGGGGTGATGATGCTGCTGAGGTGATGATGCTGCTGAGGGGATGATGCTGCTGAGGTGATGATGCTGTTGAGGGGATGATGCTGCTGAGGATTCTGCTGAGGGGATGTTGCTGCTGAGGGGATGATGCCTCTGAGGTGATGATGCTGCTGAGGTGATGCTGATCCTGAGCTGATGCTGCTGAGGGGATGATGCTGCTGAGGGGATGATGCTGCTGAGGTAATGGTGCTGCTGAGGGGATGATGCTGCTGATTTGGTGATGCTGCTGAGGGGATGATGCTGCTGAAGTAATGGTGCTGCTGCTGAGGTGATGATGCTGATGAGGTGATGATGCTGCTGCTGAGGTGATGATGCTGCTGAGGTGATGATGCTGCTGAGGGGATGATTCTGCTGAGGTGATGATGCTGCTGAGGGGATGATGCTGCTGAAGTGATGATGCTGTTGAGGGGATGATGCTGCTGAGGATTCTGCTGAGGGGATGTTGCTGCTGAGGGGATGATGCCTCTGATGTGATGATGCTGCTGAGGTGATGCTGATCCTGAGCTGATGCTGCTGAGGGGATGGTGCTGCTGAGGGGATGATGCGGCTGAGGTAATTTTGCTGCTCAGGGGATGATGCTGCTGATTTGGTGATGCTGCTGAGAGGATGATGCTGCTGAAGTAATGGTGCTGCTACTGAGGTGATGATGCTGATGTGGTGATGATGCTGCTGCTGAGGTGATGATGCTGCTGAGGTGATGCTGCTGCTGAGGGGATGATTCTGCTGAGGTGATGATGCTGCTGAGGGGATGATGCTGCTGAGATGATACTGCTGAGAGGATGATACTGCTGAGGGGATGCTGCTGAGGGGATGATACTGCTGAGGTGATGATGCAGCTGCTGGGGTGATGATGCTGCTGAGGTGATGATACAGCTGAGGGGATGATGCTGCTGAGGTGATGATGCTGCTGAGGGGATGATGCGGCTGAGGGGATGATGCTGCTGAGGTAATGATGCAGCTGATAGGGTTATGCTGCTGAGGTGAGCTGCTGCTGATGTGATGATGCTGCTGAAGGGATGATGCTGCAGAGGGGATGATGCTGCTGAGGTGATGATGTTGCTGAAGTGATGATGCTGCTGAGGGGATGCTGCTGCTGAGGTGATGCTGCTGAGGGGATGATGCTGCTTAGGTGATGATGCTGCTGAGATAGTGATGCTGCTGAGGTAATGATGCTGCTGAGGGATGATGCTGCTGAGGTGATGCAGCTGAGGGGATGATGCTGATGAGAGGATGCTGCTGCTGATGGGATGTTGTTGCTGAGGTGATGCTGCTGAAGTGATGATGCTGCTGAGAGGATGATACTGCTGAGGGGATGCTGCTGAGGGGATGATGCTGCTGAGATGATGCTGCTGAGGGGATGATACTGCTGAGGTGATGATGCAGCTGCTGGGGTGATGATGCTGCTGAGGTGATGATGCTGCTGAGGGGATGATGCTGCTGAGGTGATGATGCTGTTGAGGGGATGATGCTGCTGAGGATTCTGCTGAGGGGATGTTGCTGCTGAGGGGATGATGCCTCTGAGGTGATGATGCTGCTGAGGTGATGCTGATCCTGAGCTGATGCTGCTGAGGGGATGATGCTGCTGAGGGGATGATGCTGCTGAGGTAATGGTGCTGCTGAGGGGATGATGCTGCTGATTTGGTGATGCTGCTGAGGGGATGATGCTGCTGAAGTAATGGTGCTGCTGCTGAGGTGATGATGCTGATGAGGTGATGATGCTGCTGCTGAGGTGATGATGCTGCTGAGGTGATGATGCTGCTGAGGGGATGATTCTGCTGAGGTGATGATGCTGCTGAGGGGATGATGCTGCTGAAGTGATGATGCTGTTGAGGGGATGATGCTGCTGAGGATTCTGCTGAGGGGATGTTGCTGCTGAGGGGATGATGCCTCTGAGGTGATGATGCTGCTGAGGTGATGCTGATCCTGAGCTGATGCTGCTGAGGGGATGGTGCTGCTGAGGGGATGATGCGGCTGAGGTAATTTTGCTGCTCAGGGGATGATGCTGCTGATTTGGTGATGCTGCTGAGAGGATGATGCTGCTGAAGTAATGGTGCTGCTACTGAGGTGATGATGCTGATGTGGTGATGATGCTGCTGCTGAGGTGATGATGCTGCTGAGGTGATGCTGCTGCTGAGGGGATGATTCTGCTGAGGTGATGATGCTGCTGAGGGGATGATGCTGCTGAGGTGATGATGCTGTTGAGGGGCTGATGCTGCTGAGGATTCTGCTGAGGGGATGTTGCTGCTGAGGGGATGATGCCTCTGAGGTGATGATGCTGCTGAGGTGATGCTGATCCTGAGCTGATGCTGCTTAGGGGATGATGCTGCTGCTGAGATGATGCTGCTGAGGATGCTGCTGAAGGGATGATACTGCTGGGGAGGGGATGATGCTGCTGAGGCGATGATGCTGCTGAGTTGATGATGATGCTGCTGAGGTGATGATGCTGCTGAGGGGATGATGCTGCTGAGGGGAATATGCTGCTGCTGAAGGGAAGATGCTGCTGAGGTGATGATAATGCTGCTGAGGGGATGATGCTGTTGAAGTGATGATGCTGCTGCTGAGGTGATGTTGCTGCTGATGGGATGATGCTGCTGCTGAGATGACGATGCTGCTGAGGTGATTATGCTACTGCTGAGGGGATGATGCTGCTGAGGGGATGATGCTGTTGAGGGGCTGATGCTGCTGAGGATTCTGCTGAGGGGATGTTGCTGCTGAGGGGATGATGCCTCTGAGGTGATGATGCTGCTGAGGTGATGCTGCTCCTGAGCTGATGCTGCTTAGGGGATGATGCTGCTGCTGAGATGATGCTGCTGAGGATGCTGCTGAAGGGATGATACTGCTGGGGAGGGGATGATGCTGCTGAGGCGATGATGCTGCTGAGTTGATGATGATGCTGCTGAGGTGATGATGCTGCTGAGGGGATGATGCTGCTGAGGGGAATATGCTGCTGCTGAAGGGAAGATGCTGCTGAGGTGATGATAATGCTGCTGAGGGGATGATGCTGTTGAAGTGATGATGCTGCTGCTGAGGTGATGTTGCTGCTGATGGGATGATGCTGCTGCTGAGATGACGATGCTGCTGAGGTGATTATGCTACTGCTGAGGTGATGATGCTGCTGAGGGGATGATGTTGCTACTGAGGTGATGATGCTGCTGAGGGGATGATGCTGCTGCTGAGGGGATGAGGCTGATGTTGAGGTGATGATGCTGCTGAGGGGATGATGCTACTGCTGAGGGGATGATGCTGCTGAGATGATGATGCTGCTGCTGAGGTGATTCTGCTGAGGTGATGATCCTGCTGAGGGGATTATGTAGCTGAGGTGATGCTGCTGAGGGGATGATGCTGCTGAGGGGATGATGCCGCTGAGGTGATGATGTTGCTGAAGTGATGATGCTGCTGAGGGGATGTTGCTGCTGAGGGAATGATGCTGCTGAGGTGATGATGTTGCTGAAGTGATGATGCTGCTGAGGGGATGTTGCTGCTGAGGGAATGATGCTGCTGTGGTGATGATGCTGCTGAAGTGATGCTGCTGAGGGGTAGATGCTGCTGAGGGTGATGATGCTGCTGAGGGGATGTTGCTGCTGAGGGAACGATGCTGCTGAGGTGATGATGCTGCTGAAGTGATGCTGCTGAGGGGTAGATGCTGCTGAGGGTGATGATGCTGCTGAGGGGATGATGCTGCTGAGGGGATAATGCTGCTTAGCTGATTATGCTGCTGATTTAAGGATGCTGCTGAGGTGATGCTGCTGAGGGGATGATGCTGATGAGCGGATGATGCTGCTAAGGCGATGATGCTGCTGAGGTGATGCTGCTGAGGTGGTGCAGCTGAGGGGATGATGCTGATGAGAGGATGATGCTGCTGAGGGGATGTTGCTGCTGAGGTGATGCTGCTGAGGTGATGATGCTGCTGAGAGGATGATACTGCTGAGTGGATGCTGCTGAGGGGATGATGCTGCTGAGATGATGCTGCTGAGGGGATGATACTGCTGAGGTGATGATGCAGCTGCTGGGGTGATGATGCTGCTGAGGTGATGATACTGCTGAGGGGATGATGCTGCTGAGGTGATGATGCTGCTGAGGGGAAGAAGCGGCTGAGAGGATGATGCTGCTGAGGTGAAGATACAGCTGATAGGGTTATGCTGCTGAGGTGAGCTGCTGCTGATGTGATGATGCTGCTGAAGGGATGATGCTGCAGAGGGGATGATGCTGCTGAGGTGATGATGTTGCTGAAGTGATGATGCTGCTGAGGGGATGCTGCTGCTGAGGTGATGCTGCTGAGGGGATGATGCTGCTTAGGTGATGATGCTGCTGAGATAGTGATGCTGCTGAGGTAATGATGCTGCTGAGGGATGATGCTGCTGAGGTGATGCAGCTGAGGGGATGATGCTGATGAGAGGATGCTGCTGCTGATGGGATGTTGTTGCTGAGGTGACGCTGCTGAACTGATGATGCTGCTGAGAGGATGATACTGCTGAGGGGATGCTGCTGAGGGGATGATGCTGCTGAGATGATGCTGCTGAGGGGATGATACTGCTGAGGTGATGATGCAGCTGCTGGGGTGATGATGCTGCTGAGGTGATGATGCTGCTGAGGGGATGATGCTGCTGAGGTGATGATGCTGTTGAGGGGATGATGCTGCTGAGGATTCTGCTGAGGGGATGTTGCTGCTGAGGGGATGATGCCTCTGAGGTGATGATGCTGCTGAGGTGATGCTGATCCTGAGCTGATGCTGCTGAGGGGATGATGCTGCTGAGGGGATGATGCTGCTGAGGTAATGGTGCTGCTGAGGGGATGATGCTGCTGATTTGGTGATGATGGTGAGGGGATGATGCTGCTGAAGTAATGGTGCTGCTGCTGAGGTGATGATGCTGATGAGGTGATGATGCTGCTGCTGAGGTGATGATGCTGCTGAGGTGATGATGCTGCTGAGGGGATGATTCTGCTGAGGTGATGATGCTTCTGAGGGGATGATGCTGCTGAGGTGATGATGCTGTTGAGGGGATGATGCTGCTGAGGATTCTGCTGAGGGGATGTTGCTGCTGAGGGGATGATGCCTCTTAGGTGATGATGCTGCTGAGGTGATGCTGATCCTGAGCTGATGCTGCTGAGGGGATGGTGCTGCTGAGGGGATGATGCTGCTGAGGTAATGGTGCTGCTGAGGGGATGATGCTGCTGATTTGGTGATGCTGCTGAGGGGATGATGCTGCTGAAGTAATGGTGCTGCTGCTGAGGTGATGATGCTGATGAGGTGATGATGCTGCTGCTGAGGTGATGATGCTGCTGAGTTGATGATGCTGCTGAGGGGATGATTCTGCTGAGGTGATGATGCTGCTGAGGGGAAGATGCTGCTGAGGGGATGATGCTGCTGAGATGATGGTGCTGAGGGGATGATACTGCTGAGTTGATGATGCAGCTGCTGGGGTGATGATGCTGCTGAGAGGATGATGCTGCTGAGAGGATGATGCTGCTGAGGTGATGATGCTACTGAGGGGATGATGCTGCTGAGGTTTCTGCTGAGGGGATGTTGCTGCTGAGGGGATGATGCCTCTGAGATGATGATGCTGCTGAGGTGATGCTGATCCTGAGCTGATGCTGCTGAGGTGTTGATGCTTCTGAGGGGATGATGCTGCTGAGGTAATGGTGCTGCTGAGGGGATGATGATGCTGAGGTGGTGATGCTGCTGAGGGGATGATGCTGCTGAAATAATGGTACTGCTGCTGAGGTGATGATGCTGATGAGGTGATGATGCTGCTGCTGAGGTGATGATGCTGCTGAGGTGATGATGCTGCTGAGGGGATGATGCTGCTGAGGTAATGATGCTGCTGAGGTGAAGATGCTGCTGAGGGGATGATGCTGCTGCTGAGATGATGATGCTGCTGAGGTGATGATGCTGCTGCTGAGGTGATGATGCTGCTGAGGGGATGATGTTGCTGCTGAGGTGATGATGCTGCTGAGGGGATGATGCTGATGCTGAGGTGATGATGCTGCGGAGGGGATGATGCTACTGCTGAGGGGATGATGCTGCTGAGGTGATGATGCTGCTGCTGAGGTGATTCTGCTGAGGTGATGATCCTGCTGAGGGGATGATGTAGCTGAGGCGATGCTGCTGAGGGGTTGATGCTGCTGAGGGGATGAAGCTGCTGAGGTAATGATGCTGCTGAGGGAATGATGCTGCAGAGGGGATAATGCTGCTTAGGTGATTATGCTGCTGATTTAAGGATGCTGCTGAGGTGATGCTGCTGAGGCGATGATGCTGATGAGCGGATGATGCTGCTAAGGCGATGATGCTGCTGAGGTGATGCTGCTGAGGTGATGCAGCTGAGGGGATGATGCTGATGAGAGGATGATGCTGCTGAGGTGATGTTGCTGCTGAGGTGATATTGCTGATGTGATGATGCTGCTGAGAGGTCGATACTGCTGAGGGGATGCTGATGAGGGGATGATGCTGCTTGAGTTGATGATGCTGCTGAGGTGATGATGATGCTGCTGAGGTCTTGATGCTGCGGATGGGATGATGCTGCTGCTGAGATGATGATGCTGCTGAAGTGATGATGCTGCTGTTGAGTTGATGATGCTGCTGAGGTGATGATGATGCTGCTGAGGTCTTGATGCTGCGGATGGGATGATGCTGCTGCTGAGATGATGATGCTGCTGAGGTGATGATGCTGCTGCTGAGGTGATGATGCTGCTGAGGGGATGATGTTGCTGCTGAGGTGATGTTGCTGCTGAGGGGATGATGCTGATGCGGAGGTGATGATGCTGCGGAGGGGATGATGCTACTGCTGAGGGGATGATGCTGCTGAGGTGATGATGCTGCTGCTGAGGTGATTCTGCTGAGGTGATGATCCTGCTGAGGGGATGATGTAGCTGAGGCGATGCTGCTGAGGGGATGATGCTGCTGAGGGGATGAAGCTGCTGAGGTAATGATGCTGCTGAGGGAATGATGCTGCAGAGGGGATAATGCTGCTTAGGTGATTATGCTGCTGATTTAAGAATGCTGCTGATGTCATGCTGCTGAGGCGATGATGCTGATGAGCGGATGATGCTGCTAAGGCGATGATGCTACTGAGGTGATGCTGCTGAGGTGATGCAGCTGAGGGGATGATGCTGATGAGAGGATGATGCTGCTGAGGTGATGTTGCTGCTGAGGTGATATTGCTGATGTGATGATGCTGCTGAGAGGTCGATACTGCTGAGGGGATGCTGCTGAGGGGATGATGCTGCTGTTGAGTTGATGATGCTGCTGAGGTGATGATGATGCTGCTGAGGTGATGATTCTGCCGCTGAGGTGATCATGCTGCTGAGGGGATGATGTTGCTGCTGAGGTGATGATGCTGCTGAGGGGATGATGCTGATGCTGAGGTGATGATGCTGCGGAGGGGATGATGCTACTGCTGAGGGGATGATGCTGCTGAGGTGATGATGCTGCTGCTAAGGTGATTCTGCTGAGGTGATGATCCTGCTGAGGGGATGATGTAGCTGAGGCGATGCTGCTGAGGGGATGATGCTGCTGAGGGGATGATGCTGCTGAGGTAATGATGCTGCTGATAGGGTGATGCTGCTGAGGTGAGCTGCTGCTGATGTGATGATGCTGCTGAGGGGATGATGCTGCTGAGGGAATGATGCTGCTGAGGTGATGATGTTGCTGAAGGGATGATGCTGCTGAGGGGATGCTGCTGCTGAGGGAATGATGCTGCTGAGGTGATGATCATGCTGAGGTGATGCTGCTGAGGGGAAGAAGCTGCTGAGGGTGATGATGCTGCTGAGGGAATGATGCTGCTGAGGGGATAATGCTGCTTAGGTGATTATGCTGCTGATTTAAGGATGCTGCTGAGGTGATGCTGCTGAGGCGATGATGCTGATGAGCGGATGATGCTGCTAAGGCGATGATGCTGCTGAGGTGATGCTGCTGAGGTGATGCAGCTGAGGGGATGATGCTGATGAGAGGATGATGCTGCTGAGGGGATGTTGCTGCTGAGGTGATATTGCTGAGGTGATGATGCTGCTGAGAGGATGATACTGCTGAGGGGATGCTGCTGAGGGGATGATGCTGCTGAGATGATGCTGCTGAGGGGATGATACTGCTGAGGTGATCATGCGGCTAATAGGGTGAAGCTGCTGAGTTGAGCTGCTGCTGAGGTGATGATGCTGCTGAGGTGATGATGCTGCTGAGGTGATGATGCTGCTGAAGTCATGGTGCTGCTGCTGAGGTGATGATGCTGATGAGGTGATGGTGCTGCTGCTGAGGTGATGATGCAGCTGAGGTGATGATGCTGCTGAGGGGATGCTGCTGCTGAGGTAATGATACTGCTGAGGTGAAGATGCTGCTGAGGGAATGATGCTGCTGAGGTGATGATGATGCTGCTGAGGGGATGATGCTGCTGAAGTGATGATGCTGCTGTTGAGTTGATGATGCTGCTGAGGTGATGATGATGCTGCTGAGGTCTTGATGCTGCGGATGGGATGATGCTGCTGCTGAGATGATGATGCTGCTGAGGTGATGATGCTGCTGCTGAGGTGATGATGCTGCTGAGGGGATGATGTTGCTGCTGAGATGATGATGCTGCTGAGGGGATGATGCTGATGCTGAGGTGATGATGCTGCGGAGGGGATGATGCTACTGCTGAGGGGATGATGCTGCTGAGGTGATGATGCTGCTGCTGAGGTGATTCTGCTGAGGTGATGATCCTGCTGAGGGGATGATGTAGCTGAGGCGATGCTGCTGAGGGGATGATGCTGCTGAGGGGATGAAGCTGCTGAGGTAATGATGCTGCTGAGGGAATGATGCTGCAGAGGGGATAATGCTGCTTAGGTGATTATGCTGCTGATTTAAGGATGCTGCTGAGGTGATGCTGCTGAGGCGATGATGCTGTTGAGCGGATGATGCTGCTAAGGCGATGATGCTGCTGAGGTGATGCTGCTGAGGTGATGCAGCTGAGGGGATGATGCTGATGAGAGGATGATGCTGCTGAGGTGATGTTGCTGCTGAGGTGATATTGCTGATGTGATGATGCTGCTGAGAGGTCGATACTGCTGAGGGGATGCTGCTGAGGAGATGATGCTGCTGTTGAGTTGATGATGCTGCTGAGGTGATGATGATGCTGCTGAGGTCTTGATGCTGCGGATGGGATGATGCTGCTGCTGAGATGATGATGCTGCTGAGGTGATGATTCTGCCGCTGAGGTGATCATGCTGCTGAGGGGATGATGTTGCTGCTGAGGTGATGATGCTGCTGAAGTGATGATGCTGCTGTTGAGTTGATGATGCTGCTGAGGTGATGATGATGCTGCTGAGGTCTTGATGCTGCGGATGGGATGATGCTGCTGCTGAGATGATGATGCTGCTGAGGTGATGATGCTGCTGCTGAGGTGATGATGCTGCTGAGGGGATGATGTTGCTGCTGAGGTGATGATGCTGCTGAGGGGATGATGCTGATGCGGAGGTGATGATGCTGCGGAGGGGATGATGCTACTGCTGAGGGGATGATACTGCTGAGGTGATGATGCTGCTGCTGAGGTGATTCTGCTGAGGTGATGATCCTGCTGAGGGGATGATGTAGCTGAGGCGATGCTGCTGAGGGGATGATGCTGCTGAGGGGATGAAGCTGCTGAGGTAATGATGCTGCTGAGGGAATGATGCTGCAGAGGGGATAATGCTGCTTAGGTGATTATGCTGCTGATTTAAGGATGCTGCTGATGTCATGCTGCTGAGGCGATGATGCTGATGAGCGGATGATGCTGCTAAGGCGATGATGCTACTGAGGTGATGCTGCTGAGGTGATGCAGCTGAGGGGATGATGCTGATGAGAGGATGATGCTGCTGAGGTGATGTTGCTGCTGAGGTGATATTGCTGATGTGATGATGCTGCTGAGAGGTCGATACTGCTGAGGGGATGCTGCTGAGGGGATGATGCTGCTGTTGAGTTGATGATGCTGCTGAGGTGATGATGATGCTGCTGAGGTGATGATTCTGCCGCTGAGGTGATCATGCTGCTGAGGGGATGATGTTGCTGCTGAGGTGATGATGCTGCTGAGGGGATGATGCTGATGCTGAGGTGATGATGCTGCGGAGGGGATGATGCTACTGCTGAGGGGATGATGCTGCTGAGGTGATGATGCTGCTGCTAAGGTGATTCTGCTGAGGTGATGATCCTGCTGAGGGGATGATGTAGCTGAGGCGATGCTGCTGAGGGGATGATGCTGCTGAGGGGATGATGCTGCTGAGGTAATGATGCTGCTGATAGGGTGATGCTGCTGAGGTGAGCTGCTGCTGATGTGATGATGCTGCTGAGGGGATGATGCTGCTGAGGGAATGATGCTGCTGAGGTGATGATGTTGCTGAAGGGATGATGCTGCTGAGGGGATGCTGCTGCTGAGGGAATGATGCTGCTGAGGTGATGATCATGCTGAGGTGATGCTGCTGAGGGGAAGAAGCTGCTGAGGGTGATGATGCTGCTGAGGGAATGATGCTGCTGAGGGGATAATGCTGCTTAGGTGATTATGCTGCTGATTTAAGGATGCTGCTGAGGTGATGCTGCTGAGGCGATGATGCTGATGAGCGGATGATGCTGCTAAGGCGATGATGCTGCTGAGGTGATGCTGCTGAGGTGATGCAGCTGAGGGGATGATGCTGATGAGAGGATGATGCTGCTGAGGGGATGTTGCTGCTGAGGTGATATTGCTGAGGTGATGATGCTGCTGAGAGGATGATACTGCTGAGGGGTTGCTGCTGAGGGGATGATGCTGCTGAGATGATGCTGCTGAGGGGATGATACTGCTGAGGTGATCATGCGGCTAATAGGGTGAAGCTGCTGAGTTGAGCTGCTGCTGAGGTGATGATGCTGCTGAGGTGATGATGCTGCTGAGGTGATGATGCTGCTGAAGTCATGGTGCTGCTGCTGAGGTGATGATGCTGATGAGGTGATGGTGCTGCTGCTGAGGTGATGATGCTGCTGAGGTGATGATGCTGCTGAGGGGTTGCTGCTGCTGAGGTAATGATACTGCTGAGGTGAAGATGCTGCTGAGGGACTGATGCTGCTGAGGTGATGATACTGCTGAGGGGATGATGCTGCTTAGGGGATGATGCTGCTGCTGAGATGATGTTGCAGAGGATGCTGCTGAAGGGATGATGCTGCTGATGAGGGGATGATGCTGCAGCTGAGGTGATGATGCTGCTGAGGGAAATATGCTGCTGCTGAGGAGATGATGCTGCTAAGGTGATGATAATGCTGAGGGGATGATGCTGCTGATGAGGGGATGATGCTGCAGCTGAGGTGATGATGCTGCTGAGGGAAATATGCTGCTGCTGAGGAGATGATGCTGCTGAGGTGATGATAATGCTGCTGAGGGGATGATGCTGCTGAAGTGATGATGCTGCTGCTGAGGTAATGATGCTGCTGAGGTGATGATGATGCTGCTGAGGTCTTGATGCTGCTGCTGGGATGATGCTGCTGCTGAGATGATGATGCTGCTGAGGTGATGATGCTGCTGCTGAGGTGATGATGCTGCTGAGGGGATGATGCTACTGCTGAGGGGATGATGCTGCTGAGGTGATGATGCTGCTGCTGAGGTGATTCTGCTGAGTTGATGATCCTGCTGAGGGGATGATGTAGCTGAGGTGATGCTGCTGAGGTAATGATGCTGTTGAGGGGATGATGCTGCTGAGGTGAGCTGCTGCTGATGGGATGATGCTGCTGCTGAGATGATGATGCTGCTGAGGTGATGATGCTGCGGCTTAGGTGATAATGCTGCTGAGGGGATGATGTTGCTGCTGAGGTGATGATGCTGCTGAGGGGATGATGCTGATGCTGAGGTGATGATGCTACGGAGGGGATGATGCTACTGCTGAGGGGATGAAGCTGCTGAGGTGATGAAGCTGCTGCTGAGGTGATTCTGCTGAGGTGATGATCCTGCTGAGGGGATGATGTAGCTGAGGTGATGCTGCTGAGAGGATGATGCTGCTGAGGGGATGATGCTGCTGAGGGAATGATGCTGCTGAGGTGATGATGTTGCTGAAGTGATGATGCTGCTGAGGGGATGCTGCTGCTGAGGGAATGATGCTGCTGAGGTGATGATCATGCTGAGGTGTTGCTGCTGAGGGGAAGATGCTGCTGAGGGTGATGATGCTGCTGAGGGGATGATGCTGCTGAGGGGATAATGCTGCTTAGGTGATTATGCTGCTGATTTAAGGATGCTGTTGAGGTGATGCTGTTGAGGGGATGATGCTGATGAGCGGATGATGCTGCTAAGGCGATGATGCTGCTGAGGTGATGCTGCTGAGGTGATGCAGCTGAGGGGATGATGCTGATGAGAGGATGATGCTGCTGAGGGGATGTTGCTGCTGAGGTGATGCTGCTGAGGTGATGATGCTGCTGAGGGGATGATGCTGCTGAGATGATGCTGCTGAGGGGATGATACTGCTGAGGTGATGATGCAGCTGCTGAGGTGATGATGCTGCTGAGGTGATGATGCTGCTGAGGGGATGATGCTGCTGAGGTGATGATGCTGCTGAGGGGATGTAGCTGCTGAGGGGATGATGCTGCTGAGGTAATCATACGGCTAATAGGGTGAAGCTGCTGAGGTGAGCTGCTGCTGATGTGATGATGCTGCTGAGGGGATGATGCTGCTGAGGGGATGATGCTGCTGAGGTGATGATGTTGCTGAAGTGATGATGCTGCTGAGGGGATGCTGCTGCTGAGGGAATGATGCTGCTGAGGTGATGATGCTGCTGAGGTGATGATGCTGCTGAAGTCATGGTGCTGCTGCTGATGTGATGATGCTGATGAGGTGATGGTGCTGCTGCTGAGGTGATGATGCTGCTGAGGTGATGATGCTGCTGAGAAGATGATGCTGCTGAGGTAATGATGCTGCTGAGGTGAAGATGCTGCTGAGGGGATGATGCTGCTGAGGTGATGATACTGCTGAGGGGATGATGCTGCTTAGGGGATGATGCTGCTGCTGAGATGATGCTGCAGAGAATGCTGCTGAAGGGATGATGCTTCTGGGGTGGGGTTGATGCTGCTGAGGTGATGCTGCTGCTGAGGGGATCATGCTGCTGATGAGGGGATGATGATGCAGCTGAAGTGATGATGCTGCTGAGGGAAATATGCTGCTGCTGAGGGGATGATGCTGCTGAGGTGATGATATTGCTGCTGAGGTGATGATTCTGCTGAGGTGATGATGATGCTGCTGAGGTCTTGATGCTGCTGCTGGGATGACGCTGCTGCTGAGATGATGATGCTGCTGAGGTGATGATGCTGCTGCTGAGGTGATGATGCTGCTGAGGGGATGATATTGCTGCTGAGGTGATGATGCTGCTGAGGTGATGATGCTGCTGCTGAGGGGATGATGCTGATGCTGAAGTGATGATGCTGCTGAGTGTATGATGCTGCTGGTGAGGGGATGATGCTGCAGCTGAGGTGATGATGCTGCTGAGGGAAATATGCTGCTGCTGAGGAGATGATGCTGCTGAGGTGATGATAATGCTGCTGAGGGGATGATGCTGCTGAAGTGATGATGCTGCTGCTGAGGTAATGATGCTGCTGAGATGATGATGATGCTGCTGAGGTCTTGATGCTGCTGCTGGGATGATGCTGCTGCTGAGATGATGATGCTGCTGAGGTGATGATGCTGCTGCTGAGGTGATGATGCTGCTGAGGGGATGATATTGCTGCTGAGGTGATGATGCTGCTGAGGGGATGACGCTGCTGCTGAGGGGATGATGCTGATGCTGAGGTGATGATGCTGCTGAGGGGATGATGCTACTGCTGAGGGGATGATGCTGCTGAGGTGATGAGGCTGCTGCTGAGGTGATACTGCTGAGTTGATGATCCTGCTGAGGGGATGATGTAGCTGAGGTGATGCTGCTGAGGGGATGATGCTGTTGAGGGGATGATTCTGCTGAGGTAATGATGCTGCTGATAGGGTGATGCTGCTGAGGTGAGCTGCTGCTGATGGGATGATGCTGCTGCTGAGATGATGATGCTGCTGAGGTGATGATGCTGCGGCTGAGGTGATGATGCTGCTGAGGGGATGATGTTGCTGTTGTGGTGATGATGCTGCTGAGGGGATGATGCTGATGCTGAGGTGATGATGCTGTGGAGGGGATGATGCTACTGCTGAGGGGATGATGCTGATGCTGAGGTGATGATGCTGCTGAGGGGATGATGCTACTGCTGAGGGGATGATGCTGCTGAGGTGATGAGGCTGCTGCTGAGGTGATACTGCTGAGTTGATGATCCTGCTGAGGGGATGATGTAGCTGAGGTGATGCTGCTGAGAGGATGATGCTGCTGAGGGGATGATGCTGCTGAGGTAATGATGCTGCTGATAGGGTGATGCTGCTGAGATGAGCTGCTGCTGAGGGGATGATGCTGCTGAGGGGATGATGCTGCTGAGGGAATGATGCTGCTGAGGTGATGATGTTGCTGAAGTGATGATGCTGCTGAGGGGATGCTGCTGCTGAGGGAATGATGCTGCTGAGGTGATGATCATGCTGAGGTGTTGCTGCTGAGGGGAAGATGCTGCTGAGGGTGATGATGCTGCTGAGGGGATGAAGCTGCTGAGGGGATAATGCTGCTCAGGTGATAATGCTGCTAATTTAAGGATGCTGTTGAGGTGATGCTGCTGAGGCGATGATGCTGATGAGCAGATGATGCTGCTAAGGCGATGATGCTGCTGAGGTGATGCTGCTGAGGTGATGCAGCTGAGGGGATGATGCTGATGAGAGGATGATGCTGCTGAGGGGATGTTGCTGCTGTGGTGATGCTGCTGAGGTGATGATGCTGCTGAGAGGATGATACTGCTGAGGGGATGCTGCTGTGGGGATGATGCTGCTGAGATGATGCTGCTGAGGGGATGATCCTGCTTAGGTGATGATGCAGCTGAGGTAATGATGCTGCTGATGTGATGCTGCTGAGGGGATGCTGTTGCTTAGGTGATTACGCTGCTGAGTTAAGGATGCTGCTGAGGTGATGCTGCTTAGGTGATGATGCTGCTGAGAGGATGATACTGCTGAGGGGATGCTGCTGAGGGTATGATGCTGCTGAGATGATGCTGCTGAGGGGATGATACTGCTGAGGTGATGATGCAGCTGCTGAGGTGATGATGCTGCTGGGGTGATGATGCTGCTGAGGGGATGATGCTGCTGAGGTGATGATGCTGCTGAGGGGATGATGCTGCTGAGGTAATCATGCGGCTAATAGGGTGAAGCTGCTGAGGTGAGCTGCTGCTGAGGTGATGATGCTGATGAGGTGTTGATGCTGCTGCTGAGGTGATTCTGCTGAGTTGATGATCCTGCTGAGGGGATGATGTAGCTGAGGTGATGCTGCTGAGGTAATGATGCTGTTGAGGGGATGCTGCTGCTGAGGTAATGATGCTGCTGATAGGGTGATGCTGCCTAGGTGAGCTGCTGCTGATGGGGTGATGCTGCTGCTGAGATGATGATGCTGCTGAGGTGATGATGCTGCGGCTTAGGTGATGATGCTGCTGAGGGGATGATGTTGCTGCTGAGGTGATGATGCTGCTGAGGGGATGATGCTGATGCTGAGGTGATGATGCTGCGGAGGGGATGATGCTACTGCTGAGGGGATGATGCTGCTGAGGTGATGAAGCTGCTGCTGAGGTGATTCTGCTGAGGTGATGATCCTGCTGAGGGGATGATGCAGCTGAGGTGATGCTGCTGAGGTGATGATGCTGCTGAGGGGATGATGCTGCTGAGGGAATGATGCTGCTGAGGTGATGATGTTGCTGAAGTGATGATGCTGCTGAGGGGATGCTGCTGCTGAGGGAATGATGCTGCTGAGGTGATGATCATGCTGAGGTGTTGCTGCTGAGCGGAAGATGCTGCTGAGGGTGATGATGCTGCTGAGGGGATGATGCTGCTGAGGGGATAATGCTGCTTAGGTGATTATGCTGCTGATTTAAGGATGCTGTTGAGGTAATGCTGCTGAGGCGATGATGCTGATGAGCGGATGATGCTGCCAAGGCGATGATGCTGCTGAGGTGATGCTGCTGAGGTGATGCAGCTGAGGGGATGATGCTGATGAGAGGATGATGCTGCTGAGGGGATGTTGCTGCTGAGGTGATGCTGCTGAGGTGGTGATGCTGCTAAGGGATGATGCTGCTGAAGTAATGGTGCTGCTGCTGAGGTGATGATGCTGCTGAGATGATGCTGCTGAGGGGATGATGCTGCTGAGGTGATGATGCTGCTGAGGGGATGATGCTGCTGAGGTAATCATGCGGCTAATAGGGTGAAGCTGCTGAGGTGAGCTTCTGCTGAGGTGAAGATGCTGCTGAGGTGATGATGCTGCTGAGGTGATGATGCTGCTGAAGTCATGGTGCTGCTGCTGAGGTGATGATGCTGATGAGGTGATGGTGCTGCTGCTGAGGTGATGATGCTGCTGAGGTGATGATGCTGCTGAGGGGATGCTGCTGCTGAGGTAATGATGCTGCTGAGGTGAAGATGCTGCTGAGGGACTGATGCTGCTGAGGTGATGATACTGCTGAGGGGATGATGCTGCTTAGGGGATGATGCTGCTGCTGAGATGATGCTGCAGAGGATGCTGCTGAAGGGATGATGCTGCTGGGGTGGGGTTGATGCTGCTGAGGTGATGATGCTGCTGAGGGTATGATGCTGCTGGTGAGGGGATGATGCTGCAGCTGAGGTGATGATGCTGCTGAGGGAAATATGCTGCTGCTGAGGAGATGATGCTGCTGAGGTGATGATAATGCTGCTGAGGGGATGATGCTGCTGAAGTGATGATGCTGCTGCTGAGGTAATGATGCTGCTGAGGTGATGATGATGCTGCTGAGGTCTTGATGCTGCTGCTGGGATGATGCTGCTGCTGAGATGATGATGCTGCTGAGGTGATGATGCTGCTGCTGAGGTGATGATGCTGCTGAGGGGATGATATTGCTGCTGAGGTGATGATGCTGCTGAGGGGATGATGCTGCTGCTGAAGGGATGATGCTGATGCTGAGGTGATGATGCTGCTGAGGGGATGATGCTACTGCTGAGGGGATGATGCTGCTGAGGTGATGAGGCTGCTGCTGAGGTGATTCTGCTGAGTTGATGATCCTGCTGAGGGGATGATGTAGCTGAGGTGATGCTGCTGAGGGGATGATGCTGTTGAGGGGATGATGCTGCTGAGGTAATGATGCTGCTGATAGGGTGATGCTGCTGAGGTGAGCTGCTGCTGATGGGATGATGCTGCTGCTGAGATGATGATGCTGCTGAGGTGATGATGCTGCGGCTGAGGTGATGATGCTGCTGAGGGGATGATGTTGCTGCTGAGGTGATGATGCTGCTGAGGGGATGATGCAGATGCTGAGGTGATGATGCTGTGGAGGGGATGATGCTATTGCTGAGGGGATGATGCTGCTGAGGTGATGAAGCTGCTGCTGAGGTGATTCTGCTGAGGTGATGATCCTGCTGAGGGGATGATGTAGCTGATGAGATGCTGCTGAGAGGATGATGCTGCTGAGGGGATGATGCTGCTGAGGTAATGATGCTGCTGATAGGGTGATGCTGCTGAGGTGAGCTGCTGCTGAGGGGATGATGCTGCTGAGGGGATGATGCTGCTGAAGGAATGATGCTGCTGAGGTGATGATGTTGCTGAAGTGATGATGCTGCTGAGTGGATGCTGCTGCTGAGGGAATGATGCTGCTGAGGTGATGATCATGCTGAGGTGTTGCTGCTGAGGGGAAGATGCTGCTGAGGGTGATGATGCTGCTGAGGGGATGATGTTGCTGAGGGGATAATGCTGCTCAGGTGATTATGCTGCTAATTTAAGGATGCTGTTGAGGTGATGCTGCTGAGGCGATGATGCTGATGAGCGGATGATGCTGCTAAGGTGATGATGCTGCTGAGGTGATGCTGCTGAGGTGATGCAGCTGAGGGGATGATGCTGATGAGAGGATGATGCTGCTGAGGGGATGTTGCTGCTGTGGTGATGCTGCTGAGGTGATGATGCTGCTGAGAGGATGATACTGCTGAGGGGATGCTGCTGAGGGGATGATGCTGCTGAGATGATGCTGCTGAGGGGATGATACAGCTGAGGTGATGATGCAGCTGCTGAGGTGATGATGCTGCTGAGGTGATGATGCTGCTGAGGTAATCATACGGCTACTAGGGTGAAGCTGCTGAGGTGAGCTGCTGCTGATGTGATGATGCTGCTGAGGGGATGATGCTGCTGAGGGGATGATGCTGCTGAGGTGATGATGTTGCTGAAGTGATGATGCTGCTGAGGGGATGCTGCTGCTGAGGGAATGATGCTGCTGAGGTGATGATGCTGCTGAGGTGATGATGCTGCTGAAGTCATGGTGCTGCTGCTGATGTGATGATGCTGATGAGGTGATGGTGCTGCTGCTGAGGTGATGATGCTGCTGAGGTGATGATGCTGCTGAGGGGATGATGCTGCTGAGGTAATGATGCTGCTGAGGTGAAGATGCTGCTGAGGGGATGATGCTGCTAAGGTGATGATACTGCTGAGGGGATGATGCTGCTTAGGGGATGATGCTGCTGCTGAGATGATGCTGCAGAGGATGGTGCTGAAGGGATGATGATTCTGGGGTGGGGTTGATGCTGCTGAGGTGATGATGCTGCTGAGGGGATCATGCTGCTGATGAGGGGATGATGATGCAGCTGAGGTGATGATGCTGCTGAGGGAAATATGCTGCTGCTGAGGGGATGATGCTGCTGAGGTGATGATAATGCTGCTGAGGGGATGATGCTGCTGAAGTGATGATGCTGCTGCTGAGGTGATGATGAAGCTGCTGAGGTCTTGATGCTACTGCTGGGATGACGCTGCTGCTGAGATGATGATGCTGCTGAGGTGATGATGCTGCTGCTGAGGTGATGATGCTGCTGAGGGGATGATATTGCTACTGAGATGATGATGCTGCTGACGTGAGGATGCTGCTGCTGAGGGGATGATGCTGATGCTGAGGTGATGATGCTGCTGAGGGGATGCTGATACTGCTGAGGGGATGATGATGCTGAGGTAATGATGCTGCTGATAGGGTGATGCTGCTGAGGTGAGCTGCTGCTGATGTGATGATGCTGCTGAGGGGATGATCCTGCTGAGGGAATGATGCTGCTGAGGTGATGATGTTGCTGAAGTGATGATGCTGCTGAGGGGATGCTGCTGCTGAGGGAATGATGCTGCTGAGGTGATGATGCTGCTGTGGTGATGCTGCTGAGGGGAAGATGCTGCTGAAGGTGATGATGCTGCTGAGGGGATGATGCTGCAGAGGGGATAATGCTGATTAGGTGATTATGCTGCTGATTTAAGGATGCTGCTGAGGTGATGCTTTTGAGGGGACGATGCTGATGAGCGGAAAATGCTGCTGAGGCGATGATGCTGCTGAGGGGATGCAGCTGAAGTGATGCAGCTGAGGGGATGATGCTGATGAGAGGATGATGCTGCTGCTGAGGGGATGATATTGCTGAGCGAATGCTGCTGCTGAGGTGATGCTGCTAAGGGGGTGATACTGCTTAAGTGATGAGGCTGCTGAGGTAGTGCTGCTGCTGAGGTAATGATGCTGCTGAGGGGATGATCCTGCTTAGGTGATGATGCAGCTGAGGTAATGATGCTGCTGATGTGATGCTGCTGAGGGGAAGCTGTTGCTTAGGTGATTACGCTGCTGAGTTAAGGATGCTGCTGAGGTGATGCTGCTTAGGTGATGTTGCTGCTGAGAGGATGATACTGCTGAGGGGATGCTGCTGAGGGGATGATGCTGCTGAGATGATGCTGCTGAGGGGATGATACTGCTGAGGTGATGATGCAGCTGCTGAGGTGATGATGCTGCTGAGGTGATGATGCTGCTGAGGGGATGATAATGCTGAGGTGATGATGCAGCTGCTGAGGTGATGATCCTGCAGAGGTAATGATGCTGCTGAGCGGATGATGCTGCAGAGGGGATAATGCTGCTTAGGTGATTATGCTGCTGATTTAAGGATGCTGCTGAGGTGATGCTGCTGAGGGGATGATGCTGATGAGCGGAAGATGCTGCTGAGGCGATGATGCTGCTGAGGTGATGCAGCTGAAGTGATGCAGCTGAGGGGATGATGCTGATGAGAGGATGATGCTGCTGCTGAGGGGATGATGCTGCTGAGGGGATGATATTGCTGAGCGAATGCTGCTGCTGAGGTGATGCTGCTGAGGGGATGATGCTGCTTAAGTGATGATGCTGCTGAGGTAATGCTGCTGCTGAGGTAATGATGCTGCTGAGGGGATGATGCTGCTTAGGTGATGATGCAGCTGAGGTAATGATGCTGCTGATGTGATGCTGCTGAGGGGACGCTGTTGCTTAGGTGATTACGCTGCTGAGTTAAGGATGCTGCTGAGGTGATGCTGCTTAGGTGATGATGCTGCTGAGAGGATGATACTGCTGAGGGGATGCTGCTGAGGGGATGATGCTGCTGAGATGATGCTGCTGAGGGGATGATACTGCTGAGGTGATGATGCAGCTGCTGAGGTGATGATGCTGCTGAGGTGATGATGCTGCTGAGGGGATGATGCTGCTGAGGTGATGATGCTGCTGAGGGGATGATGCTGCTGAGGATTCTGATGAGGTGATGATGCTGCTGAGGGGATGATGCTGCTGAGGATTCTGCTGAGGTGATGATGCTGCTGAGGGGATGTTGCTGCTGAGGGGATGATGCCTCTGACGTGATGATGCTTCTGAGGTGCTGCTGATCCTCAGCTGATGCTGCTGAGGGGATGGTGCTGCTGAGGGGATGATGCTGCTGAGGTAATGGTGCTGCTGCTGAGTTGGTGATGCTGATGAGGTGATGATGCTGCTGCTGAGGTAATGATGCTGCTGAGGTGATGATGATGCTGAGGGGATGATGCTGCTAAGGTAATGATGCTGCTGAGGGGATGTTGCTGCTGAGGGGATGATGCCTCTGACGTGATGATGCTGCTGAGGTGCTGCTGATCCTCAGCTGATGCTGCTGAGGGGATGGTGCTGCTGAGGGGATGATGCTGCTGAGGTGGTGATGCTGCTGAGGGGATGATGCTGCTGAAGTAATGGTGCTGCTGCTGAGTTGATGATGCTGATGATGTGATGATGCTGCTGCTGAGGTAATGATGCCGCTGAGGTAATGATGCTGCTGAGGGGATGATGCTGCTAAGGTAATGATGCTGCTGAGGTGTTGATGCTGCTGAGGTAATGGTGCTGCTGCTGAGGTTATGATGCTGATGAGGTGATGATGCTGCTGCTGAGGTGATGATGCTGCTGAGGGGCTGATGTTGCTGCTGAGTTGATGATGCTGCTGAGGGGATGATGTTGCTAAGGTAATGATGCTGCTGAGGGGATGTTGCTGCTGAGGGGATGATGCCTCTGACGTGATGATGCTGCTGAGGTGCTGCTGATCCTCAGCTGATGCTGCTGAGGGGATGGTGCTGCTGAGGGGATGATGCTGCTGAGGTGGTGATGCTGCTGAGGGGATGATGCTGCTGAACTAATGGTGCTGCTGCTGAGTTGATGATGCTGATGAGGTGATGATGCTGCTGCTGAGGTAATGATGCTGCTGAGGTAATGATGCTGCTGAGGGGATGATGCTGCTAAGGTAATGATGCCGCTGAGGTGTTGATGCTGCTGAGGTAATGGTGCTGCTGCTGAGGTTATGATGCTGATGAGGTGATAATGCTGCTGCTGAGGTGATGATGCTGCTGAGGGGTTGATGTTGCTGCTGAGGTGATGATGCTGCTGCGGGGATGATGCTGCTGCTGAGTGGATGATGCTGATGTTGAGGTGATGATGCTGCTGAGGGGATGATACTACTGCTGAGGGGATGATGCTGCTGAGGTGATGATGCTGCTGCTGAGGTGATTCTGCTGAGGTGATGATACTGCTGAGGGGATGTTGTAGCTGATGTGATGCTCCTTAGGTGATGATGCTGCTGAGAGGATGATACTGCTGAGGGGATGCTGCTGAGGGGATGATGCTGCTGAGATGATGCTTCTGAGGGGATGATACTGATGAGGTGATGATGCAGCTGCTGAGGTGATGATCCTGCAGAGGTAATGATGCTGCTGAGCGGATGATGCTGCAGAGGGGATAATGCTGCTTAGGTGATTATGCTGCTGATTTAAGGATGCTGCTGAGGTGATGCTGCTGAGGGGATGATGCTGATGAGCGGAAGATGCTGCTGAGGGGATGATGCTGATGAGAGGATGATGCGGCTGCTGAGGGGATGATGCTGCTGAGGGGATGATATTGCTGAGCGAATGCTGCTGCTGAGGTGATGCTGCTGAGGGTTTGATGCTGCTTAAGTGATGATGCTGCTGAGGTAGTGCTGATGCTGAGGTAATGATGCTGCTGTGGGGATGATGCTGCTTAGGTGATGATGCAGCTGAGGTAATGATGCTGCTGATGTGATGCTGCTGAGGGGACGCTGTTGCTTAGGTGATTACGCTGCTGAGTTAAGGATGCTGCTGAGGTGATGCTGCTTAGGAGATGCTGCTGCTGAGAGGATGATACTGCTGAGGGGATGCTGCTGAGGGGATGATGCTGCTGAGATGATGCTGCTGAGGGGATGATACTGCTGAGGTGATGATGCAGCTGCTGAGGTGAGGATGCTGCTGAGGTGTTGATGCTGCTGAGGGGTTGATGCTGCTGAGGTGATGTTGCTGCTGAGGGGATGCTGCTGCTGAGGATTCTGCTGAGGTGATGATGCTGCTGAGGGGATGTTGCTGCTGAGGGGATGATGCCTCTGACTTGATGATGCTGCTGAGGTGCTGCTGATCCTCAGCTGATGCTGCTGAGGGGATGGTGCTGCTGAGGGGATGATGCTGCTGAGGTAATGGTGCTGCTGCTGAGTTGATGATGCTGATGAGGTGATGATGCTGCTGCTGAGGTAATGATGCTGCTGAGGTGATGATGCTGCTGAGGGGATGATGCTGCTAAGGTAATGATGCTGCTGAGGGGATGTTGCTGCTGAGGGGATGATGCCTCTGACGTGATGATGCTGCTGAGGTGCTGCTGATCCTCAGCTGATGCTGCTGAGGGGATGGTGCTGCTGAGGGGATGATGCTGCTGAGGTGGTGATGCTGCTCAGGGGATGATGCTGCTGAGGGAATGATGCTGCTGAGGTGATGATGTTGCTGAAGTGATGATGCTGCTGAGGGGATGCTGCTGATGAGGGAATGATGCTGCTGAGGTGATGATCATGCTGAGGTGTTGCTGCTGAGGGGAAGATGCTGCTGAGGGTGATGATGCTGCTGAGGGGATGATGCTGCTGAGGGGATAAAGCTGCTTAGATGATTATGCTGCTGATTTAAGGATGCTGTTGAGGTGATGCTGCTGAGGCGATGATGCTGATGATCAGATGATGCTGCTAAGGCGATGATGCTGCTGAGGGGATGATGCTGATGAGAGGATGATGCTGCTGAGGGGATGTTGCTGCTGTGGTGATGCTGCTGAGGTGATGATGCTGCTGAGAGGATGATACTGCTGAGGGGATGCTGCTGAGGGGATGATGCTGCTGAGATGATGCTGCTGAGGGGATGATACTGCTGAGGTGATGATGCAGCTGCTGAGGTGATCATATTGCTGAGGTGATGATGCTGCTGAGGGGATGATGCTGCTGAGGTGATGATGCTGCTGAGGGGATGTAGCTGCTGAGGGAATGATGCTGCTGAGGTAATCATACGGCTAATAGGGTGAAGCTGCTGAGGTGAGCTGCTGCTGATGTGATGATGCTGCTGAGGGGATGATGCTGCTGAGGGGATGATGCTGCTGAGGTGATGATGTTGCTGAAGTGATGATGCTGCTGAGGGGATGCTGCTGCTGAGGGAATGATGCTGCTGAGGTGATGATGCTGCTGAGGTGATGATGCTGCTGAGGGGATGTTGCTGCTGAGGGGATGATGCCTCTGACGTGATGATGCTGCTGAGGTGCTGCTGATCCTCAGCTGATGCTGCTGAGGGGATGGTGCTGCTGAGGGGATGATGCTGCTGAGGTGGTGATGCTGCTGAGGGGATGATGCTGCTGAGATGATGCTTCTGAGGGGATGATACTGATGAGGTGATGATGCAGCTGCTGAGGTGATGATGCTGCTGAGGTGATGATACTGCAGAGGGTATGATACTGCTGAGATGATGATGCAGCTGCTGAGGTGATGATCCTGCAGAGGTAATGATGCTGCTGAGCGGATGATGCTGCAGAGAGGATAATGCTGCTTAGGTGATTATGCTGCTGATTTAAGGATGCTGCTGAGGTGATGCTGCTGAGGGGATGATGCTGATGAGCGGAAGATGCTGCTGAGGGGATGATGCTGATGAGAGGATGATGCGGCTGCTGAGGGGATGATGCTGCTGAGGGGATGATATTGCTGAGCGAATGCTGCTGCTGAGGTGATGCTGCTGAGGGTTTGATGCTGCTTAAGTGATGATGCTGCTGAGGTAGTGCTGATGCTGAGGTAATGATGCTGCTGTGGGGATGATGCTGCTTATGTGATGATGCAGCTGAGGTAATGATGCTGCTGATGTGATGCTGCTGAGGGGACGCTGTTGCTTAGGTGATTACGCTGCTGAGTTAAGGATGCTGCTGAGCTGCTGCTGCTTAGGTGATGATGCTGCTGAGAGGATGATACTGCTGAGGGGATGCTGCTGAGGGGATGATGCTGCTGAGGGGATGATGCTGCTGAGGTGGTGATGCTGCTGAGGGGATGATGCTGCTGAGATGATGCTTCTGAGGGGATGATACTGATGAGGTGATGATGCAGCTGCTGAGGTGATGATGCTGCTGAGGTGATGATGCTGCTGAGGGGATGCTGCTGAGGGGATGATGCTGCTGAGATGATGCTGCTGAGGGGATGATACTGCTGAGGTGATGATGCAGCTGCTGAGGTGATGATGCTGCTGAGGTGATGATGCTGCTGAGGGGATGATAATGCTGAAGTGATGATGCAGCTGCTGAGGTGATGATCCTGCAGAGGTAATGATGCTGCTGAGCGGATGATGCTGCAGAGGGGATAATGCTGCTTAGGTGATTATGCTGCTGATTTAAGGATGCTGCTGAGGTGATGCTGCTGAGGGGATGATGCTGATGAGCGGAAGATGCTGCTGAGGCGATGATGCTGCTGAGGTGATGCTGCTGAAGTGATGCAGCTGAGGGGATGATGCTGATGAGAGGATGATGCTGCTGCTGAGGGGATGATGCTGCTGAGGGGATGATATTGCTGAGCGAATGCTGCTGCTGAGGTGATGCTGCTGAGGGAATGATGCTGCTTAAGTGATGATGCTGCTGAGGTAGTGCTGCTGCTGAGGTAATGATGCTGCTGAGGGGATGATGCTGCTTAGGTGATGATGCAGCTGAGGTAATGATGCTGCTGATGTGATGCTGCTGAGGGGACGCTGTTGCTTAGGTGATTACGCTGCTGAGTTAAGGATGCTGCTGAGGTGATGCTGCTTAGGTGATGATGCTGCTGAGAGGATGATACTGCTGAGGGGATGCTGCTGAGGGGATGATGCTGCTGAGATGATGCTGCTGAGGGGATGATACTGCTGGGGTGATGATGCAGCTGCTGAGGTGATGATGCTGCTGAGGTGATGATGCTGCTGAGGGGATGATGCTGCTGAGGTGATGATGCTGCTGAGGGGATGATGCTGCTGAGGATTCTGCTGAGGTGATGATGCTGCTAAGGTAATGATGCTGCTGAGGTGTTGATGCTGCTGAGGTAATGGTGCTGCTGCTGAGGTTATGATGCTGATGAGGTGATGATGCTGCTGCTGAGGTGATGATGCTGCTGAGGGGCTGATGTTGCTGCTGAGGTGATGATGCTGCTGAGGGGATGATGTTGCTAAGGTAATGATGCTGCTGAGGGGATGTTGCTGCTGAGGGGATGATGCCTCTGACGTGATGATGCTGCTGAGGTGCTGCTGATCCTCAGCTGATGCTGCTGAGGGGATGGTGCTGCTGAGGGGATGATGCTGCTGAGGTGGTGATGCTGCTGAGGGGATGATGCTGCTGAACTAATGGTGCTGCTGCTGAGTTGATGATGCTGATGAGGTGATGATGCTGCTGCTGAGGTAATGATGCTGCTGAGGTAATGATGCTGCTGAGGGGATGATGCTGCTAAGGTAATGATGCCGCTGAGGTGTTGATGCTGCTGAGGTAATGGTGCTGCTGCTGAGGTTATGATGCTGATGAGGTGATAATGCTGCTGCTGAGGTGATGATGCTGCTGAGGGGTTGATGTTGCTGCTGAGGTGATGATGCTGCTGCGGGGATGATGCTGCTGCTGAGGGGATGATGCTGATGTTGAGGTGATGATGCTGCTGAGGGGATGATACTACTGCTGAGGGGATGATGCTGCTGAGGTGATGCTGCTGCTGCTGAGGTGATTCTGCTGAGGTGATGATACTGCTGAGGGGATGTTGTAGCTGATGTGATGCTCCTTAGGTGATGATGCTGCTGAGAGGATGATACTGCTGAGGGGATGCTGCTGAGGGGATGATGCTGCTGAGATGATGCTTCTGAGGGGATGATACTGATGAGGTGATGATGCAGCTGCTGAGGTGATGATGCTGCTGAGGTGATGATACTGCTGAGGGTATGATACTGCTGAGGTGATGATGCAGCTGCTGAGGTGATGATCCTGCAGAGGTAATGATGCTGCTGAGCGAATGATGCTGCAGAGAGGATAATGCTGCTTAGGTGATTATGCTGCTGATTTAAGGATGCTGCTGAGGTGATGCTGCTGAGGGGATGATGCTGATGAGCGGAAGATGCTGCTGAGGGGATGATGCTGATGAGAGGATGATGCGGCTGCTGAGGGGATGATGCTGCTGAGGGGATGATATTGCTGAGCGAATGCTGCTGCTGAGGTGATGCTGCTGAGGGTTTGATGCTGCTTAAGTGATGATGCTGCTGAGGTAGTGCTGATGCTGAGGTAATGATGCTGCTGTGGGGATGATGCTGCTTAGGTGATGATGCAGCTGAGGTAATGATGCTGCTGATGTGATGCTGCTGAGGGGACGCTGTTGCTTAGGTGATTACGCTGCTGAGTTAAGGATGCTGCTGAGGTGATGCTGCTTAGGAGATGCTGCTGCTGAGAGGATGATACTGCTGAGGGGATGCTGCTGAGGGGATGATGCTGCTGAGATGATGCTGCTGAGGGGATGATACTGCTGAGGTGATGATGCAGCTGCTGAGGTGAGGATGCTGCTGAGGTGATGATGCTGCTGAGGGGATGATGCTGCTGAGGTGATGATGCTGCTGAGGGGATGATGCTGCTGAGGATTCTGCTGAGGTGATGATGCTGCTGAGGGGATGTTGCTGCTGAGGGGATGATGCCTCTGACTTGATGATGCTGCTGAGGTGCTGCTGATCCTCAGCTGATGCTGCTGAGGGGATGGTGCTGCTGAGGGGATGATGCTGCTGAGGTAATGGTGCTGCTGCTGAGTTGATGATGCTGATGAGGTGATGATGCTGCTGCTGAGGTAATGATGCTGCTGAGGTGATGATGCTGCTGAGGGGATGATGCTGCTAAGGTAATGATGCTGCTGAGGGGATGTTGCTGCTGAGGGGATGATGCCTCTGACGTGATGATGCTGCTGAGGTGCTGCTGATCCTCAGCTTTTGCTGCTGAGGGGATGGTGCTGCTGAGGGGATGCTGCTGCTGAGGTGGTGATGCTGCTCAGGGGATGATGCTGCTGATGGAATGATGCTGCTGAGGTGATGATGTTGCTGAAGTGATGATGCTGCTGAGGGGATGCTGCTGATGAGGGAATGATGCTGCTGAGGTGATGATCATGCTGAGGTGTTGCTGCTGAGGGGAAGATGCTGCTGAGGGTGATGATGCTGCTGAGGGGATGATGCTGCTGAGGGGATAATGCTGCTTAGATGATTATGCTGCTGATTTAAGGATGCTGTTGAGGTGATGCTGCTGAGGCGATGATGCTGATGATCAGATGATGCTGCTAAGGCGATGATGCTGCTGAGGTGATGCTGCTGAGGTGATGCAGCTGAGGGGATGATGCTGATGAGAGGATGATGCTGCTGAGGGGATGTTGCTGCTGTGGTGATGCTGCTGAGGTGATGATGCTGCTGAGAGGATGATACTGCTGAGGGGATGCTGCTGAGGGGATGATGCTGCTGAGATGATGCTGCTGAGGGGATGATACTGCTGAGGTGATGATGCAGCTGCTGAGGTGACCATATTGCTGAGGTGATGATGCTGCTGAGGGGATGATGCTGCTGAGGTGATGATGCTGCTGAGGGGATGTAGCTGCTGAGGGAATGATGCTGCTGCGGTAATCATACGGCTAATAGGGTGAAGCTGCTGAGGTGAGCTGCTGCTGATGTGATGATGCTGCTGAGGGGATGATGCTGCTGAGGGGATGATGCTGCTGAGGTGATGATGTTGCTGAAGTGATGATGCTGCTGAGGGGATGCTGCTGCTGAGGGAATGATGCTGCTGAGGTGATGATGCAGCTGAGGTGATGATGCTGCTGAGGGGATGTTGCTGCTGAGGGGATGATGCCTCTGACGTGATGATGCTGCTGAGGTGCTGCTGATCCTCAGCTGATGCTGCTGAGGGGATGGTGCTGCTGAGGGGATGATGCTGCTGAGGTGGTGATGCTGCTGAGGGGATGATGCTGCTGAGGGAATGATGCTGCTGAGGTGATGATGTTGCTGAAGTGATGATGCTGCTGAGGGGATGCTGCTGATGAGGGAATGATGCTGCTGAGGTGATGATCATGCTGAGGTGTTGCTGCTGAGGGGAATATGCTGCTGAGGGTGATGATGCTGCTGAGGGGATGATGCTGCTGAGGGGATAATGCTGCTTAGGTGATTATGCTGCTGATTTAAGGATGCTGTTGAGGTGATGCTGCTGAGGCGATGATGCTGATGATCAGATGATGCTGCTAAGGCGATGATGCTGCTGAGGTGATGCTGCTGAGGTGATGCAGCTGAGGGGATGATGCTGATGAGAGGATGATGCTTCTGAGGGGATGTTGCTGCTGTGGTGATGCTGCTGAGGTGATGATGCTGCTGAGAGGATGATACTGCTGAGGGGATGCTGCTGAGGGGATGATGCTGCTGAGATGATGCTGCTGAGGGGATGATACTGCTGAGGTGATGATGCAGCTGCTGAGGTGATGATGCTGCTGAGGTGATGATGCTGCTGATGGGATGATGCTGCTGAGGTGATGATGCTGCTGAGGGGATGTAGCTGCTGAGGGAATGATGCTGCTGAGGTAATCATACGGCTAATAGGGTGAAGCTGCTGAGGTGAGCTGCTGCTGATGTGATGATGCTGCTGAGGTGATGATGCTGCTGAGGGGATGATGCTGCTGAGGTGATGATGTTGCTGAAGTGATGATGCTGCTGAGGGGATGCTGCTGCTGAGGGAATGATGCTGCTGATGTGATGATGCTGCTGCTGAGGTGATGATGCTGCTGAAGGCATGGTGCTGCTGCTGATGTGATGATGCTGATGAGGTGATGGTGCTGCTGCTGAGGTGATGATGCTGCTGAGGTGATGATGCTGCTGAGGGGATGATGCTGCTGAGGTAATGATGCTGCTGAGGTGAAGATGCTGCTGAGGGGATGATGCTGCTGAGGTGATGATACTGCTGAGGGGATGATGCTGCTTAGGGGATGATGCTGCTGCTGAGATGATGCTGCAGAGGATGCTGCTGAAGGGATGATGCTTCTGGGGTGTTGTTGATGCTTCTGAGGGGATCATGCTGCTGATGAGGGGACGATGATGCAGCTGAGGTGATGATGCTGCTGAGGGAAATATGCTGCTGCTGAGGGGATGATGCTGCTGAGGTGATGATAATGCTGCTGAGGGGATGATGCTGCTGAAGTGATGATGCTGCTGCTGAGGTGATGATGCTGCTGAGGTGATGATGAAGCTGCTGAGGTCTTGATGCTGCTGCTGGGATGATGCTGCTGCTGAGATGATGATGCTGCTGAGGTGATGATGCTGCTGCTGAGGTGATGATGCTGCTGAGGGGATGATATTGCTGCTGAGATGATGATGCTGCTGAGGTGATGATGCTGCTGCTGAGGGGATGATGCTGATGCTGAGGTGATGCTGCTGCTGAGGGGATGCTGATACTGCTGAGGGGATGATGATGCTGAGGTAATGATGCTGCTGATAGGGTGATGCTGCTGAGGTGAGCTGCTGCTGATGTGATGATGCTGCTGAGGGGATGATCCTGCTGAGGGAATGATGCTGCTGAAGTGATGATGTTGCTGAAGTGATGATGCTGCTGAGGGGATGCTGCTGCTGAGGGAATGATGCTGCTGAGGTGATGATGCTGCTGTGGTGATGCTGCTGAGGGGAAGATGCTGCTGAAGGTGATGATGCTGCTGAGGGGATGATGCTGCAGAGGGGATAATGCTGCTTAGGTGATTATGCTGCTGATTTAAGGATGCTGCTGAGGTGATGCTGCTGAGGGGATGATGCTGATGAGCGGAAGGTGCTGCTGAGGCGATGATGCTGCTGAGGGGATGCAGCTGAAGTGATGCAGCTGAGGGGATGATGCTGATGAGAGGATGATGCTGCTGCTGAGGGGATGATATTGCTGAGCGAATGCTGCTGCTGAGGTGATGCTGCTAAGGGGGTGATACTGCTTAAGTGATGAGGCTGCTGAGGTAGTGCTGCTGCTGAGGTAATGATGCTGCTGATGTGATGCTGCTGAGGGGAAGCTGTTGCTTAGGTGATTACGCTGCTGAGTTAAGGATGCTGCTGAGGTGATGCTGCTTAGGTGATGATGCTGCTGAGAGGATGATACTGCTGAGGGGATGCTGCTGAGGGGATGATGCTGCTGAGATGATGCTGCTGAGGGGATGATACTGCTGAGGTGATGATGCAGCTGCTGAGGTGATGATGCTGCTGAGGTGATGATGCTGCTGAGGGGATGATAATGCTGAGGTGATGATGCAGCTGCTGAGGTGAAGATCCTGCAGAGGTAATGATGCTGCTGAGCGGATGATGCTGCAGAGGGGATAATGCTGCTTAGGTGATTATGCTGCTGATTTAAGGATGCTGCTGAGGTGATGCTGCTGAGGGGATGTTGCTGATGAGCGGAAGATGCTGCTGAGGCGATGATGCTGCTGAGGTGATGCAGCTGAAGTGATGCAGCTGAGGGGATGATGCTGATGAGAGGATGATGCTGCTGCTGAGGGGATGATGCTGCTGAGGGGATGATATTGCTGAGCGAATGCTGCTGCTGAGGTGATGCTGCTGAGGGGATGATGCTGCTTAAGTGATGATGCTGCTGAGGTAGTGCTGCTGCTGAGGTAATGATGCTGCTGATGTGATGCTGCTGAGGGGACGCTGTTGCTTAGGTGATTACGCTGCTGAGTTAAGGATGCTGCTGAGGTGATGCTGCTTAGGTGATGATGCTGCTGAGAGGATGATACTGCTGAGGGGATGCTGCTGAGGGGATGATGCTGCTGAGATGATGCTGCTGAGGGGATGATACTGCTGAGGTGATGATGCAGCTGCTGAGGTGATGATGCTGCTGAGGTGATGATGCTGCTGAGGGGATGATGCTGCTGAGGTGATGATGCTGCTGAGGGGATGATGCTGCTGAGGGGATGATGCTGCTGCTGAGGGGATGATGCTGGTACTGTTGTTATGATGCTGATGAGGGTATGATGCTGCTGCTGAGGGGATGATGATGCTGAGGTGATGATGCTGCTGCTGAGGGGATGATGATGCTGAGGGGATGATGCTGCTGCTGAGGGGATGATGATGCTGAGGGGATGATGCTGCTGAGGTGATGCTGCTGTGGGGATGATGCTGCTTAGGTTTTGATGCTGCTGAGGTAGTGATGCTGCTGAAGTAATGATGCTGCTGAGGGATGATGCTGCTGAGTTAAGGATGCTGCTGAGGTGATGCAGCTGAGGGGATGATGCTGACGAGAGGATGATGCTGCTGAGGGGATGTTGCTGCTGAGGTGATGATGCTGCTGAGGGGATGATACTGCTGAGGGGATGCTGCTGAGGGGATGATACTGCTGAGAGGATGATACTGCTGAGGGGATGCTGCTGAGGGGATGATACTGCTGAGGTGATGATGCAGCTGCTGCGGTGATGATGCTGCTGAGGTGATGATGCTGCTGAGCGGATGATGCTGCTGAGGTGATGATGCTGCTGAGGGGATGACGCCTCTGAGGTGATGATGCTGCTGAGGTGATGCTGATCCTGAGCTGATGCTGCTGAGGGGATGATGCTGCTGAGGTATTGGTGCTGCTGAGGGGATGATGCTGCTGGGGTGGTGATGCTGCTGAGGGGATGATGGTGCTGAAGTAATGGTGCTGCTGCTGAGGTGATGATGCTGATGAGGTGATGATGCTGCTGCTGAGGTGATGATGCTGCTGAGGTAAAGATGCTGCTGAGGTGATGATGCTGCTGAAGTAATGGTGCTGCTGCTGAGGTGATGATGCTGATGAGGTGATGATGCTGCTGCTGCGGTGATGATGCTGCTGAGGTGATGATGCTTCTGAGGGGATGATGCTGTTGAGGTCATGGTGCTGCTGAGGTGAAGATGCTGCTGAGGGGATGATGCTGCTGAGGAGATGATACTGCTGAGGGGATGATGCTGCTTAGGGGATGATGCTGCTGCTGAGATGATGCTGCTGAGGATGCTGCTGAAGGGATGATACTGCTGGGGAGGGGATGATGCTGCTGAGGTGATGATGCTGCTGAGGTGATGATGATGCTGCTGAAGTGATGATGCTGCTGAGGAGATGATGCTGCTGAGGGGAATATGCTGCTGCTGAGGGGATGATGCTGCTGAGGTGATGATAATGCTGCTGAGGGGTTGATGCTGCTGAAGTGATGATGCTGCTGCTGAGGTGATGTTGCTGCTGAAGGGATGATGCTGCTGCTGAGATGATGATGCTGCTGAGGTGATGATGCTACTGCTGAGGTGATGATGCTGCTGAGGGGATGATGTTGCTGCTTAGGTGATGATGCTGCTGAGGGATGATGCTGCTGCTGAGGGGATGATGCTGATGCTGAGGTGATGATGCTGCTGAGGGGATGATGCTACTGCTGAGGGGATGATGCTGCAGAGGTGATGATGCTGCTGCTGAGGTGATTCTGCTGAGGTGATGATCCTGCTGAGGGGATTATGTAGCTGAGTTGATGCTGCTGAGGGGATGATGCTGCTGAGGGGATGATGCTGCTGAGGTAATGATGCTGCTGATAGGGTGATGCTGCTGAGGTGAGCTGCTGCTGATGTGATGATGCTGCTGAGGGGATGATGCTGCTGAGGGAATGATGCTGCTGAGGTGATGATGTTGCTGAAGTGATGATGCTGCTGAGGGGATGTTGCTGCTGAGGGAATGATGCTGCTGAGGTGATGATGCTGCTGAAGTGATGCTGCTGAGGGGAAGTTGCTGCTGAGGGTGATGATGCTGCTGAGGGAATGATGCTGCTGAGGGGATAATGCTGCTTAGCTGATTATGCTGCTGATTTAAGGATGCTGCTGAGGTGATGTTGCTGAGGGGATGATGCTGATGAGCGGATGATGCTGCTGAGGCGATGATGCTGCTGAGGTGATGCTGCTGAGGTGGTGCAGCTGAGGGGATGATGCTGATGAGAGGATGATGCTGCTGAGGGGATGTTGCTGCTGAGGTGATGCTGCTGAGGTGATGATGCTGCTGAGAGGATGATACTGCTGAGGGGATGCTGCTGAGGGGATGATGCTGCTGAGATGATGCTGCTGAGGGGATGATACTGCTGAGGTGATGATGCTGCTGAGGTGATGATGCTGCTGAGGGGATGATACTGCTGAGGTGATGATGCTGCTGAGGGGATGATGCGGCTGAGGGGATGATGCTGCTGAGGTAATGATGCGGCTGATAGGGTTATGCTGCTGAGGTGAGCTGCTGCTGATGTGATGATGCTGCTGAAGGGATGATGCTGCTGAGGGAATGATGCTGCTGAGGTGATGATGTTGCTGAAGTGATGATGCTGCTGAGGGGATGCTGCTGCTGAGGTGATGCTGCTGAGGGGATGATGTTGCTGAGGTAATGGTGCTGCTGAGGGGATGATGCTGCTGATGTAATGATGCTGCTGAAGGATGATGCTGCTGAGGTGATGCAGCTGAGGGGATGATGCTGATGAGAGGATGCTGCTGCTGAGGGGATGTTGTTGCTGAGGTGATGCTGCTGAAGAGATGATGCTGCTGAGAGGATGATACTGCTGTGGGGATGCTGCTGAGGGGATGATGCTGCTGGGATGATTTTGCTGAGGGGATGATACTGCTGAGGTGATGATGCAGCTGCTGGGGTGATTATGCTTCTGAGGTGATGATGCTGCTGAGGGGATGATGCTGCTGAGGTGATGATACTGCTGAGGGTATGATGCTGCTGAGGATTCTGCTGAGGGGATGCTGCTGAGGGGATGATGCTGCTGAGATGATGCTGCTGAGGGGATGATACTGCTGAGGTGATGATGCTGCTGAGGTGATGATGCTGCTGAGGGGATGATGCTGCTGAGGTGATGATGCTGCTGAGGGGATGATGCGGCTGAGGGGATGATGCAGCTGAGGTAATTATGCGGCTGATAGGGTTATGCTGCTGAGGTGAGCTGCTGCTGATGTGATGATGCTGCTGAAGGGATGATGCTGCTGAGGGGATGATGCTGCTGAGGTGATGATGTTGCTGAAGTGATGATGCTGCTGAGGGGATGCTGCTGCTGAGGTGATGCTGCTGAGGGGATGATGCGGCTGAGGTGATGATGCTGCTGAGATAGTGATGCTGCTGAGGTAATGATGCTGCTGAGGGATGATGCTGCTGAGGTGATGCAGCTGAGGGGATGATGCTGATGAGAGGATGCTGCTGCTGAGGGGATGTTGTTGCTGAGGTGATGCTGCTGAAGAGATGATGCTGCTGAGAGGATGATACTGCTGAGGGGATGCTGCTGAGGGGATGATACTGCTGAGGTGATGATGCAGCTGCTGGGGTGATGATGCTGCTGAGGTGATGATGCTGCTGAGGGGATGATGCTGCTGAGGTGATGATGCTCCTGAGGGGATGACGCCTCTGAGGTGATGATGCTGCTGAGGTGATGCTGATCCTGAGCTGATGCTGCTGAGGGGATGATGCTGCTGATGTATTGGTGCTGCTGAGGGGATGATGCTGCTGGGGTGGTGATGCTGCTGAGGGGATGATGGTGCTGAAGTAATGGTGCTGCTGCTGAGGTGATGATGCTGATGAGGTGATGATGCTGCTGCTGAGGTGATGATGCTGCTGAGGTAAAGATGCTGCTGAGGTGATGATGCTGCTGAAGTAATGGTGCTGCTGCTGAGGTGATGATGCTGATGAGGTGATGATGCTGCTGCTGAGGTGATGATGCTGCTGAGGTGATGATGCTGCTGAGGGGATGATGCTGTTGAGGTCATGGTGCTGCTGAGGTGAAGATGCTGCTGAGGGGATGATGCTGCTGAGGAGATGATACTGCTGAGGGGATGATGCTGCTTAGGGGATGATGCTGCTGCTGAGATGATGCTGCTGAGGATGCTGCTGAAGGGATGATACTGCTGGGGAGGGGATGATGCTGCTGAGGTGATGATGCTGCTGAGGAGATGATACTGCTGAGGGGATGATGCTGCTTAGGGGATGATGCTGCTGCTGAGATGATGCTGCTGAGGATGCTGCTGAAGGGATGATACTGCTGGGGAGGGGATGATGCTGCTGAGGTGATGATGCTGCTGAGGTGATGATGATGCTGCTGAAGTGATGATGCTGCTGAGGAGATGATGCTGCTGAGGGGAATATGCTGCTGCTGAGGGGATGATGCTGCTGAGGTGATGATAATGCTGCTGAGGGGTTGATGCTGCTGAAGTGATGATGCTGCTGCTGAGGTGATGTTGCTTCTGAAGGGATGCTGTTGCTGCTTAGGTGATGATGCTGCTGAGGGATGATGCTGCTGCTGCGGGGATGATGCTGATGCTGAGGTGATGATGCTGCTGAGGGGATGATGCTACTGCTGAGGGTATGATGCTGCAGAGGTGATGATGCTGCTGCTGAGGTGATTCTGCTGAGGTGATGATCCTGCTGAGGGGACTATGTAGCTGAGTTGATGCTGCTGAGGGGATGATGCTGCTGAGGGGATGATGCTGCTGAGGTAATGATGCTGCTGATAGGGTGATGCTGCTGAGGTGAGCTGCTGCTGATGTGATGATGCTGCTGAGGGGATGATGCTGCTGAGGGAATGATGCAGCTGAGGTGATGATGTTGCTGAAGTGATGATGCTGCTGAGGGGATGTTGCTGCTGAGGGAATGATGCTGCTGAGGTGATGATGCTGCTGAAGTGATGCTGCTGAGGGGAAGTTGCTGCTGAGGGTGATGATGCTGCTGAGGGGATGATGCTGCTGAGGGGATAATGCTGCTTAGCTGATTATGCTGCTGATTTAAGGATGCTGCTGAGGTGATGTTGCTGAGGGGATGATGCTGATGAGCGGATGATGCTGCTGAGGCGATGATGCTGCTGAGGTGATGCTGCTGAGGTGGTGCAGCTGAGGGGATGATGCTGATGAGAGGATGATGCTGCTGAGGGGATGTTGCTGCTGAGGTGATGCTGCTGAGGTGATGATGCTGCCGAGAGGATGATACTGCTGAGGGGATGCTGCTGAGGGGATGATGCTGCTGAGATGATGCTGCTGAGGGGATGATACTGCTGAGGTGATGATGCTGCTGAGGTGATGATGCTGCTGAGGGGATGATACTGCTGAGGTGATGATGCTGCTGAGGGGATGATGCGGCTGAGGGGATGATGCTGCTGAGGTAATGATGCGGCTGATAGGGTTATGCTGTTGAGGTGAGCTGCTGCTGATGTGATGATGCTGCTGAAGGGATGATGCTGCTGAGGGGATGATGCTGCTGAGGTGATGATGTTGCTGAAGTGATGATGCTGCTGAGGGGATGCTGCTGCTGAGGTGATGCTGCTGAGGGGATGATGCGGCTGAGGTGATGATGCTGCTGAGATAGTGATGCTGCTGAGGTAATGATGCTGCTGAAGGATGATGCTGCTGAGGTGATGCAGCTGAGGGGATGATGCTGATGAGAGGATGCTGCTGCTGAGGGGATGTTGTTGCTGAGGTGATGCTGCTGAAGAGATGATGCTGCTGAGAGGATGATACTGCTGTGGGGATGCTGCTGAGGGGATGATGCTGCTGGGATGATGTTGCTGAGGGGATGATACTGCTGAGGTGATGATGCAGCTGCTGGGGTGATGATGCTGCTGAGGTGATGATGCTGCTGAGGGGATGATGCTGCTGAGGTGATGATACTGCTGAGGGTATGATGCTGCTGAGGATTCTGCTGAGGGGATGTTGCTGCTGAGGGGATGATGCCTCTGAGGTGATGATGCTGCTGAGGTGATGCTGATCCTGAGCTGATGCTGATGAGGGGATGATGCTGCTGAGGGGATGATGTTGCTGAGGTAATGGTGCTGCTGAGGGGATGATGCTGCTGATTTGGTGATGCTGCTGAGGGGATGATGCTGAGGGGAAGATGCTGCTGAGGGTGATGATGCTGCTGAGGGTATGATGCTGCTGAGGGGATAATGGTGCTTAGCTGATTATGCTGCTGATTTAAGGATGCTGCTGAGGTGATGTTGCTGAGGGATGATGCTGATGAGCGGATGATGCTGCTGAGGCGATGATGCTGCTGAGGTGATGCTGCTGAGGTGGTGCAGCTGAGGGGATGATGCTGATGAGAGGATGATGCTGCTGAGGGGATGTTGCTGCTGAGGTGATGCTGCTGAGGTGATGATGCTGCTGAGAGGATGATACTGCTGAGGGGATGCTGCTGAGGGGATGATGCTGCTGAGATGATGCTGCTGAGGGGATGATACTGCTGAGGTGATGATGCTGCTGAGGTGATGATGCTGCTGAGGGGATGATGCTGCTGAGGTGATGATGCTGCTGAGGGGATGATGCGGCTGAGGGGATGATGCAGCTGAGGTAATTATGCGGCTGATAGGGTTATGCTGCTGAGGTGAGCTGCTGCTGATGTGATGATGCTGCTGAAGGGATGATGCTGCTGAGGGGATGATGCTGCTGAGGTGATGATGTTGCTGAAGTGATGATGCTGCTGAGGGGATGCTGCTGCCTAGGTGATGCTGCTGAGGGGATGATGCGGCTTAGGTGATGATGCTGCTGAGATAGTGATGCTGCTGAGGTAATGATGCTGCTGAGGGATGATGCTGCTGAGGTGATGCAGCTGAGGGGATGATGCTGATGAGAGGATGCTGCTGAGGGGATGATGCTGCTGAGATGATGCTGCTGAGGGGATGATACTGCTGAGGTGATGGTGCTGCTGAGGTGATGATGCTGCTGAGGGGATGATACTGCTGAGGTGATGATGCTGCTGAGGGGATGATGCGGCTGAGGGGATGATGCTGCTGAGGTAATGATGCGGCTGATAGGGTTATGCTGCTGAGGTGAGCTGCTGCTGATGTGATGATGCTGCTGAAGGGATGATGCTGCTGAGGGGATGATGCTGCTGAGGTGATGATGTTGCTGAAGTGATGATGCTGCTGAGGGGATGCTGCTGCTGAGGTGATGCTGCTGAGGGGATGATGCGGCTTAGGTGATGATGCTGCTGAGATAGTGATGCTGCTGAGGTAATGATGCTGCTGAGGGATGATGCTGCTGAGGTGATGCAGCTGAGGGGATGATGCTGATGAGAGGATGCTGCTGCTGAGGGGATGTTGTTGCTGAGGTGATGCTGCTGAAGTGATGATGCTGCTGAGAGGATGATACTGCTGTGGGGATGCTGCTGAGGGGATGATGCTGCTCAGGTGATGTTGCTGAGGGGATGATACTGCTGAGGTGATGATGCAGCTGCTGGGGTGATGATGCTGCTGAGGTGATGATGCTGCTGAGGGGATGATGCTGCTTAGGTGATGATACTGCTGAGGGGATGATGCTGCTGAGGATTCTGCTGAGGGGATGTTGCTGCTGAGGGGATGATGCCTCTGAGGTGATGATGCTGCTGAGGTGATGCTGATCCTGAGCTGATGCTGCTGAGGGGATGATGCTGCTGAGGGGATGATGTTGCTGAGGTAATGGTGCTGCTGAGGGGATGATGCTGCTGATTTGGTGATGCTGCTGAGGGGATGATGCTGAGGGGAAGATGCTGCTGAGAGTGATGATGCTGCTGAGGGGATGATGCTGCTGAGGGGATAATGCTGCTTAGCTGATTATGCTGCTGGTTTAAGGATGCTGCTGAGGTGATGTTGCTGAGGGGATGATGCTGATGAGCGGATCATGCTGCTGAGGCGATGATGCTGCTGAGGTAATGCTGCTGAGGTGGTGCAGCTGAGGGGATGATGCTGATGAGAGGATGGTGCTGCTGAGGGGATGTTGCTGCTGAGGTGATGCTGCTGAGGTGATGATGCTGCTGAGAGGATGATACTGCTGAGGGGATGCTGCTGAGGGGATGATGCTGCTGAGATGATGCTGCTGAGGGGATGATACTGCTGAGGTGATGATGCTGCTGAGGTGATGATGCTGCTGAGGGGATGATGCTGCTGAGGTGATGATGCTGCTGAGGGGATGATGCGGCTGAGGGGATGATGCAGCTGAGGTAATTATGCGGCTGATAGGGTTATGCTGCTGAGGTGAGCTGCTGCTGATGTGATGGTGCTGCTGAAGGGATGATGCTGCTGAGGGGATGATGCTGCTGAGGTGATGATGTTGCTGAAGTGATGATGCTGCTGAGGGGATGCTGCTGCTGAGGTGATGCTGCTGAGGGGATGATGCGGCTTAGGTGATGATGCTGCTGAGATAGTGATGCTGCTGAGGTAATGATGCTGCTGAGGGATGATGCTGCTGAGGTAATGCAGCTGAGGGGATGATGCTGATGAGAGGATGCTGCTGCTGAGGGGATGTTGTTGCTGAGGTGATGCTGCTGAAGAGATGATGCTGCTGAGAGGATGATACTGCTGTGGGGATGCTGCTGAGGGGATGATGCTGCTGAGATGATGTTGCTGAGGGGATGATACTGCTGAGTTGATGATGCAGCTGCTGGGGTGATGATGCTGCTGAGGTGATGATGCTGCTGTGGGGATGATGCTGCTTAGGTGATGATACTGCTGAGGGGATGATGCTGCGGAGGATTCTGCTGAGGTGATGTTGCTGCTGAGGGGTGATGCCTCTGAGGTGATGATGCTGCTGAGGTGATGCTGATCCTGAGCTGATGCTGCTGAGGGGATGATGCTGCTGAGGGGATGATGCTGCTGAGGTAATGGTGCTGCTGAGGGGATGATGCTGCTGAGGTGGTGATGCTGCTGAGGGGATGATGCTGCTGATGTAATGGTGCTGCTGCTGAGGTGATGATGCTGCTGAGGGGATGATGCTGCTGAGGTGATGATGCTGCTGAGGGGAAGATGCTGCTGAGGGGATGATGCTGCTGAGATGATGCTGCTGAGGGGATGATACTGCTGAGGTGATGATGCAGCTGCTGGCGTGATGATGCTGCTGAGAGGATGATGCTGCTGAGAGGATGATGCTGCTGTGGTGATGATGCTGCTGAGGGGATGATGCTGCTGAGGATTCTGCTGAGGGGATGTTGCTGCTGAGGGGATGATGCCTCTGAGATGATGATGTTGCTGAGGTGATGCTGATCCTGAGCTGATGCTGCTGAGGGGATGATGCTGCTGAGGGGATGATGCTGCTGAACTAATGGTGCTGCTGAGGGGATGATGCTGCTGAGGTGATGATGCTGCTGAGGGGATGATGCTGCTGAAATAATGGTGCTGCTGCTGAGGTAATGATGCTGCTGAGGGGATGATGCTGCTTAGGTGATGATGCAGCTGAGGTAATGATGCTGCTGATGTGATGCTGCTGAGGGGATGATGCTGCTGAGGGGATGCTGCTGAGGGGATGATGCTGCTGAGGGGATGATGCTGCTGAGGTAAAAATGCTGCTGAGGTGATGCTGCTGCTGAGGGGATGATGCTGCTGAGGTAATGATGCTGCTGGTATGATGATGCTGCTGAGGGGTTGATGCTGCTGAGGTGATGATGCTGCTGAGGGGATGATGCTGCTGAGGATTCTGCTGAGGTGATGATGCTGCTGAGGTGATGCTGCTGAGGGGAAGATGCTGCTGAGGGTGATGAAGCTGCTGAGGGGATGATGCTGCAGAGGGGATGCTGCTGCTTACGTGATTAGGCTGCTGAGTTAAGGATGCTGCTGAGGTGATGCTGCTGAGGGGATGATGCTGATGAGCGGATAATGCTGATCAGGTGATGATGCTGCTGAGAGGATGATGCTGCTGAGGATTCTGCTGAGGTGATGATGCTGCTGAGGGGATGCTGCTGAGGTGATGCAGCTGAGGGGATGATGCTGATGAGGTGATGATGCTGCTGAGGGGATGATGCTGCTTAGGTGATGCTGCTGAGGTGATGCAGCTGAGGGGATGATGCTGATGAGCGGATTAATCTGCTAAGGCGATGATGCTGCTTAGGTGATGCTGCTGAGGTGATGCAGCTGAGGGGATGATGCTGATGAGAGGATGATGCTGCTGAGGGGATGTTGCTGCTGAGGTGATGCTGCTGAGCTGGTGATGCTGGTGAGGGGATGATGCTGCTGAAGTAATGGTGCTGCTGCTGAGGTGATGATGCTGCTGAGATGATGCTGCTGAGGGGATGATACTGCTGAGGTGATGATGCAGCTGCTGAGGTGATGCTGCTGCTGAGGTGATGCTGCTGAGGGGATGATGCTGCTGAGGTGATGATGTTGCTGCTGAGGTGATGATGCTGCTGAGGGGATGATGCTGCTGAGGGGATGATGCTGCTGCTGAGGGGATGATGCTGGTACTGTTGTTATGATGCTGCTGAGGGGATGATGCTGCTGCTGAGGGGATGATGATGCTGAGGGGATGATGCTGCTGCTGAGGGGATGATGATGCTGAGGGGATGATGCTGCTGCTGAGGGGATGATGATGCTGAGGGGATGATGCTGCTGAGGTGATGCTGCTGTGGGGATGATGCTGCTTAGGTGATGATGCTGCTGAGGTAGTGATGCTGCTGAGGTAATGATGCTGCTGAGGGATGATGCTGCTGAGTTAAGGATGCTGCTGAGGTGATGCAGCTGAGGGGATGATGCTGACGAGAGGATGATGCTGCTGAGGGGATGTTGCTGCTGAGGTGATGATGCTGCTGAGAGGATGACACTGCTGAGGCGATGCTGCTGAGGGGATGATACTGCTGAGAGGATGATACTGCTGAGGGGATGCTGCTGAGGGGATGATACTGCTGAGGTGATGATGCAGCTGCTGGGGTGATGATGCTGCTGAGGTGATGATGCTGCTGAGGGGATGATGCTGCTGAGGTGATGATGCTGCTGAGGGGATGATGCTTCTGAGGTGATGATGCTGCTGAGGTGATGCTGATCCTGAGCTGATGCTGCTGAGGGGATGATGCTGCTGAGGTAATGGTGCTGCTGAGGGGATGATGCTGCTGGGGTGGTGATGCTGCTGAGGGGATGATGCTGCTGAAGTAATGGTGCTGCTGCTGAGGTGATGATAATGATGAGGTGATGATGCTGCTGCTGAGGTGATGATGCTGCTGAGGTGATGATGCTGCTGAGGGGATGATGCTGCTGAGGTAAAGATGCTGCTGAGGTGATGATGCTGCTGAAGTAATGGTGCTGCTGCTGAGGTGATGATGCTGATGAGGTGATGATGCTGCTGCTGCGGTGATGATGCTGCTGAGGTGATGATGCTGCTGAGGGGATGATGCTGCTGAGGTCATGATGCTGCTGAGGTGAAGATGCTGCTGAGGGGATGATGCTGCTGAGGCGATGATACTGCTGAGGGGATGATGCTGCTTAGGGGATGATGCTGCTGCTGAGATGATGCTGCTGAGGATGCTGCTGAAGGGATGATACTGCTGGGGAGGGGATGATGCTGCTGAGGTGATGATGCTGCTGAGGTGATGATGATGCTGCTGAGGTGATGATGCTGCTGAGGGGATGATGCTGCTGAGGGGAATATGCTGCTGCTGAGGGGATGATGCTGCTGAGGTGATGATAATGCTGCTGAGGGGATGATGCTGTTGAAGTGATGATGCTGCTGCTGAGGTGATGTTGCTGCTGATGGGATGATGCTGCTGCTGAGATGACGATGCTGCTGAGGTGATTATGCTACTGCTGAGGTGATGATGCTGCTGAGGGGATGATGTTGCTGCTGAGGTGATGATGCTGCTGAGGGGATGATGCTGCTGCTGAGGGGATGATGCTGATGCTGAGGTGATGATGCTGCTGAGGGGATGATGCTACTGCTGAGGGGATGGTGCTGCTGAGGTGATGATGCTGTTGCTGACGTGATTCTGCTGAGGTGATGATCCTGCTGAGGGGATTATGTAGCTGAGGTGATGCTGCTGAGGGGATGATGCTGCTGAGGGGATGATGCTGCTGAGGTAATGATGCTGCTGATAGGGTGATGCTGCTGAGGTGAGCTGCTGCTGATGTGATGATGCTGCTGAGGGGATGATGCTGCTGAGGTGATGATGTTGCTGAAGTGATGATGCTGCTGAGGGGATGTTGCTGCCAAGGGAATGATGCTGCTGAGGTGATGATGTTGCTGAAGTGATGATGCTCCTGGGGGGATGTTGCTGCTGAGGGAATGATGCTGCTGAGGTGATGATGCTGCTGAAGTTTTGCTGCTGAGGGGTAGATGCTGCTGAGGGTGATGATGCTGCTGAGGGGATGATGCTGCTGAGGGAATGATACTGCTGAGGTGATGATGTTGCTGAAGTGATGATGCTGCTGAGGGGATGTTGCTGCTGAGGGAATGATGCTGCTGAGGTGATGATGCTGATGAAGTGATGCTGCTGAGGGGTAGATGCTGCTAAGGGTGATGATGCTGCTGAGGGGATGATGCTGCTGAGGGGATAATGCTGCTTAGCTGATTATGCTGCTGATTTAAGGATGCTGCTGAGGTGATGCTGCTGAGGGGATGATGCTGATGAGCGGATGATGCTGCTAAGGCGATGATGCTGCTGAGGTGATGCTGCTGAGGTGGTGCAGCTGAGGGGATGATGCTGATGAGAGGATGATGCTGCTGAGGGGATGTTGCTGCTGAGGTGATGCTGCTGAGGTGATGATGCTGCTGAGAGGATGATACTGCTGAGGGGATGCTGCTGAGGGGATGATGTTGCTGAGATGATGCTGCTGATGGGATGATACTGCTGAGGTGATGATGCAGCTGCTGAGGTGATGATGCTGCTGAGGTGATGATACTGCTGAGGGGATGATGCTGCTGAGGTGATGATGCTGCTGAGGGGATGATGCGGCTGAGAGGATGATGCTGCTGAGGTAATGATGCAGCTGATAGGGTTATGCTGCTGAGGTGAGCTGCTGCTGATGAAATGATGCTGCTGAAGGGATGATGCTGCAGAGGGGATGATGCTGCTGAGGTGATGATGTTGCTGAAGTGATGATGCTGCTGAGGGGATGCTGCTGCTGAGGTGATGCTGCTGAGGGGATGATGCTGCTTAGGTGATGATGCTGCTGAGATAGTGATGCTGCTGAGGTAATGATGCTGCTGAGGGATGATGCTTCTGAGGTGATGCAGCTGAGGGGATGATGCTGATGAGAGGATGCTGCTGCTGATGGGATGTTGTTGCTGAGGTGATGCTGCTGAAGTGATGATGCTGCTGAGAGGATGATACTGCTGAGGGGATGCTGCTGAGGGGATGATGCTGCTGAGATGTTGCTGCTGAGGGGATGATACTGCTGAGGTGATGATGCAGCTGCTGGGGTGATGATGCTGCTGAGGTGATGATGCTGCTGAGGGGATGATGCTGCTGAGGTGATGATGCTGTTGAGGGGATGATGCTGCTGAGGATTCTGCTGAGGGGATGTTGCTGCTGAGGGGATGATGCCTCTGAGGTGATGATGCTGCTGAGGTGATGCTGATCCTGAGCTGATGCTGCTGAGGGGATGATGCTGCTGAGGGGATGATGCTGCAGAGGTAATGGTGCTGCTGAGGGGATGATGCTGCTGATTTGGTGATGCTGCTGAGCGGATGATGCTGCTGAAGTAATGGTGCTGCTGCTGAGGTGATGATGCTGATGAGGTGATGATGCTGCTGCTGAGGTGATGATGCTGCTGAGGTGATGATGCTGCTGAGGGGATGATTCTGCTGAGGTGATGATGCTGCTGAGGGGAAGATGCTGCTGAGGGGATGATGCTGCTGAGATGATGGTGCTGAGGGGATGATACTGCTGAGGTGATGATGCAGCTGCTGGGGTGATGATGCTGCTGAGAGGATGATGCTGCTGAGAGGATGATGCTGCTGAGGTGATGATGCTACTGAGGGGATGATGCTGCTGAGGATTTTGCTGAGGGGATGTTGCTGCTGAGGTGATGATGCTGCTGAGGGGATGATGCTGCTGAGGTGATGATGCTGCTGAGGTGATGCTGCTGAGGTGATGCAGCTGAGGGGATGATGCTGATGAGAGGATGATGCTGCTGAGGTGATGTTGCTGCTGATGGGATGATGCTGCTGCTGAGTTGACGATGCTGCTGAGGCGATTATGCTACTGCTGAGGTGATGATGCTGCTGAGGGGATGATGTTGCTGCTGAGGTGATGATGCTGCTGAGGGGATGATGCTGCTGCTGAGGGGATGATGCTGCTGAGGTGATGATGCTGCTGCTGAGGTGATTCTGCTGAGGTGATGATCCTGCTGAGGGGATTATGTAGCTGAGGTGATGCTGCTGAGGGAATGATGCTGCTGAGGGGATGATGCTGCTGAGGTGATGATGTTGCTGAGGGGATGATGCTGCTGAGGTAATGATGCTGCTGAGGTGAAGATGCTGCTGAGGGGATGATGCTGCTGAGGTGATGATACTGCTGAGGGGATGATGCTGCTTAGGGGATGATGCTGCTGCTGAGATGATGCTGCAGAGGATGCTGCTGAAGGGATGATGCTTCTGGGGTGGGGTTGATGCTGCTGAGGGGATCATGCTGCTGATGAGGGGACGATGATGCAGCTGAGGTGATGATGCTGCTGAGGGAAATATGCTGCTGCTGAGGGGATGATGCTGCTGAGGTGATGATAATGCTGCTGAGGGGATGATGCTGCTGAAGTGATGATGCTGCTGCTGAGGTGATGATGCTGCTGAGGTGATGATGAAGCTGCTGAGGTCTTGATGCTGCTGCTGGGATGACGCTGCTGCTGAGATGATGATGCTGCTGAGGTGATGATGCTGCTGCTGAGGTGATGATGCTGCTGAGGGGATGATATTGATGCTGAGGTGATGATGCTGCTGATGTGATGATGCTGCTGCTGAGGGGATGATGCTGTTGCTGAGGTGATGATGCTGCTGAGGGGATGCTGATACTGCTGAGGGGATGATGATGCTGAGGTAATGATGCTGCTGATAGGGTGATGCTGCTGAGGTGAGCTGCTGCTGATGTGATGATGCTGCTGAGGGGATGATCCTGCTGAGGGAATGATGCTGCTGAGGTGATGATGTTGCTGAAGTGATGATGCTGCTGAGGGGATGCTGCTGCTGAGGGAATGATGCTGCTGAGGTGATGATGCTGCTGTGGTGATGCTGCTGAGGGGAAGATGCTGCTGAAGGTGATGATGCTGCTGAGGGGATGATGCTGCAGAGGGGATAATGCTGTTTAGGTGATTATGCTGCTGATTTAAGGATGCTGCTGAGGTGATGCTGCTGAGGGGATGATGCTGATGAGCGGAAGATGCTGCTGAGGCGATGATGCTGCTGAGGGGATGCAGCTGAAGTGATGCAGCTGAGGGGATGATGCTGATGAGAGGATGATGCTGCTGCTGAGGGGATGATATTGCTGAGCGAATGCTGCTGCTGAGGTGATGCTGCTAAGGGGGTGATACTGCTTAAGTGATGAGGCTGCTGAGGTAGTGCTGCTGCTGAGGTAATGATGCTGCTGAGGGGATGATCCTGCTTAGGTGATGATGCAGCTGAGGTAATGATGCTGCTGATGTGATGCTGCTGAGGGGAAGCTGTTGCTTAGGTGATTACGCTGCTGAGTTAAGGATGCTGCTGAGGTGATGCTGCTTAGGTGATGATGCTGCTGAGAGGATGATACTGCTGAGGGGATGCTGCTGAGGGGATGATGCTGCTGAGATGATGCTGCTGAGGGGATGAAACTGCTGAGGTGATGATGCAGCTGCTGAGGTGATGATGCTGCTGAGGTGATGATGCTGCTGAGGGGATGATAATGCTGAGGTGATGATGCAGCTGCTGAGGTGATGATCCTGCAGAGGTAATGATGCTGCTGAGCGGATGATGCTGCAGAGGGGATAATGCTGCTTAGGTGATTATGCTGCTGATTTAAGGCTGCTGCTGAGGTGATGCTGCTGAGGGGATGATGCTGATGAGCGGAAGATGCTGCTGAGGCGATGATGCTGCTGAGGTGATGCAGCTGAAGTGATGCAGCTGAGGGGATGATGCTGATGAGAGGATGATGCTGCTGCTGAGGGGATGATGCTGCTGAGGGGATGATATTGCTGAGCGAATGCTGCTGCTGAGGTGATGCTGCTGAGGGGATGATGCTGCTTAAGTGATGATGCTGCTGAGGTAGTGCTGCTGCTGAGGTAATGATGCTGCTGATGTGATGCTGCTGAGGGGACGCTGTTGCTTAGGTGATTACGCTGCTGAGTTAAGGATGCTGCTGAGGTGATGCTGCTTAGGTGATGATGCTGCTGAGAGGATGATACTGCTGAGGGGATGCTGCTGAGTGGATGATGCTGCTGAGATGATGCTGCTGAGGGGATGATACTGCTGAGGTGATGATGCAGCTGCTGAGGTGATGATGCTGCTGAGGTGATGATGCTGCTGAGGGGATGATGCTGCTGAGTTGATGATGCTGCTGAGGGGATGATGCTGCTGAGGGGATGATGCTGCTGCTGAGGGGATGATGCTGGTACTGTTGTTATGATGCTGATGAGGGTATGATGCTGCTGCTGAGGGGATGATGATGCTGAGGTGATGATGCTGCTGAGGTGATGCTGCTGTGGGGATGATGCTGCTTAGGTTTTGATGCTGCTGAGGTGGTGATGCTGCTGAAGTAATGATGCTGCTGAGGGATGATGCTGCTGAGTTAAGGATGCTGATGAGGTGATGCAGCTGAGGGGATGATGCTGACGAGAGGATGATGCTGCTGAGGGGATGTTGCTGCTGAGGTGATGATGCTGCTGAGAGGATGATACTGCTGAGGGGATGCTGCTGAGGGGATGATGCTGCTGAGAGGATGATACTGCTGAGGGGATGCTGCTGAGGGGATGATACTGCTGAGGTGATGATGCAGCTGCTGGGGTGATGATGCTGCTGAGGTGATGATGCTGCTGAGGGGATGATGCTGCTGAGGTGATGATGCTGCTGAGGGGATGACGCCTCTGAGGTGATGATGCTGCTGAGGTGATGCTGATCCTGAGCTGATGCTGCTGAGGGGATGATGCTGCTGAGGTATTGGTGCTGCTGAGGGGATGATGCTGCTGGGGTGGTGATGCTGCTGAGGGGATGATGGTGCTGAAGTAATGGTGCTGCTGCTGAGGTGATGATGCTGATGAGGTGATGATGCTGCTGCTGAGGTGATGATGCTGCTGAGGTAAAGATGCTGCTGAGGTGATGATGCTGCTGAGGTGAAGATGCTGCTGAGGGGATGATGCTGTTGCGGCCATGGTGCTGCTGAGGTGAAGATGCTGCTGAGGTGATGATGCTGCTGCTGAGGTGATGATGCTGCTGAGGTGATGATGCTGCTGAGGGGATGATGCTGTTGAGGTCATGGTGCTGCTGAGGTGAAGATGCTGCTGAGGGGATGATGCTGCTGAGGAGATGATACTGCTGAGGGGATGATGCTGCTTAGGGGATGATGCTGCTGCTGAGATGATGCTGCTGAGGATGCTGTTGAAGGGATGATACTGCTGGGGAGGGGATGATGCTGCTGAGGTGATGATGCTGCTGAGGTGATGATGATGCTGCTGAAGTGATGATGCTGCTGAGGAGATGATGCTGCTGAGGGGAATATGCTGCTGCTGAGGGGATGATGCTGCTGAGGTGATGATAATGCTGCTGAGGGGTTGATGCTGCTGAAGTGATGATGCTGCTGCTGAGGTGATGTTGCTGCTGAAGGGATGATGCTGCTGCTGAGATGATGATGCTGCTGAGGTGATGATGCTACTGCTGAGGTGATGATGCTGCTGAGGGGATGATGTTGCTGCTTAGGTGATGATGCTGCTGAGGGATGATGCTGCTGCTGAGGGGATGATGCTGATGCTGAGGTGATGATGCTGCTGAGGGGATGATGCTACTGCTGAGGGGATGATGCTGCTGAGGTGATGATGCTGCTGCTGAGGTGATTCTGCTGAGGTGATGATCCTGCTGAGGGGATTATGTAGCTGAGGTGATGCTGCTGAGGGGATGATGCTGCTGAGGGGATGATGGTGCTGAAGTAATGGTGCTGCTGCTGAGGTGATGATGCTGATGAGGTGATGATGCTGCTGCTGAGGTGATGATGCTGCTGAGGTAAAGATGCTGCTGAGGTGATGATGCTGCTGAGGTGAAGATGCTGCTGAGGGGATGATGCTGTTGCGGCCATGGTGCTGCTGAGGTGAAGATGCTGCTGAGGTGATGATGCTGCTGCTGAGGTGATGATGCTGCTGAGGTGATGATGCTGCTGAGGGGATGATGCTGTTGAGGTCATGGTGCTGCTGAGGTGAAGATGCTGCTGAGGGGATGATGCTGCTGAGGAGATGACACTGCTGAGGGGATGATGCTGCTTAGGGGATGATGCTGCTGCTGAGATGATGCTGCTGAGGATGCTGCTGAAGGGATGATACTGCTGGGGAGGGGATGATGCTGCTGAGGTGATGATGCTGCTGAGGTGATGATGATGCTGCTGAAGTGATGATGCTGCTGAGGAGATGATGCTGCTGAGGGGAATATGCTGCTGCTGAGGGGATGATGCTGCTGAGGTGATGATAATGCTGCTGAGGGGTTGATGCTGCTGAAGTGATGATGCTGCTGCTGAGGTGATGTTGCTGCTGAAGGGATGATGCTGCTGCTGAGATGATGATGCTGCTGAGGTGATGATGCTACTGCTGAGGTGATGATGCTGCTGAGGGGATGATGTTGCTGCTTAGGTGATGATGCTGCTGAGGGATGATGCTGCTGCTGAGGGGATGATGCTGATGCTGAGGTGATGATGCTGCTGAGGGGATGATGCTACTGCTGAGGGGATGATGCTGCTGAGGTGATGATGCTGCTGCTGAGGTGATTCTGCTGAGGTGATGATCCTGCTGAGGGGAATATGTAGCTGAGGTGATGCTGCTGAGGGGATGATGCTGCTGAGGGGATGATGCTGCTGAGGTAATGATGCTGCTGATAGGGTGATGCTGCTGAGGTGAGCTGCTGCTGATGTGATGATGCTGCTGAGGGGATGTTGCTGCTGAGGGAATGATGCTGCTGAGGTGATGATGCTGCTGAAGTGATGCTGCTGAGGGGAAGATGCTGCTGAGGGTGATGATGCTGCTGAGGGGATGATGCTGCTGAGGGGATAATGCTGCTTAGCTGATTATGCTGCTGATTTAAGGATGCTGCTGAGGTGATGTTGCTGAGGGGATGATGCTGATGAGCGGATGATGCTGCTGAGGCGATGATGCTGCTGAGGTGATGCTGCTGAGGTGGTGCAGCTGAGGGGATGATGCTGATGAGAGGATGCTGCTGCTGAGGGGATGTTGCTGCTGAGGTGATGCTGCTGAGGTGATGATGCTGCTGAGAGGATGATACTGCTGAGGGGATGCTGCTGAGGGGATGATGCTGCTGAGATGATGCTGCTGAGGGGATGATACTGCTGAGGTGATGATGCTGCTGAGGTGATGATGCTGCTGAGGGGATGATACTGCTGAGGTGATGATGCTGCTAAGGGGATGATGCGGATGAGGGGATGATGCTGCTGAGGTAATGATGCTGCTGATAGGGTTATGCTGCTGAGGTGAGCTGCTGCTGATGTGATGATGCTGCTGAAGGGATGATGCTGCTGAGGGGATGATGCTGCTGAGGTGATGATGTTGCTGAAGTGATGTTGCTGCTGAGGGGATGCTGCTGCTGAGGTGATGCTGCTGAGGGGATGATGCGGCTGAGGTGATGATGCTGCTGAGATAGTGATGCTGCTGAGGTAATGATGCTGCTGAGGGATGATGCTGCTGAGGTGATGCAGCTGAGGGGATGATGCTGATGAGAGGATGCTGCTGCTGAGGGGATGTTGTTGCTGAGGTGATGCTGCTGAAGAGTTGATGCTGCTGAGAGGATGATACTGCTGTGGGGATGCTGCTGAGGGGATGATGCTGCTGAGATGATGTTGCTGAGGGGATGATACTGCTGAGGTGATGATGCAGCTGCTGGGGTGATGATGCTGCTGAGGTTTTGATGCTGCTGAGGGGATGATGCTGCTTAGGTGATGATACTGCTGAGGGTATGATGCTACTGAGGATTCTGCTGAGGGGATGTTGCTGCTGAGGGGATGATGCCTCTGAGGTGATGATGCTGCTGAGGTGATGCTGATCCTGAGCTGATGCTGCTGAGGGGATGATGCTGCTGAGGGGATGATGTTGCTGAGGTAATGGTGCTGCTGAGGGGATGATGCTGCTGATTTGGTGATGCTGCTGAGGGGATGATGCTGAGGGAAAGATGCTGCTGAGGGTGATGATGCTGCTGAGGGTATGATGCTGCTGAGGGGATAATGGTGCTTAGCTGATTATGCTGCTGATTTAAGGATGCTGCTGAGGTGATGTTGCTGAGGGATGATGCTGATGAGCGGATCATGCTGCTGAGGCGATGATGCTGCTGAGGTGATGCTGCTGAGGTGGTGCAGCTGAGGGGATGATGCTGATGAGAGGATGATGCTGCTGAGGGGATGTTGCTGCTGAGGTGATGCTGCTGAGGTGATGATGCTGCTGAGAGGATGATACTGCTGAGGGGATGCTGCTGAGGGGATGATGCTGCTGAGATGATGCTGCTGAGGGGATGATACTGCTGAGGTGATGATGCTGCTGAGGTGATGATGCTGCTGAGGGGATGATGCTGCTGATTTGGTGATGCTGCTGAGGGGATGATGCTGAGGGGCAGATGCTGCTGAGAGTGATGATGCTGCTGAGGGGATGATGCTGCTGAGGGGATAATGCTGCTTAGCTGATTATGCTGCTGATTTAAGGATGCTGCTGAGGTGATGTTGCTGAGGGGATGATGCTGATGAGCGGATCATGCTGCTGAGGCGATGATGCTGCTGAGGTAATGCTGCTGAGGTGGTGCAGCTGAGGGGATGATGCTGATGAGAGGATGATGCTGCTGAGAGGATGATACTGCTGAGGTGATGCTGCTGAGGGGATGATGCTGCTGAGATGATGCTGCTGAGGGGATGATACTGCTGAGGTGATGATGCTGCTGAGGTGATGATGCTGCTGAGGGGATGATGCTGCTGAGGTGATGATGCTGCTGAGGGGATGATGCGGCTGAGGGGATGATGCAGCTGAGGTAATTATGCGGCTGATAGGGTTATGCTGCTGAGGTGAGCTGCTGCTGATGTGATGGTGCTGCTGAAGGGATGATGCTGCTGAGGGGATGATGCTGCTGAGGTGATGATGTTGCTGAAGTGATGATGCGGCTTAGGTGATGATGCTGCTGAGATAGTGATGCTGCTGAGGTAATGATGCTGCTGAGGGATGATGCTGCTGAGGTAATGCAGCTGAGGGGATGATGCTGATGAGAGGATGCTGCTGCTGAGGGGATGTTGCTGCTGAGGTGATGCTGCTGAAGAGATGATGCTGCTGAGAGGATGATACTGCTGTGGGGATGCTGCTGAGGGGATGATGCTGCTGAGATGATGTTGCTGAGGGGATGATACTGCTTAGGTGATGATGCAGCTGCTGGGGTGATGATGCTGCTGAGGTGATGAATGCTGCTGAGGGGATGATGCTGCTTAGGTGATGATACTGCTAAGGGGATGATGCTGCGGAGGATTCTGCTGAGCGGATGTTGCTGCTGAGGGGTGATGCCTCTGAGGTGATGATGCTGCTGAGGTGATGCTGATCCTGAGCTGATGCTGCTGAGGGGATGATGCTGCTGAGGGGATTATGCTGCTGAGGTAATGGTGCTGCTGAGGGGATGATGCTGCTGAGGTGGTGATGCTGCTGAGGGGATGATGCTGCTGATGTAATGGTGCTGCTGCTGAGGTGATGATGCTGCTGAGGGGATGATGCTGCTGAGGTGATGATGCTGCTGAGGGGAAGATGCTGCTGAGGGGATGATGCTGCTGAGATGATGCTGCTGAGGGGATGATACTGCTGAGGTGATGATGCAGCTGCTGGCGTGATGATGCTGCTGAGAGGATGATGCTGCTGAGAGGATGATGCTGCTGTGGTGATGATGCTGCTGAGGGGATGATGCTGCTGAGGATTCTGCTGAGGGGATGTTGCTGCTGAGGGGATGATGCCTCTGAGATGATGATGTTGCTGAGGTGATGCTGATCCTGAGCTGATGCTGCTGAGGGGATGATGCTGCTGAGGGGATGATGCTGCTGAACTAATGGTGCTGCTGAGGGGATGATGCTGCTGAGGTGATGATGCTGCTGAGGGGATGATGCTGCTGAAATAATGGTGCTGCTGCTGAGGTAATGATGCTGCTGAGGGGATGATGCTGCTTAGGTGATGATGCAGCTGAGGTAATGATGCTGCTGATGTGATGCTGCTGAGGGGATGATGCTGCTGAGGGGATGCTGCTGAGGGGATGATGCTGCTGAGGGGATGATGCTGCTGAGGTAAAAATGCTGCTGAGGTGATGCTGCTGCTGAGGGGATGATGCTGCTGAGGTAATGATGCTGCTGGGATGATGATGCTGCTGAGGGGTTGATGCTGCTGAGGTGATGATGCTGCTGAGGGGATGATGCTGCTGAGGATTCTGCTGAGGTGATGATGCTGCTGAGGTGATGCTGCTGAGGGGAAGATGCTGCTGAGGGTGATGAAGCTGCTGAGGGGATGATGCTGCAGAGGGGATGCTGCTGCTTACGTGATTAGGCTGCTGAGTTAAGGATGCTGCTGAGGTGATGCTGCTGAGGGGATGATGCTGATGAGCGGATAATGCTGCTCAGGTGATGATGCTGCTGAGAGGATGATGCTGCTGAGGATTCTGCTGAGGTGATGATGCTGTTGAGGTGATGATGCTGCTGAGGGGATGCTGCTGAGGTGATGCAGCTGAGGGGATGATGCTGATGAGAGGATGATGCTGCTGAGGGGATGATGCTGCTTAGGTGATGCTGCTGAGGTGATGCAGCTGAGGGGATGATGCTGATGAGCGGATGATGCTGCTAAGGCGATGATGCTGCTTAGGTGATGCTGCTGAGGTGATGCAGCTGAGGGGATGATGCTGATGAGAGGATGATGCTGCTGAGGGGATGTTGCTGCTGAGGTGATGCTGCTGAGCTGGTGATGCTGGTGAGGGGATGATGCTGCTGAAGTAATGGTGCTGCTGCTGAGGTGATGATGCTGCTGAGATGCTGCTGCTGAGGGGATGATACTGCTGAGGTGATGATGCAGCTGCTGAGGTGATGCTGCTGCTTAGGTGATGCTGCTGAGGGGATGATGCTGCTGAGGTGATGATGTTGCTGCTGAGGTGATGATGCTGCTGAGGGGATGATGCTGCTGAGGGGATGATGCTGCTGCTGAGGGGATGATGCTGGTACTGTTGTTATGATGCTGCTGAGGGGATGATGCTGCTGCTGAGGGGATGATGATGCTGAGGGGATGATGCTGCTGCTGAGGGGATGATGATGCTGAGGGGATGATGCTGCTGCTGAGGGGATGATGATGCTGAGGGGATGATGCTGCTGAGGTGATGCTGCTGTGGGGATGATGCTGCTTAGGCGATGATGCTGCTGAGGTAGTGATGCTGCTGAGGTAATGATGCTGCTGAGGGATGATGCTGCTGAGTTAAGGATGCTGCTGAGGTGATGCAGCTGAGGGGATGATGCTGACGAGAGGATGATGCTGCTGAGGGGATGTTGCTGCTGAGGTGATGATGCTGCTGAGAGGATGACACTGCTGAGGGGATGCTGCTGAGGGGATGATACTGCTGAGAGGATGATACTGCTGAGGGGATGCTGCTGAGGGGATGATACTGCTGAGGTGATGATGCAGCTGCTGGGGTGATGATGCTGCTGAGGTGATGATGCTGCTGAGGGGATGACGCTGCTGAGGTGATGATGCTGCTGAGGGGATGATGCTTCTGAGGTGATGATGCTGCTGAGGTGATGCTGATCCTGAGCTGATGCTGCTGAGGGGATGATGCTGCTGAGGTAATGGTGCTGCTGAGGGGATGATGCTGCTGGGGTGGTGATGCTGCGGAGGGGATGATGCTGCTGAAGTAATGGTGCTGCTGCTGAGGTGATGATAATGATGAGGTGATGATGCTGCTGCTGAGGTGATGATGCTGCTGAGGTGATGATGCTGCTGAGGGGATGATGCTGCTGAGGTAAAGATGCTGCTGAGGTGATGATGCTGCTGAAGTAATGGTGCTGCTGCCTAGGTGATGATGCTGATGAGGTGATGATGCTGCTGCTGCGGTGATGATGCTGCTGAGGTGATGATGCTGCTGAGGGGATGATGCTGCTGAGGTCATGATGCTGCTGAGGTGAAGATGCTGCTGAGGGGATGATGCTGCTGAGGTGATGATACTGCTGAGGGGATGATGCTGCTTAGGGGATGATGCTGCTGCTGAGATGATGCTGCTGAGGATGCTGCTGAAGGGATGATACTGCTGGGGAGGGGATGATGCTGCTGAGGTGATGATGCTGCTGAGGTGATGATGATGCTGCTGAGGTGATGATGCTGCTGAGGGGATGATGCTGCTGAGGGAAATATGCTGCTGCTGAGGAGATGATGCTGCTGAGGTGATGATAATGCTGCTGAGGGGATGATGCTGCTGAAGTGATGATGCTGCTGCTGAGGTAATGATGCTGCTGAGGTGATGATGATGCTGCTGAGGTCTTGATGCTGCTGCTGGGATGATGCTGCTGCTGAGATGATGATGCTGCTGAGGTGATGATGCTGCTGCTGAGGTGATGATGCTGCTGAGGGGATGATATTGCTACTGAGGTGATGATGCTGCTGAGGGGATGATGCTGCTGCTGAGGGGATGATGCTGATGCTGAGATGATGCTGCTGCTGAGGGGATGATGCTACTGCTGAGGGGATGATGCTGCTGAGGTGATGATGCTGTTGCTGAGGTGATTCTGCTGAGTTGATGATCCTGCTGAGGGGATGATGTAGCTGAGGTGATGCTGCTGAGGTAATGATGCTGTTGAGGTGATGATGCTGCTGAGGTAATGATGCTGCTGATAGGGTGATGCTGCTGAGGTGAGCTGCTGCTGATGGGATGATGCTGCTGCTGAGATGATGATGCTGCTGAGGGGATGATGTTGCTGCTGAGGTGATGATGCTGCTGAGGGGATGATGCTGATGCTGAGGTGATGATGCTGCGGAGGGGATGATGCTACTGCTGAGGGGATGATGCTGCTGAGGTGATGAAGCTGCTGCTGAGGTGATTCTGCTGAGGTGATGATCCTGCTGAGGGGATGATGTAGCTGAGGTGATGCTGCTGAGGTGATGATGCTGCTGAGGGGATGATGCTGCGGAGGGAATGATGCTGCTGAGGTGATGATGTTGCTGAAGTGATGATGCTGCTGAGGGGATGCTGCTGCTGAGGGAATGATGCTGCTGAGGTGATGATCATGCTGAGGTGTTGCTGCTGAGGGGAAGATGCTGCTGAGGGTGATGATGCTGCTGAGGGGATGATGCTGCTGAGGGGATAATGCTGCTTAGGTGATTATGCTGCTGATTTAAGGATGCTGTTGAGGTGATGCTGCTGAGGCGATGATGCTGATGAGCGGATGATGCTGCTAAGGCGATGATGCTGCTTAGGTGATGCTGCTGAGGTGATGCAGCTGAGGGGATGATGCTGATGAGAGGATGATGCTGCTGAGGGGATGTTGCTGCTGAGGTGATGCTGCTGAGGTGATGATGCTGCTGAGAGGATGATACTGCTGAGGGGATGCTGCTGAGGGGATGATGCTGCTGAGATGATGCTGCTGAGGGGATGATACTGCTGAGGTGATGATGCAGCTGCTGAGGTGATGATGCTGCTGAGGTGTTGATGTTGCTGAGGTGTTGATGCTGCTTAGGGGATGATGCTGCTGCTGAGATGATGCTGCTGAGGTGAGGATGCTGCTGAGGGGATGATGCTGCTGATGAGGGTCTGATGCTGCAGCTGAGGTGATGATGCTGCTGAGAGGAATATGCTGCTGCTGAGGGGATGATGCTGCTGAGGTGATGATAATGCTTCTGAGGGGATGATGCTGCTGAAGTGATGATGCTGCTGTTGAGCTGATGATGCTGCTGAGGTGATGATGATGCTGCTGAGGTCTTGATGCTGCGGATGGCATGATGCTGCTGCTGAGATGATGATGCTGCTGAGGTGATGATGCTGCTGCTGAGTTGATCATGCTGCTGAGGGGATGATGTTGCTGCTGAGGTGATGATGCTGCTGAGGGGATGATGCTGATGCTGAGGTGATGATGCTGCGGAGGGGATGATGCTACTGCTGAGGGGATGATGCTGCTGAGGTGATGATGCTGCAGATAAGGTGATTCTGCTGAGGTGATGATCCTGCTGAGGGGATGATGTAGCTGAGGCGATGCTGCTGAGGGGATGATGCTGCTGAGGGGATGATGCTGCTGAGGTAATGATGCTGCTGATAGGGTGATGCTGCTGAGGTGAGCTGCTGCTGATGTGATGATGCTGCTGAGGGGATGATGCTGCTGTGGGAATGATGCTGCTGAGGTGATGATGTTGCTGAAGGGATGATGCTGCTGAGGGGATGTTGCTGTTGAGGGAATGATGCTGCTGAGGTGATGATCATGCTGAGGTGATGCTGCTGAGGGGAAGAAGCTGCTGAGGGTGATGATGCTGCTGAGGGAATGATGCTGCTGAGGGGATAGTGCTGCTTAGGTGATTATGCTGCTGATTTAAGGATGCTGCTGAGGTGATGCTGCTGAGGCGATGATGCTGATGAGCGGATGATGCTGCTAAGGCGATGATGCTGCTGAGGTGATGCTGCTGAGGTGATGCAGCTGAGGGGATGATGCTGATGAGAGGATGATGCTGCTGAGGGGATGTTGCTGCTGAGGTGATATTGCTGAGGTGATGATGCTGCTGAGAGGATGATACTGCTGAGTGGATGCTGCTGAGGGGATGATGCTGCTGAGATGATGCTGCTGAGGGGATGATACTGCTGAGGTGATCATGCGGCTAATAGGGTGAAGCTGCTGAGTTGAGCTGCTGCTGAGGTGATGATGCTGCTGAGGTGATGATGCTGCTGAGGTGATGATGCTGCTGAAGTCATGGTGCTGCTGCTGAGGTGATGATGCTGATGAGGTGATGGTGCTGCTGCTGAGGTGATGATGCTGCTGAGGTGATGATGCTGCTGAGGGGATGCTGCTGCTGAGGTAATGATGCTGCTGAGGTGAAGATGCTGCTGAGGGAATGATGCTGCTGAGGTGATGATACTGCTGAGGGGATGATGCTGCTTAGGGATTGATGCTGCTGCTGAGATGATGCTGCAGAAGATGCTGCTGAAGGGATGATGCTGCTGGGGTGGGGTTGATGCTGCTGAGGTGATGATGCTGCTGAGGGGATGATGCTGCTGATGAGGGGATGATGCTGCAGCTGAGGTGATGATGCTGCTGAGGGAAATATGCTGCTGCTGAGGAGATGATGCTGCTGAGGTGATGGTAATGCTGCTGAGGGGATGATGCTGCTGAAGTGATGATGCTGCTGCTGAGGTAATGATGCTGCTGAGGTGATGATGATGCTGCTGAGGTCTTGATGCTGCTGCTGGGATGATGCTGCTGCTGAGAAGATGATGCTGCTGAGGTGATGATGCTGCTGCTGAGGTGATGATGCTGCTGAGGGGATGATATTGCTGCTGAGGTGATGATGCTGCTGAGGGGATGATGCTGCTGCTGAGGGGATGATGCTGATGCTGAGGTGATGATGCTGCTGAGGGGATGATGCTACTGCTGAGGGGATGATGCTGCTGAGGTGATGATGCTGCTGCTGAGGTGATTCTGCTGAGTTGATGATCCTGCTGAGGGGATGATGTAGCTGAGGTGATGCTGCTGAGGTAATGATGCTGTTGAGGGGATGATGCTGCTGAGGTAATGATGCTGCTGATAGGGTGATGCTGCTGAGGTGAGCTGCTGCTGATGGGATGATGCTGCTGCTGAGATGATGATGCTGCTGAGGTGATGATGCTGCGGCTTAGGTGATGATGCTGCTGAGGGGATGATGTTTCTGCTGAGGTGATGATGCTTCTGAGTGGATGATGCTGATGCTGAGGTGATGATGCTGCGGAGGGGATGATGCTACTGCTGAGGGGATGATGCTGCTGAGGTGATGAAGCTGCTGCTGAGGTGATTCTGCTGAGGTGATGATCCTGCTGAGGGGATGATGCAGCTGAGGTGATGCTGCTGAGGTGATGATGCTGCTGAGGGGTTGATGCTGCTGAGGGAATGATGCTGCTGAGGTGATGATGTTGCTGAAGTGATGATGCTGCTGAGGGGATGCTGCTGCTGAGGGAATGATGCTGCTGAGGTGATGATCATGCTGAGGTGTTGCTGCTGAGGGGAAGATGCTGCTGAGGGTGATGATGCTGCTGAGGGGATGATGCTGCTGAGGGGATAATGCTGCTTAGGTGATTATGCTGCTGATTTAAGGATGCTGTTGAGGTGATGCTGCTGAGGCGATGATGCTGATGAGCGGATGATGCTGCTAAGGCGATGATGCTGCTGAGGTGATGCTGCTGAGGTGATGCAGCTGAGGGGATGATGCTGATGAGAGGATGATGCTGCTGAGGGGATGTTGCTGCTGAGGTGATGCTGCTGAGGTGATGATGCTGCTGAGAGGATGATACTGCTGAGGGGATGCTGCTGAGGGGATGCTGCTGCTGAGATGATGCTGCTGAGGGGATGATACTGCTGAGGTGATGATGCAGCTGCTGAGGTGATGATGCTGCTGAGGTGATGATGCTGCTGAGGGGATGATGCTGCTGAGGTGATGATGCTGCTGAGGGGATGTAGCTGCTGAGGGGATGATGCTGCTTAGGTAATCATACGGCTAATAGGGTGAAGCTGCTGAGGTGAGCTGCTGCTGATGTGATGATGCTGCTGAGGGGCTGATGCTGCTGAGGGGATGATGCTGCTGAGGTGATGATGTTGCTGAAGTGATGATGCTGCTGAGGGGATGCTGCTGCTGAGGGAATGATGCTGCTGAGGTGATGATGCTGCTGAGGTGATGATGCTGCTGAAGTCATGGTGCTGCTGCTGATGTGATGATGCTGATGAGGTGATGGTGCTGCTGCTGAGGTGATGATGCTGCTGAGGTGATGATGTTGCTGAGGGGATGATGCTGCTGAGGTAATGATGCTGCTGAGGTGAAGATGCTGCTGAGGGGATGATGCTGCTGAGGTGATGATACTGCTGAGGGGATGATGCTGCTTTGGGGATGATGCTGCTGCTGAGATGATGCTGCAGAGGATGCTGCTGAAGGGATGATGCTTCTGGGGTGTGGTTGATGCTGCTGAGGGGATCATGCTGCTGATGAGGGGATTATGATGCAGCTGAGGTGATGATGCTGCTGAGGGAAATATGCTGCTGCTGAGGGGATGATGCTGCTGAGGTGATGATATTGCTGCTGAGGGGATGATGCTGCTGAAGTGATGATGCTGCTGCTGAGGTGATGATTCTGCTGAGGTGATGATGCTGCTGCTGAGGGGATGATGCTGATGCTGAAGTGATGATGCTGCTGAGGGGATGCTGATACTGCTGAAGGGATGATGCTGCTGAGGTAATGATGCTGCTGAGGGGATGATATTGCTGCTGAGGTGATGATGCTGCTGAGGTGATGATGCTGCTGCTGAGGGGATGATGCTGATGCTGAAGTGATGATGCTGCTGAGGGGATGCTGATACTGCTGAAGGGATGATGCTGCTGAGGTAATGATGCTGCTGATAGGGTGATGCTGCTGAGGTGAGCTGTTGCTGATGTGATGATGCTGCTGAGGGGATGTTGCTGCTGAGGTGATATTGCTGAGGTGATGATGCTGCTGAAAGGATGATACTGCTGAGGGGATGCTGCTGAGGGGATGATGCTGCTGAGATGATGCTGCTGAGGGGTTGATACTGCTGAGGTGATGATGCAGCTGCTGAGGTGATGATGCTGCTGAGGTGATGATGCTGCTGAGGGGATGATGCTGCTGAGGTGATGATGCTGCTGAGGGGATGATGCTGCTGAGGTAATCATGCGGCTAATAGGGTGAAGCTGCTGAGGTGAGCTGCTGCTGAGGTGATGATGCTGATGAGGTGTTGATGCTGCTGCTGAGGTGATTCTGCTGAGTTGATGATCCTGCTGAGGGGATGATGTAGCTGAGGTGATGCTGCTGAGGTAATGATGCTGTTGAGGGGATGATGCTGCTGAGGTAATGATGCTGCTGATAGGGTGATGCTGCTGAGGTGAGCTGCTGCTGATGGGATGATGCTGCTGCTGAGATGATGATGCTGCTGAGGTGATGATGCTGCGGCTTAGGTGATGATGCTGCTGAGGGGATAATGTTGCTGCTGAGGTGATGATGCTGCTGAGGGGATGATGCTGATGCTGAGGTGATGATGCTGCGGAGGGGATTTTGCTACTGCTGAGGGGATGATGCTGCTGAGGTGATGAAGCTGCTGCATGAGGTGATTCTGCTGAGGTGATGATCCTGCTGAGGGGATGATGTAGCTGAGGTGATGCTGCTGAGGTGATGATGCTGCTGAGGTGATGATGCTGCTGAGGGAATGATGCTGCTGAGGTGCTGATGTTGCTGAAGTGATGATGCTGCTGAGGGGATGCTGCTGCTGAGGGAATGATGCTGCTGAGGTGATGATCATGCTGAGGTGTTGCTGCTGAGGGGAAGATGCTGCTGAGGGTGATGATGCTGCTGAGGGGATGATGCTGCTGAGGGGATAATGCTGCTTAGGTGATTATGCTGCTGATTTAAGGATGCTGTTGAGGTGATGCTGCTGTGGCGATGATGCTGATGAGCGGATGATGCTGCTAAGGCGATGATGCTGCTGAGGTGATGCTGCTGAGGTGATGCAGCTGAGGGGATGATGCTGATGAGAGGATGATGCTGCTGAGGGGATGTTGCTGCTGAGGTGATGCTGCTGAGGTGGTGATGCTGCTGAGGGGATGATGCTGCTGAAGTAATGGTGCTGCTGAGGTGATGATGCTGCTGAAGTTATGGTGCTGCTGCTGAGGTGATGATGCTGATGAGGTGATGGTGCTGAGGGGTTGATACTGCTGAGGTGATGATGCTGCTGAGGTGATGATGCTGCTGAGGGGATGATGCTGCTGAGGTGATGATGCTGCTGAGGGGATGATGCTGCTGAGGGGATGATGCTGCTGAGGTGATGATGTTGCTGAAGTGATGATGCTGCTGAGGGGATGCTGCTGCTGAGGTGATGCTGCTGAGGGGATGATGCGGATTAGGTGATGATGCTGTTGAGATAGTGATGCTGCTGAGGTAATGATGCTGCTGAGGGATGATGCTGCTGAGGTGATGCATCTGAGGGGATGATGCTGATGAGAGGATGCTGCTGCTGAGGGGATGTTGTTGCTGAGGTGATGCTGCTGAAGTGATGATGCTGCTGATATGATGATACTGCTGTGGGGATGCTGCTGAGGGGATGATGCTGCTGAAATGATGTTGCTGAGGGGATGATACTGCTGAGGTGATGATGCAGCTGCTGGGGTGATGATGCTGCTGAGGTGATGATGCTGCTGAGGGGATGATGCTGCTTAGTTGATGATACTGCTGAGGGGATGATGCTGCGGAGGATTCTGCTGAGGGGATGTTGCTGCTGAGGGGATGATGCCTCTGAGGTGATGATGCTGCTGAGGTGATGCTGATCCTGAGCTGATGCTGCTGAGGGGATGATGCTGCTGAGGGGATTATGCTGCTGAGGTAATGGTGCTGCTGAGGGGATGATGCTGCTGAGGTGGTGATGCTGCTGAGGGGATGATGCTGCTGAAGTAATGGTGCTGCTGCTGAGGTGATGATGCTGCTGAGGGGATGATGCTGCTGAGGTGATGATGCTGCTGAGGGGATGATGCTGCTGAGATGATGCTGCTGAGGGGATGATACTGCTGAGGTGATGATGCAGCTGCTGGCGTGATGATGCTGCTGGCGTGATGATGTTGCTGAGAGGATGATACTGCTGAGGTGTTGATGCTGCTGAGGGGATGATGCTGCTGAGGATTCTGCTGAGGGGATGTTGCTGCTGAGGGGATGATGCCTCTGAGATGATGATGTTCCTGAGGTGATGCTGATCCTGAGCTGATGCTGCTGAGGGGATGATGCTGCTGAGGGGATGATGCTGCTGAGCTAATGGTGCTGCTGAGGGGATGATGCTGCTGAGGTGATGATGCTGCTGAGGGGATGATGCTGCTCAGTTAATGATGCTGCTGAGGTGAAGATGCTGCTGAGGTAATTATGCTGCTGAGGGGATGATGCTGCTGAGGGGATGATGCTGCTAAGGTAATGATGCTGCTGAGGGGATGTTGCTGCTGAGGGGATGATGCCTCTGACGTGATGATGCTGCTGAGGTGCTGCCGATCCTCAGCTGATGCTGCTGAGGGGATGGTGCTGCTGAGGGGATGATGCAGCTGATTTGGTGATGCTGCTGAGGGGATGATGCTGCTGAAGTAATGGTGCTGCTGCTGAGTTGATGATGCTGATGATGTGCTGATGCTGCTGCTGAGGTAATGATGCTGCTGGGGTACTGATGCTACTGAGGGGATGATGCTGCTAAGGTAATGATGCTGTTGAGGTGTTGATGCTGCTGAGGTAATGGTGCTGCTGCTGAGGTTATGATGCTGATGAGGTGATGATGCTGCTGCTGAGGTGATGATGCCTGAGCTGATGTGATGCTGCTTAGGTGATTATGCTGCTGATTTAAGGATGCTGCTGAGGTGATGCTGCTGAGGGGATGATGCTGATGAGCGGAAGATGCTGCTGAGGCGATGATGCTGCTGAGGTGATGCAGCTGAAGTGATGCAGCTGAGGGGATGATGCTGATGAGAGGATGATGCTGCTGCTGAGGGGATGATGCTGCTGAGGGGATGATATTGCTGAGCGAATGCTGCTGCTGAGGTGATGCTGCTGAGGGGATGATGCTGCTTAATTGATGATGCTGCTGAGGTAGTGCTGCTGCTGAGGTAATGATGCTGCTGAGGGGATGATGCTGCTTAGGTGATGATGCAACTGAGGTAATGATGCTGCTGATGTGATGCTGCTGAGTGGACGCTGTTGCTTAGGTGATTACGCTGCTGAGTTAAGGATGCTGCTGAGGGGATGCTGCTTAGGTGATGATGCTGCTGACAGGATGATACTGCTGAGGGGATGCTGCTGAGGGGATGATGCTGCTGAGATGATGCTGCTGAGGGGATGATACTGCTGAGGTGATGATGCAGCTGCTGAGGTGATGATGCTGCTGAGGTGATGATGCTGCTGAGGGAATGATGCTGCTGAGGTGATGATGCTGCTGAGGGGATGATGCTGCTGAGGATTCTGCTGAGGTGATGATGCTGCTGAGGGGATGTTGCTGCTGAGGGGATGATGCCTCTGACGTGATGATGCTGCTGAGGTGCTGCTGATCCTCAGCTGATGCTGCTGAGGGGATGGTGCTGCTGAGGGGATGATGCTGCTGAGGTAATGGTGCTGCTGCTGAGTTGATGATGCTGATGAGGTGATGATGCTGCTGCTGAGGTAATGATGCTGCTGAGGTGATGATGCTGCTGAGGGGATTATGCTGCTAAGGTAATGATGCTGCTGAGGGGATGTTGCTGCTGAGGGGATGATGCCTCTGACGTGATGATGCTGCTGAGGTGCTGCTGATCCTCAGCTGATGCTGCTGAGGGAATGGTGCTGCTGAGGGGATGATGCTGCTGAGGTGGTGATGCTGCTGAGGGGATGATGCTGCTGAACTAATGGTGCTGCTGCTGAGTTGATGATGCTGATGATGTGCTGATGCTGCTGCTGAGGTAATGATGCTGCTGAGGTAATGATGCTGCTGAGGGGATGATGCTGCTAAGGTAATGATGCTGCTGAGGTGTTGATACTGCTGAGGTAATGGTGCTGCTGCTGAGGTTATGATGCTGATGAGGTGATGATGCTGCTGCTGAGGTGATGATGCTGCTGAGGGGTTGATGTTGCTGCTGAGGTGATGATGCTGCTGAGGGGATGATGTTGCTAAGGTAATGATGCTGCTGAGGGGATGTTGCTGCTGAGGGGATGATGCCTCTGACGTGATGATGCTGCTGAGGTGCTGCTGATCCTCAGCTGATGCTGCTGAGGGTATGGTGCTGCTGAGCGGATGATGCTGCTGAGGTGGTGATGCTGCTGAGGGGATGATGCTGCTGAACTAATGGTGCTGCTGCTGAGTTGATGATGCTGATGAGGTGATGATGCTGCTGCTGAGGTAATGTTGCTGCTGAGGTAATGATGCTGCTGAGGGGATGATGCTGCTAAGGTAATGATGCCGCTGAGGTGTTGATGCTGCTGAGGTAATGGTGCTGCTGCTGAGGTTATGATGCTGATGAGGTGATGATGCTCCTGCTGAGGTGATGATGCTGCTGAGGGGTTGATGTTGCTGCTGAGGTGATGATGCTGCTGAGGGGATGATACTACTGCTGAGGGGATGATGCTGCTGAGGTGATGATGCTGCTGCTGAGGTGATTCTGCTGAGGTGATGATAATGCTGAGGGGATGTTGTAGCTGATGTGATGCTGCTGAAGGGATGATGCTGCTGAGGGGATGATGCTGCTGTGGTAATGATGCTGCTGATAGGGTGATGCTGCTGAGGTGAGCGGCTGCTGTTGTGATGATGCAGCTGAGGGGATGATGCTGCTGAGGGAATGATGCTGCTGAGGGAATGATGCTGCTGAGGTGATGATGCTGCTGAGGTGATGCTGCTGAGGGGAAGATGCTGCTGAGGGTGATGATGCTGCTGAGGGGATGATGCTGCTGAGGGGATAATGCTGTTTAGGTGATTACGCTGCTGATTTAAGGATGCTGCTGAGGTGATGCTGCTGAGGGGATGATGCTGATGAGTGGAAGATGCTGATGAGGCGTTGATGCTGCTGAGGTGATGCTGCTGAGGTGATGATGCTGCTGAGGGGATGCTGCTGCTGAGGGGATGCTACTGAGGGGATGATGCTGCTGAGATGATGCTGCTGAGGGGATGATGCTGCTGAGGGGATGCTGCTGCTGAGGATTCTGCTGAGGTGACGATCTTGCTGAGGTGATGCTGCCGAGGGAAAGATGCTGCTGAGTGTGATGATGCTGCTGAGGTGATGATGCTGTTGAGAGGATGATGCTGCTGAGGGGATGCTAATGAGGGGATGATGCTGCTGAGATGATGCTGCTGAGGGGATGATGCTGCTGAGGGGATGCTGCTGCTGAGGATTCTGCTGACGTGACGATCTTGCTGAGGTGATGCTGCCGAGGGAAAGATGCTGCTGAGGGTGATGATGCTGCTGAGGTGATGATGCTGTTGAGAGGATGATGCTGCTGAGGGGATGCTGCTGAGGGGATGATGCTGCTGAGATAATGCTGCTGAGGGGATGATACCGCTGAGGTGATGATGCAGATGCTGAGGTGATGATGCTGCTGAGGTGATGATGTTGCTGAGGGGATGATGCTGCTGAGGTGCTGATGCCGCTGAGGGGATGATGCTGCTGCTGAGGTGATGATGCTGCTGCTGAGGGAATGATGCTGCTGAGGGGATGATGCTGCTGCTGAGGGGATGATGCTGCTGAGGGGATGATGCTGCTGAGCGAATGCTGCTGCTGAGGTGATGCTGCTGAGGGGATGATGCGGCTTAGGTGATGATGCTGCTGAGGTAGTGCTGCTGCTGAGGTAAAGATGTTGCTGAGGGGATGATGCTGCTTAGGTGATGATGCAGCTGAGGTAATGATGCTGCTGATGTGATGCTGCTGAGGGGATGATGTTGCTTAGGTGATTACGCTGCTGAGTTACGGATGCTGCTGAGGTGATGCAGCTGAGGGGATGATGCTGATGAGAGGATGATGCTGCTGAGGGGATGTTGCTGCTGAGGTGATGCTGCTGAGGTGATGATGCTGCTGAGAGGATGATAATGCTGAGGGGATGCTGCTGAGGGGTGATGCTGCTGAGATGATGCTGCTGAGGGGATGATACTGCTGAGGTGATGATGCAGCTGCTGAGGTGATGATGCTGCTGAGGTGATGACGCTGCTGAGGGGATGATGCTGCTGAGGTGATGCTGCTGAGGGGATGATGCTGCTGAGGGGATGATGCTGCTGAGGATTCTGCTGAGGTGATGATGCTGCTGAGGGGATGTTGCTGCTGAGGGGATGATGCCTCTGATGTGATGATGCTGCTGAGGTGATGATGATCCGGAGCTGATGCTGCTGAGGGTATGATGCTGCTGAGGGGATGATGCTGCTGAGGTGGTGATGCTGCTGAGGGGATCATGCTGCTGAAGTAATGGCGCTGCTGCTGAGGTGAAGATGCTGATGAGGTGATGATGCTGCTGCTGAGGTGATTTTGCTGCTGAGGTGATGATGCTGCTGAGGGGATGATGCTGATAAGGTAATGATGTTGCTGAGGTGATGATGCTGCTGAAGTAATGGTGCTGCTGCTGAGGTGATGATGCTGATGAGGTGATGATGCTGCGGCTGAGGTGATGATGCTGCTGAGGTGATGATGCTGCTGAGGTGAAGATGCTGCTGAGGGGATGATGCTGCTGAGGTGATGATGCTGCTGAGGGGATGATGCTGCTTAGGGGATGATGCTGCTGCTGAGATGATGCTGCTGAGGTGAGGATACAGCTGAGAGGATGTTGCTGCTGAGGGGATGATGCAGCAGCTGAGATAATGCTGCTGAGGATGCTGCTGAGGTGATGATGCTGCTGAGGGGATGCTGCTGAGGGGATGATGCTGCTGGGATGATGCTGCTGAGGGGATGATACTGCTGAGGCGATGATGCAGCTGCTGAGGTGATGATCCTGCTGAGGTAATGATGCTGCTGAGGCCATGATGCTGCTGAGGGGTTGCTGCTGCTGAGGATTCTGCTGAGGTGATGATGCTGCTGAGGTGATGCTGCTGAGGGGAAGATGCTGCTGAGGGTGATGATGCTGCTGAGGGGATGATGCTGCTTAGGTGATTATGCTGCTGAGTTATGGATGCTGCTGAGGTGATGCTGCTGAGGGGATGATGCTGATGAGCGGATGATGCTACTGAGGCGATGATGCTGCTGAGTTGATGCTGCTGAGGTGATGATGCTGCTGAGAGGATGATGCTGCTGAGGGGATGCTGCAGAGGGGATGATACTGCTGAGGGGATGATGCTGCTGAGGATTCTGCTGAGGTGATGATGCTGCTGAGGTGATGTTGCTGCTGAGGGGATGATGCTGCTGAGGATTCTGCTGAGGTGATGATGCTGCTGAGGGGATGTTGCTGCTGAGGGGCTGATGCCTCTGACGTGATGATGCTGCTGAGGTGCTGCTGATCCTCAGCTGATGCTGCTGAGGGGATGGTGCTGCTGAGGGGATGATGCCTCTGATGTGATGATGCTGCTGAGGTGATGATGATCCGGAGCTGATGCTGCTGAGTGTATGATGCTGCTGAGGGGATGATGCTGCTGAGGTGGTGATGCTGCTGAGGGGATCATGCTGCTGAAGTAATGGTGCTGCTGCTGAGGTGAAGATGCTGATGAGGTGATGATGCTGCTGCTGAGGTGATTTTGCTGCTGAGGTGATGATGCTGCTGAGGGGATGATGCTGATAAGGTAATGATGTTGCTGAGGTGATGATGCTGCTGAAGTAATGGTGCTGCTGCTGAGGTGATGATGCTGCTGAGGGGATGCTGCTGCTGAGGGGATGCTACTGAGGGGATGATGCTGCTGAGATGATGCTGCTGAGGGGATGATGCTGCTGAGGGGATGCTGCTGCTGAGGATTCTGCTGAGGTGACGATCTTGCTGAGGTGATGCTGCCGAGGGAAAGATACTGCTGAGGGTGATGATGCTGCTGAGGTGATGATGCTGTTGAGAGGATGATGCTGCTGAGGGGATACTGCTGAGGGGATGATGCTGCTGAGAAAATGCTGCTGAGGGGATGATACCGCTTAGGTGATGATGCAGATGCTGAGGTGATGATGCTGCTGAGGTGATGATGTTGCTGAGGGGATGATGCTGCTGAGGTGCTGATGCTGCTGTTGGGATGATGCTGCTGCTGAGGTGATGATGCTGCTGCTGAGGGAATGATGCTGCTGAGGGGATGATGCTGCTGCTGAGGGGATGATGCTGCTGAGGGGATGATATTGCTGAGCGAATGCTGCTGCTGAGGTGATGCTGCTGAGGGTATGATGCGGCTTAGGTGATGATGCTGCTGAGGTAGTGCTGCTGCTGAGGTAGTGCTGCTGCTGAGGTAATGATGCTGCTGAGGGGATGATGCTGCTGAGGTGCTGATGCTGCTGTTGGGATGATGCTGCTGCTGAGGTGATGATGCTGCTGCTGAGGGAATGATGCTGCTGAGGGGATGATGCTGCTGCTGAGGGGATGATGCTGCTGAGGGGATGATATTGCTGAGCGAATGCTGCTGCTGAGGTGATGCTGCTGAGGGTATGATGCGGCTTAGGTGATGATGCTGCTGAGGTAGTGCTGCTGCTGAGGTAGTGCTGCTGCTGAGGTAATGATGCTGCTGAGGGGATGATGCTGCTGAGGTGGTGATGCTGCTGAGGGGATGATGCTGCTGAAGTAATGGTGCTGCTGCTGAGGTGAAGATGCTGATGAGGTGATGATGCTGCTGCTGAGGTGATTTTGCTGCTGAGGTGATGATGCTGCTGAGGCGATGATGCTGATAAGGTAATGATGTTGCTGAGGTGATGATGCTGCTGAAGTAATGGTGCTGCTGCTGAGGTGATGATGCTGATGAGGTGATGATGCTGCGGCTGAGGTGATGATGCTGCTGAGGTGATGATGCTGCTGAGGTGAAGATGCTGCTGAGGGGATGATGCTGCTGATGTGATGATGCTGCTGAGGGGATGATGCTGCTGCTGAGATGATGCTGATGAGGTGAGGATACATCTGAGAGGATGTTGCTGCTGAGGGGATGATGCAGCAGCTGAGATAATGCTGCTGAGGATGCTGCTGAGGTGATGATGCTGCTGAGGGGATGCTGCTGAGGGGATGATGCTGCTGGGATGATGCTGCTGAGGGGATGATACTGCTGAGGCGATGATGCAGCTGCTGAGGTGATGATCCTGCTGAGGTAATGATGCTGCTGAGGCGATGATGCTGCTGAGGGGTTGCTGCTGCTGAGGATTCTGCTGAGGTGAGGATGCTGCTGAGGTGATGCTGCTGAGGGGAAGATGCTGCTGAGGGTGATGATGCTGCTGAGGGGATGATGCTGCTTAGGTGATTATGCTGCTGAGTTAAGGATGATGCTGAGGTGATGCTGCTGAGGGGATGATGCTGATGAGCGGATGATGCTACTGAGGCGATGATGCTGCTGAGTTGATGCTGCTGAGGTGATGATGCTGCTGAGAGGATGATGCTGCTGAGGGGATGCTGCTGAGGGGATGATGCTGCTGAGGTGATGATGCAGCTGCTGAGGCGATGATGCTGCTGAAGTGATGATGCTGCTGAGGGGATGATGCTGCTGTGGTGATGCTGCTGCTGAGGGCATGATGCTGCTGTGGATTCTGCTGAGGTGATGATGCTGCTGAGGGAATGTTGCTGCTGAGGGGATGATTCCTCTGAGGTGATGATGCTGCTGAGGTGATGCTGATCCTGAGCTGATGCTGCTGAGGGGATGATGCTGCTGCTGAGGGGATGATGCTGCTGCTGAGGGGATGATGCTGCTGAGGGGATGATGCTGCTGCTGAGGGGATGATGCTGCTGCTGAGCGGATGCTGCTGCTGAGGTGATGCTGCTGAAGGGATGATGCTGTTTAGGTGATGATGCTGTTGAGGTAGTGATGCTGCTGATGTAATGATGCTGCTGAGGGGATGATGCTGCTTTGGTGATGATGCAGCTGAGGTAATGATGCTGCTGATGTGATGCTGCTGAGGGGATGATGCTGCTTAGGTGATTATGCTTCTGAGTAAAGGATGCTGCTGAGATTTTGCTGCTGAAGGGATGATGCTGCTTAGGTGATGATGCTGCAGCTGAGGTAGTGATGCTGATTAGGTAATGATGCTGCTGAGGGGATGATGCTGCTTAGGTGATGATGCAGCTGAGGTAATGATGCTGCTTAGGTGATGCTGCTGAGGGGATGATGCTGCTTAGGTGATTATGCTTCTGAGTAAAGGATGCTACTGAGGTGATGCAGCTGAGGGGATGATGCTGATGAGAGGATGATGCTGCTGAGGTGATGATGCTGCTGAGGGGATGATGCTGCTAAGGTAATGATGTTGCTGAGGTGATGATGCTGCTGAAGTAATGGTGCTGCTGCTGAGGTGATGATGCTGCTGAGGTGATGCTGCTGAAGGGATGATGCCGTTTAGGTGATGATGCTGCTGAGGTAGTGATGCTGCTGATGTAATGATGCTGCTGAGGGGATGATGCTGCTTAGGTGATGATGCAGCTGAGGTAATGATGCTGCTGATGTGATGCTGCTGAGGGGATGATGCTGCTTAGGTGATTATGCTTCTGAGTAAAGGATGCTGCTGAGGTGATGCTGCTGAAGGGATGATGCTGCTTAGGTGATGATGCCGCTGAGGTAGTGATGCTGATGAGGTAATGATGCTGCTGAGGGGATGATGCTGCTTAGGTGATTATGCTTCTGAGTAAAGGATGCTGCTGAGGTGATGCAGCTGAGGGGATGATGCTGATGAGAGGATGATGCTGCTGAGGTGATGATGCTGCTGAGGGGATGATGCTGCTAAGGTAATGATGTTGCTGAGGTGATGATGCTGCTGAAGTAATGGTGCTGCTGCTGAGGTGATGATGCTGCTGAGGTGATGATGCTGCTGAGGGGATGTTGCTGCTTAGTTAATGATGCTGCTGAGGTGAAGACGCTTCTGAGGGGATGATGCTGCTGAGGGGATGATGCTGCTTAGGGTATGATGATGCTGCTGAGATGATGCCGCTTTGGTGTGGTTACAGCTGAGAGGATGATGCTGCTGAGGGGATGATGCAGCAGCTGAGATAATGCTGCTGAGGATGCTGCTGAGGGGATGATGCTGCTGGGGAGGGGATGGTTCTGCTGAGGTGATGATGCTGCTGAGGTGATGATGCTGCTGAGGGGATGCTGCTGAGGGGATGATGCTTCTGAGATGATGCTGCTGAGGGGATGATACTGCTGAGTTGATGATGCAGCTGCTGAGGTGATAATCCTGCAGAGGTAATGATGCTGCTGAGGGGATGATGCTGCAGAGGGGATAATGCTGCTTAGTTGATTATGCTGCTGATTTAAGGATGCTGCTGAGGTGATGCTGCTGAGGGGATGATGCTGATGAGTGGAAGATGCTGCTGAGGCGATGATGCTGCTGAGGTGATGCAGCTGAAGTGATGCAGCTGAGGGGATGATGCTGATGAGAGGATGATGCTGCTGCTGAGGGGATGATGCTGCTGAGGGGATGATATTGCTGAGCGAATGCTGCTGCTGAGGTGATGCTGCTGAGGGGATGATGCTGCTTAATTGATGATGCTGCTGAGGTAGTGCTGCTGCTGAGGTAATGATGCTGCTGAGGGGATGATGCTGCTTAGGTGATGATGCAGCTGAGGTAATGATGGTGCTGATGTGATGCTGCTGAGGGGATGATGCTGGTTAAGTAATTATGCTTCTGAGTTAAGGATGCTGCTGAGGTGATGCAGCTGAGGGGATGATGCTGATGAGAGGATGATGCTGCTGAGGGGATGTTGCTGCTGAGGTGATGCTGCTGAGATGATGCTGCTGAGGGGATGATACTGCTGAGGTGATGATGCAGCTGCTGAGGTGATGATGCTGCTGAGCTGATGATGCTGATGAGGGGATGATGCTGCTGAGGTGATGATGCTGCTGAGGGGATGATGCTGCTGAGGATTCTGCTGAGGTGATGATGCTGCTGAGGGGATGTTGCTGCTGAGGGGATGATGCCTCTGACGTGAAGATGCTGCTGAGGTGCTGCTGATCCTCAGCTGATGCTGCTGAGGGGATGGTGCTGCTGAGGGGATGATGCCTCTGATGTGATGATGCTGCTGTGGTGATGATGATCCGGAGCTGATGCTGCTGAGGGTATGATGCTGCTGAGGGGATGATGCTGCTGAGGTGGTGATGCTGCTGAGGGGATGATGCTGCTGAAGTAATGGTGCTGCTGCTGAGGTGAAGATGCTGATGAGGTGATGATGCTGCTGCTGAGGTGATTTTGCTGCTGAGGTGATGATGCTGCTGAGGGGATGATGCTGATAAGGTAATGATGTTGCTGAGGTGATGATGCTGCTGAAGTAATGGTGCTGCTGCTGAGGTGATGATGCTGATGAGGTGATGATGCTGCGGCTGAGGTGATGATGCTGCTGAGGTGATGATGCTGCTGAGGTGAATATGCTGCTGAGGGGATGATGCTGCTGATGTGATGATGCTGCTGAGGGGATGATGCTGCTTAGGGGATGATGCTGCTGCTGAGATGATGCTGCTGAGGTGAGGATACATCTGAGAGGATGTTGCTGCTGAGGGGATGATGCAGCAGCTGAGATAATGCTGCTGAGGATGCTGCTGAGGTGATGATGCTGCTGAGGGGATGCTGCTGAGGGGATGATGCTGCTGGGATGATGCTGCTGAGGGGATGATACTGCTGAGGCGATGATGCAGCTGCTGAGGTGATGATCCTGCTGAGGTAATGATGCTGCTGAGGCGATGATGCTGCTGAGGGGTTGCTGCTGCTGAGGATTCTGCTGAGGTGAGGATGCTGCTGAGGCGATGCTGCTGAGAAGATGATACTGCTGAGGTGATGATGCATCTGCTGAGGGGATGATGCTGCTGAGGTAATGATGCTGCTGAGGCGATGATGCTGCTGAGGGGATGCTGTTGCTGAGGATTCTGTTGAGGTGATGATGCTGCTGAGGTGATGCTGCTGAGGGGAAGATGCTGCTGAGGGTGATGATGCTGCTGAGGGGATGATGCTGCTTAGGTGATTATGCTGCTGAGTTAAGGATGCTGCTGAGGTGATGCTGCTGAGGGGATGATGCTGATGAGCGGATGATGCTACTGAGGCGATGATGCTGCTGAGTTGATGCTGCTGAGGTGATGATGCTGCTGAGAGGATGATGCTGCTGAGGGGATGCTGCTGAGGGGATGATGCTGCTGAGGTGATGATGCAGCTGCTGAGGTGATGATGCTGCTGAAGTGATGATGCTGCTGAGGGGATGATGCTGCTGTGGTGATGATGCCGCTGAGGGCATGATGCTGCTGTGGATTCTGCTGAGGTGATGATGCTGCTGAGGGAATGTTGCTGCTGAGGGGATGATGCCTCTGAGGTGATGATGCTGCTGAGGTGATGCTGATCCTGAGCTGATGCTGCTGAGGGGATGATGCTGCTGCTGAGGGGACGATGCTGCTGCTGAGGGGATGATGCTGCTGAGAGGATGATGCTGCTGCTGAGGGGATGATGCTGCTGCTGAGCGGATGCTGCTGCTGAGGTGATGCTGCTGAAGGGATGATGCTGCTTAGGTGATGATGCTGCTGAGGTAGTGATGCTGTTGAGGTAATGATGCTGCTGAGGGGATGATGCTGCTTAGGTGATGATGCAACTGAGGTAATGATGCTGCTGATGTGATGCTGCTGAGGGGATGATGCTGCTTAGGTGATTATGCTTGTGAGTAAAGGATGCTGCTGAGGTGATGCAGCTGAGGGGATGATGCTGATGAGAGGATGATGCTGCTGAGGTGATGATGCTGCTGAGGGGATGATGCTGCTAAGGTAATGATGTTGCTGAGGTGATGATGCTGCTGAAGTAATGGTGCTGCTGCTGAGGTGATGATGCTGATGAGGTGATGATGCTGCGGCTGAGGTGATGATGCTGCTGAGGTGATGATGCTGCTTAGGGGATGATGCTGCTGCTGAGATGATGCTGCCGAGGTGAGGATGCAGCTGAGAGGATGATGCTGCTGAGGGAATGATGCAGCAGCTGTGGTGATGCTGCTGAGGATGCTGCTGAGGGGATGATGCTGCTGGGGAGGGGATGATGGTGCAGCTGAGGCGATTATGCTGTTGAGGGAATGATTCTTCTGCTGAGGGGATGATGCTGCTGAGGTGATGATGCTGCTGAGGTGATGATGCTGCTGAAGTAATGGTGCTGCTGCTGAAGTGATGATGCTGATGATTTGATGATGCTTCTGCTAAGGTGATGATGCTGCTGAGGGGATGATGCTGCTGAGGTAATGATGCTGCTGAGGTGAAGATGCTGGTGAGAAGATGATGATGCTGCTGAGATGATGCTGCTGAGGTGAGGATACAGCTGAGGGGATGCTGCTGAGGGGATGATGCTGCTGAGATGATGCTGCTGAGGGTATGATACTGCTGAGGTGATGATGCAGCTGCTGAGTTGATGATGCTGCTGAGGTGATGAGGCTGCTGAGGGGATGATGCTGCTGAGGTGATGATGCTGCTGAGGGGATGATGCTGCTGAGGTGATGATGCTGCTGAGGTGATGAAGCTGCTGAGGGGATGATGCCTCTGACGTGATAATGCTGCTGAGGTGATGCTGATCCTGAGCTGATGCTGCTGAGGGGATGGTGCTGCTGAGGGGATGATGCTGCTGAGGTAATGGTGCTGCTGAGTGGATGATGCTGCTGAGGTGGTGATGCTGCTGAGGGGATGATGCTGCTGAAGTAATGGTGCTGCTGCTGAGGTGATGATGCTGATGAGGTGATGATGCTGTTGCTGAGGTGATGATGCTGCTGAGGGGATGATGCTGCTAAGGTAATGATGCTGCTGAGGTGATGATGCTGCTGAGGTAATGGAGCTGCTGCTGAGGTTATGATGCTGATGAGGTGATGATGCTGCTGCTGAGGTGATGATGCTGCTGAGGGGATGATGTTGCTGCTGAGGTGATGATGCTGCTGAGGGGATGATACTACTGCTGAGGTGATGATGCTGCTGAGGTGATGATGCTGCTGCTGAGGTGATTCTGCTGAGGTGATGATACTGCTGAGGGGATGTTGTAGCTGATGTGATGCTGCTGAAGGGATGATGCTGCTGAGGGGATGATGCTGCTGTGGTAATGATGCTGCTGATAGGGTGATGCTGCTGATAGGGTGATGCTGCTGAGGTGAGCGGCTGCTGATGTGATGATGCTGCTGAGGGGATGATGCTGCTGAGGGAATGATGCTGCTGAGGTGATGATGTTGCTGAAGTGATGATGCTGCTGAGGTGATGATGCTGCTGAGGGAATGATGCTGCTGAGGTGATGATGCTGCTGAGGTGATGCTGCTGAGGGGAAGATGCTGCTGAGGGTGATGATGCTGCTGAGGGGATGATGCTGGTGAGGGGATAATGCTGTTTAGGTGTTTATGCTGCTGATTTAAGGATGCTGCTGAGGTGATGCTGCTGAGGGGATGAAGCTGATGAGCGGGTGATGCTGCTGAGGCGATGATGCTGCTGAGGTGATGCTGCTGAGGTGATGATGCTGCTGAGGGAATGATGCTGCTGAGGGGATGCTGCTGAGGGGATGATGCTGCTGAGATGATGCTGCTGAGGGGATGATACTGCTGAGGTGATGATGCAGCTGCTGAGGTGATGATGCTGCTGAGGTGATGATGCTGCTGAGGGGATGATGCTGCTGAGGTAATGATGCCTCTGAGGTGTTGATGCTGCTGAAGGGATGCTGCTGCTGAGGATTCAGCTGAGGTGACGATCCTGCTGAGGTGATGCTGCCGAGGGAAAGATACTGCTGAGGGTGATGCTGCTGCTGATGTGATGATGCTGCTGAGGTGATGCTGCTGAGGGGATAATGTTGATGAGCGGATGATGCTACTGAGGCGATGATGCTGCTGAGCTGGTGCTGCTGAGGTGATGATGCTGCTGAGAGGATGATGCTGCTGAGGGGATGTTGCTGAGGGGATGATGCTACAGAGATGATGTTGCTGAGGGGATGATACTGCTGAGGTGATGATGCAGCTGCTGAGGTGATGATGCTGCTGAGGTGATGATGCTGCTGAGGGGATGATGCTACTGAGATGATGCTGCTGAGGGGATGATACTGCTGAGGTGATGATGCAGCTGCTGAGGTGATGATGCTGCTGAGGTGATGATGCTGCTGAGGTGATGATGCCGCTGAGGTGATGATGCTTCTGAGGTGATGATGCAGCTGAGGTGATGATGCTGCTGAGGTGATGATGCTGCTGAGGGGATGTTGTTGATGATGGGATGATGACTCTGAGGTGATGATGCTGCTGAGGTGATGCTGATTCTGAGCTGATGCTGCTGAGGGGATGATGCTGCTACTAAGGGGATGATGCTGCTGCTGAGGGGATGATGCTGCTGAGGGGATGATGCTGCTGAGGGGATGATGCTGCTGCTGGCGGGATGATGCTGCTGAGGGGATGATATTGCTGAGCGGATGCTGCTGCTGAGTTGATGCTGCTGAAGGGACGGTGCTGCTTAGGTGATGATGCTGCTGAGGTAATGATGGTGCTGATGTGATGCTGCTGAGGGGATGATGCTGGTTAGGTGATTATGCTTCTGAGTTAAGGATGCTGCTGAGGTGATGCAGCTGAGGGGATGATGCTGATGAGAGGATGATGCTGCTGAGGTGATGATGCTGCTGAGGGGATGATGCTGCTTAGTGGATGATGCTGCTGCTGAGATGATGCTGCCGAGGTGAGGATGCAGCTGAGAGGATGATGCTGCTGAGGGAATGATGCAGCAGCTGTGGTGATGCTGCTGAGGATGCTGCTGAGGGGATGATGCTGCTGGGGAGGGGATGATGCTGCAGCTGAAGCGATTATGCTGCTGAGGGAATGATTCTTCTGCTGAGGGGATGATGCTGCTGAGGTGATGATGCTGCTGAGGTGATGATGCTGCTGAAGTAATGGTGCTGCTGCTGAAGTGATGATGCTGATGATTTGATGATGCTTCTGCTAAGGTGATGATGCTGCTGAGGGGATGATGCTGCTGAGGTAATGATGCTGCTGAGGGGAAGATGCTGCTGAGAAGATGATGATGCTGCTGAGATGATGCTGCTGAGGTGAGGATACAGCTGAGGGGATGCTGCTGAGGGGATGATGCTGCTGAGATGATGCTGTTGAGGGTATGATACTGCTGAGGTGATGATGCAGCTGCTGAGTTGATGATGCTGCTGAGGTGATGAGGCTGCTGAGGGGATGATGCTGCTGAGGTGATGATGCTGCTGAGGGGATGATGCTGCTGAGGTGATGATGCTGCTGAGGTGATGAAGCTGCTGAGGGGATGATGCCTCTGACCTGATAATGCTGCTGAGGTGATGCTGATCCTGAGCTGATGCTGCTGAGGGGATGGTGCTGCTGAGGGGATGATGCTGCTGAGGTAATGGTGCTGCTGAGTGGATGATGCTGCTGAGGTGGTGATGCTGCTGAGGGGATGATGCTGCTGAAGTAATGGTGCTGCTGCTGAGGTGATGATGCTGATGAGGTGATGATGCTGTTGCTGAGGTGATGATGCTGCTGAGGGGATGATGCTGCTAAGCTAATGATGCTGCTGAGGTGATGATGCTGCTGTGGTAATGGAGCTGCTGCTGAGGCTATGATGCTGATGAGGTGATGATGCTGCTGCTGAGGTGATGATGCTGCTGAGGGGATGATGTTGCTGCTGAGGTGATGATGCTGCTGAGGTGATGATGCTGCTGCTGAGGGGATGATGCTGATGCTGAGGTGATGATGCTGCTGAGGGGATGATACTACTGCTGAGGGGAAGATGCTGCTGAGGTGATGATGCTGCTGCTGAGGTGATTCTGCTGAGGTGATGATACTGCTGAGGGGATGTTGTAGCTGATGTGATGCTGCTGAAGGGATGATGCTGCTGAGGGGATGATGCTGCTGTGGTAATGATGCTGCTGATAGGGTGATGCTGCTGATAGGGTGATGCTGCTGAGGTGAGCGGCTGCTGATGTGATGATGCTGCTGAGGGGATGATGCTGCTGAGGGAATGATGCTGCTGAGGTGATGATGTTGCTGAAGTGATGATGCTGCTGAGGTGATGATGCTGCTGAGGGAATGATGCTGCTGAGGTGATGATGCTGCTGAGGTGATGCTGCTGAGGGGAAGATGCTGCTGAGGGTGATGATGCTGCTGAGGGGATGATGCTGGTGAGGGGATAATGCTGTTTAGGTGTTTATGCTGCTGATTTAAGGATGCTGCTGAGGTGATGCTGCTGAGGGGATGAAGCTGATCAGCGGGTGATGCTGCTGAGGCGATGATGCTGCTGAGGTGATGCTGCTGAGGTGATGATGCTGCTGAGGGAATGATGCTGCTGAGGGGATGCTGCTGAGGGGATGATGCTGCTGAGATGATGCTGCTGAGGGGATGATACTGCTGAGGTGATGATGCAGCTGCTGAGGTGATGATGCTGCTGAGGTGATGATGCTGCTGAGGGGATGATGCTGCTGAGGTAATGATGCTGCTGAGGGGATGATGCTGCTGAGGTGATGATGCTGCTGAGGTGATGAAGCTGCTGAGGGGATGATGCTGCTGAGGTGATGATGCTGCTGAGGGGATGATGCTGCTTAGGGGATGATGCTGCTACTGAGATGATGCTGCTGAGGTGAGGATACATCTGAGAGGATGTTGCTGCTGAGGGGATGATGCAGCAGCTGAGATAATGCTGCTGAGGATGCTGCTGAGGTGATGATGCTGCTGAGGGGATGCTGCTGAGGGGATGATGCTGCTGGGATGATGCTGCTGAGGGGATGATACTGCTGAGGCGATGATGCAGCTGCTGAGGTGATGATCCTGCTGAGGTAATGATGCTGCTGAGGCGATGATGCTGCTGAGGGGTTGCTGCTGCTGAGGATTCTGCTGAGGTGAGGATGCTGCTGAGGTGATGCTGCTGAGAAGATGATACTGCTGAGGTGATGATGCAGCTGCTGAGGGGATGATGCTGCTGAGGTAATGATGCTGCTGAGGCGATGATGCTGCTGAGGGGATGCTGTTGCTGATGATTCTGTTGAGGTGATGATGCTGCTGAGGTGATGCTGCTGAGGGGAAGATGCTGCTGAGGGTGATGATGCTGCTGAGGGGATGATGCTGCTTAGGTGATTATGCTGCTGAGTTAAGGATGCTGCTGAGGTGATGCTGCTGAGGGGATGATGCTGATGAGCGGATGATGCTACTGAGGCGATGATGCTGCTGAGTTGATGCTGCTGAGGTGATGACGCTGCTGAGAGGATGATGCTGCTGAGGGGATGCTGCTGAGGGGATGATGCTGCTGAGGTGATGATGCAGCTGCTGAGGTGATGATGCTGCTGAAGTGATGATGCTGCTGAGGGGATGATGCTGCTGTGGTGATGATGCCGCTGAGGGCATGATGCTGCTGTGGATTCTGCTGAGGTGATGATGCTGCCGAGGGAATGTTGTTGCTGAGGGGATGATGCCGCTGAGGTGATGATGCTGCTGAGGTGATGCTGATCCTGAGCTGATGCTGCTGAGGGTATGATGCTGCTGCTGAGGGGACGATGCTGCTGCTGAGGGGATGATGCTGCTGAGGGGATGATGCTGCTGCTGAGGGGATGATGCTGCTGCTGAGCGGATGCTGCTGCTGAGGTGATGCTGCTGAAGGGATGATGCTGCTTAGGTGATGATGCTGCTGAGGTAGTGATGCTGCTGAGGTAATGATGCTGCTGAGGGGATGATGCTGCTTAGGTGATGATGCAGCTGAGGTAATGATGCTGCTGATGTGATGCTGCTGAGGGGATGATGCTGCTTAGGTGATTATGCTTCTGAGTAAAGGATGCTGCTGAGGTGATGCAGCTGAGGGGATGATGCTGATGAGAGGATGATGCTGCTGAGGTGATGATGCTGCTGAGGGGATGATGCTGCTAAGGTAATGATGTTGCTGAGGTGATGATGCTGTTGAAGTAATGGTGCTGCTGCTGAGGTGATGATGCTGATGAGGTGATGATGCTGCGGCTGAGGTGATGATGCTGCTGAGGTGATGATGCTGCTGAGGCGATTAATCTGCTTAGTTAATGATGCTGTTGAGGTGAAGATGCTGCTGAGGGGATGATGCTGCTGAGGTGATGATGCTGCTGAGGGGATGATGCTGCTTAGGGTATGATGATGCTGCTGAGATGATGCTGCTTTGGTGTGGATACAGCTGAGAGGATGATGCTGCTGAGGGGATGATGCAGCAGCTGAGATAATGCTGCTGAGGATGCTGCTGAGGGGATGATGCTGCTGGGGAGGGGGTGGTTCTGCTGAGGTGATGATGCTGCTGAGGTGGTGATGCTGCTGAGGATGCTGCTGAGGGGATGATGCTGCTGGGGAGGGGATGATGCTGCAGCTGAGGCGATTATGCTGCTGAGGGAATGATTCTTCTGCTGAGGGGATGATGCTGCTGAGGTGATGATGCAGCTGAGGTAATGATGCTGCTGATGTGATGCTGCTGAGGGGATGATGCTGCTTAGGTGATTATGCTTCTGAGTAAAGGATGCTGCTGAGGTGATGCAGCTGAGGGGATGATGCTGATGAGAGGATGATGCTGCTGAGGTAATGATGCTGCTGAGGTGAAGATGCTGCTGAGAAGATGATGATGCTGCTGAGATGATGCTGCTGAGGTGAGGATACAGCTGAGGGGATGCTGCTGAGGGGATGATGCTGCTGAGATGATGCTGCTGAGGGTATGATACTGCTGAGGTGATGATGCAGCTGCTGAGTTGATGATGCTGCTGAGGTGATGAGGCTGCTGAGGGGATGATGCTGCTGAGGTGATGATGCTGCTGAGGGGATGATGCTGCTGAGGTGATGATGCTGCTGAGGTGATGATGCTGCTGAGGGGATGATTCCTCTGACGTGATAATGCTGCTGAGGTGATGCTGATCCTGAGCTGATGCTGCTGAGGGGATGGTGCTGCTGAGGGGATGATGCTGCTGAGGTAATGGTGCTGCTGAGTGGATGATGCTGCTGAGGTGGTGATGCTGCTGAGGGGATGATGCTGCTGAAGTAATGGTGCTGCTGCTGAGGTGATGATGCTGATGAGGTGATGATGCTGTTGCTGAGGTGATGATGCTGCTGAGGGGATGATGCTGCTAAGGTAATGATGCTGCTGAGGTGATGATGCTGCTGAGTTAATGGAGCTGCTGCTGAGGTTATGATGCTGATGAGGTGATGATGCTGCTGCTGAGGTGATGATGCTGCTGAGGGGATGATGTTGCTGCTGAGGTGATGATGCTGCTGAGGGGATGATGCTGCTGCTGAGGGGATGATGCTGATGCTGAGGTGATGATGCTGCTGAGGGGATGATACTACTGCTGAGGGGAAGATGCTGCTGAGGTGATGATGCTGCTGCTGAGGTGATTCTGCTGAGGTGATGATACTGCTGAGGGGATGTTGTAGCTGATGTGATGCTGCTGAAGGGATGATGCTGCTGAGGGGATGATGCTGCTGTGGTAATGATGCTGCTGATAGGGTGATGCTGCTGATAGGGTGATGCTGCTGAGGTGAGCGGCTGCTGATGTGATGATGCTGCTGAGGGGATGATGCTGCTGAGGGAATGATGCTGCTGAGGTGATGATGTTGCTGAAGTGATGATGCTGCTGAGGTGATGATGCTGCTGAGGGAATGATGCTGCTGAGGTGATGATGCTGCTGAGGTGATGCTGCTGAGGGGAAGATGCTGCTGAGGGTGATGATGCTGCTGAGGGGATGATGCTGGTGAGGGGATAATGCTGTTTAGGTGTTTATGCTGCTGATTTAAGGATGCTGCTGAGGTGATGCTGCTGAGGGGATGAAGCTGATCAGCGGGTGATGCTGCTGAGGCGATGATGCTGCTGAGGTGATGCTGCTGAGGTGATGATGCTGCTGAGGGAATGATGCTGCTGAGGGGATGCTGCTGAGGGGATGATGCTGCTGAGATGATGCTGCTGAGGGGATGATACTGCTGAGGTGATGATGCAGCTGCTGAGGTGATGATGCTGCTGAGGTGATGATGCTGCTGAGGGGATGATGCTGCTGAGGTGATGATGCTGCTGAGGTGAAGATGCTGCTGAGGGGATGATGCTGCTGAGGTGAAGATGCTGCTGAGGGGATGATGCTGCTGAGGTGATGATGCTGCTGAGGGGATGATGCTGCTTAGGGGATGATGCTGCTACTGAGATGATGCTGCTGAGGTGAGGATACAGCTGAGAGGATGTTGCTGCTGAGGGGATGATGCAGCAGCTGAGATAATGCTGCTGAGGATGCTGCTGAGGTGATGATGCTGCTGAGGGGATGCTGCTGAGGGGATGATGCTGCTGGGATAATGCTGCTGAGGGGATGATACTGCTGAGGCGATGATGCAGCTGCTGAGGTGATGATCCTGCTGAGGTAATGATGCTGCTGAGGCGATGATGCTGCTGAGGGGTTGCTGCTGCTGAGGATTCTGCTGAGGTGAGGATGCTGCTGAGGTGATGCTGCTGAGAAGATGATACTGCTGAGGTGATGATGCAGCTGCTGAGGGGATGATGCTGCTGAGGCAATGATGCTGCTGAGGCGATGATGCTGCTGAGGGGATGCTGTTGCTGAGGATTCTGTTGAGGTGATGATGCTGCTGAGGTGATGCTGCTGAGGGGAAGATGCTGCTGAGGGTGATGATGCTGCTGAGGGGATGATGCTGCTTAGGTGATTATGCTGCTGAGTTAAGGATGCTGCTGAGGTGATGCTGCTGAGGGGATGATGCTGATGAGCGGATGATGCTACTGAGGCGATGATGCTGCTGAGTTGATGCTGCTGAGGTGATGATGCTGCTGAGAGGATGATGCTGCTGAGGGGATGCTGCTGAGGGGATGATGCTGCTGAGGTGATGATGCAGCTGCTGAGGTGATGATGCTGCTGAAGTGATGATGCTGCTGAGGGGATGATGCTGCTGTGGTGATGATGCCGCTGAGGGCATGATGCTGCTGTGGATTCTGCTGAGGTGATGATGCTGCTGAGGGAATGTTGTTGCTGAGGGGATGATGCCTCTGAGGTGATGATGCTGCTGAGGTGATGCTGATCCTGAGCTGATGCTGCTGAGGGTAGCATGCTGCTGCTGAGGGGACGATGCTGCTGCTGAGGGGATGATGCTGCTGAGGGGATGATGCTGCTGCTGAGGGGATGATGCTGCTGCTGAGCGGATGCTGCTGCTGAGGTGATGCTGCTGAAGGGATGATGCTGCTTAGGTGATGATGCTGCTGAGGTAGTGATGCTGCTGAGGTAATGATGCTGCTGAGGGGATGATGCTGCTTAGGTGATGATGCAGCTGAGGTAATGATGCTGCTGATGTGATGCTGCTGAGGGGATGATGCTGCTTAGGTGATTATGCTTCTGAGTAAAGGATGCTGCTGAGGTGATGCAGCTGAGGGGATGATGCTGATGAGAGGATGATGCTGCTGAGGTGATGATGCTGCTGAGGGGATGATGCTGCTAAGGTAATGATGTTGCTGAGGTGATGATGCTGCTGAAGTAATGGTGCTGCTGCTGAGGTGATGATGCTGATGAGGTGATGATGCTGCGGCTGAGGTGATGATGCTGCTGAGGTGATGATGCTGCTGAGGGGATGATGCTGCTTAGTTAATGATGCTGTTGAGGTGAAGATGCTGCTGAGGGGATGATGCTGCTGAGGTGATGATGCTGCTGAGGGGATGATGCTGCTTAGGGTATGATGATGCTGCTGAGATGATGCTGCTTTGGTGTGGATACAGCTGAGAGGATGATGCTGCTGAGGGGATGATGCAGCAGCTGAGATAATGCTGCTGAGGATGCTGCTGAGGGGATGATGCTGCTGGGGAGGGGATGGTTCTGCTGAGGTGATGATGCTGCTGAGGTGATGATGCTGCTGAGGGGATGCTGCTGAGGGGATTATGCTTCTGAGATGATGCTGCTGAGGGGATGATACTGCTGAGGTGATGATGCAGCTGCTGAGGTGATAATCCTGCAGAGGTAATGATGCTGCTGAGGGGATGATGCTGCAGAGGGGATAATGCTGCTTAGGTGATTATGCTGCTGATTAAGGATGCTGCTGAGGTGATGCTGCTGAGGGGATGATGCTGATGAGCGGAAGATGCTGCTGAGGCGATGATGCTGCTGAGGTGATGCAGCTGAAGTGATGCAGCTGAGGGGATGATGCTGATGAGAGGATGATGCTGCTGCTGAGGGGATGATGCTGCTGAGGGGATGATATTGCTGAGCGAATGCTGCTGCTGAGGTGATGCTGCTGAGGGGATGATGCTGCTTAATTGATGATGCTGCTGAGGTAGTGCTGCTGCTGAGGTAATGATGCTGCTGAGGGGATGATGCTGCTTAGGTGATGATGTCGCTGAGGTAATGATGGTGCTGATGTGATGCTGCTGAGCGGATGAAGCTGGTTAGGTGATTATGCTTCTGAGTTAAGGATGCTGCTGTGGTGATGCAGCTGAGGGGATGATGCTGATGAGAGGATGATGCTGCTGAAGTAATAGTGCTGCTGCTGAGTTGATGATGCTGATGAGGTGATGATGCTGCTGAGGGGATGATGCTGCTGCTGAGGGGATGATGCTGATGTTGAGGTGATGATGCTGCTGAGGGGATGATACTACTGCTGAGGGGATGATGCTGCTGAGGTGATGATGCTGCTGCTGAGATGATACTGCTGAGGTGATGATACTGCTGAGGGGATGTTGTAGCTGATGTGATGCTGCTGAAGGGATGATGCTGCTGAGGGGATGATGCTGCTGAGGGAATGATGCTGCTGAGGTGATGATGTTGCTGAAGTGATGATGCTGCTGAGGTGATGATGCTGCTGAGGGAATGATGCTGCTGTGGGAATGATGCTGCTGAGGTGATGCTGCTGAGGGGTAGATGCTGCTGAGGGTGATGATGCTGCTGAGGGGATGATGCTGCTGAGCGGATAATGCTGCTTAGGTGATTACGCTGCTGATTTAAGGATGCTGCTGAGGTGATGCTGCTGAGGGGATGATGCTGATGAGCGGATGATGCTGCTGAGGCGATGATGCTGCTGAGGTGATGCTGCTGAGGTGATGATGCTGCTGAGGGGATGATGCTGCTGAGGGGATGCTACTGAGTGGATGATGCTGCTGAGATGATGCTGCTGAGGGGATGATGCTGCTGAGGGGATGCTGCTGCTGAGGATTCTGCTGAGGTGACGATCCTGCTGAGGTGATGCTGCCGAGGGAAAGATGCTGCTGAGGGCGATGATGCTGCTGAGGTGATGATGCTGCTGTGAGGATGATGTTGCTGAGGGGATGCTGCTGAGGGGATGATGCTGCTGAGAAAATGCTGCTGAGGGGATGATACCGCTGAGGTGATGATGCAGCTGCTGAGGTGATGATGCTGCTGAGGGGATGATGCTGCTGAGGTGATGATGCTGCTGAGGGGATGATGCTGCTTAGGGTATGTTGATGCTGCTGAGATGATGCTGCTTTGGTGTGGATACAGCTGAGAGGATGATGCTGCTGAGGGGATGATGCAGCAGCTGAGATAATGCTGCTGAGGATGCTGCTGAGGGGATGATGCTGCTGGGGAGGGGATGGTTCTGCTGAGGTGATGATGCTGCTGAGGTGATGATGCTGCTGAGGGGATGCTGCTGAGGGGATTATGCTTCTGAGATGATGCTGCTGAGGGGATGATACTGCTGAGGTGATGATGCAGCTGCTGAGGTGATAATCCTGCAGAGGTAATGATGCTGCTGAGGGGATGATGCTGCAGAGGGGATAATGCTGCTTAGGTGATTATGCTGCTGATTTAAGGATGCTGCTGAAGTGATGCTGCTGAGGGGATGATGCTGATGAGCGGAAGATGCTGCTGAGGCGATGATGCTGCTGAGGTGATGCAGCTGAAGTGATGCAGCTGAGGGGATGATGCTGATGAGAGGATGATGCTGCTGCTGAGGGGATGATGCTGCTGAGGGGATGATATTGCTGAGCGAATGCTGCTGCTGAGGTGATGCTGCTGAGGGGATGATGCTGCTTAATTGATGATGCTGCTGAGGTAGTGCTGCTGCTGAGGTAATGATGCTGCTGAGGGGATGATGCTGCTTAGGTGATGATGTCGCTGAGGTAATGATGGTGCTGATGTGATGCTGCTGAGGGGATGAAGCTGGTTAGGTGATTATGCTTCTGAGTTAAGGATGCTGCTGTGGTGATGCAGCTGAGGGGATGATGCTGATGAGAGGATGATGCTGCTGAAGTAATAGTGCTACTGCTGAGTTGATGATGCTGATGAGGTGATGATGCTGCTGAGGGGATGATGCTGCTGCTGAGGGGATGATGCTGATGTTGAGGTGATGATGCTGCTGAGGGGATGATACTACTGCTGAGGGGATGATGCTGCTGAGGTGATGATGCTGCTGCTGAGATGATACTGCTGAGGTGATGATACTGCTGAGGGGATGTTGTAGCTGATGTGATGCTGCTGAAGGGATGATGCTGCTGAGGGGATGATGCTGCTGAGTGAATGATGCTGCTGAGGTGATGATGTTGCTGAAGTGATGATGCTGCTGAGGTGATGATGCTGCTGAGGGAATGATGCTGCTGTGGGAATGATGCTGCTGAGGTGATGCTGCTGAGGGGTAGATGCTGCTGAGGGTGATGATGCTGCTGAGGGGATGATGCTGCTGAGCGGATAATGCTGCTTAGGTGATTACGCTGCTGATTTAAGGATGCTGCTGAGGTGATGCTGCTGAGGGGATGATGCTGATGAGCGGATGATGCTGCTGAGGCGATGATGCTGCTGAGGTGATGCTGCTGAGGTGATGATGCTGCTGAGGGGATGATGCTGCTGAGGGGATGCTACTGAGTGGATGATGCTGCTGAGATGATGCTGCTGAGGGGATGATGCTGCTGAGGGGATGCTGCTGCTGAGGATTCTGCTGAGGTGACGATCCTGCTGAGGTGATGCTGCCGAGGGAAAGATGCTGCTGAGGGCGATGATGCTGCTGAGGTGATGATGCTGCTGTGAGGATGATGTTGCTGAGGGGATGCTGCTGAGGGGATGATGCTGCTGAGAAAATGCTGCTGAGGGGATGATACCGCTGAGGTGATGATGCAGCTGCTGAGGTGATGATGCTGCTGAGATGATGATGCTGCTGAGGGGATGATGCTGCTGAGGTGCTGATGCTGCTGAGGGGATGATGCTGCTGCTGAGGTGATTTATGCTGCTGCTGAGGGAATGATGCTGCTGAGGGGTTGATGCTGCTGCTGAGGGGATGATGCTGCTGAGGGGATGATATTGCTGAGCGAATGCTGCTGCTGAGGTGATGCTGCTGAGGGGATGATGCGGATTAGGTGATGATGCTGCTGAGGTAGTGCTGCTGCTGAGGTAAAGATGTTGCTGAGGGGATGATGCTGCTTAGATGATGATGTAGCTGAGGTAATGATGCTGCTGATGTGATGCGGCTGAGGGGATGATGCTGCTTAGGTGATTACGCTGCTGAGTTAAGGATGCTGCTGAGGCGATGCAGCTGAGGGGATGATGCGGATGAGAGGATGATGCTGCTGAGGGAATGTTGCTGCTGATGTGATGCTGCTGAGGTGATGATGCTGCTGAGAGGATGATAATGCTGAGGGGATGCTGCTGAGGGGTGATGCTGCTGAGATGATGCAGCTGAGGGGATGATGCTGATGAGAGGATGATGCTGCTGAGGTGATGATGCTGCTGAGGGGATGATGCTGCTAAGGTAATGATGTTGCTGAGGTGATGATGCTGCTGACGTAATGGTGCTGCTGCTGAGGTGATGATGCTGATGAGGTGATGATGCTGCGGCTGAGGTGATGATGCTGCTGAGGTGATGATGCTGCTGAGGGGATGATGCTGCTTAGTTAATGATGCTGCTGAGGTGAAGATGCTGCTGAGGGGATGATGCTGCTGAGGTGATGATGCTGCTGAGGGGATGATGCTGCTTAGGGTATGATGCTGCTGAGATGATGCTGCTTTGGTGAGGATACAGCTGAGAGGATGATGCTGCTGAGGGGATGATGCAGTAGCTGAGATAATGCTGCTGAGGATGCTGCTGAGGGGATGATGCTGCTGGGGAGGGGATGGTTTTGCTGAGGTGATGATGCTGCTGAGGAAATGTTGCTGCTGAGGGGATGATGCCTCTGAGGTGATGATGCTGCTGAGGTGATGCTGATCCTGAGCTGATGCTGCTGAGGGGATGATGCTGCTGCTGAGGGGATGATGCTGCTGCTGAGGGGATGATGCTGCTGCTGAGGGGATGATGCTGCTGCTGAGCGGATGCTGCTGCTGAGGTGATGCTGCTGAAGGGATGATGCTGCTTAGGTGATGATGCTGCTGAGGTAGTGATGCTGCTGAGGTAATGATGCTGCTGAGGGGATGATGCTGCTTAGGCGATGATGCAGCTGAGGTAATGATGCTGCTGATGTGATGCTGCTGAGGGGATGATGCTGCTTAGGTGATTATGCTTCTGAGTAAAGGATGCTGCTGAGGTGATGCAGCTGAGGGGATGATGCTGATGAGAGAATGATGCTGCTGAGGTGATGATGCGGCTGAGGGGATGATGCTGCTTAGGTGATTACGCTGCTGAGTTAAGGATGCTGCTGAGGCGATGCAGCTGAGGGGATGATGCGGATGAGAGGATGATGCTGCTGAGGGAATGTTGCTGCTGATGTGATGCTGCTGAGGTGATGATGCTGCTGAGAGGATGATAATGCTGAGGGGATGCTGCTGAGGGGTGATGCTGCTGAGATGATGCAGCTGAGGGGATGATGCTGATGAGAGGATGATGCTGCTGAGGTGATGATGCTGCTGAGGGGATGATGCTGCTAAGGTAATGATGTTGCTGAGGTGATGATGCTGCTGAAGTAATGGTGCTGCTGCTGAGGTGATGATGCTGATGAGGTGATGATGCTGCGGCTGAGGTGATGATGCTGCTGAGGTGATGATGCTGCTGAGGGGATGATGCTGCTTAGTTAATGATGCTGCTGAGGTGAAGATGCTGCTGAGGGGATGATGCTGCTGAGGTGATGATGCTGCTGAGGGGATGATGCTGCTTAGGGTATGATGCTGCTGAGATGATGCTGCTTTGGTGAGGATACAGCTGAGAGGATGATGCTGCTGAGGGGATGATGCAGTAGCTGAGATAATGCTGCTGAGGATGCTGCTGAGGGGATGATGCTGCTGGGGAGGGGATGGTTCTGCTGAGGTGATGATGCTGCTGAGGAAATGTTGCTGCTGAGGGGATGATGCCTCTGAGGTGATGATGCTGCTGAGGTGATGCTGATCCTGAGCTGAAGCTGCTGAGGGGATGCTGCTGCTGAGGGGATGATGCTGCTGCTGAGGGGATGATGCTGCTGCTGAGCGGATGCTGCTGCTGAGGTGATGCTGCTGAAGGGATGATGCTGCTTAGGTGATGATGCTGCTGAGGTAGTGATGTTGCTGAGGTAATGATGCTGCTGAGGGGATGATGCTGCTTAGGCGATGATGCAGCTGAGGTAATGATGCTGCTGATGTGATGCTGCTGAGGGGATGATGCTGCTTAGGTGATTATGCTTCTGAGTAAAGGATGCTGCTGAGGTGATGCAGCTGAGGGGATGATGCTGATGAGAGAATGATGCTGCTGAGGTGATGATGCTGCTGAGGGGATGATGCTGCTAAGGTAATGATGTTGCTGAGGTGATGATGCTGCTGAAGTAATGGTGCTGCTGCTGAGGTGATGATGCTGATGAGGTGATGATGCTGCGGCTGAGGTGATGATGCTGCTGAGGTGATGATGCTGCTGAGGGGATGATGCTGCTCAGTTAATGATGCTGCTGAGGTGAAGATGCTGCTGAGGGGATGATGCTGCTGAGGTGATGATGCTGCTGAGGGGATGATGCTGCTTAGGGTATGATGATGCTGCTGAGATGATGCTGCTTTGGTGAGGATACAGCTGAGAGGATGAAGCTGCTGAGGGGATGATGCAGCAGCTGAGATAATGCTGCTGAGGATGCTGCTGAGGGGATGATGCTGCTGGGGAGGGGATGCTTCTGCTGAGGTGATGATGCTGCTGACGTGATGATGCTGCTGAGAGGATGATAATGCTGAGGGGATGCTGCTGAGGGGTGATGCTGCTGAGATGATGCTGCTGAGGGGATGATACTGCTGAGGTGATGATGCAGCTGCTGAGGCGATGATGCTGCTGAGGTGATGACGCTGCTGAGGGGATGATGCTGCTGAGGATTCTGCTGAGGTGTTGATGCTGCTGAGGGGATGTTGCTGCTGAGGGGATGATGCCTCTGACGTGATGATGCTGCTGAGGTGATGATGATCCGGAGCTGATGCTGCTGAGGGTATGAAGCTGCTGAGGGGATGATGCTGCTGAGGTGGTGATGCTGCTGAGGGGATGATGCTGCTGAAGTAATGGTGCTGCTGCTCAGGTGATGATGCTGATGAGGTGATGATGCTGCTGCTGAAGTGATTTTGCTGCTGAGGTGATGATGCTGCTGAGGGGATGATGCTGATAAGGTAATGATGTTGCTGAGGTGATGATGCTGCTGAAGTAATGGTGCTGCTGCTGAGGTGATGATGCTGATGAGGTGATGATGCTGCGGCTGAGGTGATGATGCTGCTGAGGTGATGATGCTGCTGAGGTGAGGATGCTGCTGAGGGGATGATGCTGCTGAGGTGATGATGCTGCTGAGGGGATGATGCTGCTTAGGGGATGATGCTGCTGCTGAGATGATGCTGCTGAGGTCAGGATACAGCTGAGAGGATGTTGCTGCTGAGGGGATGATGCAGCAGCTGAGATAATGCTGCTGAGGATGCTGCTGAGGTGATGATGCTGCTGAGGGGATGCTGCTGAGGGGATGATGCTGCTGGGATGATGCTGCTGAGGGGCTGATACTGCTGAGGTGATGATGCAGCTGCTGAGGTGATGATCCTGCTGAGGTAATGATGCTGCTGAGGCGATGATGCTGCTGAGGGGTTGCTGCTGCTGAGGATTCTGCTGAGGTGATGATGCTGCTGAGGTGATGATGCAGCTGCTGAGGGGATGATGCTGCTGAGGTAATGATGCTGCTGAGGCGATGATGCTGCTGAGGGGATGCTGTTGCTGAGGATTCTGTTGAGGTGATGATGCTGCTGAGGTGATGATGCTGAGGGGAAGATGCTGCTGAGGGTGATGATGCTGCTGAGGGGATGATGCTGCTTAGGTGATTATGCTGCTGAGTGAAGGATGCTGCTGAGGTGATGCTGCTGAGGGGATGATGCTGATGAGCGGATGATGCTACTGATGCGATGATGCTGCTGTGTTGATGCTGCTGAGGTGATGATGCTGCTGAGAGGATGATGCTGCTGAGGGGATGCTGCTGAGGGGATGATGCTGCTGAGGTGATGATGCAGCTACTGAGGTGATGATGCTGCTGAGGTGATGATGCTGCTGAGGGGTTGATGCTGCTGAGGTGATGATGCCGCTGAGGGCATGATGCTGCTGTGGATTCTGCTGAGGTGATGATGCTGCTGAGGAAATGTTGCTGCTGAGGGGTTGATGCCTCTGTGGTGATGATGCTGCTGAGGTGATGCTGATCCTGAGCTGATGTTGCTGAGGGGATGATGCTGCTGCTGAGGGGATGATGCTGCTGCTGAGGGGATGCTGCTGCTGAGGGGATGATGCTGCTGCTGAGGGGATGATGCTGCTGCTGAGCGGATGCTGCTGCTGAGGTGATGCTGCTGAAGGGATGATGCTGCTTCGGTGATGATGCTGCTGAGGTAGTGATGCTGCTGAGGTAATGATGCTGCTGAATGGATGATGCTGCTTAGGCGATGATGCAGCTGAGGTAATGATGCTGCTGATGTGATGCTGCTGAGGGATGATGCTGCTTAGGTGATTATGCTTCTGAGTAAAAGATGCTGCTGAGGTGATGCAGCTGAGGGGATGATGCTGATGAGAGGATGATGCTGCTGAGGTGATGATGCTGCTGAGGTGATGATGCTGCTGAGGGGATGATGCTGATAAGGTAATGATGTTGCTGAGGTGATGATGCTGCTGAAGTAATGGTGCTGCTGCTGAGGTGATGATGCTGATGAGTTGATGATGCTGCGGCTGAGGTGATGATGCTGCTGAGGTGATGATGCTGCTGAGGTGAGGATGCTGCTGAGGGGATGATGCTGCTGAGGTGATGATGCTGCTGAGGGGATGATGCTGCTTAGGGGATGATGCTGCTGCTGAGATGATGCTGCTGAGGTCAGGTTACAGCTGAGAGGATGTTGCTGCTGAGGGGATGATGCAGCAGCTGAGATAATGCTGCTGAGGATGCTGCTGAGGTGATGATGCTGCTGAGGGGATGCTGCTGAGGGGATGATGCTGCTGGGATGATGCTGCTGAGGGGCTGATACTGCTGAGGTGATGATGCAGCTGCTGAGGTGATGATCCTGCTGAGGTAATGATGCTGCTGAGGCGATGATGCTGCTGAGGGGTTGCTGCTGCTGAGGATTCTGCTGAGGTGATGATGCTGCTGAGGTGATGATGCAGCTGCTGAGGGGATGATGCTGCTGAGGTAATGATGCTGCTGAGGCGATGATGCTGCTGAGGGGATGCTGTTGCAGAGGATTCTGTTGAGGTGATGATGCTGCTGAGGTGATGATGCTGAGGGGAAGATGCTGCTGAGGGTGATGATGCTGCTGAGGGGATGATGCTGCTTAGGTGATTATGCTGCTGAGTGAAGGATGCTGCTGAGGTGATGCTGCTGAGGGGATGATGCTGATGAGCGGATGATGCTACTGATGCGATGATGCTGCTGTGTTGATGCTGCTGAGGTGATGATGCTGCTGAGAGGATGATGCTGCTGAGGGGATGCTGCTGAGGGGATGATGCTGCTGAGGTGATGATGCAGCTACTGAGGTGATGATGCTGCTGAGGTGATGATGCTGCTGAGGGGATGATGCTGCTGAGGTGATGATGCCGCTGAGGGCATGATGCTGCTGTGGATTCTGCTGAGGTGATGATGCTGCTGAGGAAATGTTGCTGCTGAGGGGTTGATGCCTCTGTGGTGATGATGCTGCTGAGGTGATGCTGATCCTGAGCTGATGCTGCTGAGGGGATGATGCTGCTGCTGAGGGGATGATGCTGCTGCTGAGGGGATGCTGCTGCTGAGGGGATGATGCTGCTGCTGAGGGGATGATGCTGCTGCTGAGCGGATGCTGCTGCTGAGGTGATGCTGCTGAAGGGATGATGCTGCTTCGGTGATGATGCTGCTGAGGTAGTGATGCTGCTGAGGTAATGATGCTGCTGAATGGATGATGCTGCTTAGGCGATGATGCAGCTGAGGTAATGATGCTGCTGATGTGATGCTGCTGAGGGATGATGCTGCTTAGGTGATTATGCTTCTGAGTAAAAGATGCTGCTGAGGTGATGCAGCTGAGGGGATGATGCTGATGAGAGGATGATGCTGCTGAGGTGATGATGCTGCTGAGGGGATGATGCTGCTAAAGTAATGATGTTGCTGAGGTGATGATGCTGCTGAAGTAATGGTGCTGCTGCTGAGGTGATGATGCTGATGAGGTGATGATGCTGCGGCTGAGGTGATGATGCTGCTGAGGTGATGATGCTGCTGAGGGGATGATGCTGCTTAGTTAATGATGCTGCTGAGGTGAAGATGCTGCTGAGGGGATGATGCTGCTGAGGTGATGATGCTGCTGAGGGGATGATGCTGCTTAGGGTATGATGCTGCTGAGATGATGCTGCTTTGGTGAGGATACAGCTGAGAGGATGATGATGCTGAGGGGATGATGCAGCAGCTGAGATAATGCTGCTGAGGGGATGATGCTGCTGGGGAGGGGATGGTTCTGCTGAGGTGATGATGCTGCTGAGGTGATGATGCTGCTGAGCGGATGCTGCTGAGGGGATGATGCTTCTGAGATGATGCTGCTGAGTGGATGATACTGCTGAGGTGATGATGCAGCTGCTGAGGTGATCATCCTGCAGAGGTAATGATGCTGCTGAGGCGAAGATGCGTCTGAGGGGATGCTGCTGCTGAGGATTTTGCTGAGGTGCTGACGCTGCTGAGGTGATGCTGCTGAGGGGATGATGCTGCTTAGGTGATTATGCTGCTGAGTTAAGGATGCTGCTGAGGTGATGCTGCTGAGGGGATGATGTTGATGAGCGGATGATGCTACTGAGGCGATGATGCTGCTGAGCTGGTGCTGCTGAGGTGATGAGGCTGCTGAGAGGATGATGCTGCTGAGGGGATGTTGCTGAGGGGATGATGCTACTGAGATGATGTTGCTGAAGGGATGATACTGCTGAGGTGATGATGCAGCTGCTGAGGTGATGATGCTGCTGAGGTGATGATGCTGCTGAGGGGATGATGCTACTGCGATGATGCTGCTGAGGGGATGATACTGCTGAGGTGATGATGCAGCTGCTGAGGTGATGATGCTGCTGAGGTGATGATGCTGCTGAGGTGATGATGTCGCTGAGGTGATGATGCTTCTGAGGTGACGATACCGCTGAGGTGATGATGCTGCTGAGGTGATGATGCTGCTGAGGGGATGTTGTTGATGAGGGGATGATGCCTCTGAGGTGATGATGCTGCTGAGGTGATGCTGATTCTGAGCTGATGCTGCTGAGGGGATGATGCTGCTGCTGAGGGGAAGATGCTGCTGCTGAGGGGATGATGCTGCTGAGGGGATGATGCTGCTGCTGGCGGGATGATGCTGCTGAGGGGATGATATTGCTGAGCGGATGCTGCTGCTGAGGTGATGCTGCTGAAGGGACGATGCTGCTTAGGTGATGATGCTGCTGAGGTAGTGATGCTGCTGATGTAATGATGCTGCTGAGGGGATGATGCTGCTTAGGTGATGATGCAGCTGAGGTAATGATGGTGCTGATGTGATGCTGCTGAGGGGATGATGCTGGTTAGGTGATTATGCTTCTGAGTTAAGGATGCTGCTGAGGTGATGCAGCTGAGGTGATGATTCTTATGAGAGGATGATGCTGCTGAGGGGATGTTGCTGCTGAGGTGATGCTGCTGAGGTGGTGATGCTGCTGAGGGGATGATGCTGCTGAAGTAATGGTGCTGCTGCTGAGGTGATGATGCTGATGAGGTGATGATGCTGCTGCTGAGGTGATGATGCTGCTGAGGGAATGATGCTGCTGATGTAAAGATGCTGCTGATTTGATGATGCTGCTGAAGTAATGGTACTGCTGCTGAGGTGATGATGCTGATGACGTGATGATACTGCTGCTGAGGTGATGATGCTGCTGAGGTGATGATGCTGCTGAGGGGTGATGCTGCTGAGGTGATAATGCTGCTGAGGTGATGATGCTGCTTAGGGGATGATGCTGCTGCTGAGATGATGCTGCCGAGGTGAGGATGCAGCTGAGAGGATGATGCTGCTGAGGGAATGATGCAGCAGCTGAGGTGATGCTGCTGAGGATGCTGCTGAGGGGATGATGCTGCTTGGGAGGGGATGATGCTGCAGCTGAGGCGATTATGCTGCTGAGGGAATGATTCTTCTGCTGAGGGGATGATGCTGCTGAGGTGATGATGCTGCTGAGGTGATGATGCTGCTGAAGTAATGGTGCTGCTGCTGAAGTGATGATGCTGATGATTTGATGATGCTTCTGCTAAGGTGATGATGCTGCTGAGGGGATGATGCTGCTGAGGTAATGATGCTGCTGAGGTGAAGATGCTGCTGAGAAGATGATGATGCTGCTGAGATGATGCTGCTGAGGTGAGGATACAGCTGAGGGGATGCTGCTGAGGGGATGATACTGCTGGGATTATGCTACTGAGGGTATGATACTGCTGAGGTGATGATGCAGCTGCTGAGTTGATGATGCTGCTGAGGTGATGAGGCTGCTGAGGGGATGATGCTGCTGAGGTGATGATGCTGCTGAGGGGATGATGCTGCTGAGGCGATGATGCTGCTGAGGTGATGATGCTGCTGAGGGGATGATGCCTCTGACGTGATAATGCTGCTGAGGTGATGCTGATCCTGAGCTGATGCTGCTGAGGGGATGGTGCTGCTGAGGGGATGATGCTGCTGAGGTAATGGTGCTGCTGAGTGGATGATGCTGCTAAGGTAATGATGCTGCTGAGGTGATGATGCTGCTGATGTAATGGAGCTGCTGCTGAGGTTATGATGCTGATGAGGTGATGATGCTGCTGCTGAGGTGATGATGCTGCTGAGGGGATGATGTTGCTGCTGAGGTGATGATGCTGCTGAGGTGATGATGCTGCTGCTGAGGGGATGATGCTGATGCTGAGGTGATGATGCTGCTGAGGGGATGATACTACTGCTGAGGGGAAGATGCTGCTGAGGTGATGATGCTGCTGCTGAGGTGATTCTGCTGAGGTGATGATACTGCTGAGGGGATGTTGTAGCTGATGTGATGCTGCTGAAGGGATGATGCTGCTGAGGGGATGATGCTGCTGTGGTAATGATGCTGCTGATAGGGTGATGCTGCTGATAGGGTGATGCTGCTGAGGTGAGCGGCTGCTGATGTGATCATGCTGCTGAGGGGGTGATGCTGCTGAGGGAATGATGCTGCTGAGGTGATGATGTTGCTGAAGTGATGATGCTGCTGAGGTGATGATGCTGCTGAGGGAATGATGCTGCTGAGGTGATGATGCTGCTGAGGTGATGCTGCTGAGGCGAAGATGTTGCTGAGGGTGATGATGCTGCTGAGGGGATGATGCTGGTGAGGGGATAATGCTGTTTAGGTGTTTATGCTGCTGATTTAAGGATGCTGCTGAGGTGATGCTGCTGAGGGGATGAAGCTGATGAGCGGGTGATGCTGCTGAGGCGATGATGCTGCTGAGGTGATGCTGCTGAGGTGATGATGCTGCTGAGGGAATGATGCTGCTGAGGGGATGCTGCTGAGGGGATGATGCTGCTGAGATGATGCTGCTGAAGGGATGATACTGCTGAGGTGATGATGCAGCTGCTGAGGTGATGATGCTGCTGAGGTGATGATGCTGCTGAGGGGATGATGCTGCTGAGGTAATGATGCTGCTGAGGGGTTGATGCTGCTGAGGGGATGCTGCTGCTGAGGATTCTGCTGAGGTGACGATCCTGCTGAGGTGATGCTGCCGAGGGAAAGATACTGCTGAGGGTGATGATGCTGCTGAGGTGATGATGCTGCTGAGAGGATGATGCTGCTGAGGGGCGGCTGCTGAGGGGATGATGCTGCTGAGAAAATGCTGCTGAGAGGATGATACCGCTGAGGTGATGATGCAGCTGCTGAGGTGATGATGCTGCTGAGGGGATGATGCTGCTTAGGTAATTATGCTGCTGAGTTAAGGATGCTTTGAGGTGATGCTGCTGAGGGGATGTTGTTGATGAGCGGATGATGCTACTGAGGCGATGATGCTGCTGAGCTGGTGCTGCTGAGGTGATGATGCTGCTGAGAGGATGATGCTGCTGAGGGGATGTTGCTGAGGGGATGATGCTGCTGCTGAGGGGATGATGCTGCTGAGGGGATGATGCTGCTGAGGGGATGATGCTGCTGCTGGCGGGATGATGCTGCTGAGGGGATGATATTGCTGAGCGGATGCTGCTGCTGAGGTGATGCTGCTGAAGGGACGGTGCTGCTTAGGTGATGATGCTGCTGAGGTAGTGATGCTGCTGATGTAATGATGCTGCTGAGGGGATGATGCTGCTTAGGTGATGATGCAGCTGAGGTAATGATGGTGCTGATGTGATGCTGCTGAGGGGATGATGCTGGTTAGGTGATTATGCTTCTGAGTTAAGGATGCTGCTGAGGTGATGCAGCTGAGGGGATGATGCTGATGAGAGGATGATGCTGCTGAGGGGATGTTGCTGCTGAGGTGATGCTGCTGAGGTGATGATGCTGCTGAGAGGATGATACTGCTGAGGGGTTGCTGCTGAGGGGTGATGCTGCTGAGATGATGCTGCTGAGGGATGATACTGCTGCTGAGGGGAAGATGCTGCTGAGGTGATGATGCTGCTGCTGAGGTGATTCTGCTGAGGTGATGATACTGCTGAGGGGATGTTGTAGCTGATGTGATGCAGCTGAAGGGATGATGCTGCTGAGGGGATGATGCTGCTGAGGTAATGATGCTGCTGATAGGGTGATGCTGCTGAGGTGAGCGGCTGCTGATGTGATGATGCTGCTGAGGGGATGATGCTGCTGAGGGAATGATGCTGCTGAGGTGATGATGTTGCTGAACTGATGATGCTGCTGAGGTGATGATGCTGCTGAGGGAATGATGCTGCTGAGGTGATGATGCTGCTGAGGTGATGCTGCTGAGGGGAAGATGCTGCTGAGGGTGATGATGCTGCTGAGGGGATGATGCTGGTGAGGGGATAATGCTGTTTAGGTGTTTATGCTGCTGATTTAAGGATGCTGCTGAGGTGATGCTGCTGAGGGGATGAAGCTGATCAGCGGGTGATGCTGCTGAGGCGATGATGCTGCTGAGGTGATGCTGCTGAGGTGATGATGCTGCTGAGGGAATGATGCTGCTGAGGGGATGCTGCTGAGGGGATGATGCTGCTGAGATGATGCTGCTGAGGGGATGATACTGCTGAGGTGATGATGCAGCTGCTGAGGTGTTGATGCTGCTGAGGTGATGATGCTGCTGAGGGGATGATGCTGCTCAGGTAATGATGCTGCTGAGGGGATGATGCTGCTGAGGGGATGCTGCTGCTGAGGATTCTGCTGAGGTGACGATCCTGCTGAGGTGATGCTGCCGAGGGAAAGATGCTGCTGAGAGTGATGATGCTGCTGAGGTGATGATGCTGCTGAGAGGATGATGCTGCTGAGGGGAGGCTGCTGAGGGGATGATGCTGCTGATAAAATGCTGCTGAGGGGATGATACCGCTGAGGTGATGATGCAGATGCTGAGGTGATGATGCTGCTGAGGGCATGATGCTGCTGAGGTAATGATGCTGCTGAGGTGAAGATGCTGCTGAGGGGATGATGATGCTGAGGTGATGATGCTGCTGAGGGGATGATGCTGCTGACGGGATGCTGCTGAGGGGATGATGCTACTGAGATGATGTTGCTGAGGGGATGATACTGCTGAGGTGATGATGCAGCTGCTGAGCTGATGATGCTGCTGAGGTGATGATGCTGCTGAGGGGATGATGCTACTGAGATGATGCTGCTGAGGGGATGATACTGCTGAGGTGATGATGCAGCTGCTGAGGTGAGAATGCTGCTGAGGTGATGATGCTGCTGAGGGTATGATGCTGCTGAGGTGATGATGCTGCTGAGGGGATGTTGTTGATGAGGGGATGATGCCTCTGAGGTGATGATGCTGCTGAGATGATGCTGATTCAGAGCTGATGCTGCTGAGGGGATGATGCTGCTGATGAGGGGATGATGCTGCTGCTGAGGGGATGATGCTGCTGAGGGGATGATGCTGCTGCTGGCGGGATGATGCTGCTGAGGGGATGATATTGCTGAGCGGATGCTGCTGCTGAGGTGATGCTGCTGAAGGGACGATGCTGCTTAGGTGATGACGCTGCTGAGGTAGTGATGCTGCTGATGTAATGATGCTGCTGAGGGGATGATTCTGCTTAGGTGATGATGCAGCTGAGGTAATGATGGTGCTGATGTGATGCTGCTGAGGGGATGATGCTGGTTAGGTGATTATGCTTCTGAGTTAAGGATGCTGCTGAGGTGATGCAGCTGAGGGGATGATGCTGATGAGAGGATGATGCTGCTGAGGGGATGTTGCTGCTGAGGTGATGTTGCTTAGGTGGTGATGCTGCGGAGGGGATGAGGCTGCTGAAGTAATGGTGCTGCTGCTGAGGTGATGATGCTGCTGAGGTGATGATGCTGCTGCTGAGGTGATGATGCTGCTGAGGGAATGATGCTGCTGATGTAAAGATGCTGCTGATTTGATGATGCTGCTGAAGTAATGGTACTGCTGTTGAGGTGATGATGCTGATGACGTGATGATACTGCTGCTGAGGTGATGATGCTGCTGAGGTAATGATGCTGCTGAGTGGTGATGCTGCTGAGGTAATGATGCTGCTGAGGTGAAGATGCTGCTGAGGGGATGATGCTGCTTAGGTGATTATGCTGTTGAGTTAAGGATGCTGCTGAGGTGATGCTGCTGAGGGGATGATGTTGATGAGCGAATGATGCTACTGAGGCGATGATGCTGCTGAGCTGGTGCTGCTGAGGTGATGATGCTGCTGAGAGGATGATGCTGCTGAGGGGATGTTGCTGAGGGGATGATGCTGCTGCTGAGGGGATGATGCTGCTGAGCGGATGATGCTGCTGAGGCGATGATGCTGCTGCTGGCGGGATGTTGCTGCTGAGGGGATGATATTGCTGAGCGGATGCTGCTGCTGAGGTGATGCTGCTGAAGGGACGGTGCTGCTTAGGTGATGATGCTGCTGAGGTAGTGATGCTGCTGATGTAATGATGCTGCTGATGGGATGATGCTGCTTAGGTGATGATGCAGCTGAGGTAATGATGGTGCTGATGTGATGCTGCTGAGGGGATGATGCTGGTTAGGTGATTATGCTTCTGAGTTAAGGATGCTGCTGAGGTGATGCAGCTGAGGGGATGATGCTGATGAGAGGATGATGCTGCTGCTGAGGGGATGATGCTGATGCTGAGGTGATGATGCTGCTGTGGGGATGATACTACTGCTGAGGGGAAGATGCTGCTGAGGTGATGATGCTGCTGCTGAGGTGATTCTGCTGAGGTGATGATACTGCTGAGGGGATGTTGTAGCTGATGCGATGCAGCTGAAGGGATGATGCTGCTGAGGGGATGATGCTGCTGAGGTAATGATGCTGCTGATAGGGTGATGCTGCTGAGGTGAGCGGCTGCTGATGTGATGATGCTGCTGAGGGGATGATGCTGCTGAGGGAATGATGCTGCTGAGGTGATGATGTTGCTGAAGTGATGATGCTGCTGAGGTGATGATGCTGCTGAGGGAATGATGCTGCTGAGGTGATGATGCTGCTGAGGTGATGCTGCTGAGGGGAAGATGCTGCTGAGGGTGATGATGCTGCTGAGGGGATGATGCTGGTGAGGGGATAATGCTGTTTAGGTGTTTATGCTGCTGATTTAAGGATGCTGCTGAGGTGATGCTGCTGAGGGGATGAAGCTGATGAGCGGGTGATGCTGCTGAGGCGATGATGCTGCTGAGGTGATGCTGCTGCGGTGATGATGCTGCTGAGGGAATGATGCTGCTGAGGGGATGCTGCTGAGGGGATGATGCTGCTGAGATGATGCTGCTGAGGGGATGATACTGCTGAGGTGATGATGCAGCTGCTGAGGTGTTGATGCTGCTGAGGTGATGATGCTGCTGAGGGGATGATGCTGCTGAGGTAATGATGCTGCTGAGGGGATGATGCTGCTGAGGGGATGCTGCTGCTGAGGATTCTGCTGAGGTGACGATCCTGCTGAGGTGATGCTGCCGAGGGAAAGATGCTGCTGAGAGCGATGATGCTGCTGAGGTGATGATGCTGCTGAGAGGATGATGCTGCTGAGAGGAGGCTGCTGAGGGGATGATGCTGCTGATAAAATGCTGCTGAGGGGATGATACCGCTGAGGTGATGATGCAGATGCTGAGGTGATGATGCAGCTGAGGGGTTGATGCTGCTGAGGTAATGATGCTGCTGAGGTGAAGATGCTGCTGAGGGGATGATGATGCTGAGGTGATGATGCTGCTGAGGGGATGATGCTGCTGACGGGATGCTGCTGAGGGGATGATGCTGCTGAGATGATGCTGCTGAGGGGATGATACTGCTGAGGTGATGATGCAGCTGCTGAGGTGATGATGCTGCTGAGGTGATGATGCTGCTGAGGGGATGATGCTGCTGAGGTAATGATGCTGCTGAGGTGATGATGCTGCTGAGGGGATGCTGCTGCTGAGGATTCTGCTGAGGTGACGATCCTGCTGAGGTGATGCTGCCGAGGGAAAGATGCTGCTGAGGGTGATGATGCTGCTGAGGTGATGATGCTGCTGAGGGGATGATGCAGCTGAGAAAATGCTGCTGAGAGGATGATACCGCTGAGGTGATGATGCCGCTGCTGAGGTGATGATGCTGCTGAGGGGATGATGCTGCTTAGGTGATTATGCTGCTGAGTTAAGGATGCTGCTGAGGTGATGCTGCTGAGGGGATGATGTTGATGAGCGGATGATGCTACTGAGGCAATGATGCTGCTGAGCTGGTGCTGCTGAGGTGATGATGCTGCTGAGAGGATGATGCTGCTGAGGGGATGTTGCTGAGGGGATGATGCTACTGAGATGATGTTGCTGAGGGGCTGATACTGCTGAGGTGATGATGCAGCTGCTGAGGTGATGATGCTGCTGAGGTGATGATGCTGCTGAGGGGATGATGCTACTGAGATGATGCTGCTGAGGGGATGATACTGCTGAGGTGATGATGCAGCTGCTGAGGTGAGAATGCTGCCGAGGTGATGATGCTGCTGAGGTGATGATGCCGCTGAGGTGATGATGCTTCTGAGGTGATGATGCTGCTGAGGGTATGATGCTGCTGATGTGATGATGCTGCTGAGGGGATGTTGTTGATGAGGGGATGATGCCTCTGAGGTGATGATGCTGCTGAGGTGATGCTGATTCTGAGCTGATGCTGCTGAGGGGATGATGCTGCTAATGAGGGGATGATGCTGCTGCTGAGGGGATGATGCTGCTGAGGGGATGATGCTGAGGGGATGATGCTGATGAGAGGATGATGCTGCTGAGGGGATGTTGCTGCTGATTTGATGCTGCTGAGGTGGTGATGCTGCTGAGGGGATGATGCTGCTGAAGTAATGGTGCTGTTGCTGAGGTGATGATGCTGCTGAGGTGATGATGCTGCTGCTGAGGTGATGATGCTGCTGAGGGAATGATGCTGCTGATGTAAAGATGCTGCTGATTTGATGATGCTGCTGAAGTAATGGTACTGCTGCTGAGGTGATGATGCTGATGACGTGATGATACTGCTGCTGAGGTGATGATGCTGCTGAGGTAATGATGCTGCTGAGTGGTGATGCTGCTGAGGTAATGATGCTGCTGAGGTGAAGATGCTGCTGAGGGGATGATGCTGCTGAGGTGATGATGCTGCTGAGGTGATGATGCTGCTTAGGGGATGATGCTGCTGCTGAGATGATGCTGCCGAGGTGAGGATGCAGCTGAGAGGATGATGCTGCTGAGGGAATGATGCAGCAGCTGAGGTGATGCTGCTGAGGATGCTGCTGAGGGGATGATGCTGCTGGGGAGGGGATGATGCTGCAGCTGAGGCGATTATGCTGCTGAGGGAATGATGCTTCTGTTGAGGGGATGATGCTGCTGAGGTGATGATGCTGCTGAGGTGATGATCCTGCTGAAGTAATGGTGCTGCTGCTGAAGTGATGATGTTGATGATTTGATGATGCTTCTGCTAAGGTGATGATGGTGCTGAGGGGATGATGCTGCTGAGGTAATGATGCTGCTGAGGTGAAGCTGCTGCTGAGGGGATGATGATGCTGAGGTGATGATGCTGCTGAGGGGATGATGCTGCTTAGGGGATGATGCTGCTGCTGAGATGATGCTGCTGAGGTGAGGATACAGCTGAGGGGATGCTGCTGAGGGGATGATGCTGCTGAGATGATGCTGCTGAGGGTATGATACTGCTGAGGTGATGATGCAGCTGCTGAGTTGATGATGCTGCTGAGGTGATGAGGTTGCTGAGGGGATGATGCTGCTTAGGTGATGATGCTGCTGAGGAGATGATGCTGCTGAGGTGATGATGCTGCTGAGGTGATGATGCTGCTGAGGGGATGATGCTGCTGAGGATTCTGCTGATGAGATGATGCTGCTGAGGGGATGTTGCTGCTGAAGGGATGATGCCTCTGACGTGATAATGCTGCTGAGGTGATGCTGATCCTGAGCTGTTGCTGCTGAGGGGATGGTGCTGCTGAGGGGATGATGCTGCTGAGGTAATGGTGCTGCTGAGTGGATGATGCTGCTGAGGTGGTGATGCTGCTGGGGGATGATGCTTCTGAAGTAATGGTGCTGCTGCTGAGGTGATGATGCTGATGAGGTGATGATGCTGTTGCTGAGGTGATGATGCTGCTGAGGGAATGATGCTGCTAAGGTAATGATGCTGCTGAGGTGATGATGCTGCTGAGGTAATGGAGCTGCTGCTGAGGTTATGATGCTGATGAGGTGATGATGTTGCTGCTGAGGTGATGATGCTGCTGAGGGGATGATGCTGCTGCTGAGGGGATGATGCTGATGCTGAGGTGATGATGCTGCTGAGGGGATGATACTACTGCTGAGGGGAAGATGCTGCTGAGGTGATGATGCCGCTGCTGAGGTGATTCTGCTGAGGTGATGATACTGCTGAGGGGATGTTGTAGCTGATGTGATGCTGCTGAAAGGATGATGCTGCTGAGGGGATGATGCTGCTGAGGTAATGATGCTGCTGATAGGGTGATGCTGCTGAGGTGAGCGGCTGCTGATGTGATGATGCTGCTGAGGGGATGATGCTGCTGAGGGAATGATGCTGCTGAGGTGATGATGTTGCTGAAGTGATGATGCTGCTGAGGTGATGATGCTGCTGAGGGAATGATGCTGCTGAGGTGATGATGCTGCTGAGGTGATGCTGCTGAGGGGAAGATGCTGCTGAGGGTGATGATGCTGCTGAGGGGATGATGCTGCTGCTGGCGGGATGATGCTGCTGAGGGGATGATATTGCTGAGGTAATGATGGTGCTGATGTGATGCTGCTGAAGGGACGATGCTGCTTAGGTGATTATGCTACTGAGTTAAGGATGCTGCTGAGGTGATGCAGCTGAGGTGATGATTCTTATGAGAGGATGATGCTGCTGAGCGGATGTTGCTGCTGAGGTGATGCTGCTGAGGTGGTGATGCTGCTGAGGGGATGATGCTGCTGAAGTAATGGTGCTGCTGCTGAGGTGATGATGCTGATGAGGTGATGATGCTGCTGCTGAGGTGATGATGCTGCTGAGGGAATGATGCTGCTGATGTAAAGATGCTGCTGATTTGACGATGCTGCTGAAGTAATGGTACTGCTGCTGAGGTGATGATGCTGATGACGTGATGATACTGCTGCTGAGGTGATGATGCTGCTGAGGTAATGGTGCTGCTGAGTGGATGATGCTGCTGAGGTGGTGATGCTGCTGGGGGATGATGCTTCTGAAGTAATGGTGCTGCTGCTGAGGTGATGATGCTGATGAGGTGATGATGCTGTTGCTGAGGTGATGATGCTGCTGAGGGAATGATGCTGCTAAGGTAATGATGCTGCTGAGGTGATGATGCTGCTGAGGTAATGGAGCTGCTGAGGGGATGATGCTGCTGCTGAGGGGATGATGCTGATGCTGAGGTGATGATGCTGCTGAGGGGATGATACTACTGCTGAGGGGAAGATGCTGCTGAGGTGATGATGCTGCTGCTGAGGTGATTCTGCTGAGGTGATGATACTGCTGAGGGGATGTTGTAGCTGATGTGATGCTGCTGAAAGGATGATGCTGCTGAGGGGATGATGCTGCTGAGGTAATGATGCTGCTGATAGGGTGATGCTGCTGAGGTGAGCGGCTGCTGGTGTGATGATGCTGCTGAGGGGATGATGCTGCTGAGGGAATGATGCTGCTGAGGTGATGATGTTGCTGAAGTGATGATGCTGCTGAGGTGATGATGCTGCTGAGGGAATGATGCTGCTGAGGTGATGATGCTGCTGAGGTGATGCTGCTGAGGGGAAGATGCTGCTGAGGGTGATGATGCTGCTGAGGGGATGATGCTGCTGCTGGCGGGATGATGCTGCTGAGGGGATGATATTGCTGAGCGGATGCTGCTGCTGAGGTGATGCTGCTGAAGGGACGATGCTGCTTAGGTGATGATGCAGCTGAGGTAATGATGGTGCTGATGTGATGCTGCTGAGGGGATGATGCTGGTTAGGTGATTATGCTACTGAGTTAAGGATGCTGCTGAGGTGATGCAGCTGAGGTGATGATTCTTATGAGAGGATGATGCTGCTGAGCGGATGTTGCTGCTGAAGTGATGCTGCTGAGGTGGTGATGCTGCTGAGGGGATGATGCTGCTGAAGTAATGGTGCTGCTGCTGAGGTGATGATGCTGATGAGGTGATGATGCTGCTGCTGAGGTGATGATGCTGCTGAGGGAATGATGCTGCTGATGTAAAGATGCTGCTGATTTGACGATGCTGCTGAAGTAATGGTACTGCTGCTGAGGTGATGATGCTGATGACGTGATGATACTGCTGCTGAGGTGATGATGCTGCTGAGGTGATGATGCTGCTGAGGGGTGATGCTGCTGAGGTGATAATGCTGCTGAGGTGATGATGCTGCTTAGGGGATGATGCTGCTGCTGAGATGATGCTGCCGAGGTGAGGATGCAGACTGAGAGGATGATGCTGCTGAGGGTATGATGGAGCAGCTGAGGTGATGCTGCTGAGGATGCTGCTGAGGGAATGATTCTTCTGCTGAGGGGATGATGCTGCTGAGGTGATGATGCTGCTGAGGTGATGATGCTGCTGAAGTAATGGTGCTGCTGCTGAAGTGATGATGCTGATGATTTGATGATGCTTCTGCTAAGGTGATGATGCTGCTGAGGGGATGATGCTGCTGAGGTAATGATGCTGCTGAGGTGAAGATGCTGCTGAGAAGATGATGATGCTGCTGAGATGATGCTGCTGAGGTGAGGATACAGCTGAGGGGATGCTGCTGAGGGGATGATGCTGCTGAGATGATGCTGCTGAGGGTATGATACTGCTGAGGTGATGATGCAGCTGCTGAGTTGATGATGCTGCTGAGGTAATGAGGCTGCTGAGGGGATGATGCTGCTGAGGTGATGATGCTGCTGAGGGGATGATGCTGCTGAGGTGATTATGCTGCTGAGGTGATGATGCTGCTGAGGGGATGATGCCTCTGACGTGATAATGCTGCTGAGGTGATGCTGATCCTGAGCTGATGCTGCTGAGGGGATGGTGCTGCTGAGGGGATGATGCTGCTGAGGTAATGGCGCTGCTGAGTGGATGATGCTGCTGAGGTGGTGATGCTGCTGAGGGGATGATGCTGCTGAAGTAATGGTGCTGCTGCTGAGGTGATGATGCTGATGAGGTGATGATGCTGTTGCTGAGGTGATGATGCTGCTGAGGGGATGATGCTGCTAAGGTAATGATGCTGCTGAGGTGATGATGCTGCTGAGGTAATGGAGCTGCTGCTGAGGTTATGATGCTGATGAGGTGATGATGCTGCTGCTGAGGTGATGATGCTGCTGAGGGGATGATGTTGCTGCTGAGGTGATGATGCTGCTGAGGGGATGATGCTGCTGCTGAGGGGATGATGCTGATGCTGAGGTGATGATGCTGCTGAGGGGATGATACTACTGCTGAGGGGAAGATGCTGCTGAGGTGATGATGCTGCTGCTGAGGTGATTCTGCTGAGGTGATGATACTGCTGAGGGGATGTTGTAGCTGATGTGATGCTGCTGAAGGGATGATGCTGCTGAGGGGATGATGCTGCTGATAGGGTGATGCTGCTGATAGGGTGATGCTGCTGAGGTGAGCGGCTGCTGATGTGATGATGCTGCTGAGGGGATGATGCTGCTGAGGGAATGATGCTGCTGAGGTGATGATGTTGCTGAAGTGATGATGCTGCTGAGGTGATGATGCTGCTGAGGGAATGATGCTGCTGAGGTGATGATGCTGCTGAGGTGATGCTGCTGAGGGGAAGATGCTGCTGAGGGTGATGATGCTGCTGAGGGGATGATGCTGGTGAGGGGATAATGCTGTTTAGGTGTTTATGCTGCTGATTTAAGGATGCTGCTGAGGTGATGCTGCTGAGGGGATGAAGCTGATGAGCGGGTGATGCTGCTGAGGCGATGATGCTGCTGAGGTGATGCTGCTGAGGTGATGATGCTGCTGAGGGAATGATGCTGCTGAGGGGATGCTGCTGAGGGGATGATGCTGCTGAGATGATGCTGCTGAGGGGATGATACTGCTGAGGTGATGATGCAGCTGCTGAGGTGATGATGCTGCTGAGGTGACGATGCTGCTGAGGGGATGATGCTGCTGAGGTAATGATGCTGCTGAGGGGTTGATGCTGCTGAGGGGATGCTGCTGCTGAGGATTCTGCTGAGGTGACGATCCTGCGGAGGTGATGCTGCCGAGGGAAAGATACTGCTGAGGGTGATGATGCTGCTGAGGTGATGATGCTGCTGAGAGGATGATGCTGCTGAGGGGAGGCTGCTGAGGGGATGATGCTGCTGAGAAAATGCTGCTGAGAGGATGATACCGCTGAGGTGATGATGCAGCTGCTGAGGTGATGATGCTGCTGAGGGGTGATGCTGCTTAGGTGATTATGCTGCTGAGTTAAGGATGCTGCTGAGGTGATGCTGCTGAGGGGATGATGTTGATGAGCGGATGATGCTACTGAGGCGATGATGCTGCTGAGCTGGTGCTGCTGAGGTGATGATGCTGCTGAGAGGATGATGCTGCTGAGGGGATGTTGCTGAGGGGATGATGCTGCTGCTGAGGGGATGATGCTGCTGAGGGGATGATGCTGCTGAGGGGATGATGCTGCTGCTGGCGGGATGATGCTGCTGAGGGGATGATATTGCTGAGCGGATGCTGCTGCTGAGGTGATGCTGCTGAAGGGACGGTGCTGCTTAGGTGATGATGCTGCTGAGGTAGTGATGCTGCTGATGTAATGATGCTGCTGAGGGGATGATGCTGCTTAGGTGATGATGCAGCTGAGGTAATGATGGTGCTGATGTGATGCTGCTGAGGGGATGATGCTGGTTAGGTGATTATGCTGCTGATTTAAGGATGCTGCTGAGGTGATGCTGCTGAGGGGATGATGTTGATGAGCGGATGATGCTACTGAGGCGATGATGCTGCTGAGCTGGTGCTGCTGAGGTGATGATGCTGCTAAGAGGATGATGCTGCTGAGGGGATGTTGCTGAGGGGATGATGCTGCTGCTGAGGGGATGATGCTGCTGAGGGGATGATGCTGCTGAGGGGATGATGCTGCTGCTGGCGGGATGATGCTGCTGAGGGGATGATATTGCTGAGCGGATGCTGCTGCTGAGGTGATGCTGCTGAAGGGACGGTGCTGCTTAGGTGATGATGCTGCTGAGGTAGTGATGCTGCTGATGTAATGATGCTGCTGAGGGGATGATCTTGCTTAGGTGATGATGCAGCTGAGGTAATGATGGTGCTGATGTGATGCTGCTGAGGGGATGATGCTGGTTAGGTGATTATGCTTCTGAGTTAAGGATGCTGCTGAGGTGATGCAGCTGAGGGGATGATGCTGATGAGAGGATGATGCTGCTGCTGAGGGGATGATGCTGATGCTGAGGTGATGATGCTGCTGAGGGGATGATACTACTGCTGAGGGGAAGATGCTGCTGAGGTGATGATCCTGCTGCTGAGGTGATTCTGCTGAGGTGATGATACTGCTGAGGGGATGTTGTAGCTGATGTGATGCAGCTGAAGGGATGATGCTGCTGAGGGGATGATGCAGCTGAGGTAATGATGCTGCTGATAGGGTGATGCTGCTGAGGTGAGCGGCTTCTGATGTGATGATGCTGCTGCGGGGATGATGCTGCTGAGGGAATGATGCTGCTGAGGTGATGATGTTGCTGAAGTGATGATGCTGCTGAGGTGATGATGCTGCTGAGGGAATGATGCTGCTGAGGTGATGATGCTGCTGAGGTGATGCTGCTGAGGGGAAGATGCTGCTGAGGGTGATGATGCTGCTGAGGGGATGATGCTGGTGAGGGGATAATGCTGTTTAGGTGTTTATGCTGCTGATTTAAGGATGCTGTTGAGGTGATGCTGCTGAGGGGATGAAGCTGATGAGCGGGTGATGCTGCTGAGGCGATGATGCTGCTGAGGTGATGCTGCTGAGGTGATGATGCTGCTGAGGGAATGATGCTGCTGAGGGGATGCTGCTGAGGGGATGATGCTGCTGAGATGATGCTGCTGAGGGGATGATACTGCTGAGGTGATGATGCAGCTGCTGAGGTGATGATGCTGCTGAGGTGATGATGCTGCTGAGGTGATGCTGCTGAGGGGAAGATGCTGCTGAGGGTGATGATGCTGCTGAGGGGATGATGCTGGTGAGGGGATAATGCTGTTTAGGTGTTTATGCTGCTGATTTAAGGATGCTGCTGAGGTGATGCTGCTGAGGGGATGAAGCTGATGAGCGGGTGATGCTGCTGAGGCGATGATGCTGCTGAGGGAATGATGCTGCTGAGGGGATGCTGCTGAGGGGATGATGCTGCTGAGGGGATGATACTGCTGAGGTGATGATGCAGCTGCTGAGGTGATGATGCTGCTGAGGTGATGATCCTGCTGAGGGGATGATGCTGCTGAGGTAATGATGCTGCTGAGGGGATGATGCTGCTGAGGGGATGCTGCTGCTGAGGATTCTGCTGAGGTGACGATTCTGCTGAAGTGATGCTGCCGAGGGAAAGATGCTGCTGAGGGTGATGACGCTGCTGAGGTGATGATGCTGCTGAGAGGATGATGCTGCTGAGGGGAGGCTCCTGAGGGGATGATGCTTTTGATAAAATGCTGCTGAGGGGATGATACCGCTGAGGTGATGATGCAGCTGCTGAGGTGATGATGCTGCTGAGGTGATGATGCTGCTGAGGGGATGATGCTGCTGAGGTGATGATGCTGCTGAGGGGATGATGCTGCTGCTGAGGTGATGATGCTGCTGCTGAGGGAATGATGCTGTTGAGGGGATGATGCTGCTGCTGAGGGGATGATGCTGCTGTGGGGATGATATTGCTGAGCGAATGCTGCTGCTGAGGTGATGCTGCTGAGGGGATGATGCGGCTTTGGTGATGATGCTGCTGAGGTAGTGCTGCTGCTGAGGTAAAGATGTTGCTGAGGGGATGATGCTGCTTAGATGATGATGCAGCTGAGGTAATGATGCTGCTGATGTGATGCTGCTGAGTGGATTATGTTGCTTAGGTGATTACGCTGCTGAGTTAAGGATGCTGCTGAGGTGATGCATCTGAGGGGATGATGCTGATGAGAGGATGATGCTGCTGAGGGGATGTTGCTGCTGAGGTGATGCTGCTGAGGTGATGATGCTGCTGAGAGGATGATACTGCTGAGGGGATGCTGCTGAGGGGTGATGCTGCTGAGATGATGCTGCTGAGGGGATGATACTGCTGAGGTGATGATGCAGCTGCTGAGGTGATGATGCTGCTGAGGTGATGACGCTGCTGAGGGGATGATGCTGCTGAGGTGATGATGCTGCTGAGGTGATGATGCTGCTGAAGTAATGGTGCTGCTGCTGAAGTGATGCTGCTGATGATTCGATGATGCTTCTGCTAAGGTGATGATGCTGCTGAGGGGATGATGCTGCTGAGGTAATGATGCTTCTGAGGTGAAGATGCTGCTGAGGGGATGATGATGCTGAGGTGATGATGCTGCTGAGGGGATGATGCTGCTTAGGGGATGATGCTGCTGCTGAGATGATGCTGCTGAGGTGAGGATACAGCTGAGGGGATGCTGCTGAGGGGATGATGCTGCTGAGATGATGCTGCTGAGGGTATGATACTGCTGAGGTGATGATGCAGCTGCTGAGTTGATGATGCTACTGAGGTGATGAGGCTGCTGAGGGGATGATGCTGCTTAGGTGATGATGCTGCTGAGGAGATGATGCTGCTGAGGTGATGATGCTGCTTAGGTGATGATGCTGCTGAGGGGATGATGCTGCTGAGGATTCTGCTGATGAGATGATGCTGCTGAGGGGATGTTGCTGCTGAGGGGATGATGCCTCTGACGTGATAATGCTGCTGAGGTGATGCTGATCCTGAGCTGATGCTGCTGAGGGGATGGTGCTGCTGAGGGGATGATGCTGCTGAGGTAATGGTGCTGCTGAGTGGATGATGCTGCTGAGGTGGTGATGCTGCTGAGGGGATGATGCTGCTGAAGTAATGGTGCTGCTGCTGAGGTGATGATGCTGATGAGGTGATGATGCTGTTGCTGAGGTGATGATGCTGCTGAGGGGATGATGCTGCTAAGGTAATGATGCTGCTGAGGTGATGATGCTGCTGAGGTAATGGAGCTGCTGCTGAGGTTATGGTGCTGATGAGGTGATGATGCTGCTGCTGAGGTGATGATGCTGCTGAGGGGATGATGTTGCTGCTGAGGTGATGATGCTGCTGAGGGGATGATGCTGATGCTGAGGTGATGATGCTGCTGAGGGGATGATACTACTGCTGAGGGGAAGATGCTGCTGAGGTGATGATGCTGCTGCTGAGGTGATTCTGCTGAGGTGATGATACTGCTGAGGGGACGTTGTAGCTGATGTGATGCTGCTGAAGGGATGATGCTGCTGAGGTGATGATGCTGCTTAGGTGATGATGCAGCTGAGGTAATGATGGTGCTGATGTGATGCTGCTGAGGGGATGATGCTGGTTAGGTGATTATGCTTCTGAGTTAAGGATGCTGCTGAGGTGATGCAGCTGAGGGGATGATGCTGATGAGAGGATGATGCTGCTGAGGGTATGTTGCTGCTGAGGTGATGCTGCTGAGGTGGTGATGCTGCTGAGGGGATGATGCTGCTGAAGTAATGGTGCTGCTGCTGAGGTGATGATGCTGATGAGGTGATGATGCTGCTGCTGAGGTGATGATGCTGCTGAGGGAATGATGCTGCTGATGTAAAGATGCTGCTGATTTGATGATGCTGCTGAAGTAATGGTACTGCTGCTGAGGTGATGATGCTGATGACGTGATGATACTGCTGCTGAGGTGATGATGCTGCTGAGGTGATGATGCTGCTGAGGGGTGATGCTGCTGAGGTAATGATGCTGCTGAGGTGAAGATGCTGCTGAGGGGCTGATGATGCTGAGGTGATGATGCTGCTGAGGTGATGATGCTGCTTAGGGGATGATGCTGCTGCTGAGATGATGCTGCCGAGGTGAGGATGCAGCTGAGAGGATGATGCTGCTGAGGGGATGATGCAGCAGCTGAGGTGATGCTGCTGAGGATGTTGCTGAGGTGATGATGCTGCTGCTGAGGGGATGATGCTGCTGAGGTGATGATTCTGCTGAGGTGATGATGATGCTGAGGTGATGATGTTGCTGCTGAGGGGATGATGCTGCTGATGAGGGGAGGATGCTGCAGCTGAGGCGATGGTGCTGCTGAGGGAATGATGCTTCTGCTGAGGGGATGATGCTGCTGAGGTGATGATGCTGCTGAGGTGATGATGCTGCTGAAGTAATGGTGCTGCTGCTGAAGTGATGATGCTGATGATTTGATGATGCTTCTGCTAAGGTGATGATGCTGCTGAGGGGATGATGCTGCTGCGGTAATGATGCTGCTGAGGTGAAGATGCTGCTTAGGGGATGATGCTGCTGCTGAGATGATGCTGCCGAGGTGAGGATGCAGCTGAGAGGATGATGCTGCTGAGGGAATGATGCAGCAGCTGAGGTGATGCTGCTGAGGATGCTGCTGAGGCGATGATGCTGCTGGGGAGGGGATGATGCTGCAGCTGAGGCGATTATGCTGCTGAGGGAATGATGCTTCTGCTGAGGGGATGATGCTGCTGTGGTGATGATGCTGCTGAGGTGATGATGCTGCTGAAGTAATGGTGCTGCTGCTGAAGTGATGATGCTGATGATTTGATGATGCTTCTGTTAAGGTGATGATGCTGCTGATGGGATGATGCTGCGGAGGTAATGATGCTGCTGAGGTGAAGATGCTGCTGTGGGGATGATGATGCTGAGGTGATGATGCTGCTGAGGGGATGATGCTGCTTAGGGGATGATGCTGCTGCTGAGATGATTCTGCTGAGGTGAGGATACAGCTGAGGGGATGCTGCTGAGGGGATGATGCTGCTGAGATGATGCTGCTGAGGGTATGATACTGCTGAGGTGATGATGCAGCTGCTGAGTTGATGATGCTACTGAGGTGATGAGGCTGCTGAGGGGATGATGCTGCTTAGGTGATGATGCTGCTGAGGAGATGATGCTGCTGAGGTGATGATGCTGCTGAGGTGATGATGCTGCTGAGGGGATGATGCTGCTGAGGATTCTGCTGATGAGATGATGCTGCTGAGGGGATGTTGCTGCTGAGGGGATGATGCCTCTGACGTGATAATGCTGCTGAGGTGATGCTGATCCTGAGCTGATGCTGCTGAGGGGATGGTGCTGCTGAGGGGATGATGCTGCTGAGGTGATGATGCTGTTGCTGAGGTGATGATGCTGCTGATTGGATGATGCTGCTGAGGTAATGGTGCTGCTGAGTGGATGATGCTGCTGAGGTGGTGATGCTGCTGAGGGGATGATGCTGCTGAAGTAATGGTGCTGCTGCTGAGGTGATGATGCTGCTGAGGGGATGATGCTGTTGCTGAGGTGATGATGCTGCTGAGGGGATGATGCTGCTGCTGAGGGGATGATGCTGATGCTGAGGTGATGATGCTGCTGAGGGGATGATACTACTGCTGAGGGGAAGATGCTGCTGAGGGGATGATGCTGCTTCGGTAATGGAGCTGCTGCTGAGGTTATGATGCTGATGAGGTGATGATGCTGCTGCTGAGGTGATGATGCTGCTGAGGGGATGATGTTGCTGCTGAGGTGATGATGCTGCTGAGGGGATCATGCTGCTGCTGAGGGGATGATGCTGATGCTGAGGTGATGATGCTGCTGAGGGGATGATACTACTGCTGAGGGGAAGATGCTGCTGAGGGGATGATGCTGATGCTGAGGTGATGATGCTGCTGAGGGGATGATACTACTGCTGAGGGGAAGATGCTGCTGAGGTGATGATGCTGCTGCTGAGGTGATTCTGCTGAGGTGATGATACTGCTGAGGGGATGTTGTAGCTGATGTGATGCTGCTGAAGGGATGATGCTGCTGAGGTGATGATGCTGCTTAGGTGATGATGCAGCTGAGGTAATGATGGTGCTGATGTGATGCTGCTGAGGGGAAGATGCTGCTGAGGGTGATGATGCTGCTGAGGGGATGATGCTGGTGAGGGGATAATGCTGTTTAGGTGTTTATGCTGCTGATTTAAGGATGCTGTTGAGGTGATGCTGCTGAGGGGATGAAGCTGATGAGCGGGTGATGCTGCTGAGGCGATGATGCTGCTGAGGTGATGCTGCTGAGGTGATGATGCTGCTGAGGGAATGATGCTGCTGAGGGGATGCTGCTGAGGGGATGATGCTGCTGAGATGATGCTGCTGAGGGGATGATACTGCTGAGGTGATGATGCAGCTGCTGAGGTGATGATGCTGCTGAGGTGATGATGCTGCTGAGGTGATGCTGCTGAGGGGAAGATGCTGCTGAGGGTGATGATGCTGCTGAGGGGATGATGCTGGTGAGGGGATAATGCTGTTTAGGTGTTTATGCTGCTGATTTAAGGATGCTGCTGAGGTGATGCTGCTGAGGGGATGAAGCTGATGAGCGGGTGATGCTGCTGAGGCGATGATGCTGCTGAGGGAATGATGCTGCTGAGGGGATGCTGCTGAGGGGATGATGCTGCTGAGATGATGCTGCTGAGGGGATGATACTGCTGAGGTGATGATGCAGCTGCTGAGGTGATGATGCTGCTGAGGTGATGATCCTGCTGAGGGGATGATGCTGCTGAGGTAATGATGCTGCTGAGGGGATGATGCTGCTGAGGGGATGCTGCTGCTGAGGATTCTGCTGAGGTGACGATTCTGCTGAAGTGATGCTGCCGAGGGAAAGATGCTGCTGAGGGTGATGACGCTGCTGAGGTGATGATGCTGCTGAGAGGATGATGCTGCTGAGGGGAGGCTCCTGAGGGGATGATGCTTTTGATAAAATGCTGCTGAGGGGATGATACCGCTGAGGTGATGATGCAGCTGCTGAGGTGATGATGCTGCTGAGGTGATGATGCTGCTGAGGGGATGATGCTGCTGAGGTGATGATGCTGCTGAGGGGATGATGCTGCTGCTGAGGTGATGATGCTGCTGCTGAGGGAATGATGCTGTTGAGGGGATGATGCTGCTGCTGAGGGGATGATGCTGCTGTGGGGATGATATTGCTGAGCGAATGCTGCTGCTGAGGTGATGCTGCTGTGGGGATGATGCGGCTTTGGTGATGATGCTGCTGAGGTAGTGCTGCTGCTGAGGTAAAGATGTTGCTGAGGGGATGATGCTGCTTAGATGATGATGCAGCTGAGGTAATGATGCTGCTGATGTGATGCTGCTGAGGGGATTATGTTGCTTAGGTGATTACGCTGCTGAGTTAAGGATGCTGCTGAGGTGATGCATCTGAGGGGATGATGCTGATGAGAGGATGATGCTGCTGAGGGGATGTTGCTGCTGAGGTGATGCTGCTGAGGTGATGATGCTGCTGAGAGGATGATACTGCTGAGGGGATGCTGCTGAGGGGTGATGCTGCTGAGATGATGCTGCTGAGGGGATGATACTGCTGAGGTGATGATGCAGCTGCTGAGGTGATGATGCTGCTGAGGTGATGACGCTGCTGAGGGGATGATGCTGCTGAGGTGATGATGCTGCTGAGGTGATGATGCTGCTGAAGTAATGGTGCTGCTGCTGAAGTGATGATGCTGATGATTCGATGATGCTTCTGCTAAGGTGATGATGCTGCTGAGGGGATGATGCTGCTGAGGTAATGATGCTTCTGAGGTGAAGATGCTGCTGAGGGGATGATGATGCTGAGGTGATGATGCTGCTGAGGGGATGATGCTGCTTAGGGGATGATGCTGCTGCTGAGATGATGCTGCTGAGGTGAGGATACAGCTGAGGGGATGCTGCTGAGGGGATGATGCTGCTGAGATGATGCTGCTGAGGGTATGATACTGCTGAGGTGATGATGCAGCTGCTGAGTTGATGATGCTACTGAGGTGATGAGGCTGCTGAGGGGATGATGCTGCTTAGGTGATGATGCTGCTGAGGAGATGATGCTGCTGAGGTGATGATGCTGCTTAGGTGATGATGCTGCTGAGGGGATGATGCTGCTGAGGATTCTGCTGATGAGATGATGCTGCTGAGGGGATGTTGCTGCTGAGGGGATGATGCCTCTGACGTGATAATGCTGCTGAGGTGATGCTGATCCTGAGCTGATGCTGCTGAGGGGATGGTGCTGCTGAGGGGATGATGCTGCTGAGGTAATGGTGCTGCTGAGTGGATGATGCTGCTGAGGTGGTGATGCTGCTGAGGGGATGATGCTGCTGAAGTAATGGTGCTGCTGCTGAGGTGATGATGCTGATGAGGTGATGATGCTGTTGCTGAGGTGATGATGCTGCTGAGGGGATGATGCTGCTAAGGTAATGATGCTGCTGAGGTGATGATGCTGCTGAGGTAATGGAGCTGCTGCTGAGGTTATGGTGCTGATGAGGTGATGATGCTGCTGCTGAGGTGATGATGCTGCTGAGGGGATGATGTTGCTGCTGAGGTGATGATGCTGCTGAGGGGATGATGCTGATGCTGAGGTGATGATGCTGCTGAGGGGATGATACTACTGCTGAGGGGAAGATGCTGCTGAGGTGATGATGCTGCTGCTGAGGTGATTCTGCTGAGGTGATGATACTGCTGAGGGGACGTTGTAGCTGATGTGATGCTGCTGAAGGGATGATGCTGCTGAGGTGATGATGCTGCTTAGGTGATGATGCAGCTGAGGTAATGATGGTGCTGATGTGATGCTGCTGAGGGGATGATGCTGGTTAGGTGATTATGCTTCTGAGTTAAGGATGCTGCTGAGGTGATGCAGCTGAGGGGATGATGCTGATGAGAGGATGATGCTGCTGAGGGTATGTTGCTGCTGAGGTGATGCTGCTGAGGTGGTGATGCTGCTGAGGGGATGATGCTGCTGAAGTAATGGTGCTGCTGCTGAGGTGATGATGCTGATGAGGTGATGATGCTGCTGCTGAGGTGATGATGCTGCTGAGGGAATGATGCTGCTGATGTAAAGATGCTGCTGATTTGATGATGCTGCTGAAGTAATGGTACTGCTGCTGAGGTGATGATGCTGATGACGTGATGATACTGCTGCTGAGGTGATGATGCTGCTGAGGTGATGATGCTGCTGAGGGGTGATGCTGCTGAGGTAATGATGCTGCTGAGGTGAAGATGCTGCTGAGGGGCTGATGATGCTGAGGTGATGATGCTGCTGAGGTGATGATGCTGCTTAGGGGATGATGCTGCTGCTGAGATGATGCTGCCGAGGTGAGGATGCAGCTGAGAGGATGATGCTGCTGAGGGGATGATGCAGCAGCTGAGGTGATGCTGCTGAGGATGTTGCTGAGGTGATGATGCTGCTGCTGAGGGGATGATGCTGCTGAGGTGATGATTCTGCTGAGGTGATGATGATGCTGAGGTGATGATGTTGCTGCTGAGGGGATGATGCTGCTGATGAGGGGAGGATGCTGCAGCTGAGGCGATGGTGCTGCTGAGGGAATGATGCTTCTGCTGAGGGGATGATGCTGCTGAGGTGATGATGCTGCTGAGGTGATGATGCTGCTGAAGTAATGGTGCTGCTGCTGAAGTGATGATGCTGATGATTTGATGATGCTTCTGCTAAGGTGATGATGCTGCTGAGGGGATGATGCTGCTGCGGTAATGATGCTGCTGAGGTGAAGATGCTGCTTAGGGGATGATGCTGCTGCTGAGATGATGCTGCCGAGGTGAGGATGCAGCTGAGAGGATGATGCTGCTGAGGGAATGATGCAGCAGCTGAGGTGATGCTGCTGAGGATGCTGCTGAGGGGATGATGCTGCTGGGGAGGGGATGATGCTGCAGCTGAGGCGATTATGCTGCTGAGGGAATGATGCTTCTGCTGAGGGGATGATGCTGCTGTGGTGATGATGCTGCTGAGGTGATGATGCTGCTGAAGTAATGGTGCTGCTGCTGAAGTGATGATGCTGATGATTTGATGATGCTTCTGTTAAGGTGATGATGCTGCTGATGGGATGATGCTGCGGAGGTAATGATGCTGCTGAGGTGAAGATGCTGCTGTGGGGATGATGATGCTGAGGTGATGATGCTGCTGAGGGGATGATGCTGCTTAGGGGATGATGCTGCTGCTGAGATGATTCTGCTGAGGTGAGGATACAGCTGAGGGGATGCTGCTGAGGGGATGATGCTGCTGAGATGATGCTGCTGAGGGTATGATACTGCTGAGGTGATGATGCAGCTGCTGAGTTGATGATGCTACTGAGGTGATGAGGCTGCTGAGGGGATGATGCTGCTTAGGTGATGATGCTGCTGAGGAGATGATGCTGCTGAGGTGATGATGCTGCTGAGGTGATGATGCTGCTGAGGGGATGATGCTGCTGAGGATTCTGCTGATGAGATGATGCTGCTGAGGGGATGTTGCTGCTGAGGGGATGATGCCTCTGACGTGATAATGCTGCTGAGGTGATGCTGATCCTGAGCTGATGCTGCTGAGGGGATGGTGCTGCTGAGGGGATGATGCTGCTGAGGTGATGATGCTGTTGCTGAGGTGATGATGCTGCTGATTGGATGATGCTGCTGAGGTAATGGTGCTGCTGAGTGGATGATGCTGCTGAGGTGGTGATGCTGCTGAGGGGATGATGCTGCTGAAGTAATGGTGCTGCTGCTGAGGTGATGATGCTGCTGAGGGGATGATGCTGTTGCTGAGGTGATGATGCTGCTGAGGGGATGATGCTGCTGCTGAGGGGATGATGCTGATGCTGAGGTGATGATGCTGCTGAGGGGATGATACTACTGCTGAGGGGAAGATGCTGCTGAGGGGATGATGCTGCTTCGGTAATGGAGCTGCTGCTGAGGTTATGATGCTGATGAGGTGATGATGCTGCTGCTGAGGTGATGATGCTGCTGAGGGGATGATGTTGCTGCTGAGGTGATGATGCTGCTGAGGGGATGATGCTGCTGCTGAGGGGATGATGCTGATGCTGAGGTGATGATGCTGCTGAGGGGATGATACTACTGCTGAGGGGAAGATGCTGCTGAGGGGATGATGCTGATGCTGAGGTGATGATGCTGCTGAGGGGATGATACTACTGCTGAGGGGAAGATGCTGCTGAGGTGATGATGCTGCTGCTGAGGTGATTCTGCTGAGGTGATGATACTGCTGAGGGGATGTTGTAGCTGATGTGATGCTGCTGAAGGGATGATGCTGCTGAGGTGATGATGCTGCTTAGGTGATGATGCAGCTGAGGTAATGATGGTGCTGATGTGATGCTGCTGAGGGGATGATGCTGTTTAGGTGATTATGCTTCTGAGTTAAGGATGCTGCTGAGGTGATGCAGCTGAGGGGATGATGCTGATGAGAGGATGATGCTGCTGAGGGGATGTTGCTGCTGAGGTGATGCTGCTGAGGTGGTGATGCTGCTGAGGGGATGATGCTGCTGAAGTAATGGTGCTGCTGCTGAGGTGATGATGCTGATGAGGTGATGATGCTGCTGCTGAGGTGATGATGCTGCTGAGGGAATGATGCTGCTGATGTAAAGATGCTGCTGATTTGATGATGCTGCTGAAGTAATGGTACTGCTGCTGAGGTGATGATGCTGATGACGTGATGATACTGCTGCTGAGGTGATGATGCTGCTGAGGGGATGGTGCTGCTGAGGTAATGATGCTGCTGAGGTGAAGATGCTGCTGAGGGGATGATGCTGCTGAGGTGATCATGCTGCTTCGGTAATGGAGCTGCTGCTGAGGTTATGATGCTGATGAGGTGATGATGCTGCTGCTGAGGTGATGATGCTGCTGAGGGGATGATTTTGCTGCTGAGGTGGTGATGCTGCTGAGGGGATGATGCTGCTGCTGAGGGGATGATGCTGATGCTGAGCTGATGATGCTGCTGAGGGGATGATACTACTGCTGAGGGGAAGATGCTGCTGAGGTGATGATGCTGCTGCTGAGGTGATTCTGCTGAGGTGATGATACTGCTGAGGGGATGTTGTAGCTGATGTGATGCTGCTGAAGGGATGATGCTGCTGAGGTGATGATGCTGCTTAGGTGATGATGCAGCTGAGGTAATGATGGTGCTGATGTGATGCTGCTGAGGGGATGATGCTGTTTAGGTGATTATGCTTCTGAGTTAAGGATGCTGCTGAGGTGATGCAGCTGAGGGGATGATGCTGATGAGAGGATGATGCTGCTGAGGGGATGTTGCTGCTGAGGTGATGCTGCTGAGGTGGTGATGCTGCTGAGGGGATGATGCTGCTGAAGTAATGGTGCTGCTGCTGAGGTGATGATGATGATGAGGTGATGATGCTGCTGCTGAGGTGATGATGCTGCTGAGGGAATGATGCTGCTGATGTAAAGATGCTGCTGATTTGATGATGCTGCTGAAGTAATGGTACTGCTGTTGAGGTGATGATGCTGATGACGTGATGATACTGCTGCTGAGGTGATGATGCTGCTGAGGGGATGGTGCTGCTGAGGTAATGATGCTGCTGAGGTGAAGATGCTGCTGAGGGGATGATGCTGCTGAGGTGATCATGCTGCTGAGGTGATGATGCTGCTTAGGGGATGATGCTGCTGCTGAGATGATGCTGCCGAGGTGAGGATGCAGCTGAGAGGATGATGCTGCTGAGGGAATGATGCAGCAGCTGAGGTGATGCTGCTGAGGATGCTGCTGAGGGGATGATGCTGCTGGGGAGGGGATGATGCTGCAGCTGAGGCGATTATGCTGCTGAGGGAATGATGCTTCTGCTGAGGTGATGAGCTGCTGAGGTGATGATGCTGCTGAGGTGATGATGCTGCTGAAGTAATGGTGCTGCTGCTGAAGTGATGATGCTGATGTTTTGATGATGCTTCTGTTAAGGTGATGATGCTGCTGATGGGATGATGCTGCGGAGGTAATGATGCTGCTGAGGTGAAGATGCTGCTGAGGGGATGATGATGCTGAGGTGATGATGCTGCTGAGGGGATGATGCTGCTTAAGGTATGATGCTACTGCTGAGATGATGCTGCTGAGGTGAAGATACAGCTGAGGGGATGCTGCTGAGGGGATGATGCTGCTGAGATGATGCTGCTGAGGGTATGATACTGCTGAGGTGATGATGCAGCTGCTGAGTTGATGATGCTGCTGAGGTGATGAGGCTGCTGAGGGGATGATGCTGCTTAGGTGATGATGCTGCTGAAGAGATGATGCTGCTGAGGTGATGATGCTGCTGAGGTGATGATGCTGCTGAGGGGATGATGCTGCTGAGGATTCTGCTGATGAGATGATGCTGCTGAGGGGATGTTGCTGCTGAGGGGATGATGCCTCTGACGTGATAATGCTGCTGAGGTGATGCTGATCCTGAGCTGATGCTGCTGAGGGGATGGTGCTGCTGAGGGGATGATGCTGCTGAGGTAATGGTGCTGCTGAGTGGATGATGCTGCTGAGGTGGTGATGCTGCTGAGGGGATGATGCTGCTGAAGTAATGGTGCTGCTGCTGAGGTGATAATGCTGATGAGGTGATGATGCTGTTGCTGAGGTGATGATGCTGCTGAGGGGATGATGCTGCTAAGGTAATGATGCTGCTGAGGGGATGTTGCTGCTGAGGGGATGATGCCTCTGACGTGATAATGCTGCTGAGGTGATGCTGATCCTGAGCTGATGCTGCTGAGGGGATGGTGCTGCTGAGGGGATGATGCTGCTGAGGTAATGGTGCTGCTGAGTGGATGATGCTGCTGAGGTGGTGATGCTGCTGAGGGGATGATGCTGCTGAAGTAATGGTGCTGCTGCTGAGGTGATGATGCTGATGAGGTGATGATGCTGTTGCTGAGGTGATGATGCTGCTGAGGGGATGATGCTGCTAAGGTAATGATGCTGCTGAGGTGATGATGGTGCTGAGGTAATGGAGCTGCTGCTGAGGTTATGATGCTGATGAGGTGATGATGCTGCTGCTGATTTGATGATGCTGCTGAGGGGATGATGTTGCTGCTGAGGTGATGATGCTGCTGAGGGGATGATGCTGCTGCTGAGGGGATGATGCTGATGCTGAGGTGATGATGCTGCTGAGGGGATGATACTACTGCTGAGGGGAAGATGCTGCTGAGGTGATGTTGCTGCTGCTGAGGTGATTCTGCTGAGGTGATGATACTGCTGAGGGGATGTTGTAGCTGATGTGATGCAGCTGAAGGGATGATGCTGCTGAGGGGATGATGCTGCTGAGGTAATGATGCTGCTGATAGGGTGATGCTGCTGAGGTGAGCGGCTGCTGATGTGATGATGCTGCTGAGGGGATGATGCTGCTGAGGGAATGATGCTGCTGAGGTGATGATGTTGCTGAGGGGATGATGCTGCTGAGGTGATGATGCTGCTGAGGTGATCATGCTGCTGAGATGATGATGCTGCTTAGGGGATGATGCTGCTGCTGAGATGATGCTGCCGAGGTGAGGATGCAGCTGAGAGGATGATGCTGCTGAGGGAATGATGCAGCAGCTGAGGTGATGCTGCTGAGGATGCTGCTGAGGGGATGATGCTGCTGGGGAGGGGATGATGCTGCAGCTGAGGCGATTATGCTGCTGAGGGAATGATGCTTCTGCTGAGGTGATGAGCTGCTGAGGTGATGATGCTGCTGAGGTGATGATGCTGCTGAAGTAATGGTGCTGCTGCTGAAGTGATGATGCTGATGTTTTGATGATGCTTCTGTTAAGGTGATGATGCTGCTGATGGGATGATGCTGCGGAGGTAATGATGCTGCTGAGGTGAAGATGCTGCTGAGGGGATGATGATGCTGAGGTGATGATGCTGCTGAGGGGATGATGCTGCTTAAGGTATGATGCTGCTGCTGAGATGATGCTGCTGAGGTGAAGATACAGCTGAGGGGATGCTGCTGAGGGGATGATGCTGCTGAGATGATGCTGCTGAGGGTATGATACTGCTGAGGTGATGATGCAGCTGCTGAGTTGATGATGCTGCTGAGGTGATGAGGCTGCTGAGGGGATGATGCTGCTTAGGTGATGATGCTGCTAAGGAGATGATGCTGCTGAGGTGATGATGCTGCTGAGGGGATGATGCTGCTGAGGGGATGATGCTGCTGAGGATTCTGCTGATGAGATGATGCTGCTGAGGGGATGTTGCTGCTGAGGGGATGATGCCTCTGACGTGATAATGCTGCTGAGGTGATGCTGATCCTGAGCTGATGCTGCTGAGGGGATGGTGCTGCTGAGGGGATGATGCTGCTGAGGTAATGGTGCTGCTGAGTGGATGATGCTGCTGAGGTGGTGATGCTGCTGAGGGGATGATGCTGCTGAAGTAATGGTGCTGCTGCTGAGGTGATAATGCTGATGAGGTGATGATGCTGTTGCTGAGGTGATGATGCTGCTGAGGGGATGATGCTGCTAAGGTAATGATGCTGCTGAGGGGATGTTGCTGCTGAGGGGATGATGCCTCTGACGTGATAATGCTGCTGAGGTGATGCTGATCCTGAGCTGATGCTGCTGAGGGGATGGTGCTGCTGAGGGGATGATGCTGCTGAGGTAATGGTGCTGCTGAGTGGATGATGCTGCTGAGGTGGTGATGCTGCTGAGGGGATGATGCTGCTGAAGTAATGGTGCTGCTGCTGAGGTGATGATGCTGATGAGGTGATGATGCTGTTGCTGAGGTGATGATGCTGCTGAGGGGATGATGCTGCTAAGGTAATGATGCTGCTGAGGTGATGATGGTGCTGAGGTAATGGAGCTGCTGCTGAGGTTATGATGCTGATGAGGTGATGATGCTGCTGCTGATTTGATGATGCTGCTGAGGGGATGATGTTGCTGCTGAGGTGATGATGCTGCTGAGGGGATGATGCTGCTGCTGAGGGGATGATGCTGATGCTGAGGTGATGATGCTGCTGAGGGGATGATACTACTGCTGAGGGGAAGATGCTGCTGAGGTGATGTTGCTGCTGCTGAGGTGATTCTGCTGAGGTGATGATACTGCTGAGGGGATGTTGTAGCTGATGTGATGCAGCTGAAGGGATGATGCTGCTGAGGGGATGATGCTGCTGAGGTAATGATGCTGCTGATAGGGTGATGCTGCTGAGGTGAGCGGCTGCTGATGTGATGATGCTGCTGAGGGGATGATGCTGCTGAGGGAATGATGCTGCTGAGGTGATGATGTTGCTGAGGGGATGATGCTGCTGAGGTGATGATGCTGCTGAGGGAATGATGCTGCTGAGGTGATGATGCTGCTGAGGGTGATGATGCTGCTGAGGGGATGATGCTGGTGAGGGGATAATGCTGTTTAGGTGTTTATGCTGCTGATTTAAGGATGCTGCTGAGGTGTTGCTGCTGAGGGGATGAAGCTGATGAGCGGGTGATGCTGCTGAGGCGATGATGCTGCTGAGGTGATACTGCTGAGGGGATGATGCTGCTGAGGGAATGATGCTGCTGAGGGGATGCTGCTGAGGGGATGATGCTGCTGAGATGATGCTGCTGAGGGGATGATACTGCTGAGGTGATGATGCAGCTGCTGAGGTGTTGATGCTGCTGAGGTGATGATGCTGCTGAGGGGATTATGCTGCTGAGGTAATGATGCTGCTGAGGGGATGATGCTGCTGAGGGGATGCTGTTGCTGAGGATTCTGCTGAGGTGACGATCCTGCTGAGGTGATGCTGCCGAGGGAAAGATGCTGCTGAGGGTGATGATGCTGCTGAGGTGATGATGCTGCTGAGAGGATGATGCTGCTGAGGGGATGCTGCTGAGGGGATGATGCTGCTGATAAAATGCTGCTGAGGGGATGATACCGCTGAGGTGATGATGCAGCTGCTGAGGTGATGATGCTGCTGAGGTGATGATGCTGCTGTGGGGATGATGCTGCTGAGGTGATGATGCTGCTGTGGGGATGATGCTGCTGCTGAGGTGATGATGCTGCTGCTGAGGGAATGATGCTGCTGAGGGGATGATGCTGCTGCTGAGGGGATGATGCTGCTGTGGGGATGATATTGCTGAGCGAATGCTGCTGCTGAGGAAATGCTGCTGAGGGGATGATGCGGCTTTGGTGATGATGCTGCTGAGGTAGTGCTGCTGCTGAGGTAAAGATGTTGCTGAGGGGATGATGCTGCTTAGATGATGATCCAGCTGAGGTAATGATGCTGCTGATGTGATGCTGCTGAGGGGTTTATGTTGCTTAGGTGATTACGCTGCTGAGTTAAGGATGCTGCTGAGGTGATGCAGCTGAGGGGATGATGCTGCTGAGGTGATGCTGCCGAGGCAATGATGCTGCTGAGATGATTATGCTGCTGAGGGGATGATGCTGCTGAGGTGATGCTGCTGAGGGGATGATGCTGCTGAGGTGATGATGCTGCTGATGTGATGATGCTGCTGAAGTAATGGTGCTGCTGCTGAAGTGATGATGCTGATGATTTGATGATGCTTCTGCTAAGGTGATAATGCTGCTGAGGGGATGATGCTGCTGAGGTAATGATGCTGCTGAGGTGAAGATGCTGCTGAGGGGATGATGATGCTGAGGTGATGATGCTGCTGAGGGGATGATGCTGCTTAGGGGATGATGCTGCTGCTGAGATGATGCTGCTGAGGTGAGGATACTGCTGAGGTTATGCTGCTGAGGGGATGATGCTGCTGAGATGATGCTGCTGAGGGTATGATACTGCTGAGGTGATGATGCAGCTGCTGAGTTGATGATGCTGCTGAGGTGATGAGGCTGCTGAGGGGATGATGCTGCTTAGGTGATGATGCTGCTGAGGAGATGATGCTGCTGAGGTGATGATGCTGCTTAGGTGATGATGCTGCTGAGGGGATGATGCTGCTGAGGATTCTGCTGATGAGATGATGCTGCTGAGGGGATGTTGCTGCTGAGGGGATGATGCCTCTGACGTGATAATGCTGCTGAGGTGATGCTGATCCTGAGCTGATGCTGCTGAGGGGATGGTGCTGCTGAGGGGATGATGCTGCTGAGGTAATGGTGCTGCTGAGTGGATGATGCTGCTAAGGTAATGATGCTGCTGAGGTGATGATGCTGCTGAGGTAATGGAGCTGCTGCTGAGGTTTTGATGCTGATGAGGTGATGATGCTGCTGCTGAGGTGATGATGCTGCTGAGGGGATGATGTTGCTGCTGAGGTGATGATGCTGCTGAGGGGATGATGCTGCTGCTGAGGGGATGATGCTGATGCTGAGGTGATGATGCTGCTGAGGGGATGATGCTACTGCTGAGGGTAAGATGCTGCTGAGGTGACGATGCTGCTGCTGAGGTGATTCTGCTGAGGTGATGATACTGCTGAGGGGATGTTGTAGCTGATGTGATGCTGCTGAAGGGATGATGCTGCTGAGGGGATGATGCTGCTGAGGTAATGATGCTGCTGATAGGGTGATGCTGCTGAGGTGAGCGGCTGCTGATGTGATGATGCTGCTGAGGGGATGATGCTGCTGAGGGAATGATGTTGCTGAGGTGATGATGTTGCTGAAGTGATGCTGCTGAGGGGAAGATGCTGCTGAGGGTGATGATGCTGCTGAGGGGATGATGCTGGTGAGGGGATAATGCTGTTTAGGTGTTTATGCTGCTGATTTAAGGATGCTGCTGAGGTAATGCTGCTGAGGGGATGAAGCTGATGAGCGGGTGATGCTGCTGAGGCGATAATGCTGCTGAGGTGATGCGGCTGAGGTGATGATGCTGCTGAGGGAATGATGCTGCTGAGGGGATGCAGCTGAGGGGATGATGCTGCTGAGATGATGCTGCTGAGGGGATGATACTGCTGAGGTGATGATGCAGCTGCTGAGGTGTTGATGCTGCTGAGGTGATGATGCTGCTGAGGGGATGATGCTGCTGAGGTAATGATGCTGCTGAGGGGATGATGCTGCTGAGGGGATGCTGCTGCTGAGGATTCTGCTGAGGTGACGATCCTGCTGAGGTGATGCTGCCGAGGGAAAGATGCTGCTGAGAGTGATGATGCTGCTGAGGTGATGATGCTGCTGAGAGGATGATGCTGCTGAGGGGAGGCTGCTGAGGGGATGATGCTGCTGATAAAATGCTGCTGAGGGGATGATACCGCTGAGGTGATGATGCAGCTGCTGAGGTGATGATGCTGCTGAGGTGATGATGCTGCTGTGGGGATGATGCTGCTGAGGTGATGATGCTGCTGCTGAGGGAATGATGTTGCTGAGGGGATGATGCTGCTGCTGAGGGGATGATGCTGCTGTGGGGATGATATTGCTGAGCGAATGCTGCTGCTGAGGTGATGCTGCTGAGGGGATGATGCGGCTTTGGTGATGATGCTGCTGAGGTAGTGCTGCTGCTGAGGTAAAGATGTTGCTGATGTGATGCTGCTGAGTGGATTATGTTGCTTAGGTGATTACGCTGCTGAGTTAAGGATGCTGCTGAGGTGATGCAGCTGAGGGGATGATGCTGATGAGAGGATGATGCTGCTGAGGGGATGTTGCTGCTGAGGTGATGCTGCTGAGGTGATGATGCTGCTGAGAGGATGATACTGCTGAGGGGATGCTGCTGAGGGGTGATGCTGCTGAGATGATGCTGCTGAGGGGATGATGCTGCTGAGGGGATGCTGCTGCTGAGGATTCTGCTGAGGTGACGATCCTGCTGAGGTGATGCTGCCGAGGGAAAGATGCTGCTGAGAGTGATGATGCTGCTGAGGTGATGATGCTGCTGAGAGGATGATGCTGCTGAGGGGAGGCTGCTGAGGGGATGATGCTGCTGATAAAATGCTGCTGAGGGGATGATACCGCTGAGGTGATGATGCAGCTGCTGAGGTGATGATGCTGCTGAGGTGATGATGCTGCTGAGGGGATGATGCTGCTGAGGTGATGATGCTGCTGCTGAGGGAATGATGTTGCTGAGGGGATGATGCTGCTGCTGAGGGGATGATGCTGCTGTGGGGATGATATTGCTGAGCGAATGCTGCTGCTGAGGTGATGCTGCTGAGGGGATGATGCGGCTTTGGTGATGATGCTGCTGAGGTAGTGCTGCTGCTGAGGTAAAGATGTTGCTGATGTGATGCTGCTGAGTGGATTATGTTGCTTAGGTGATTACGCTGCTGAGTTAAGGATGCTGCTGAGGTGATGCAGCTGAGGGGATGATGCTGATGAGAGGATGATGCTGCTGAGGGGATGTTGCTGCTGAGGTGATGCTGCTGAGGTGATGATGCTGCTGAGAGGATGATACTGCTGAGGGGATGCTGCTGAGGGGTGATGCTGCTGAGATGATGCTGCTGAGGGGATGATAATGCTGAGGTGATGATGCAGCTGCTGAGGTGATGATGCTTCTGAGGTGATGACTCTGCTGAGGGGATGATGCTGCTGAGTTGATGCTGCTGAGGGGATGATGCTGCTGAGGTGATGATGCTGCTGAGGTGATGATGCTGCTGAGGATTCCGCTGAGGTGATGATGCTGCTGAGGGGATGTTGCTTATGAGGGGATGATGCCTCTGACGTGATGATGCTGCTGAGGTGATGCTGATCCTGAGCTGATGCTGCTGAGGGTATGATGCTGCTGAGGGGATGATGCTGCTGAGGTGGTGATGCTGCTGAGTTAAGGATGCTGCTGAGGTGATGCTGCTGAGGGGATGATGCTGATCAGCGGATGATGCTACTGAGGCGATGATGCTGCTGAGTTGATGCTGCTGAGGTGATGATGCTGCTGAGAGGATGATGCTGCTGAGGGAATGCTGCTGAGGGGATGTTGCTGCTGAGGTGATGATGCAGCTGCTGAGTTGATGATGCTGCTGAGGTGATGATGCTGCTGACGGGATGATGCTGGTGAGGTGATGATGCCGCTGAGGGCATGATGCTGCTGTGGATTCTGCTGAGGTGATGATACTGCTGAGGGAATGTTGCTGCTGAGGGGATGATGCCTCTGAGGTGATGATGCTGATCCTGAGCTGATGCTGCTGAGGGGATGATGCTGCTGCTGAGGGGATGATGCTGCTGAGGGGATGATGCTGCTGCCCAGGGGGATGATGCTGCTGAGGGGATGATATTGCTGAGCGGATGCTGCTGCTGAGGTGATGCTGCTGAAGGGATGATGCTGCTTAGGTGATGATGCTGCAGAGGTAGTGATGCTGCTCAGGTAATGATGCTGCTGAGGGGATGATGCTGCTTAGGTGATGATGTAGCTGAGGTAATGATGCTGCTGATGTGATGCTGCTGAGGGGATGATGCTGCTGAGGATTCTGCTGATGTGCTGATGCTGCTGAGGGGATGTTGCTGCCGAGGGGATGATGACTCTGACGTGATAATGCTGCTGAGGTGATGCTGATCCTGAGCTGATGCTGCTGAGGGGATGGTGCTGCTGAGGGGATGATGCTGCTGAGTTAGTGGTGCTGCTGAGGGGATGATGCTGCTGAGGTGGTGATGCTGCTGAGGGGATGATGCTGCTGAAGTAATGGTGCTGCTGCTGAGGTGATGATGCTGATGAGGTGATGATGCTGTTGCTGAGGTGATGATGCTGCTGAGGGGATGATGCTGCTGAAGTAATGGTGCTGCTGCTGAGGTGATGATGCTGATGAGGTGATGATGCTGCTGCTGAGGTGATGATGCTGCTGAGGGAATGATGCTGCTGATGTAAAGATGCTGCTGATTTGATGATGCTGCTGAAGTCATGGTACTGCCGCTGAGGTGATGATGCTGATGACGTGATGATACTGCTGCTGAGGTGATGATGCTGCTGAGGTGATGATGCTGCTGAGGGGTGATGCTGCTGAGGTAATGATGCTGCTGAGGTGAAGATGCTGCTGAGGTGATGATGCTGCTGAGGTGATGATGCTGCTGAGGTGATGATGCTGCTTAGGGGATGATGCTGCTGCTGAGATGATGCTGCCGAGGTGAGGATGCAGCTGAGAGGATGATGTTGCTGAGGGAATGATGCAGCAGCTGAGGTGATGCTGCTGAGGATGCTGCTGAGGGGATGATGCTGCTGGGGAGGGGATGATGCTGCAGCTGAGGCGATTATGCTGCTGAGGGAATGATGCTTCTGCTGAAGGGATGATGCTGCTGAGGTGATGATGCTGCTGAGGTGATGATGCTGCTGAAGTAATGGAGCTGCTGCCTAAGTGATGATGCTGATGATTTGATGATGCGTCTGCTAAGGTGATGATGCTGCTGAGGGGATGATGCTGCTGAGGGGATGATGCTTCTGAGGATTCTGCTGATGAGATGATGCTGCTGAGGGGATGTTGCTGCTGAGGGGATGATGCCTCTGACGTGATAATGCTGCTGAGGTGATGCTGATCCTGAGCTGATGCTGCTGAGGGGATGGTGCTGCTGAGGGGATGATGCTGCTGAGGTAATGGTGCTGCTGAGTGGATGATGCTGCTGAGGTGGTGATGCTGCTGAGGGGATGATGCTGCTGAAGTAATGGTGCTGCTGCTGAGGTGATGATGCTGATGAGGTGATGATGCTGTTGCTGAGGCGATGATGCTGCTGAGGGGATGATGCTGCTAAGGTAATGATGCTGCTGAGGTGATGATGCTGCTGAGGTAATGGAGCTGCTGCTGAGGTTATGATGCTGATGAGGTGATGATGCTGCTGCTGTGGTGATGCTGATCCTGAGCTGATGCTGCTGAGGGGATGATGCTGCTGCTGAGGGGATGATGCTGCTGAGGGGATGATGCTGCTGCCCGGGGGGATGATGCTGCTGAGGGGATGATATTGCTGAGCGGATGCTGCTGCTGAGGTGATGCTGCTGAAGGGATGATGCTGCTTAGGTGATGATGCTGCAGAGGTAGTGATGCTGCTCAGGTAATGATGCTGCTGAGGGGATGATGCTGCTTAAGTGATGATGTAGCTGAGGTAATGATGCTGCTGATGTGATGCTGCTGAGGTGATGATGCTGCTGAGGATTCTGCTGATGTGATGATGCTGCTGAGGGGATGTTGCTGCCGAGGGGATGATGCCTCTGACGTGATAATGCTGCTGAGGTGATGCTGATCCTGAGCTGATGCTGCTGAGGGGATGGTGCTGCTGAGGGGATGATGCTGCTGAGTTAGTGGTGCTGCTGAGGGGATGATGCTGCTGAGGTGGTGATGCTGCTGAGGGGATGATGCTGCTGAAGTAATGGTGCTGCTGCTGAGGTGATGATGCTGATGAGGTGATGATGCTGATGCTGAGGTGATGATGCTGCTGAGGGGATGATGCTGCTGAAGTAATGGTGCTGCTGCTGAGGTGATGATGCTGATGAGGTGATGATGCTGCTGCTGCGGTGATGATGCTGCTGAGGGAATGATGCTGCTGATGTAAAGATGCTGCTGATTTGATGATGCTGCTGAAGTCATGGTACTGCCGCTGAGGTGATGATGCTGATGACGTGATGATACTGCTGCTGAGGTGATGATGCTGCTGAGGTGATGATGCTGCTGAGGGGTGATGCTGCTGAGGTAATGATGCTGCTGAGGTGAAGATGCTGCTGAGGCGATGATGCTGCTGAGGTGATGATGCTGCTGAGGTGATGATGCTGCTTAGGGGATAATGCTGCTGCTGAGATGATGCTGCCGAGGTGAGGATGCAGCTGAGAGGATGATGTTGCTGAGGGAATGATGCAGCAGCTGAGGTGATGCTGCTGAGGATGTTGCTGAGGGGATGATGCTGCTGGGGAGGGGATGATGCTGCAGCTGAGGCGATTATGCTGCTGAGGGAATGATGCTTCTGCTGAAGGGATGATGCTGCTGAGGTGATGATGCTGCTGAGGTGATGATGCTGCTGAAGTAATGGAGCTGCTGCCTAAGTGATGATGCTGATGATTTGATGATGCGTCTGCTAAGGTGATGATGCTGCTGAGGGGATGATGCTGCTCAGGGGATGATGCTTCTGAGGATTCTGCTGATGAGATGATGCTGCTGAGGGGATGTTGCTGCTGAGGGGATGATGCCTCTGACGTGATAATGCTGCTGAGGTGATGCTGATCCTGAGCTGATGCTGCTGAGGGGATGGTGCTGCTGAGGGGATGATGCTGCTGAGTTAGTGGTGCTGCTGAGGGGATGATGCTGCTGAGTTGGTGATGCTGCTGAGGGGATGATGCTGCTGAAGTAATGGTGCTGCTGCTGAGGTGATGATGCTGATGAGGTGATGATGCTGTTGCTGAGGTGATGATGCTGCTGAGGGGATGATGCTGCTGAAGTAATGGTGCTGCTGCTGAGGTGATGATGCTGATGAGGTGATGATGCTGCTGCTGAGGTGATGATGCTGCTGAGGGAATGATGCTGCTGATGTAAAGATGCTGCTGATTTGATGATGCTGCTGAAGTCATGGTACTGCCGCTGAGGTGATGATGCTGATGACGTGATGATACTGCTGCTGAGGTGATGATGCTGCTGAGGTGATGATGCTGCTGAGGGGTGATGCTGCTGAGGTAATGATGCTGCTGAGGTGAAGATGCTGCTGAGGTGATGATGCTGCTGAGGTGATGATGCTGCTGAGGTGATGATGCTGCTTAGGGGATGATGCTGCTGCTGAGATGATGCTGCCGAGGTGAGGATGCAGCTGAGAGGATGATGTTGCTGAGGGAATGATGCAGCAGCTGAGGTGATGCTGCTGAGGATGCTGCTGAGGGGATGATGCTGCTGGGGAGGGGATGATGCTGCAGCTGAGGCGATTATGCTGCTGAGGGAATGATGCTTCTGCTGAAGGGATGATGCTGCTGAGGTGATGATGCTGCTGAGGTGATGATGCTGCTGAAGTAATGGAGCTGCTGCCTAAGTGATGATGCTGATGATTTGATGATGCGTCTGCTAAGGTGATGATGCTGCTGAGGGGATGATGCTGCTGAGGGTATGATGCTTCTGAGGATTCTGCTGATGAGATGATGCTGCTGAGGGGATGTTGCTGCTGAGGGGATGATGCCTCTGACGTGATAATGCTGCTGAGGTGATGCTGATCCTGAGCTGATGCTGCTGAGGGGATGGTGCTGCTGAGGGGATGATGCTGCTGAGGTAATGGTGCTGCTGAGTGGATGATGCTGCTGAGGTGGTGATGCTGCTGAGGGGATGATGCTGCTGAAGTAATGGTGCTGCTGCTGAGGTGATGATGCTGATGAGGTGATGATGCTGTTGCTGAGGCGATGATGCTGCTGAGGGGATGATGCTGCTAAGGTAATGATGCTGCTGAGGTGATGATGCTGCTGAGGTAATGGAGCTGCTGCTGAGGTTATGATGCTGATGAGGTGATGATGCTGCTGCTGAGGTGATGCTGATCCTGAGCTGATGCTGCTGAGGGGATGATGCTGCTGCTGAGGGGATGATGCTGCTGAGGGGATGATGCTGCTGCCCGGGGGGATGATGCTGCTGAGGGGATGATATTGCTGAGCGGATGCTGCTGCTGAGGTGATGCTGCTGAAGGGATGATGCTGCTTAGGTGATGATGCTGCAGAGGTAGTGATGCTGCTCAGGTAATGATGCTGCTGAGGGGATGATGCTGCTTAAGTGATGATGTAGCTGAGGTAATGATGCTGCTGATGTGATGCTGCTGAGGGGATGATGCTGCTGAGGATTCTGCTGATGTGATGATGCTGCTGAGGGGATGTTGCTGCCGAGGGGATGATGCCTCTGACGTGATAATGCTGCTGAGGTGATGCTGATCCTGAGCTGATGCTGCTGAGGGGATGGTGCTGCTGAGGGGATGATGCTGCTGAGTTAGTGGTGCTGCTGAGGGGATGATGCTGCTGAGGTGGTGATGCTGCTGAGGGGATGATGCTGCTGAAGTAATGGTGCTGCTGCTGAGGTGATGATGCTGATGAGGTGATGATGCTGTTGCTGAGGTGATGATGCTGCTGAGGGGATGATGCTGCTGAAGTAATGGTGCTGCTGCTGAGGTGATGATGCTGATGAGGTGATGATGCTGCTGCTGCGGTGATGATGCTGCTGAGGGAATGATGCTGCTGATGTAAAGATGCTGCTGATTTGATGATGCTGCTGAAGTCATGGTACTGCCGCTGAGGTGATGATGCTGATGACGTGATGATACTGCTGCTGAGGTGATGATGCTGCTGAGGTGATGATGCTGCTGAGGGGTGATGCTGCTGAGGTAATGATGCTGCTGAGGTGAAGATGCTGCTGAGGCGATGATGCTGCTGAGGTGATGATGCTGCTGAGGTGATGATGCTGCTTAGGGGATGATGCTGATGCTGAGATGATGCTGCCGAGGTGAGGATGCAGCTGAGAGGATGATGTTGCTGAGGGAATGATGCAGCAGCTGAGGTGATGCTGCTGAGGATGCTGCTGAGGGGATGATGCTGCTGGGGAGGGGATGATGCTGCAGCTGAGGCGATTATGCTGCTGAGGGAATGATGCTTCTGCTGAAGGGATGATGCTGCTGAGGTGATGATGCTGCTGAGGTGATGATGCTGCTGAAGTAATGGAGCTGCTGCCTAAGTGATGATGCTGATGATTTGATGATGCGTCTGCTAAGGTGATGATGCTGCTGAGGGGATGATGCTGCTGAGGTAATGATACTGCTGAGGTGAAGATGCTGCTGAGGGGATGATGATGCTGAGGTGATGATGCTGGTGAGGGGATGATGCTGCTTAGGGGATGATGCTGCTGCTGAGATGATTCTGCTGAGGTGAGGATACAGCTGAGGGGATGCTGCTGAGGGGATGATGCTGCTGAGATGATGCTGCTGAGGGTATGATACTGCTGAGGTGATGATGCAGCTGCTGAGTTGATGATGCTGCTGAGGTGATGAGGCTGCTGAGGGGATGATGCTGCTTAGGTGATGATGCTGCTGAGGACACGATGCTGCTGAGGTGATGATGCTGCTGAGGTGATGATGCTGCTGAGGGGATGATGCTGCTGAGGATTCTGCTGATGAGATGCTGCTGCTGAGGGGATGTTGCTGCTGAGGGGATGATGCCTCTGACGTGATAATGCTGCTGAGGTGATGCTGATCCTGAGCTGATGCTGCTGAGGGGATGGTGCTGCTGAGGGGATGATGCTGCTGAGGTAATGGTGCTGCTGAGTGGATGATGCTGCTGAGGTGGTGATGCTGCTGAGGGGATGATTCTGCTGAAGTAATGGTGCTGCTGCTGAGGTGATGATGCTGATGAGGCGATGATGCTGTTGCTGAGGTCATGATGCTGCTGAGGGGATGATGCTGCTAGGGTAATGATGCTGCTGAGGTGATGATGCTGCTGAAGTAATGGTGCCGCTGCTGAGGTGTTGATGCTGATGAGGTGATGATGCTGCTGCTGAGGTGATCATGCTGATGAGGTGATGGTGCTGCTGAGGGGATGATGCTGCTGAGGTAATGATGCTGCTGAGGTGAAGATGCTGCTGAGGGGATGATGCTGCTGAGGTGATGATGCTGCTGAGGTGATGATGCTGCTTAGGGGATGATGCTGCTGCTGAGATGATGCTGCCGAGGTGAGGATGCAGCTGAGGGGATGATGCTGCTGAGGGGATGATGCAGCAGCTGAGGTGATGCTGCTGAGGATGTTGCAGAGGTGATGATGCTGCTGCTGAGGGGATGATGCTGCTGAGGTGATGATTCTGCTGTGGTGATGATGATGCTGAGGTGATGATGTTGCTGCTGAGGGGATGATGCTGCTGATGAGGGGAGGATGCTGCAGCTGAGGCGATGATGCTGCTGAGGGAATGATGCTTCTGCTGAGGGGATGATGCTGCTGAGGTGATGATGCTGCTGAGGTGATGATGCTGCTGAAGTAATGGCGCTGCTGCTGAAGTGATGATGCTGATGATTTGATGATGCTTCTGCTAAGGTGATGATGCTGCTGAGGGGATGATGCTGCTGAGGTAATGATGCTGCTGAGGTGAAGATGCTGCTGAGGGGATGATGATGCTGAGGTGATGATGCTGCTGAGGGGATGATGCTGCTGAGGGGATGCTGCTGAGGGGATGATGCTGCTGAGATGATGCTGCTGAGGGGATGATACTGCTGAGGTGACGATGCAGCTGCTGAGGTGATGATGCTGCTGAGGTGATGATGCTGCTGAGGGGATGATGCTGCTGAGGTGATGATGCTGCTGAGGGGATGATGCTGCTGAGGTGATGATGCTGCTGCTGAGGGGATGATGCTGCTGAGGATTCTGCTGAAGTGATGATGCTGCTGAGGGGATGTTGCTGCTGAGGGGATGATGCCTCTGACGTGATAATGCTGCTGAGGTGATGCTGATCCTGAGCTGATGCTGCTGAGGGGATGGTGCTGCTGAGTGGATGATGCTGCTGAGGTAATGGTGCTGCTGAGGGGATGATGCTGCTGAGGTGGTGATGCTGCTGAGGGGATGATGCTGCTGAAGTAATGGTGCTGCTGCTGAGGTGATGATGCTGATGAGGTGATGATGCTGTTGCTGAGGTGATGATGTTGCTGAGGGGATGATGCTGCTAAGGTAATGATGCTGCTGAGGTGATGATTCTGCTGAAGTAATGGTGCCGCTGCTGAGGTGTTGATGCTGATGAGGCGATGATGCTGCTAGGTTCTGATGCGGATGAGGTGATGGTGCTGCTGAGGGGATGATGCTGCTGAAGTAATGGTGCTGCTGCTGAGGTGATGATGCTGATGAGGTGATGATGCTGTTGCTGAGGTGATGATGCTGCTGAGGGGATGATGCTGCTGAAGTAATGGTGCTGCTGCTGAGGTGATGATGCTGATGAGGTGATGATGCTGCTGCTGAGGTGATGATGCTGCTGAGGGAATGATGCTGCTGATGTAAAGATGCTGCTGATTTGATGATGCTGCTGAAGTCATGGTACTGCCGCTGAGGTGATGATGCTGATGACGTGATGATACTGCTGCTGAGGTGATGATGCTGCTGAGGTGATGATGCTGCTGAGGGGTGATGCTGCTGAGGTAATGATGCTGCTGAGGTGAAGATGCTGCTGAGGTGATGATGCTGCTGAGGTGATGATGCTGCTGAGGTGATGATGCTGCTTAGGGGATGATGCTGCTGCTGAGATGATGCTGCCGAGGTGAGGATGCAGCTGAGAGGATGATGTTGCTGAGGGAATGATGCAGCAGCTGAGGTGATGCTGCTGAGGATGCTGCTGAGGGGATGATGCTGCTGGGGAGGGGATGATGCTGCAGCTGAGGCGATTATGCTGCTGAGGGAATGATGCTTCTGCTGAAGGGATGATGCTGCTGAGGTGATGATGCTGCTGAGGTGATGATGCTGCTGAAGTAATGGAGCTGCTGCCTAAGTGATGATGCTGATGATTTGATGATGCGTCTGCTAAGGTGATGATGCTGCTGAGGGGATGATGCTGCTGAGGGTATGATGCTTCTGAGGATTCTGCTGATGAGATGATGCTGCTGAGGGGATGTTGCTGCTGAGGGGATGATGCCTCTGACGTGATAATGCTGCTGAGGTGATGCTGATCCTGAGCTGATGCTGCTGAGGGGATGGTGCTGCTGAGGGGATGATGCTGCTGAGGTAATGGTGCTGCTGAGTGGATGATGCTGCTGAGGTGGTGATGCTGCTGAGGGGATGATGCTGCTGAAGTAATGGTGCTGCTGCTGAGGTGATGATGCTGATGAGGTGATGATGCTGTTGCTGAGGCGATGATGCTGCTGAGGGGATGATGCTGCTAAGGTAATGATGCTGCTGAGGTGATGATGCTGCTGAGGTAATGGAGCTGCTGCTGAGGTTATGATGCTGATGAGGTGATGATGCTGCTGCTGAGGTGATGCTGATCCTGAGCTGATGCTGCTGAGGGGATGATGCTGCTGCTGAGGGGATGATGCTGCTGAGGGGATGATGCTGCTGCCCGGGGGGATGATGCTGCTGAGGGGATGATATTGCTGAGCGGATGCTGCTGCTGAGGTGATGCTGCTGAAGGGATGATGCTGCTTAGGTGATGATGCTGCAGAGGTAGTGATGCTGCTCAGGTAATGATGCTGCTGAGGGGATGATGCTGCTTAAGTGATGATGTAGCTGAGGTAATGATGCTGCTGATGTGATGCTGCTGAGGGGATGATGCTGCTGAGGATTCTGCTGATGTGATGATGCTGCTGAGGGGATGTTGCTGCCGAGGGGATGATGCCTCTGACGTGATAATGCTGCTGAGGTGATGCTGATCCTGAGCTGATGCTGCTGAGGGGATGGTGCTGCTGAGGGGATGATGCTGCTGAGTTAGTGGTGCTGCTGAGGGGATGATGCTGCTGAGGTGGTGATGCTGCTGAGGGGATGATGCTGCTGAAGTAATGGTGCTGCTGCTGAGGTGATGATGCTGATGAGGTGATGATGCTGTTGCTGAGGTGATGATGCTGCTGAGGGGATGATGCTGCTGAAGTAATGGTGCTGCTGCTGAGGTGATGATGCTGATGAGGTGATGATGCTGCTGCTGCGGTGATGATGCTGCTGAGGGAATGATGCTGCTGATGTAAAGATGCTGCTGATTTGATGATGCTGCTGAAGTCATGGTACTGCCGCTGAGGTGATGATGCTGATGACGTGATGATACTGCTGCTGAGGTGATGATGCTGCTGAGGTGATGATGCTGCTGAGGGGTGATGCTGCTGAGGTAATGATGCTGCTGAGGTGAAGATGCTGCTGAGGCGATGATGCTGCTGAGGTGATGATGCTGCTGAGGTGATGATGCTGCTTAGGGGATGATGCTGATGCTGAGATGATGCTGCCGAGGTGAGGATGCAGCTGAGAGGATGATGTTGCTGAGGGAATGATGCAGCAGCTGAGGTGATGCTGCTGAGGATGCTGCTGAGGGGATGATGCTGCTGGGGAGGGGATGATGCTGCAGCTGAGGCGATTATGCTGCTGAGGGAATGATGCTTCTGCTGAAGGGATGATGCTGCTGAGGTGATGATGCTGCTGAGGTGATGATGCTGCTGAAGTAATGGAGCTGCTGCCTAAGTGATGATGCTGATGATTTGATGATGCGTCTGCTAAGGTGATGATGCTGCTGAGGGGATGATGCTGCTGAGGTAATGATACTGCTGAGGTGAAGATGCTGCTGAGGGGATGATGATGCTGAGGTGATGATGCTGGTGAGGGGATGATGCTGCTTAGGGGATGATGCTGCTGCTGAGATGATTCTGCTGAGGTGAGGATACAGCTGAGGGGATGCTGCTGAGGGGATGATGCTGCTGAGATGATGCTGCTGAGGGTATGATACTGCTGAGGTGATGATGCAGCTGCTGAGTTGATGATGCTGCTGAGGTGATGAGGCTGCTGAGGGGATGATGCTGCTTAGGTGATGATGCTGCTGAGGACACGATGCTGCTGAGGTGATGATGCTGCTGAGGTGATGATGCTGCTGAGGGGATGATGCTGCTGAGGATTCTGCTGATGAGATGCTGCTGCTGAGGGGATGTTGCTGCTGAGGGGATGATGCCTCTGACGTGATAATGCTGCTGAGGTGATGCTGATCCTGAGCTGATGCTGCTGAGGGGATGGTGCTGCTGAGGGGATGATGCTGCTGAGGTAATGGTGCTGCTGAGTGGATGATGCTGCTGAGGTGGTGATGCTGCTGAGGGGATGATGCTGCTGAAGTAATGGTGCTGCTGCTGAGGTGATGATGCTGATGAGGTGATGATGCTGTTGCTGAGGTGATGATGCTGCTGAGGGGATGATGCTGCTAAGGTAATGATGCTGCTGAGGTGATGATGCTGCTGAGGTAATGGAGCTGCTGCTGAGGTTATGATGCTAATGAGGTGATGATGCTGCTGCTGAGGTGATGATGCTGCTGAGAGGATTATGTTGCTGCTGAGGTGATGATGCTGCTGAGGGGATGATGCTGCTGCTGAGGGGATGATGCTGATGCTGAGGTGATGATGGTGCTGAGGGGATGATACTACTGCTGAGGGGAAGATGCTGCTGAGGTGATGATGCTGCTGCTGAGGTGATTCTGCTGAGGTGATGATACTGCTGAGGGGATGTTGTAGCTGATGTGATGCTGCTGAGGGGATGATGCTGCTGTGGTAATGATGCTGCTGATAGGGTGATGCTGCTTAGGTGAGCGGCTGCTGATGTGATGATGCTGCTGAGGGGATGATGCTGCTGAGGGAATGATGCTGCTGAGGTGATGATGTTGCTGAAGTGATGATGCTGCTGAGGTGATGATGCTGCTGAGGGAATGATGCTGCTGAGGTGATGATGCTGCTGAGGTGATGCTGCTGAGGGGAAGATGCTGCTGAGGGTGATGATGCTGCTGAGGGGATGATGCTGGTGAGGGGATAATGCTGTTTAGGTGTTTATGCTGCTGATTTAAGGATGCTGCTGAGGTTATGCTGCTGAGGGGATGAAGCTGATGAGCGGGTGATGCTGCTGAGGCGATGATGCTGCTGAGGTGATGCTGCTGAGGTGATGATGCTGCTGAGGGAATGATGCTGCTGAGGGGATGCTGCTGAGGGGATGATGCTGCTGAGATGATGCTGCTGAGGGGATGATACTGCTGAGGTGATGATGCTGCTGAGGTGATGATGCTGCTGAGGGGATGATGCTGCTGAGGTAATGATGCTGCTGAGGGGATGATGCTGCTGAGGGGATGCTGCTGCTTAGGATTCTGCTGAGGTGACGATCCTGCTGAGGTGATGCTGCCGAGGGAAAGATGCTGCTGAGGGTGATGATGCTGCTGAGGTGATGATGCTGCTGAGAGGATGATGCTGCTGTGGGGAGGCTGCTGAGGGGATGATGCTTCTGATAAAATGCTGCTGAAGGGATGATACCGCTGAGGTGATGATGCAGCTGCTGAGGTTATCATGCTGCTGAGGTGATGATGCTGCTCAGGGGATGATGTTGCTGAGGTGATGATGCTGCTGAGGGGATGATGCTGCTGCTGAGGTGATGATGCTGCTGCTGAGGGAATGATGCTGCTGAGGGGATGATGCTGCTGCTTAGGGAATGATGCTGCTGAGTGGATGATATTGCTGAGCGAATGCTGCTGCTGGGGTGATGCTGCTGAGCGGATGATGCGGCTTAGGTGATGATGCTGATGAGGTAGTGCTGCTGCTGAGGTAAAGATGTTGCTGAGGGGATGATGCTGCTTAGATGATGATGCAGCTGAGGTAATGATGCTGCTGATGTGATGCTGCTGAGTGGATGATGTTGCTTAGGTGATTACACTGCTGAGTTAAGGATGCTGCTGAGGTGATGCAGCTGAGGGGATGATGCTGATGAGAGGATGATGCTGCTGAGGGGAAGTTGTTGCTGAGGTGATGCTGCTGAGGTGATGATGCTGCTGAGAGGATGATACTGCTGAGGGGATGCTGCTGAGGGGTGATGCTGCTGGGATGATGCTGCTGAGGGGATGATACTGCTGAGGTGATGATGCAGCTGCTGTGGTGATGATGCTGCTGAGGTGATGATGCTGCTGAGGGGATGATGCTGCTGAGGTGATTCTCCTGAGGGGATGATGCTGCTGAGGTGATGATGCTGCTGAGGTGATGATGCTGCTGAGGATTCTGCTGAGGTGATGATGCTGCTGAGGGGATGTTGCTGCTGAGGGGATGATGCCTCTGACGTGATGATGCTGCTGAGGTGATGCTGATCCTGAGCTGAAGCTGCCTAGGGTATGATGCTGCTGAGGGGATGATGCTGCTGAGGTGGTGATGCTGCTGAGTTAAGGATGCTGCTGAGGTGATGCTGCTGAGGGGATGATGCTGATGAGCGGATGATGCTACTGAGGCGATGATGCTGCTGAGTTGATGCTGCTGAGGTGATGATGCTGCTGAGAGGATGATGCTGCTGAGGGGATGCTGCTGAAGGGATGATGCTGCTGAGGTGATGATGCAGCTGCTGAGGTGATGATGCTGCTGAGGTGATGATGCTGCTGAGGGGATGATGCTGCTGAGGTGATGATGCCGCTGAGGGCATGATGCTGCTGTGGATTCTGCTGAGGTGATGATGCTGCTGAGGGAATGTTGCTGCTGAGGGGATGATGCCTCTGAGGTGATGATGCTGCTGAGGTGATGCTGATCCTGAGCTGATGCTGCTGAGGGGATGATGCTGCTGCTGAGGGGATGATGCTGCTGAGGGGATGATGCTGCTGCTGGGGGGATGATGCTGCTGAGGGGATGATATTGCTGAGCGGATGCTGCTGCTGAGGTGATGCTGCTGAAGGGATGATGCTGCTTAGGTGATGATGCTGCTGAGGTAGTGATGCTGCTGAGGTAATGATGCTGCTGAGGGGATGATGCTGCTTAGGTGATGATGCAGCTGAGGTAATGATGCTGCTGATGTGATGCTGCTGAGGGGATGATGCTGCTTAGGTGATTATGCTTCTGAGTAAAGGATGCTGCTGAGGTGATGCAGCTGAGGGGATGATGCTGATGAGAGGATGATGCTGCTGAGGTGATGTTGCTGCTGAGGGGATGATGCTGCTAAGCTAATGATGTTGCTGAGTTGATGATGCTGCTGAAGTAATGGTGCTGCTGCTGAGGTGATGATGCTGCTGAGGGGATGATACTGCTGAGGTGATGATGCAGCTGCTGAGTTGATGATCCTGCTGAGGTAATAATGCTGCTGAGGCGAAGATGCTGCTGAGGGGATGATGCTGCTCATGGCATCATGCTGATGAGGGGATGATGCTGCTTAGGTGATTTTGCTGCTGAGGTAAGGATGCTGCTGAGGTGATGCTGCTGAGGGGATGATGCTGATGAGCGGATGATGCTACTGAGGCGATGATGATGCTGAGTTGATGCTGCTGAGGTGATGCTGCTGCTGAGAGGATGATGCTGCTTAGGGGATGTTGCTGAGGGGATGATGCTGCTGAGATGATGATGCAGCTGCTGAGGTGATGATGCTGCTGAGGTGATGATGCTGCTGAGGGGATGATGCTGCTGAGGTGATGATGCCGCTGAGGGGATGATGCTGCTGAGGGGATGATGCTGGTTAGGTGATTATGCTTCTGAGTTAAGGATGCTGCTGATTTGATGCAGCTGAGGTAATGATACTGCTGATGTGATGCTGCTGAGGGGATGATGCTGGTTAGGTGATTATGCTTCTGAGTTAAGGATGCTGCTGAGGTGATGCAGCTGAGGGGATGATGCTAATGAGAGGATGATGCTCTGAGGGGATGTTGCTGCTGAGGTGATGCTGCTGAGGTGGTGATGCTGCTGAGGGGATCATGCTGCTGAAGTAATGGTGCTGCTGCTGAGGTGATGATGCTGATGAGGTGATGATGCTGCTGCTGAGGTGATGATGCTGCTGAGGGAATGATGCTGCTGATGTAAAGATGCTGCTGGTTTGATGATGCTGCTGAAGTAATGGTGCTGCTGCTGAGGTGATGATGCTGATGACATGATGATGCTGCTGCTGAGGTGATGACGCTGCTGAAGTGATGATGCTGCTGAGGGGTGATCCTGCTGAGGTAATGATGCTGCTGAGGTGAAGATGCTGCTGAGTGAGGATGCAGCTGAGAGGATGATGCTGCTGAGGGGATGATGCAGCAGCTGAGGTGATGCTGCTGAGGATGTTGCTGAGGTGATGATGCTGCTGGGGTGGGGTTGATGCTGCTGAGGTGATGATTCTGCTGAGGTGATGATGATGCTGAGGTGATGATGTTGCTGCTGAGGGGATGATGCTGCTGATGAGGGGACGATGCTGCAGCTGAGGCGATGATGCTGCAGAGGGAATGTTGCTTCTGCTGAGGGGATGATGCTGCTGAGGTGATGATGCTGCTGATGTGATGATGCTGCTGAAGTAATGGTGCTGCTGCTGAAGTGATGATGCTGATGATTTGATGATGCTTCTGCTAAGGTGATGATGCTGCTGAGGGGATGATGCTGCTGAGGTAATGATGCTGCTGAGGTGAAGATGCTGCTGAGGGGATGATGATGCTGAGGTGATGATGCTGCTGAGGGGATGATGCTGCTGAGGGGATGCTGCTGAGGGGATGATGCTGCTGAGATGATGCTGCTGAGGGGATGATACTGCTGAGGTGATGATGCAGCTGCTGAGGTGATGATGCTGCTGAGGTGATGATGCTGCTGAGAGGATGATGCTGCTGAGGATTCTGCTGAAGTGATGATGCTGCTGAGGGGATGTTGCTGCTGAGGGGATGATGCCTCTGATGTGATAATGCTGCTGAGGTGATGCTGATATTGAGCTGATGCTGCTGAGGTAATGGTGCTGCTGAGTGGATGATGCTGCTGAGGTGGTGATGCTGCTGAGGGGATGATGCTGCTGAAGTAATGGTGCTGCTTCTGAGGTGATGATGCTGATGAGGTGATGATGCTGTTGCTGAGGTGATGATGCTGCTGAGGGGATGATGCTGCTGTGGATTCTGCTGAAGTGATGATGCTGCTGAGGGGATGTTGCTGCTGAGGGGATGATGCCTCTGACGTGATAATGCTGCTGAGGTGATGCTGATCCTGAGCTGATGCTGCTGAGGGGATGGTGCTGCTGAGTGGATGATGCTGCTGAGGTAATGGTGCTGCTGAGGGGATGATGCTGCTGAGGTGGTGATGCTGCTGAGGGGATGATTCTGCTGAAGTAATGGTGCTGCTGCTGAGGTGATGATGCTGATGAGGCGATGATGCTGTTGCTGAGGTCATGATGCTGCTGAGGGGATGATGCTGCTAGGGTAATGATGCTGCTGAGGTGATGATGCTGCTGAAGTAATGGTGCCGCTGCTGAGGTGTTGATGCTGATGAGGTGATGATGCTGCTGCTGAGGTGATCATGCTGATGAGGTGATGGTGCTGCTGAGGGGATGATGCTGCTGAGGTAATGATGCTGCTGAGGTGAAGATGCTGCTGAGGGGATGATGCTGCTGAGGTGATGATGCTGCTGAGGTGATGATGCTGCTTAGGGGATGATGCTGCTGCTGAGATGATGCTGCCGAGGTGAGGATGCAGCTGAGGGGATGATGCTGCTGAGGGGATGATGCAGCAGCTGAGGTGATGCTGCTGAGGATGTTGCAGAGGTGATGATGCTGCTGCTGAGGGGATGATGCTGCTGAGGTGATGATTCTGCTGTGGTGATGATGATGCTGAGGTGATGATGTTGCTGCTGAGGGGATGATGCTGCTGATGAGGGGAGGATGCTGCAGCTGAGGCGATGATGCTGCTGAGGGAATGATGCTTCTGCTGAGGGGATGATGCTGCTGAGGTGATGATGCTGCTGAGGTGATGATGCTGCTGAAGTAATGGCGCTGCTGCTGAAGTGATGATGCTGATGATTTGATGATGCTTCTGCTAAGGTGATGATGCTGCTGAGGGGATGATGCTGCTGAGGTAATGATGCTGCTGAGGTGAAGATGCTGCTGAGGGGATGATGATGCTGAGGTGATGATGCTGCTGAGGGGATGATGCTGCTGAGGGGATGCTGCTGAGGGGATGATGCTGCTGAGATGATGCTGCTGAGGGGATGATACTGCTGAGGTGACGATGCAGCTGCTGAGGTGATGATGCTGCTGAGGTGATGATGCTGCTGAGGGGATGATGCTGCTGAGGTGATGATGCTGCTGAGGGGATGATGCTGCTGAGGTGATGATGCTGCTGCTGAGGGGATGATGCTGCTGAGGATTCTGCTGAAGTGATGATGCTGCTGAGGGGATGTTGCTGCTGAGGGGATGATGCCTCTGACGTGATAATGCTGCTGAGGTGATGCTGATCCTGAGCTGATGCTGCTGAGGGGATGGTGCTGCTGAGTGGATGATGCTGCTGAGGTAATGGTGCTGCTGAGGGGATGATGCTGCTGAGGTGGTGATGCTGCTGAGGGGATGATGCTGCTGAAGTAATGGTGCTGCTGCTGAGGTGATGATGCTGATGAGGTGATGATGCTGTTGCTGAGGTGATGATGTTGCTGAGGGGATGATGCTGCTAAGGTAATGATGCTGCTGAGGTGATGATTCTGCTGAAGTAATGGTGCCGCTGCTGAGGTGTTGATGCTGATGAGGCGATGATGCTGCTAGGTTCTGATGCGGATGAGGTGATGGTGCTGCTGAGGGGATGATGCTGCTGAAGTAATGGTGCTGCTGCTGAGGTGATGATGCTGATGAGGTGATGATGCTGTTGCTGAGGTGATGATGCTGCTGAGGGGATGATGCTGCTGAAGTAATGGTGCTGCTGCTGAGGTGATGATGCTGATGAGGTGATGATGCTGCTGCTGAGGTGATGATGCTGCTGAGGGAATGATGCTGCTGATGTAAAGATGCTGCTGATTTGATGATGCTGCTGAAGTCATGGTACTGCCGCTGAGGTGATGATGCTGATGACGTGATGATACTGCTGCTGAGGTGATGATGCTGCTGAGGTGATGATGCTGCTGAGGGGTGATGCTGCTGAGGTAATGATGCTGCTGAGGTGAAGATGCTGCTGAGGTGATGATGCTGCTGAGGTGATGATGCTGCTGAGGTGATGATGCTGCTTAGGGGATGATGCTGCTGCTGAGATGATGCTGCCGAGGTGAGGATGCAGCTGAGAGGATGATGTTGCTGAGGGAATGATGCAGCAGCTGAGGTGATGCTGCTGAGGATGCTGCTGAGGGGATGATGCTGCTGGGGAGGGGATGATGCTGCAGCTGAGGCGATTATGCTGCTGAGGGAATGATGCTTCTGCTGAAGGGATGATGCTGCTGAGGTGATGATGCTGCTGAGGTGATGATGCTGCTGAAGTAATGGAGCTGCTGCCTAAGTGATGATGCTGATGATTTGATGATGCGTCTGCTAAGGTGATGATGCTGCTGAGGGGATGATGCTGCTGAGGGTATGATGCTTCTGAGGATTCTGCTGATGAGATGATGCTGCTGAGGGGATGTTGCTGCTGAGGGGATGATGCCTCTGACGTGATAATGCTGCTGAGGTGATGCTGATCCTGAGCTGATGCTGCTGAGGGGATGGTGCTGCTGAGGGGATGATGCTGCTGAGGTAATGGTGCTGCTGAGTGGATGATGCTGCTGAGGTGGTGATGCTGCTGAGGGGATGATGCTGCTGAAGTAATGGTGCTGCTGCTGAGGTGATGATGCTGATGAGGTGATGATGCTGTTGCTGAGGCGATGATGCTGCTGAGGGGATGATGCTGCTAAGGTAATGATGCTGCTGAGGTGATGATGCTGCTGAGGTAATGGAGCTGCTGCTGAGGTTATGATGCTGATGAGGTGATGATGCTGCTGCTGAGGTGATGCTGATCCTGAGCTGATGCTGCTGAGGGGATGATGCTGCTGCTGAGGGGATGATGCTGCTGAGGGGATGATGCTGCTGCCCGGGGGGATGATGCTGCTGAGGGGATGATATTGCTGAGCGGATGCTGCTGCTGAGGTGATGCTGCTGAAGGGATGATGCTGCTTAGGTGATGATGCTGCAGAGGTAGTGATGCTGCTCAGGTAATGATGCTGCTGAGGGGATGATGCTGCTTAAGTGATGATGTAGCTGAGGTAATGATGCTGCTGATGTGATGCTGCTGAGGGGATGATGCTGCTGAGGATTCTGCTGATGTGATGATGCTGCTGAGGGGATGTTGCTGCCGAGGGGATGATGCCTCTGACGTGATAATGCTGCTGAGGTGATGCTGATCCTGAGCTGATGCTGCTGAGGGGATGGTGCTGCTGAGGGGATGATGCTGCTGAGTTAGTGGTGCTGCTGAGGGGATGATGCTGCTGAGGTGGTGATGCTGCTGAGGGGATGATGCTGCTGAAGTAATGGTGCTGCTGCTGAGGTGATGATGCTGATGAGGTGATGATGCTGTTGCTGAGGTGATGATGCTGCTGAGGGGATGATGCTGCTGAAGTAATGGTGCTGCTGCTGAGGTGATGATGCTGATGAGGTGATGATGCTGCTGCTGCGGTGATGATGCTGCTGAGGGAATGATGCTGCTGATGTAAAGATGCTGCTGATTTGATGATGCTGCTGAAGTCATGGTACTGCCGCTGAGGTGATGATGCTGATGACGTGATGATACTGCTGCTGAGGTGATGATGCTGCTGAGGTGATGATGCTGCTGAGGGGTGATGCTGCTGAGGTAATGATGCTGCTGAGGTGAAGATGCTGCTGAGGCGATGATGCTGCTGAGGTGATGATGCTGCTGAGGTGATGATGCTGCTTAGGGGATGATGCTGATGCTGAGATGATGCTGCCGAGGTGAGGATGCAGCTGAGAGGATGATGTTGCTGAGGGAATGATGCAGCAGCTGAGGTGATGCTGCTGAGGATGCTGCTGAGGGGATGATGCTGCTGGGGAGGGGATGATGCTGCAGCTGAGGCGATTATGCTGCTGAGGGAATGATGCTTCTGCTGAAGGGATGATGCTGCTGAGGTGATGATGCTGCTGAGGTGATGATGCTGCTGAAGTAATGGAGCTGCTGCCTAAGTGATGATGCTGATGATTTGATGATGCGTCTGCTAAGGTGATGATGCTGCTGAGGGGATGATGCTGCTGAGGTAATGATACTGCTGAGGTGAAGATGCTGCTGAGGGGATGATGATGCTGAGGTGATGATGCTGGTGAGGGGATGATGCTGCTTAGGGGATGATGCTGCTGCTGAGATGATTCTGCTGAGGTGAGGATACAGCTGAGGGGATGCTGCTGAGGGGATGATGCTGCTGAGATGATGCTGCTGAGGGTATGATACTGCTGAGGTGATGATGCAGCTGCTGAGTTGATGATGCTGCTGAGGTGATGAGGCTGCTGAGGGGATGATGCTGCTTAGGTGATGATGCTGCTGAGGACACGATGCTGCTGAGGTGATGATGCTGCTGAGGTGATGATGCTGCTGAGGGGATGATGCTGCTGAGGATTCTGCTGATGAGATGCTGCTGCTGAGGGGATGTTGCTGCTGAGGGGATGATGCCTCTGACGTGATAATGCTGCTGAGGTGATGCTGATCCTGAGCTGATGCTGCTGAGGGGATGGTGCTGCTGAGGGGATGATGCTGCTGAGGTAATGGTGCTGCTGAGTGGATGATGCTGCTGAGGTGGTGATGCTGCTGAGGGGATGATGCTGCTGAAGTAATGGTGCTGCTGCTGAGGTGATGATGCTGATGAGGTGATGATGCTGTTGCTGAGGTGATGATGCTGCTGAGGGGATGATGCTGCTAAGGTAATGATGCTGCTGAGGTGATGATGCTGCTGAGGTAATGGAGCTGCTGCTGAGGTTATGATGCTAATGAGGTGATGATGCTGCTGCTGAGGTGATGATGCTGCTGAGAGGATTATGTTGCTGCTGAGGTGATGATGCTGCTGAGGGGATGATGCTGCTGCTGAGGGGATGATGCTGATGCTGAGGTGATGATGGTGCTGAGGGGATGATACTACTGCTGAGGGGAAGATGCTGCTGAGGTGATGATGCTGCTGCTGAGGTGATTCTGCTGAGGTGATGATACTGCTGAGGGGATGTTGTAGCTGATGTGATGCTGCTGAGGGGATGATGCTGCTGTGGTAATGATGCTGCTGATAGGGTGATGCTGCTTAGGTGAGCGGCTGCTGATGTGATGATGCTGCTGAGGGGATGATGCTGCTGAGGGAATGATGCTGCTGAGGTGATGATGTTGCTGAAGTGATGATGCTGCTGAGGTGATGATGCTGCTGAGGGAATGATGCTGCTGAGGTGATGATGCTGCTGAGGTGATGCTGCTGAGGGGAAGATGCTGCTGAGGGTGATGATGCTGCTGAGGGGATGATGCTGGTGAGGGGATAATGCTGTTTAGGTGTTTATGCTGCTGATTTAAGGATGCTGCTGAGGTTATGCTGCTGAGGGGATGAAGCTGATGAGCGGGTGATGCTGCTGAGGCGATGATGCTGCTGAGGTGATGCTGCTGAGGTGATGATGCTGCTGAGGGAATGATGCTGCTGAGGGGATGCTGCTGAGGGGATGATGCTGCTGAGATGATGCTGCTGAGGGGATGATACTGCTGAGGTGATGATGCTGCTGAGGTGATGATGCTGCTGAGGGGATGATGCTGCTGAGGTAATGATGCTGCTGAGGGGATGATGCTGCTGAGGGGATGCTGCTGCTTAGGATTCTGCTGAGGTGACGATCCTGCTGAGGTGATGCTGCCGAGGGAAAGATGCTGCTGAGGGTGATGATGCTGCTGAGGTGATGATGCTGCTGAGAGGATGATGCTGCTGTGGGGAGGCTGCTGAGGGGATGATGCTTCTGATAAAATGCTGCTGAAGGGATGATACCGCTGAGGTGATGATGCAGCTGCTGAGGTTATCATGCTGCTGAGGTGATGATGCTGCTCAGGGGATGATGTTGCTGAGGTGATGATGCTGCTGAGGGGATGATGCTGCTGCTGAGGTGATGATGCTGCTGCTGAGGGAATGATGCTGCTGAGGGGATGATGCTGCTGCTTAGGGAATGATGCTGCTGAGTGGATGATATTGCTGAGCGAATGCTGCTGCTGGGGTGATGCTGCTGAGCGGATGATGCGGCTTAGGTGATGATGCTGATGAGGTAGTGCTGCTGCTGAGGTAAAGATGTTGCTGAGGGGATGATGCTGCTTAGATGATGATGCAGCTGAGGTAATGATGCTGCTGATGTGATGCTGCTGAGTGGATGATGTTGCTTAGGTGATTACACTGCTGAGTTAAGGATGCTGCTGAGGTGATGCAGCTGAGGGGATGATGCTGATGAGAGGATGATGCTGCTGAGGGGAAGTTGTTGCTGAGGTGATGCTGCTGAGGTGATGATGCTGCTGAGAGGATGATACTGCTGAGGGGATGCTGCTGAGGGGTGATGCTGCTGGGATGATGCTGCTGAGGGGATGATACTGCTGAGGTGATGATGCAGCTGCTGTGGTGATGATGCTGCTGAGGTGATGATGCTGCTGAGGGGATGATGCTGCTGAGGTGATTCTCCTGAGGGGATGATGCTGCTGAGGTGATGATGCTGCTGAGGTGATGATGCTGCTGAGGATTCTGCTGAGGTGATGATGCTGCTGAGGGGATGTTGCTGCTGAGGGGATGATGCCTCTGACGTGATGATGCTGCTGAGGTGATGCTGATCCTGAGCTGAAGCTGCCTAGGGTATGATGCTGCTGAGGGGATGATGCTGCTGAGGTGGTGATGCTGCTGAGTTAAGGATGCTGCTGAGGTGATGCTGCTGAGGGGATGATGCTGATGAGCGGATGATGCTACTGAGGCGATGATGCTGCTGAGTTGATGCTGCTGAGGTGATGATGCTGCTGAGAGGATGATGCTGCTGAGGGGATGCTGCTGAAGGGATGATGCTGCTGAGGTGATGATGCAGCTGCTGAGGTGATGATGCTGCTGAGGTGATGATGCTGCTGAGGGGATGATGCTGCTGAGGTGATGATGCCGCTGAGGGCATGATGCTGCTGTGGATTCTGCTGAGGTGATGATGCTGCTGAGGGAATGTTGCTGCTGAGGGGATGATGCCTCTGAGGTGATGATGCTGCTGAGGTGATGCTGATCCTGAGCTGATGCTGCTGAGGGGATGATGCTGCTGCTGAGGGGATGATGCTGCTGAGGGGATGATGCTGCTGCTGGGGGGATGATGCTGCTGAGGGGATGATATTGCTGAGCGGATGCTGCTGCTGAGGTGATGCTGCTGAAGGGATGATGCTGCTTAGGTGATGATGCTGCTGAGGTAGTGATGCTGCTGAGGTAATGATGCTGCTGAGGGGATGATGCTGCTTAGGTGATGATGCAGCTGAGGTAATGATGCTGCTGATGTGATGCTGCTGAGGGGATGATGCTGCTTAGGTGATTATGCTTCTGAGTAAAGGATGCTGCTGAGGTGATGCAGCTGAGGGGATGATGCTGATGAGAGGATGATGCTGCTGAGGTGATGTTGCTGCTGAGGGGATGATGCTGCTAAGCTAATGATGTTGCTGAGTTGATGATGCTGCTGAAGTAATGGTGCTGCTGCTGAGGTGATGATGCTGCTGAGGGGATGATACTGCTGAGGTGATGATGCAGCTGCTGAGTTGATGATCCTGCTGAGGTAATAATGCTGCTGAGGCGAAGATGCTGCTGAGGGGATGATGCTGCTCATGGCATCATGCTGATGAGGGGATGATGCTGCTTAGGTGATTTTGCTGCTGAGGTAAGGATGCTGCTGAGGTGATGCTGCTGAGGGGATGATGCTGATGAGCGGATGATGCTACTGAGGCGATGATGATGCTGAGTTGATGCTGCTGAGGTGATGCTGCTGCTGAGAGGATGATGCTGCTTAGGGGATGTTGCTGAGGGGATGATGCTGCTGAGATGATGATGCAGCTGCTGAGGTGATGATGCTGCTGAGGTGATGATGCTGCTGAGGGGATGATGCTGCTGAGGTGATGATGCCGCTGAGGGGATGATGCTGCTGAGGGGATGATGCTGGTTAGGTGATTATGCTTCTGAGTTAAGGATGCTGCTGATTTGATGCAGCTGAGGTAATGATACTGCTGATGTGATGCTGCTGAGGGGATGATGCTGGTTAGGTGATTATGCTTCTGAGTTAAGGATGCTGCTGAGGTGATGCAGCTGAGGGGATGATGCTAATGAGAGGATGATGCTCTGAGGGGATGTTGCTGCTGAGGTGATGCTGCTGAGGTGGTGATGCTGCTGAGGGGATCATGCTGCTGAAGTAATGGTGCTGCTGCTGAGGTGATGATGCTGATGAGGTGATGATGCTGCTGCTGAGGTGATGATGCTGCTGAGGGAATGATGCTGCTGATGTAAAGATGCTGCTGGTTTGATGATGCTGCTGAAGTAATGGTGCTGCTGCTGAGGTGATGATGCTGATGACATGATGATGCTGCTGCTGAGGTGATGACGCTGCTGAAGTGATGATGCTGCTGAGGGGTGATCCTGCTGAGGTAATGATGCTGCTGAGGTGAAGATGCTGCTGAGTGAGGATGCAGCTGAGAGGATGATGCTGCTGAGGGGATGATGCAGCAGCTGAGGTGATGCTGCTGAGGATGTTGCTGAGGTGATGATGCTGCTGGGGTGGGGTTGATGCTGCTGAGGTGATGATTCTGCTGAGGTGATGATGATGCTGAGGTGATGATGTTGCTGCTGAGGGGATGATGCTGCTGATGAGGGGACGATGCTGCAGCTGAGGCGATGATGCTGCAGAGGGAATGTTGCTTCTGCTGAGGGGATGATGCTGCTGAGGTGATGATGCTGCTGATGTGATGATGCTGCTGAAGTAATGGTGCTGCTGCTGAAGTGATGATGCTGATGATTTGATGATGCTTCTGCTAAGGTGATGATGCTGCTGAGGGGATGATGCTGCTGAGGTAATGATGCTGCTGAGGTGAAGATGCTGCTGAGGGGATGATGATGCTGAGGTGATGATGCTGCTGAGGGGATGATGCTGCTGAGGGGATGCTGCTGAGGGGATGATGCTGCTGAGATGATGCTGCTGAGGGGATGATACTGCTGAGGTGATGATGCAGCTGCTGAGGTGATGATGCTGCTGAGGTGATGATGCTGCTGAGAGGATGATGCTGCTGAGGATTCTGCTGAAGTGATGATGCTGCTGAGGGGATGTTGCTGCTGAGGGGATGATGCCTCTGATGTGATAATGCTGCTGAGGTGATGCTGATATTGAGCTGATGCTGCTGAGGTAATGGTGCTGCTGAGTGGATGATGCTGCTGAGGTGGTGATGCTGCTGAGGGGATGATGCTGCTGAAGTAATGGTGCTGCTTCTGAGGTGATGATGCTGATGAGGTGATGATGCTGTTGCTGAGGTGATGATGCTGCTGAGGGGATGATGCTGCTGTGGATTCTGCTGAAGTGATGATGCTGCTGAGGGGATGTTGCTGCTGAGGGGATGATGCCTCTGACGTGATAATGCTGCTGAGGTGATGCTGATCCTGAGCTGATGCTGCTGAGGGGATGGTGCTGCTGAGTGGATGATGCTGCTGAGGTAATGGTGCTGCTGAGGGGATGATGCTGCTGAGGTGGTGATGCTGCTGAGGGGATGATTCTGCTGAAGTAATGGTGCTGCTGCTGAGGTGATGATGCTGATGAGGCGATGATGCTGTTGCTGAGGTCATGATGCTGCTGAGGGGATGATGCTGCTAGGGTAATGATGCTGCTGAGGTGATGATGCTGCTGAAGTAATGGTGCCGCTGCTGAGGTGTTGATGCTGATGAGGTGATGATGCTGCTGCTGAGGTGATCATGCTGATGAGGTGATGGTGCTGCTGAGGGGATGATGCTGCTGAGGTAATGATGCTGCTGAGGTGAAGATGCTGCTGAGGGGATGATGCTGCTGAGGTGATGATGCTGCTGAGGTGATGATGCTGCTTAGGGGATGATGCTGCTGCTGAGATGATGCTGCCGAGGTGAGGATGCAGCTGAGGGGATGATGCTGCTGAGGGGATGATGCAGCAGCTGAGGTGATGCTGCTGAGGATGTTGCAGAGGTGATGATGCTGCTGCTGAGGGGATGATGCTGCTGAGGTGATGATTCTGCTGTGGTGATGATGATGCTGAGGTGATGATGTTGCTGCTGAGGGGATGATGCTGCTGATGAGGGGAGGATGCTGCAGCTGAGGCGATGATGCTGCTGAGGGAATGATGCTTCTGCTGAGGGGATGATGCTGCTGAGGTGATGATGCTGCTGAGGTGATGATGCTGCTGAAGTAATGGCGCTGCTGCTGAAGTGATGATGCTGATGATTTGATGATGCTTCTGCTAAGGTGATGATGCTGCTGAGGGGATGATGCTGCTGAGGTAATGATGCTGCTGAGGTGAAGATGCTGCTGAGGGGATGATGATGCTGAGGTGATGATGCTGCTGAGGGGATGATGCTGCTGAGGGGATGCTGCTGAGGGGATGATGCTGCTGAGATGATGCTGCTGAGGGGATGATACTGCTGAGGTGACGATGCAGCTGCTGAGGTGATGATGCTGCTGAGGTGATGATGCTGCTGAGGGGATGATGCTGCTGAGGTGATGATGCTGCTGAGGGGATGATGCTGCTGAGGTGATGATGCTGCTGCTGAGGGGATGATGCTGCTGAGGATTCTGCTGAAGTGATGATGCTGCTGAGGGGATGTTGCTGCTGAGGGGATGATGCCTCTGACGTGATAATGCTGCTGAGGTGATGCTGATCCTGAGCTGATGCTGCTGAGGGGATGGTGCTGCTGAGTGGATGATGCTGCTGAGGTAATGGTGCTGCTGAGGGGATGATGCTGCTGAGGTGGTGATGCTGCTGAGGGGATGATGCTGCTGAAGTAATGGTGCTGCTGCTGAGGTGATGATGCTGATGAGGTGATGATGCTGTTGCTGAGGTGATGATGTTGCTGAGGGGATGATGCTGCTAAGGTAATGATGCTGCTGAGGTGATGATTCTGCTGAAGTAATGGTGCCGCTGCTGAGGTGTTGATGCTGATGAGGCGATGATGCTGCTAGGTTCTGATGCGGATGAGGTGATGGTGCTGCTGAGGGGATGATGCTGCTGAGGTAATGATGCTGCTGAGGTGAAGTTGCTGCTGAGGGGATGACGCTGCTGAGGTGATAATGCTGCTGAGGTGATGCTGCTGCTTAGGGGATGATGCTTCTGCTCAGATGATGCTGCTGAGGTGAGGATACAGCTGAGAGGATGATGCTGCTGAGGGGATGATGCAGCAGCTGAGATGATGCTGCTGACTATGCTGCTGAGGGGATGATTCTGCTGGGGAGAGGATGGTGCTGCTGAGGTGATGATGCTGCTGAGGGGATGCTGCTGAGGAGATGATGCTGCTGAGATGCAGCTGCTGAGGTGATGATCCTGCTGAGGTAATGATGCTGCTGAGGCGATGATGCTGCTGAGGGAATGCTGCTGCTGAGGATTCTGCTGAAGTGATGATGCTGCTGAGGTGATGCTGCTGATGGGATGATACTGCTGAGGTAATGATGCTGCTGAGGCGATGATGCTGCTGAGGGGATGATGCTGCTGCGGTGATGATGATGCTGAGGTGATGATGTTGCTGCTGTGGGGACAATGCTGCTGAGGGGCTGATGCTGTTGATGATGGGATGATGCTGCAGCTGGGGCGATGATGCTGCTGAGGGAATGATGCTGCTGATGTGATGATGGTGCTGAGGTGATGCTGCTGAGGGGAAGATGCTGCTGATGGTGATGATGCTGCTGATGTGATGATGCTGCTGAGGGGATGCTGCTGCTGAGGATTCTGCTGAAGTGATGATGCTGCTGAGGTGATGCTGCTGAGGGGATGATACTGCTGAGGTAATGATGCTGCTGAGGCGATGATGCTGCTGAGGGGATGATGCTGCTGCGGTGATGATGATGCTGAGGTGATGATGTTGCTGCTGAGGGGACAATGCTGCGGAGGGGCTGATGCTGTTGATGATGGGATGATGCTGCAGCTGGGGCGATGATGCTGCTGAGGGAATGATGCTGCTGATGTGATGATGGTGCTGAGGTGATGCTGCTGAGGTGATGATGCTGCTGAAGTAATGGTGCCGCTGCTGAGGTGTTGATGCTGATGAGGTGATGATGCTGCTGCTGAGGTGATCATGCTGATGAGGTGATGGTGCTGCTGAGGGGATGATGCTGCTGAGGTAATGATGCTGCTGAGGTGAAGATGCTGCTGAGGGGATGATGCTGCTGAGGTGATGATGCTGCTGAGGTGATGATGCTGCTTAGGGGATGATGCTGCTGCTGAGATGATGCTGCCGAGGTGAGGATGCAGCTGAGAGGATGATGCTGCTGAGGGGATGATGCAGCAGCTGAGGTGATGCTGCTGAGGATGTTGCTGAGGTGATGATGCTGCTGCTGAGGGGATGATGCTGCTGAGGTGATGATTCTGCTGAGGTGATGATGATGCTGAGGTGATGATGTTGCTGCTGAGGGGATGATGCTGCTGATGAGGGGAGGATGCTGCAGCTGAGGCGATGATGCTGCTGAGGGAATGATGCTTCTGCTGAGGGGCAGATGCTGCTGAGGTGATGATGCTGCTGAGGTGATGATGCTGCTGAAGTAATGGTGCTGCTGCTGAAGTGATGATGCTGATGATTTGATGATGCTTCTGCTAAGGTGATGATGCTGCTGAGGGGATGATGCTGCTGAGGTAATGATGCTGCTGAGGTGAAGATGCTGCTGAGGGGATGATGATGCTGAGGTGATGATGCTGCTGAGGGGATGATGCTGCTGAGGGGATGCTGCTGAGGGGATGATGCTGCTGAGATGATGCTGCTGAGGGGATGATACTGCTGAGGTGATGATGCAGCTGCTGAGGTGATGATGCTGCTGAGGTGATGATGCTGCTGAGGGGATGATGCTGCTGAGGTGATGATGCTGCTGCTGAGGGGATGATGCTGCTGAGGATTCTGCTGAAGTGATGATGCTGCTGAGGGGATGTTGCTGCTGAGGGGATGATGCCTCTGACGTGATAATGCTGCTGAGGTGATGCTGATCCTGAGCTGATGCTGCTGAGGGGATGGTGCTGCTGAGGGGATGATGCTGCTGAGGTAATGGTGCTGCTGAGGGGATGATGCTGCTGAGGTGGTGATGCTGCTGAGGGGATTATGCTGCTGAAGTAATGGTGCTGCTGCTGAGGTGATGATGCTGATGAGGTGATGATGCTGTTGCTGAGGTGATGATGTTGCTGAGGGGATGATGCTGCTAAGGTAATGATGCTGCTGAGGTGATGATTCTGCTGAAGTAATGGTGCCGCTGCTGAGGTGTTGATGCTGATGAGGCGATGATGCTGCTGCTAGGTTCTGATGCGGATGAGGTGATGGTGCTGCTGAGGGGATGATGCTGCTGAGGTAATGATGCTGCTGAGGTGAAGTTGCTGCTGAGGGGATGATGCTGCTGAGGTGATAATGCTGCTGAGGTGATGCTGCTGCTTAGGGGATGATGCTTCTGCTCAGATGATGCTGCTGAGGTGAGGATACAGCTGAGAGGATGATGCTGCTGAGGGGATGATGCAGCAGCTGAGATGGTGCTGCTGACTATGCTGCTGAGGGGATGATTCTGCTGGGGAGAGGATGGTGCTGCTGAGGTGATGATGCTGCTGAGGGGATGCTGCTGAGGAGATGATGCTGCTGAGATGATGCTGCTGAGAGGATGATATTGCTGAGGTGATGATGCAGCTGCTGAGGTGATGATCCTGCTGAGGTAATGATGCTGCTGAGGCGATGATGCTGCTGAGGGGATGCTGCTGCTGAGGATTCTGCTGAAGTGATGATGCTGCTGAGGTGATGCTGCTGAGGGGATGATACTGCTGAGGTAATGATGCTGCTGAGGCGATGATGCTGCTGAGGGGATGATGCTGCTGCGGTGATGATAATGCTGAGGTGATGATGTTGCTGCTGAGGGGACAATGCTGCTGAGGGGCTGATGCTGTTGATGATGGGATGATGCTGCAGCTGGGGCGATGATGCTGCTGAGGGAATGATGCTGCTGATGTGATGATGGTGCTGAGGTGATGCTGCTGAGGGGAAGATGCTGCTGATGGTGATGATGCTGCTGATGTGATGATGCTGCTGAGGGGATGATCCTGCTGAGGTAATGATGCTGCTGAGGGGATGATGCTGCTGAGGGGATGCTGCTGCTTAGGATTCTGCTGAGGTGACGATCCTGCTGAGGTGATGCTGCCGAGGGAAAGATGCTGCTGAGGGTGATGATGCTGCTGAGGGGATGACACTGCTGAAGGGATGATGCTGCTTAGGTGATTATGCTGCTGAGTTAAGGATGCTGCTGAGGTGATGCTGCTGAGGGGATGATGCTGATGCGCGGATGATGCTGCTGAGGCGATGATGCTGCTGAGGTGATGCTGCTGAGGTGATGATGCTGCTGAGGTTATCATGCTGCTGAGGGGATGCTGCTGAGGGGATGATGCTGCTGAGAAAATGCTGCTGAGGGAATGATACCGCTGAGGTGATGATGCAGCTGCTGAGGTGATGATGCTGCTGAGGTGATGATGCTGCTGAGGGGATGATGCTGCTGAGGTGATGATGCTGCTGAGGGGATGATGCTGCTGCTGAGGTGATGATGCTGCTGCTGAGGGAATGATGCTGCTGAGGGGATGATGCTGCTGCTGAGGGGATGATGCTGCTGAGGGGATGATATTGCTGAGCGAATGCTGCTGCTGAGGTGCTGCTGCTGAGGGGATGATGCTGCTTAGGTGATGATGCTGTTGAGGTACTGCTGCTGCTGAGGTAATGATGCTGCTGAGGGGATGATGCTGCTTAGGTGATGATGCAGCTGAGGCAATGATGCTGCTGATGTGATGCTGCTGAGGGGATGATGTTGCTTAGGTGATTACGCTGCTGAGTTAAGGATGCTGCTGAGGTGATGCAGCTGAGGGGATGATGCTGATGAGAGGATGATGCTGCTGAGGGGATGTTGCTGCTGAGGTGATGCTGCTGAGGTGATGATGCTGCTGAGAGGATGATACTGCTGAGGGGATGCTGCTGAGGGGTGATGATGATGCTGAGGTGATGATGTGGCTGCTGAGGGGACAATGCTGCTGAGGGGCTGATGCTGCTGATGAGGGGATGATGCTGCAGCTGAGGCGATGATGCTGCTGAGGGAATGATGCTGCTGAGGTGATGATGCTGCTGAGGTGATGCTGCTGAGGGGAAGATGCTGCTGAGGGTGATGATGCTGCTGAGGGGATGATGATGCTGAGGGGATAATGCTGCTTAGCTGATTATGCTGCTGATTTAAGGATGCTGCTGAGGTGATGCTGCTGAGGGGATGATGCTGATGAGAGGATGATGCTGCTGAGGCGATGATGCTGCTGAGGTGATGCTGCTGAGGTGATGATGCTGCTGAGGGTCTCATGCTGCTGAGGGGATGCTGCTGTGGGGATGATGCTGCTGAGATGATGCTGCTGAGGGGATGATACTGCTGAGGTGATGATGCAGCTGCTGAGGTGATGATGCTGCTGAGGTGATGATGCTGCTGAGGGGATGATGCTGCTGAGGTAATGATGCTGCTGAGGGGATGATGCTGCTGAGGGGATGCTGCTGCTTAGGATTCTGCTGAGGTGACGATCCTGCTGAGGTGATGCTGCCGAGGGAAAGATGCTGCTGAGAGTGATGATGCTGCTGAGGTGATGCTGCTGAGGGGATGATGCTGATGAGCGGATGATGCTGCTGAGGCGATGATGCTGCTGAGGTGATGCTGCTGAGGTGATGATGCTGCTGAGAGGATGATGCTGCTGAGGGGTGCTGCTGAGGGGATGATGCTGCTGAGAAAATGCTGCTGAGGGGATGATACTGCTGAGGTGATGATGCAGCTGCTGAGGTGATGATGCTGCTGAGGTGATGATGCTGCTGAGGGGATGATGCTGCTGAGGTGCTGATGCTGCTGAGGGGATGATGCTGCTGCTGAGGTGATGACGCTGCTGCTGAGGGAATGATGCTGCTGAGGGGATGATGCTGCTGCTGAGGGGATGATGCTGCTGTGGGGATGATATTGCTGAGCGAATGCTGCTGCTGAGGTGCTGCTGCTGAGGGGATGATGCTGCTTAGGTGATGATGCTGCTGAGGTACTGCTGCTGCTGAGGTAATGATGATGCTGAGGGGATGATGCTGGTGAGGTAATGATGCAGCTGAGGCAATGATGCTGCTGATGTGATGCTGCTGAGGGGATGATGTTGCTTAGGTGATTACGCTGCTGAGTTAAGGATGCTGCTGAGGTGATGCAGCTGAGGGGATGATGCTGATGAGAGGATGATGCTGCTGAGGGGATGTTGCTGCTGAGGTGATGCTGCAGAGGTGATGATGCTGCTGAGAGGATGATACTGCTGAGGGGATGCTGCTGAGGGGTGATGCTGCTGAGATGATGCTGCTGAGGTGATGATGATGCTGAGGTGATGATGTGGCTGCTGAGGGGACAATGCTGCTGAGGGGCTGATGCTGCTGATGAGGGGATGATGCTGCAGCTGAGGCGATGATGCTGCTGAGGTGATGATGCTGCTGAGGTGATGCTGCTGAGGGGAAGATGCTGCTGAGGGTGATGATGCTGCTGAGGGGATGATGTTGCTTAGGTGATTACGCTGCTGAGTTAAGGATGCTGCTGAGGTGATGCAGCTGAGGGGATGATGCGGAAGAGAGGATGATGCTGCTGAGTGGATGTTGTTGCTGAGGTGATGCTGCTGAGGTGATGATGCTGCTGAGAGGATGACGCTGCTGAGGGAATGATGCTGCTGAGGTGATGCTGCTGAGGGGATGATGCCTCTGACGTGATGATGCTGCTGAGGTGATGCTGATCCTGAGCTGATGCTGCTGAGGGTATGATGCTGCTGAGGGGATGATGCTGCTAAGGTGGTGATGCTGCTGAGGGGATGATGCTGCTGAAGTAATGGTGCGGCTGCTGAGGTGATGATGCTGATGAGGTGATGATGCTGCTGCTGAGGTGATGATGCTGCTGAGGTGATGATGCTGCTGAGGGGATGATGCTGATAAGGTAATGATGTTGCTGAGGTGATAATGCTGCTGAAGTAATGGTGCTGCTGCTGAGGTGATGATGCTGATGAGGTGATGATGCTGCGGCTGAGGTGATGATGCTGCTGAGGTGATGATGCTGCTGAGGGGATGATGCTGCTTAGTTAATGATGCTGCTGAGGTGAAGATGCTGCTGAGGGGATGATGCTGCTGAGGTGACGATGCTGCTGAGGGGATGATGCTGCTGAGGGGATGTTGTTGCTTAGTATTCTGTTGAGGTGATGATGCTGCTGAGGCGATGCTGCTGAGGGGAAGATGCTGCTGAGGGTGATGATGCTGCTGAGGGGATGATGCTGCTGAGTTGATTATGCTGCTGAGTTAAGGATGCTGCTGAGCTGATGCTGCTGAGGGGATGATGCTGATGAGCGGATGATGCTACTGAGGCGATGATGCCGCTGAGGGGATGATGCTGCTGAGGTGATGATGCTGCTGCGAGGATGATGCTGCTGAGGGGATGCTGCAGAGGGGATGATGCTGCTGAGATGATGATGCAGCTGCTGAGGTGATGATGCTGCTGAGGTGATGATGCTGCTGAGGGGATGATGCTGCTGAGGTGATGATGCCGCTGAGGGCATGATTCTGCTGAGAATTCTGCTGTGGTGATGATGCTGCTGAGGGGATGTTTCTGCAGTGGGGATGATGCCTCTGAGGTGATGATGCTTCTGAGGTGATGCTGATCCTGAGCTGATGCTGCTGAGGGTATGATGCTGCTGAGGGGATGATCCTGCTAAGGTGGTGATGCTGTTGAGGTGATGATGCTGCTGCTGAGGTGATGATGCTGCTGAGGTGATGATGCCGCTGAGGGCATGATTCTGCTGAGAATTCTGCTGTGGTGATGATGCTGCTGAGGGGATGTTTCTGCAGTGGGGATGATGCCTCTGAGGTGATGATGCTTCTGAGGTGATGCTGATCCTGAGCTGATGCTGCTGAGGGTATGACGCTGCTGCTGAGGGGTTGATGCTGCTGAGGGGATGATGCTGCTGCTGGGGGGATGATGCTGCTGTGGGGATGATATTGCTGAGCGGATGCTGCTGCTGAGGTGATGCTGCTGAAGGGATGATGCTGCTTATGTGATGATGCTGCTTAGGTGATGATGCAGCTGAGGTAATGATGCTGCTGATGTGATGCTGCTGAGGGGATGATGCTGCTTAGGTGATTATGCTTCTGAGTAAAGGATGCTGCTGAGGTGATGATGCTGCTGAGGGGATGATGCTGCTAAGGTAATGATGTTGCTGAGATGATGCTGCTGCTGAAGTAATGATGCTGCTGCTGAGGTGATGATGCTGATGAGGTGATGATGCTGCTGAGGGGATGATGCTGCTTAGTTAATGATGCTGCTGAGGTGAAGATGCTGCTGAGGGGATGATGCTGCTGAGGTGATGATGCTGCTGAGGGGATGATGCTGCTTAGGGGATGATGCTGCTGCTGAGATGATGCTGCTGATGTGAGGATACAGCTGAGAGGATGATGCTGCTGAGGGGATGATGTAGCAGCTGAGATAATGCTGCTGAGGATGCTGCTGAGGGGATGATGCTGCTGGGGAGGGGATGGTGCTGCTGAGGTGATGATGCTGCTGAGGGGATGATGCTGAGGGGATGATGCTGCTGAGGGGATGATGCTGAGGGGATGATGCTGCTGAGGGGATGATGCTGAGGGGATGATGCTGCTGAGATGATGCTGCTGAGGCGATGATAATGCCGAGGTGATGATACAGCTGCTGAGGTGATGATCCTGCTGAGGTAATGATGCTGCTGAGGCGAAGATGCTGCTGAGGGGATGCTGCTGTTGAGGATTCTGCTGAGGTGCTGACGCTGCTGAGGTGATGCTGCTGAGGGGATGAAACTGCTGAGGTGATGATGTAGCTGCTGAGGGGATGATGCTGCTGAGGTAATGATGCCGCTGAGGCGATGATGCTGCTGAGGGGATGCTTTTGCTGAGGATTCTGTTTAGGTGATGCAGCTGCTGAGGTGATGCTGCTGCTGAGGGGAAGATGCTGCTGAGGGTGATGATGCTGCTGAGGGGATGATGCTGCTGAGGGCATGATGCTGCTTAGGTGATTATGCTGCTGAGTTAAGGATGCTGCTGAGGTGATGCTGCTGAGCGATGATGCTGATGAGCGGATGATGCTACTGAGGCGATGATGCTGCTGAGTTGATGCTGCTGAAATGATGATGCTTCTGAGAGGATGATGCTGCTGAGGGGATGTTGCTGAGGGTATGATGCTGCTGAGATGATGCTGCTGAGGGGATGATACTGCTGAGGTGATGATGCTGCTGAGGGGATGATGCTGCTGAGGTGATGATGCAGCTGCTGAGGGGATGATGCTGCTGAGGTGATGATGCCGCTGAGGGCATGATGCTGCTGAGGATTCTGCTGAGGTGATGATGCTGCTGAGGGGATGATGCCTCTGAGGTGATGATGCTGCTGAGGTGATGCTGATCCTGAGCTGATGCTGCTGAGGGGATGATGCTGCTGCTGAGGGGATGATGCTGCTGAGGGGATGCTGCTGCTGCTGGGGGGATGATGCTGCTGAGGGGATGATATTGGTGAGCGGATGCTGCTGCTGAGGTGATGCTGCTGAAGGGATGATGCTGCTGAGGGGATGATGCTGCTTAGGTGATGATGCAGCTGAGGTAATGATGCTGCTGATGTGATGCTGCTGAGGGGATTATGTTGCTTAGGTCATTATGCTTCTGAGTTAAGGATGCGGCTGAGGTGATGCAGCTGAGGGGATGATGCTGATGAGAGGATGATGCTGCTGACGGGATGTTGCTGCTGAGGTGATGCTGCTGAGGTGGTGATGCTGCTGAGGGGATGATGCTGCTGATGCAATGGTGCTGCTGCTGAGGTGATGATGCTGATGAGGTGATGATGCTGCTGCTGAGGTGATGATGCTGCTGAGGTGATGATGCTGCTGAGGGAATGATGCTGCTGATGTAAAGATGCTGCTGAGGTGATGATGCTGCTGAAGTAATGGTGCTGCTGCTGAGGTGATGATGCTGATGAGGTGATGATGCTGCTGCTGAGGTGATGATGCTCCTGAGGGGCTGATGCTGCTGAGGTGAAGATGCTGCTGAGCGGATGATGCTGCTGAGGTGATGATGCTGCTGAGGTGATGATGCTGCTTAGGGGATGATGCTGCTGCTGAGATGATGCTGCCGAGGTGAGGATGCGGATGAGAGGATGATGCTGCTGAGGGGATGATGCAGCAGCTGAGGTGATGCTGCTGAGGATGCTGCTGAGGGATGATGCTGCTGGGGAGGGGATGATGCTGCTGAGGTGATGATGCTGCTGAGGTGATGATGATGCTGAGGTGATGATGTTGCTGCTGAGGGGATGAAGCTGCTGATGAGGGGATGATGCTGCTGAGGTGAGGATGCGGCTGAGAGGATGATGCTGCTGAGGGGATGATGCAGCAGCTGAGGTGATGCTGCTGAGGATGCTGCTGAGGGATGATGCTGCAGCTGAGGCGATGATGCTGCTGAGGAAATGATGCTTCTGCTGAGGGGATGATGCTGCTGAGGTGATGATGCTGCTGATGTGATGATGCTGCTGAAGTAATAGTGCTGCTGCTGAAGTGATGATGCTGATGAGGTGATGATGCTTTTGCTAAGGTGATGATGCTGCTGAGGGGATGATGCTGCTGAGGTAATGATGCTGCTGAGGTAAAGATGCTGCTGAGGGGATGATGCTGCTTAGGGGATGATGCTCTGTTGAGATGATGCTGCTGAGGAGAGGATACAGCTGAGGGGATGCTGCTGAGGGTATGATGCTGCTGAGATGATGCTGCTGAGGGGATGATACAGCTGAGGTGATGAAGCAGCTGCTGAGGTGATGATGCTGCTGAGGTGATGATGCTGCTGAGGCGATGATGCTGCTGAGGTGATGATGCTGCTGAGGGGATGATGCTGCTGAGGATTCTGCTGAAGTGATGATGCTGCTGAGGGGATGTTGCTGCTGAGGGGAAGATGCCTCTGACGTGATGATGCTGCTGAGGTGATGCTGATCATGAGCTGATGCTGCTGAGGGGATGGTGCTGCTGAGGGGATGATGCTGCTTAGGTGATGCTGCTGAGGGGATGATGCCTCTGACGTGATGATGCTGCTGAGGTGATGCTGATCCTGAGCTGATGCTGCTGAGGGTATGATGCTGCTGAGGGGATGATGCTGCTAACGTGGTGATGCTGTTGAGGTGATGATGCTGATAAGGTAATGATGTTGCTGAGGTGACAATGCTGCTGAAGTAATGGTGCTGCTGCTGAGGTGATGATGCTGATGAGGTGATGATGCTGCGGCTGAGGTGATGATGCTGCTGTGGTGATGATGCTGCTGAGGGTATGATGCTGCTTAGGGGATGATGCTGCTGCTGAGATGATGCTGCCGAGGTGAGGATGCGGCTGAGAGGATGATGCTGCTGAGGGGATGATGCAGCAGCTGAGGTGATGCTGCTGAGGATGCTGCTGAGGGATGATGCTGCTGGGGAGGGGATGATGCTGCTGAGGTGATGATGCTGCTGAGGTGATGATGATGCTGAGGTGATGATGTTGCTGCTGAGGGGATGAAGCTGCTGATGAGGGGATGATGCTGCAGCTGCGGCGATGATGCTGCTGAGGAAATGGTGCTTCTGCTGAGCGGATGATGCTGCTGAGGTGATGATGCTGCTGATGTGATGATGCTGCTGAAGTAATGGTGCTGCTGCTGAAGTGATGATGCTGATGAGGTGATGATGCTTTTGCTAAGGTGATGATGCTGCTGAGGGGATGATGCTGCTGAGGTAATGATGCTGCTGAGGTAAAGATGCTGCTGAGGGGATGATGCTGCTTAGGGGATGATGCTCTGTTGAGATGATGCTGCTGAGGAGAGGATACAGCTGAGGGGATGCTGCTGAGGGTATGATGCTGCTGAGATGATGCTTTGAGGGGATGATACAGCTGAGGTGATGAAGCAGCTGCTGAGGTGATGATGCTGCTGAGGTGATGATGCTGCTGAGGGGATGATGCTGCTGAGGTGATGATGCTGCTGAGGGGATGATGCTGGTGAGGATTCTGCTGAAGTGATGATGCTGCTGAGGGGATGTTGCTGCTGAGGGGAAGATGCCTCTGACGTAATGATGCTGCTGAGGTGATGCTGATCCTGAGCTGATGCTGCTGAGGGGATGGTGCTGCTGAGGGGATGATGCTGCTGAGGTGATGCTGCTGAGGGGATGATGCCTCTGACGTGATGATGCTGCTGAGGTGATGCTGATCCTGAGCTGATGCTGCTGAGGGTATGATGCTGCTGAGGGGATGATCCTGCTAAGGTGGTGATGCTGTTGAGGTGATGATGCTGCTGCTGAGGTGATGATGCTGCTGAGGTGATGATGCTGCTGAGGGGATGATGCTGATAAGGTAATGATGTTGCTGAGGTGACAATGCTGCTGAAGTAATGGTGCTGCTGCTGAGGTGATGATGCTGATGAGGTGATGATGCTGCGGCTGAGGTGACGATGCTGCTGAGGTGATGATGCTGCTGAGGGGATGATGCTGCTTATTTAATGATGCTGCTGAGGTGATGATGCTGCTGAGGGGATGATGCTGCTTAGGGGATGATGTGGCTGCTGAGATGATGCTGCTGAGGTGAGGATACAGCTGAGAGGATGATGCTGCTGAGTGGATGATGCAGCGGCTGATATAATGCTGCTGAGGATGCTGCTGAGGGGATGATGCTGCTGGGGTGGGGATGGTGCTGCTGAGGGGATGATGCTGCTGAGGGGATGCTGCTGAGGAGATGATGCTGCTGGGGTGGGGATGATGCTGCTGAGGGGATGATGCAGCAGCTGAGGTGATGCTGCTGAGGATGCTGCTGAGGGATGATGCTGCTGGGGAGGGGATGATGCTGCTGAGGTGATGATGCTGCTGAGGTGATGATGATGCTGAGGTGATGATGTTGCTGCTGAGGGGATGAAGCTGCTGATGAGGGGATGATGCTGCAGCTGCGGCGATGATGCTGCTGGGGAAAGGATGCTTCTGCTGAGGGGATGATGCTGCTGAGGTGATGATGCTGCTGAGGTGATGATGATGCTGAGGTGATGATGTTGCTGCTGAGGGGATGAAGCTGCTGATGAGGGGATGATGCTGCAGCTGCGGCGATGATGCTGCTGAGGAAATGATGCTTCTGCTGAGGGGATGATGCTGCTGAGGTGATGATGCTGCTGATGTGATGATGCTGCTGAAGTAATGGTGCTGCTGCTGAAGTGATGATGCTGATGAGGTGATGATGCTTTTGCTAAGGTGATGATGCTGCTGAGGGGATGATGCTGCTGAGGTAATGATGCTGCTGAGGTAAAGATGCTGCTGAGGGGATGATGCTGCTTAGGGGATGATGCTCTGTTGAGATGATGCTGCTGAGGAGAGGATACAGCTGAGGGGATGCTGCTGAGGGTATGATGCTGCTGAGATGATGCTGCTGAGGGGATGATACAGCTGAGGTGATGAAGCAGCTGCTGAGGTGATGATGCTGCTGAGGTGATGATGCTGCTGAGGGGATGATGCTGCTGAGGTGATGATGCTGCTGAGGGGATGATGCTGGTGAGGATTCTGCTGAAGTGATGATGCTGCTGAGGGGATGTTGCTGCTGAGGGGAAGATGCCTCTGACGTAATGATGCTGCTGAGGTGATGCTGATCCTGAGCTGATGCTGCTGAGGGGATGGTGCTGCTGAGGGGATGATGCTGCTGAAGTGATGCTGCTGAGGGGATGATGCCTCTGACGTGATGATGCTGCTGAGGTGATGCTGATCCTGAGCTGATGCTGCTGAGGGTATGATGCTGCTGAGGGGATGATCCTGCTAAGGTGGTGATGCTGTTGAGGTGATGATGCTGCTGCTGAGGTGATGATGTTGCTGAGGTGACAATGCTGCTGAAGTAATGGTGCTGCTGCTGAGGTGATGATGCTGATGAGGTGATGATGCTGCGGCTGAGGTGACGATGCTGCTGAGGTGATGATGCTGCTGAGGGGATGATGCTGCTTAGTTAATGATGCTGCTGAGGTGATGATGCTGCTGAGGGGATGATGCTGCTTAGGGGATGATGTGGCTGCTGAGATGATGCTGCTGAGGTGAGGATACAGCTGAGAGGATGATGCTGCTGAGTGGATGATGCAGCGGCTGAGATAATGCTGCTGAGGATGCTGCTGAGGGGATGATGCTGCTGGGGTGGGGATGGTGCTGCTGAGGGGATGATGCTGCTGAGGGGATGCTGCTGAGGAGATGATGCTGCTGGGGTGGGGATGGTGCTGCTGAGGGGATGATCCTGCTGAGGTAATGATGCTGCTGAGGCCATGATGCTGCTGAGGTGATGATGCAGCTGCTGAAGGGATGATGCTGCTGAGGTAATGATGCTGCTGAGGCGATGATGCTGCTGAGGGGATGTTGTTGCTTAGGATTCTGATGAGGTGATGCTGCTGCTGAGGTGATGCTGCTGAGGGGAAGATGCTGCTGAGGGTGATGATGCTGCTGAGGGGATGATGCTGCTTAGTTGATTATGCTGCTGAGTTAAGGATGCTGCTGAGCTGATGCTGCTGAGGGGATGATGCTGATGAGTGGATGATGCTACTGAGGCGATGATGCTGCTGAGGGGATGATGCTGCTGAGGTGATGATGCTGCTGAGAGGATGATGCTGCTGAGGGGATGCTGCTGAGGGGATGATGCTGAGGGGATGATGCTGCTGAGATGATGCTGCTGAGGGGATGATAATGCTGAGGTGATGATGCAGCTGCTGAGGTGATGATGCTGCTGAGGTGATGATGCTGCTGAGGGGATGATGCGGCTGAGGTGATGCTGCTGAGGGGATGATGCCTCTGACGTGATGATGCTGCTGAGGTGATGCTGATCCTGAGCTGATGCTGCTGAAGGTATGATGCTGCTGAGGGGATGATCCTGCTAAGGTGGTGATGCTGTTGAGGTGATGATGCTGCTGCTGAGGTGATGATGCTGCTGAGGTGATGATGCTGCTGAGGGGATGATGCTGATAAGGTAATGATGTTGCTGAGGTGACAATGCTGCTGAAGTAATGGTGCTGCTGCTGAGGTGATGATGCTGATGAGGTGATGATGCTGCGGCTGAGGTGACGATGCTGCTGAGGTGATGATGCTGCTGAGGGGATGATGCTGCTTATTTAATGATGCTGCTGAGGTGATGATGCTGCTGAGGGGATGATGCTGCTTAGGGGATGATGTGGCTGCTGAGATGATGCTGCTGAGGTGAGGATACAGCTGAGAGGATGATGCTGCTGAGTGGATGATGCAGCGGCTGATATAATGCTGCTGAGGATGCTGCTGAGGGGATGATGCTGCTGGGGTGGGGATGGTGCTGCTGAGGGGATGATGCTGCTGAGGGGATGCTGCTGAGGAGATGATGCTGCTGGGGTGGGGATGATGCTGCTGAGGGGATGATGCAGCAGCTGAGGTGATGCTGCTGAGGATGCTGCTGAGGGATGATGCTGCTGGGGAGGGGATGATGCTGCTGAGGTGATGATGCTGCTGAGGTGATGATGATGCTGAGGTGATGATGTTGCTGCTGAGGGGATGAAGCTGCTGATGAGGGGATGATGCTGCAGCTGCGGCGATGATGCTGCTGGGGAAAGGATGCTTCTGCTGAGGGGATGATGCTGCTGAGGTGATGATGCTGCTGAGGTGATGATGATGCTGAGGTGATGATGTTGCTGCTGAGGGGATGAAGCTGCTGATGAGGGGATGATGCTGCAGCTGCGGCGATGATGCTGCTGAGGAAATGATGCTTCTGCTGAGGGGATGATGCTGCTGAGGTGATGATGCTGCTGATGTGATGATGCTGCTGAAGTAATGGTGCTGCTGCTGAAGTGATGATGCTGATGAGGTGATGATGCTTTTGCTAAGGTGATGATGCTGCTGAGGGGATGATGCTGCTGAGGTAATGATGCTGCTGAGGTAAAGATGCTGCTGAGGGGATGATGCTGCTTAGGGGATGATGCTCTGTTGAGATGATGCTGCTGAGGAGAGGATACAGCTGAGGGGATGCTGCTGAGGGTATGATGCTGCTGAGATGATGCTGCTGAGGGGATGATACAGCTGAGGTGATGAAGCAGCTGCTGAGGTGATGATGCTGCTGAGGTGATGATGCTGCTGAGGGGATGATGCTGCTGAGGTGATGATGCTGCTGAGGGGATGATGCTGGTGAGGATTCTGCTGAAGTGATGATGCTGCTGAGGGGATGTTGCTGCTGAGGGGAAGATGCCTCTGACGTAATGATGCTGCTGAGGTGATGCTGATCCTGAGCTGATGCTGCTGAGGGGATGGTGCTGCTGAGGGGATGATGCTGCTGAAGTGATGCTGCTGAGGGGATGATGCCTCTGACGTGATGATGCTGCTGAGGTGATGCTGATCCTGAGCTGATGCTGCTGAGGGTATGATGCTGCTGAGGGGATGATCCTGCTAAGGTGGTGATGCTGTTGAGGTGATGATGCTGCTGCTGAGGTGATGATGTTGCTGAGGTGACAATGCTGCTGAAGTAATGGTGCTGCTGCTGAGGTGATGATGCTGATGAGGTGATGATGCTGCGGCTGAGGTGACGATGCTGCTGAGGTGATGATGCTGCTGAGGGGATGATGCTGCTTAGTTAATGATGCTGCTGAGGTGATGATGCTGCTGAGGGGATGATGCTGCTTAGGGGATGATGTGGCTGCTGAGATGATGCTGCTGAGGTGAGGATACAGCTGAGAGGATGATGCTGCTGAGTGGATGATGCAGCGGCTGAGATAATGCTGCTGAGGATGCTGCTGAGGGGATGATGCTGCTGGGGTGGGGATGGTGCTGCTGAGGGGATGATGCTGCTGAGGGGATGCTGCTGAGGAGATGATGCTGCTGGGGTGGGGAGGGTGCTGCTGAGGGGATGATCCTGCTGAGGTAATGATGCTGCTGAGGCCATGATGCTGCTGAGGTGATGATGCAGCTGCTGAAGGGATGATGCTGCTGAGGTAATGATGCTGCTGAGGCGATGATGCTGCTGAGGGGATGTTGTTGCTTAGGATTCTGATGAGGTGATGCTGCTGCTGAGGTGATGCTGCTGAGGGGAAGATGCTGCTGAGGGTGATGATGCTGCTGAGGGGATGATGCTGCTTAGTTGATTATGCTGCTGAGTTAAGGATGCTGCTGAGCTGATGCTGCTGAGGGGATGATGCTGATGAGTGGATGATGCTACTGAGGCGATGATGCTGCTGAGGGGATGATGCTGCTGAGGTGATGATGCTGCTGAGAGGATGATGCTGCTGAGGGGATGCTGCTGAGGGGATGATGCTGAGGGGATGATGCTGCTGAGATGATGCTGTTGAGGGGATGATAATGCTGAGGTGATGATGCAGCTGCTGAGGTGATGATGCTGCTGAGGTGATGATGCTGCTGAGGGGATGATGCGGCTGAGGTGATGATGCCGCTGAGGGCATGATGCTGCTGAGGATTCTGCTGTGGTGATGATGCTGCTGAGGGGATGTTGCTGCTGTGGGGATGATGCCTCTGAGGTGATGATGCTTCTGAGGTGATGCTGATCCTGAGCTGATGCTGCTGAGGGGATGATGCTGCTGCTGAGGGGATGATGCTGCCTAGGGGATGATGCTGCTGCTGTGAGGATGATGCTGCTGAGGGGATGATATTGCTGAGCGGATTCTGCTGCTGAGGTGATGCTGCTGAAGGGATGATGCTGCTTAGGTGATGATGCCACTGAGGTAGTGATGCTGCTGAGGTAATGATGCTGCTGAGGGGATGATGCTGCTTAGGTGATGATGCAGCTGAGGTAATGATGCTGCTGATGTGATGCTGCTGAGGGGATGATACCGCTGAGGTGATGAAGCAGCTGCTGAGGTGATGATGCTGCTGAGGTGATGATGCTGCTGAGGGGATGATGCTGCTGAGGTGATGATGCTGCTGAGGGGATGATGCTGGTGAGGATTCTGCTGAAGTGATGATGCTGCTGAGGGGATGTTGCTGCTGAGGGGAAGATGCCTCTGACGTAATGATGCTGCTGAGGTGATGCTGATCCTGAGCTGATGCTGCTGAGGGGATGGTGCTGCTGAGGGGATGATGCTGCTGAGGTGATGCTGCTGCGGGGATGATGCCTCTGACGTGATGATGCTGCTGAGGTGATGCTGATCCTGAGCTGATGCTGCTGAGGGTATGATGCTGCTGAGGGGATGATCCTGCTAAGGTGGTGATGCTGTTGAGGTGATGATGCTGCTGCTGAGGTGATGATGCTGCTGAGGTGATGATGCTGCTGAGGGGATGATGCTGATAAGGTAATGATGTTGCTGAGGTGACAATGCTGCTGAAGTAATGGCGCTGCTGCTGAGGTGATGATGCTGATGAGGTGATGATGCTGCGGCTGAGGTGACGATGCTGCTGAGGTGATGATGCTGCTGAGGGGATGATGCTGCTTATTTAATGATGCTGCTGAGGTGATGATGCTGCTGAGGGGATGATGCTGCTTAGGGGATGATGTGGCTGCTGAGATGATGCTGCTGAGGTGAGGATACAGCTGAGAGGATGATGCTGCTGAGTGGATGATGCAGCGGCTGAGATAATGCTGCTGAGGATGCTGCTGAGGGGATGATGCTGCTGGGGTGGGGATGGTGCTGCTGAGGGGATGATGCTGCTGAGGGGATGCTGCTGAGGAGATGATGCTGCTGGGGTGGGGATGATGCTGCTGAGGGGATGATGCAGCAGCTGAGGTGATGCTGCTGAGGATGCTGCTGAGGGATGATGCTGCTGGGGAGGGGATGATGCTGCTGAGGTGATGATGCTGCTGAGGTGATGATGATGCTGAGGTGATGATGTTGCTGCTGAGGGGATGAAGCTGCTGATGACGGGATGATGCTGCAGCTGCGGCGATGATGCTGCTGAGGAAATGATGCTTCTGCTGAGGGGATGATGCTGCTGAGGTGATGATGCTGCTGATGTGATGATGCTGCTGAAGTAATGGTGCTGCTGCTGAAGTGATGATGCTGATGAGGTGATGATGCTTTTGCTAAGGTGATGATGCTGCTGAGGGGATGATGCTGCTGAGGTAATGATGCTGCTGAGGTAAAGATGCTGAGGGGATGATGCTGCTTAGGGGATGATGCTCTGTTGAGATGATGCTGCTGAGGAGAGGATACAGCTGAGGGGATGCTGCTGAGGGTATGATGCTGCTGAGATGATGCTGCTGAGGGGATGATACAGCTGAGGTGATGAAGCAGCTGCTGAGGTGATGATGCTGCTGAGGTGATGATGCTGCTGAGGGGATGATGCTGCTGAGGTGATGATGCTGCTGAGGGGATGATGCTGGTGAGGATTCTGCTGAAGTGATGATGCTGCTGAGGGGATGTTGCTGCTGAGGGGAAGATGCCTCTGACGTAATGATGCTGCTGAGGTGATGCTGATCCTGAGCTGATGCTGCTGAGGTGATGCTGCTGAGGGGATGATGCCTCTGACGTGATGATGCTGCTGAGGTGATGCTGATCCTGAGCTAATGCTGCTGAGGGTATGATGCTGCTGAGGGGATGATCCTGCTAAGGTGGTGATGCTGTTGAGGTGATGATGCTGCTGCTGAGGTGATGATGCTGCTGAGGTGATGATGCTGCTGAGGGGATGATGCTGATAAGGTAATGATGTTGCTGAGGTGACAATGCTGCTGAAGTAATGGTGCTGCTGCTGAGGTGATGATGCTGATGAGGTGATGATGCTGCGGCTGAGGTGATGATGCTGCTGTGGTGATGATGCTGCTGAGGGTATGATGCTGCTTAGGGGATGATGCTGCTGCTGAGATGATGCTGCCGAGGTGAGGATGCGGCTGAGAGGATGATGCTGCTGAGGGGATGATGCAGCAGCTGAGGTGATGCTGCTGAGGATGCTGCTGAGGGATGATGCTGCTGGGGAGGGGATGATGCTGCTGAGGTGATGATGCTGCTGAGGTGATGATGATGCTGAGGTGATGATGTTGCTGCTGAGGGGATGAAGCTGCTGATGCGGGGATGATGCTGCAGCTGCGGCGATGATGCTGCTGAGGAAATGATGCTTCTGCTGAGGGGATGATGCTGCTGAGGGATGATGCTGCTGATGTGATGATGCTGCTGAAGTAATGGTGCTGCTGCTGAAGTGATGATGCTGATGAGGTGATGATGCTTTTGCTAAGGTGATGATGCTGCTGAGGGGATGATGCTGCTGAGGTAATGATGCTGCTGAGGTAAAGATGCTGCTGAGGGGATGATGCTGCTTAGGGGATGATGCTCTGTTGAGATGATGCTGCTGAGGAGAGGATACAGCTGAGGGGATGCTGCTGAGGGTATGATGCTGCTGAGGGTGATGATGCTGCTGAGGGGATGATACAGCTGAGGTGATGAAGCAGCTGCTGAGGTGATGATGCTGCTGAGGTGATGATGCTGCTGAGGGGATGATGCTGCTGAGGTGATGATGCTGCTGAGGGGATGATGCTGGTGAGGATTCTGCTGAAGTGATGATGCTGCTGAGGGGATGTTGCTGCTGAGGGGAAGATGCCTCTGACGTAATGATGCTGCTGAGGTGATGCTGATCCTGAGCTGATGCTGCTGAGGGGATGGTGCTGCTGAGGGGATGATGCTGCTGAGGTGATGCTGCTGAGGGGATGATGCCTCTGATGTGATGATGCTGCTGAGGTGATGCTGATCCTGAGCTGATGCTGCTGAGGGTATGATGCTGCTGAGGGGATGATCCTGCTAAGGTGGTGATGCTGTTGAGGTGATGATGCTGCTGCTGAGGTGATGATGCTGCTGAGGTGATGATGCTGCTGAGGGGATGATGCTGATAAGGTAATGATGTTGCTGAGGTGACAATGCTGCTGAAGTAATGGTGCTGCTGCTGAGGTGATGATGCTGATGAGGTGATGATGCTGCTGAGGTGACGATGCTGCTGAGGTGATGATGCTGCTGAGGGGATGATGCTGCTTATTTAATGATGCTGCTGAGGTGATGATGCTGCTGAGGGGATGATGCTGCTTAGGGGATGATGTGGCTGCTGAGATGATGCTGCTGAGGTGAGGATACAGCTGAGAGGATGATGCTGCTGAGTGGATGATGCAGCGGCTGAGATAATGCTGCTGAGGATGCTGCTGAGGGGATGATGCTGCTGGGGTGGGGATGGTGCTGCTGAGGGGATGATGCTGCTGAGGGGATGCTGCTGAGGAGATGATGCTGCTGGGGTGGGGATGATGCTGCTGAGGGGATGATGCAGCAGCTGAGGTGATGCTGCTGAGGATGCTGCTGAGGGATGATGCTGCTGGGGAGGGGATGATGCTGCTGAGGTGATGATGCTGCTGAGGTGATGATGATGCTGAGGTGATGATGTTGCTGCTGAGGGGATGAAGCTGCTGATGAGGGGATGATGCTGCAGCTGCGGTGATGATGCTGCTGAGGAAATGATGCTTCTGCTGAGGGGATGATGCTGCTGAGGTGATGATGCTGCTGATGTGATGATGCTGCTGAAGTAATGGTGCTGCTGCTGAAGTGATGATGCTGATGAGGTGATGATGCTTTTGCTAAGGTGATGATGCTGCTGAGGGGATGATGCTGCTGAGGTAATGATGCTGCTGAGGTAAAGATGCTGCTGAGGGGATGATGCTGCTTAGGGGATGATGCTCTGTTGAGATGATGCTGCTGAGGAGAGGATACAGCTGAGGGGATGCTGCTGAGGGTATGATGCTGCTGAGATGATGCTGCTGAGGGGATGATACAGCTGAGGTGATGAAGCAGCTGCTGAGGTGATGATGCTGCTGAGGTGATGATGCTGCTGAGGGGATGATGCTGCTGAGGTGATGATGCTGCTGAGGGGATGATGCTGGTGAGGATTCTGCTGAAGTGATGATGCTGCTGAGGGGATGTTGCTGCTGAGGGGAAGATGCCTCTGACGTAATGATGCTGCTGAGGTGATGCTGATCCTGAGCTGATGCAGTTGAGGGGATGGTGCTGCTGAGGGGATGATCCTGCTAAGGTGGTGATGCTGTTGAGGTGATGATGCTGCTGCTGAGGTGATGATGCTGCTGAGGTGATGATGCTGCTGAGGGGATGATGCTGATAAGGTAATGATGTTGCTGAAGTGACAATGCTGCTGAAGTAATGGTGCTGCTGCTGAGGTGATGATGCTGATGAGGTGATGATGCTGCTGCTGAGGTGACGATGCTGCTGAGGTGATGATGCTGCTGAGGGGATGATGCTGCTTATTTAATGATGCTGCTGAGGTGATGATGCTGCTGAGGGGATGATGCTGCTTAGGGGATGATGTGGCTGCTGAGATGATGCTGCTGAGGTGAGGATACAGCTGAGAGGATGATGCTGCTGAGTGGATGACGCAGCGGCTGAGATAATGCTGCTGAGGATGCTGCTGAGGGGATGATGCTGCTGGGGTGGGGATGGTGCTGCTGAGGGGATGATGCTGCTGAGGGGATGCTGCTGAGGAGATGATGCTGCTGGGGTGGGGATGATGCTGCTGAGGGGATGATGCAGCAGCTGAGGTGATGCTGCTGAGGATGCTGCTGAGGGATGATGCTGCTGGGGAGGGGATGATGCTGCTGAGGTGATGATGCTGCTGAGGTGATGATGATGCTGAGGTGATGATGTTGCTGCTGAGGGGATGAAGCTGCTGATGAGGGGATGATGCTGCAGCTGCGGCGATGATGCTGCTGAGGAAATGATGCTTCTGCTGAGGGGATGATGCTGCTGAGGTGATGATGCTGCTGATGTGATGATGCTGCTGAAGTAATGGTGCTGCTGCTGAAGTGGTGATGCTGATGAGGTGATGATGCTTTTGCTAAGGTGATGATGCTGCTGAGGGGATGATGCTGCTGAGGTAATGATGCTGCTGAGTTAAAGATGCTGCTGAGGGGATGATGCTGCTTAGGGGATGATGCTCTGTTGAGATGATGCTGCTGAGGAGAGGATACAGCTGAGGGGATGCTGCTGAGGGTATGATGCTGCTGAGATGATGCTGCTGAGGGGATGATACAGCTGAGGTGATGAAGCAGCTGCTGAGGTGATGATGCTGCTGAGGTGATGATGCTGCTGAGGGGATGATGCTGCTGAGGTGATGCTGCTGCTGAGGGGATGATGCTGGTGAGGATTCTGCTGAAGTGATGATGCTGCTGAGGGGATGTTGCTGCTGAGGGGAAGATGCCTCTGACGTAATGATGCTGCTGAGGTGATGCTGATCCTGAGCTGATGCTGCTGAGGGGATGGTGCTGCTGAGGGGATGATGCTGCTGAGGTGATGCTGCTGAGGGGATGATGCCTCTGACGTGATGATGCTGCTGAGGTGATGCTGATCCTGAGCTGATGCTGCTGAGGGTATGATGCTGCTGAGGGGATGATCCTGCTAAGGTGGTGATGCTGTTGAGGTGATGATGCTGCTGCTGAGGTGATGATGTTGCTGAGGTGACAATGCTGCTGAAGTAATGGTGCTGCTGCTGAGGTGATGATGCTGATGAGGTGATGATGCTGCGGCTGAGGTGACGATGCTGCTGAGGTGATGATGCTGCTGAGGGGATGATGCTGCTTAGTTAATGATGCTGCTGAGGTGATGATGCTGCTGAGGGGATGATGCTGCTTAGGGGATGATGTGGCTGCTGAGATCATGCTGCTGAGGTGAGGATACAGCTGAGAGGATCATGCTGCTGAGTGGATGATGCAGCGGCTGATATAATGCTGCTGAGGATGCTGCTGAGGGGATGATGCTGCTGGGGTGGGGATGGTGCTGCTGAGGGGCTGATGCTGCTGAGGGGATGCTGCTGAGGAGATGATGCTGCTGGGGTGGGGATGGTGCTGCTGAGGGGATGATCCTGCTGAGGTAATGATGCTGCTGAGGCCATGATGCTGCTGAGGTGATGATGCAGCTGCTGAAGGGATGATGCTGCTGAGGTAATGATGCTGCTGAGGCGATGATGCTGCTGAGGGGATGTTGTTGCTTAGGATTCTGATGAGGTGATGCTGCTGCTGAGGTGATGCTGCTGAGGGGAAGATGCTGCTGAGGGTGATGATGCTGCTGAGGGGATGATGCTGCTTAGTTGATTATGCTGCTGAGTTAAGGATGCTGCTGAGCTGATGCTGCTGAGGGGATGATGCTGATGAGTGGATGATGCTACTGAGGCGATGATGCTGCTGAGGGGATGATGCTGCTGAGGTGATGATGCTGCTGAGAGGATGATGCTGCTGAGGGGATGCTGCTGAGGGGATGATGCTGCTGAGATGATGCTGCTGAGGGGATGATAATGCTGAGGTGATGATGCAGCTGCTGAGGTGATGATGCTGCTGAGGTGATGATGCTGCTGAGGGGATGATGCTGCTGAGGTGATGATGCCGCTGAGGGCATGATGCTGCTGAGGATTCTGCTGTGGTGATGATGCTGCTGAGGGGATGTTGCTGCTGTGGGGATGATGCCTCTGAGGTGATGATGCTTCTGAGGTGATGCTGATCCTGAGCTGATGCTGCTGAGGGGATGATGCTGCTGCTGAGGGGATGATGCTGCCTAGGGGATGATGCTGCTGCTGGGAGGATGATGCTGCTGAGGGGATGATATTGCTGAGCGGATTCTGCTGCTGAGGTGATGCTGCTGAAGGGATGATGCTGCTTAGGTGATGATGCCACTGAGGTAGTGATGCTGCTGAGGTAATGATGCTGCTGAGGGGATGATGCTGCTTAGGTGATGATGCAGCTGAGGTAATGATGCTGCTGATGTGATGCTGCTGAGGGGATGATACCGCTGAGGTGATGAAGCAGCTGCTGAGGTGATGATGCTGCTGAGGTGATGATGCTGCTGAGGGGATGATGCTGCTGAGGTGATGATGCTGCTGAGGGGATGATGCTGGTGAGGATTCTGCTGAAGTGATGATGCTGCTGAGGGGATGTTGCTGCTGAGGGGAAGATGCCTCTGACGTAATGATGCTGCTGAGGTGATGCTGATCCTGAGCTGATGCTGCTGAGGGGATGGTGCTGCTGAGGGGATGATGCTGCTGAGGTGATGCTGCTGAGGGGATGATGCCTCTGATGTGATGATGCTGCTGAGGTGATGCTGATCCTGAGCTGATGCTGCTGAGGGTATGATGCTGCTGAGGGGATGATCCTGCTAAGGTGGTGATGCTGTTGAGGTGATGATGCTGCTGCTGAGGTGATGATGCTGCTGAGGTGATGATGCTGCTGAGGGGATGATGCTGATAAGGTAATGATGTTGCTGAGGTGACAATGCTGCTGAAGTAATGGCGCTGCTGCTGAGGTGATGATGCTGATGAGGTGATGATGCTGCGGCTGAGGTGACGATGCTGCTGAGGTGATGATGCTGCTGAGGGGATGATGCTGCTTATTTAATGATGCTGCTGAGGTGATGATGCTGCTGAGGGGATGATGCTGCTTAGGGGATGATGTGGCTACTGAGATGATGCTGCTGAGGTGAGGATACAGCTGAGAGGATGATGCTGCTGAGTGGATGATGCAGCGGCTGAGATAATGCTGCTGAGGATGCTGCTGAGGGGATGATGCTGCTGGGGTGGGGATGGTGCTGCTGAGGGGATGATGCTGCTGAGGGGATGCTGCTGAGGAGATGATGCTGCTGGGGTGGGGATGATGCTGCTGAGGGGATGATGCAGCAGCTGAGGTGATGCTGCTGAGGATGCTGCTGAGGGATGATGCTGCTGGGGAGGGGATGATGCTGCTGAGGTGATGATGCTGCTGAGGTGATGATGATGCTGTGGTGATGATGTTGCTGCTGAGGGGATGAAGCTGCTGATGAGGGGATGATGCTGCAGCTGCGGCGATGATGCTGCTGAGGAAATGATGCTTCTGCTGAGGGGATGATGCTGCTGAGGTGATGATGCTGCTGATGTGATGATGCTGCTGAAGTAATGGTGCTGCTGCTGAAGTGATGATGCTGATTGGGTGATGATGCTTTTGCTAAGGTGATGATGCTGCTGAGGGGATGATGCTGCTGAGGTAATGATGCTGCTGAGGTAAAGATGCTGCTGAGGGGATGATGCTGCTTAGGGGATGATGCTCTGTTGAGATGATGCTGCTGAGGAGAGGATACAGCTGAGGGGATGCTGCTGAGGGTATGATGCTGCTGAGATGATGCTGCTGAGGGGATGATACAGCTGAGGTGATGAAGCAGCTGCTGAGGTGATGATGCTGCTGAGGTGATGATGCTGCTGAGGGGATGATGCTGCTGAGGTGATGATGCTGCTGAGGGGATGATGCTGGTGAGGATTCTGCTGAAGTGATGATGCTGCTGAGGGGATGTTGCTGCTGAGGGGAAGATGCCTCTGACGTAATGATGCTGCTGAGGTGATGCTAATCCTGAGCTGATGCTGCTGAGGGGATGGTGCTGCTGAGGGGATGATGCTGCTGAGGTGATGCTGCTGAGGGGATGATGCCTCTGACGTGATGATGCTGCTGAGGTGATGCTGATCCTGAGCTGATGCTGCTGAGGGTATGATGCTGCTGAGGGGATGATCCTGCTAAGGTGGTGATGCTGTTGAGGTGATGATGCTGCTGCTGAGGTGATGATGCTGCTGAGGTGATGATGCTGCTGAGGGGATGATGCTGATAAGGGGATGATGTGGCTGCTGAGATGATGCTGCTGAGGTGAGGATACAGCTGAGAGGATGATGCTGCTGAGTGGATGATGCAGCGGCTGAGATAATGCTGCTGAGGATGCTGCTGAGGGGATGATGCTGCTGAGGGGATGCTGCTGAGGAGATGATGCTGCTGGGGTGGGGATGGTGCTGCTGAGGGGATGATCCTGCTGAGGTAATGATGCTGCTGAGGCCATGATGCTGCTGAGGTGATGATGCAGCTGCTGAAGGGATGATGCTGCTGAGGTAATGATGCTGCTGAGGCGATGATGCTGCTGAGGGGATGTTGTTGCTTAGGATTCTGATGAGGTGATGCTGCTGCTGAGGTGATGCTGCTGAGGGGAAGATGCTGCTGAGGGTGATGATGCTGCTGAGGGGATGCTGCTGCTTAGTTGATTATGCTGCTGAGTTTAGGATGCTGCTGAGCTGATGCTGCTGAGGGGATGATGCTGATGAGTGGATGATGCTACTGAGGCGATGATGCTGCTGAGGGGTTGATGCTGCTGAGGTGATGATGCTGCTGAGAGGATGATGCTGCTGAGGGGATGCTGCTGAGGGGATGATGCTGCTGAGATGATGCTGCTGAGGGGATGATAATGCTGAGGTGATGATGCAGCTGCTGAGGTGATGATGCTGCTGAGGTGATGATGCTGCTGAGGGGATGATGCTGCTGAGGTGATGATGCCGCTGAGGGCATGATGCTGCTGAGGATTCTGCTGTGGTGATGATGCTGCTGAGGGGATGTTGCCGCTGTGGGGATGATGCCTCTGAGGTGATGATGCTTCTGAGGTGATGCTGATCCTGAGCTGATGCTGCTGAGGGGATGATGCTGCTGCTGAGGGGATGATGCTGCCTAGGGGATGATGCTGCTGCTGGGAGGATGATGCTGCTGAGGGGATGATATTGCTGAGCGGATTCTGCTGCTGAGGTGATGCTGCTGAAGGGATGATGCTGCTTAGGTGATGATGCCGCTGAGGTAGTGATGCTGCTGAGGTAATGATGCTGCTGAGGGGATGATGCTGCTTAGGTGATGATGCAGCTGAGGTAATGATGCTGCTGATGTGATGCTGCTGAGGGGATGATGCTGCTTAGGTGATTATGCTTCTGAGTAAAGGATGCTGCTGAGGTGATGATGCTGCTGAGGGGATGATGCTGCTAAGGTTATGATGTTACTGAGGTGATGCTGCTGCTGAAGTAATGATGCTGCTGCTGAGGTGATGATGCTGCTGAGGGGATGATGCTTAGGGGATGATGCTGCTGAGGGGATGATGCTGAGGGGATGATGCTGCTGAGATGATGCTGCTGAGGCGATGATACTTCCGAGGTGATGATGCAGCTGCTGAGGTGATGATCGTGCTGAGGTAATGATGCTGCTGAGGTGAAGATGCTGCTGAGGGGATGCTGCTGCTGAGGATTCTGCTGAGGTGCTGACGCTGCTGAGGTGATGCTGCTGAGGGGTTGAAACTGCTGAGGTGATGATGCAGCTGCTGAGGAGATGATGCTGCTGAGGTAATGATGCTGCTGAGGCGATGATGCTGCTGAGGGGATGCTTTTGCTGAGGATTCTGTTGAGGTGATGCAGCTGCTGAGGTGATGATGCTGCTGAGGGGAAGATGCTGCTGAGGGTAATGATGCTGCTGAGGGGATGATGCTGCTGAGGGCATGATGCTGCTTAGGTTATTATGCTGCTGTGTTAAGGATGCTGCTGAGGTGATGCTGCTGAGCGATGATGCTGATGAGCGGATGATGCTACTGATGCGATGATGCTGCTGAGTTGATGCTGCTGAGGTGATGATGCTTCTGAGAGGATGATGCTGCTGAGGGGATGTTGCTGAGGGGATGATGCTGCTGAGATGATGCTGCTGAGGGGATGATAGTGCTGAGGTGATGATGCAGCTGCTGAGGTGATGATGCTGCTGAGGTGATGATGCTGCTGAGGGGATGATGCTGCTGAGGTGATGATGCAGCTGCTGAGGGGATGATGCTACTGAGGTGATGATGCCGCTGAGGGCATGATGCTGCTGAGGATTCTGCTGAGGTGATGCTGCTGAGAAGATGATACTGCTGAGGTGATGATGCAGCTGCTGAAGGGATGATGCTGCTGAGGTAATGATGCTGCTGCGGCGATGATGCTGCTGAGGGGATGTTGTTGCTTAGGATTCTGTTGTGGTGATGATGCTGCTGAGGTGATGCTGCTGAGTGGAAGATGCTGCTGAGGGTGATGATGCTGCTGAGGGGATGATGCTGCTTAGTTGATTATGCTGCTGAGTTAAGGATGCTGCTGAGCTGATGCTGCTGAGGGGATGATGCTGATGAGCGGATGATGCTACTGAGGCGATGATGCTGCTGAGGGGATGATGCTGCTGAGGTGATGATGCTGCTGAGAGGATGATGCTGCTGAGTGGAGGCTGCTGAGGGGATGATGCTGCTGAGATGATGCTGCTGAGGGCATGATGCTGCTGAGGATTCTGCTGAGGTGATGATGCTGCTGAGGGGATGTTGCTGCTGAGGGGATGATGCCTCTGAGGTAGTGATGCTGCTGAGGTAATGATGCTGCTGAGGGGATGATGCTGCTTAGGTGATGATGCAGCTGAGGTAATGATGCTGCTGATGTGATGCTGCTGAGGGGATGATGCGGCTTAGGTGATTGTGCTTCTGAGTAAAGGATGCTGCTTAGGTGATGCAGCTGTGGGGATGATGCTGATGAGAGGATGATGCTGCTGAGGTGATGATGCTGCTGAGGGGATGATGCTGCTAAGGTAATGATGTTGCTGAGGTGATGCTGCTGCTGATGTAATGATGCTGCTGCTGAGGTGATGATGCTGATGAGGTGATGATGCTGCTGAGGGGATGATGCTGCTTAGTTGATGATGCTGCTGAGGTGAAGATGCTGCTGAGGGGATGATGCTGCTGAGGTGATGATGCTGCTGAGGGGATGATGCTCCTTAGGGGATGATGCTGCTGCTGAGATGATGCTTCTGATGTGAGGATACAGCTGAGAGGATGATGCTGCTGAGGGGATGATGTAGCAGCTGAGATAATGCTGCTGAGGATGCTGCTGAGGGGATGATGCTGCTGGGGAGGGGCTGGTGCTGCTGAGGTGATGATGCTGCTGAGGGGATAATGCTGAGTGGATGATGCTGCTGAGGGGATGATGCTGAGGGGATGATGCTGCTGAGATGATGCTGCTGAGGCGATGATACTGCCGAGGTGATGATGCAGCTGCTGAGGCGATGATCCTGCTGAGGTAATGATGCTGCTGCGGCGAAGATGCTGCTGAGGGGATGCTGCTGCTGAGGATTCTGCTGAGGTGCTGACGCTGCTGAGGTGATGCTGCTGAGGGGATGAAACTGCTGAGGTGATGATGCAGCTGCTGAGGAGATGATGCTGCTGAGGTAATGATGCTGCTGAGGCGATGCTGCTGCTGAGGGGATGCTTTTGCTGAGGATTCTGTTGAGGTGATGCAGCTGCTGAGCTGATGATGCTGCTGAGGGGAAGATGCTGCTGAGGGTGATGATGCTGCTGAGGGGATGATGCTGCTGAGGGCATGATGCTGCTTAGGTGATTATGCTGCTGAGTTAAGGATACTGCTGATGTGATGCTGCTGAGCGATGATGCTGATGAGCCGATGATGCTACTGATGCGATGATGCTGCTGAGTTGATGCTGCTGAGGTGATGATGCTTCTGAGAGGATGATGCTGCTGAGGGGATGTTGCTGAGGGGATGATGCTGCTGAGATGATGCTGCTGAGGGGATGATACTGCTGAGGTGATGATGCTGCTGCTGAGGTGATGATGCTGCTGAGGTGATGATGCTGCTGAGGGGATGATGCTGCTGAGGTGATGATGCAGCTGCTGAGGGGATGATGCTGCTGGGGTGATGATGCAGCTGCTGAGGGAATGATGCTGCTGAGGTGATGATGCCGCTGAGGGCATGATGCTGCTGAGGATTCTGCTGAGGTGATGCTGCTGAGAAGATGATACTGCTGAGATGACGATGCAGCTGCTGAAGGGATGATGCTGCTGAGGTAATGATGCTGCTGAGGGGATGATGCTGCTGAGGGGATGTTGTTGCTTAGGATTCTGTTGTGGTGATGATGCTGCTGAGCTGATGCTGCTGAGGGGAAGATGCTGCTGAGGGTGATGATGCTGATGAGCGGATGATGCTACTGAGGCGATGATGCTGCTGAGGGGATGATGCTGCTGAGGTGAAGATGCTGCTGAGAGGATGATGCTGCTGAGGGGATGCTGCTGAGGGGATGATGCTGCTGAGATGATGCTGCTGAGGGGATGATAATGCTGAGGTGATGATGCAGCTGCTGAGGTGATGATGCTGCTGAGGTGATGATGCTGCTGAGGGGATGATGCTGCTGAGGTGATGATGCCGCTGAGGGCATGATGCTGCTGAGGATTCTGCTGAGGTGATGATGCTGCTGAGGGGATGTTGCTGCTGAGGGGATGATGTCTCTGAGGTGATGATGCTTCTGAGGTGATGCTGATCCTGAGCTGATGCTGCTGAGGGGATGATGCTGCTGCTGAGGGGATGATGCTGCTGAGGGGATGATGCTGCTGCTGGGGGGATGATGCTGCTGAGGGGTTGATATTGCTGAGCGGACGCTGCTGCTGAGGTGATGCTGCTGAAGGGATGATGCTGCTTAGGTGATGATGCCGCTGAGGTAGTGATGCTGCTGAGGTAATGATGCTGCTGAGGGGATGATGCTGCTGAGGTGATGATGCAGCTGAGGTAATGATGCTGCTGATGTGATGCTGCTGAGGGGATGATGCTGCTTAGGTGATTATGCTTCTGAGTAAAGGATGCTGCTGAGGTGATGCAGCTGAGGGGATGATGCTGATGGGAGGATGATGCTGCTGAGGTGATGATGCTGCTGAGGGGATGATGCTGCTAAGGTAATGATGTTGCTGAGGTGATGCTGCTGCTGAAGTAATGATGCTGCTGCTGAGGTGATGATGCTGATGAGGTGATGATGCTGCTGAGGGGATGATGCTGCTTAGTTAATGATGCTGCTGAGGTGAAGATGCTGCTGAGGGGATGATGCTGCTGAGGTGATGATGCTGCTGAGGGGATGATGCTGCTTAGGGGATGATGCTGCTGCTGAGATGATGCTGCTGATGTGAGGATACAGCTGAGAGGATGATGCTGCTGAGGGGATGATGTAGCAGCTGAGATAATGCTGCTGAGGATGCTGCTGAGGGGATGATGCTGCTGGGGTGGGGATGGTGCTGCTGAGGTGATGATGCTGCTGAGGGGATGATGCTGAGGGGATGATGCTGCTGAGGGGATGATGCTGAGGGGATGATGCTGCTGAGATGATGCTGCTGAGGCGATGATACTGCCGAGGTGATGATGCAGCTGCTGAGGTGATGATCCTGCTTAGGTAATGATGCTGCTGAGGCGAAGATGCTGCTGAGGGGATGCTGCTGCTGTGGATTCTGCTGAGGTGCTGACGCTGCTGAGGTGATGCTGCTGAGGGGATGAAACTGCTGAGGTGATGATGCAGCTGCTGAGGGGATGATGCTGCTGAGGTAATGATGCTGCTGAGGCGATGATGCTGCTGAGGGGATGCTTTTGCTGAGGATTCTGTTGAGGTGATGCAGCTACTGAGGTGATGCTGCTGCTGAGGGGAAGATGCTGCTGAGGGTGATGATGCTGCTGAGGGGATGATGCTGCTGAGGGCATGATGCTGCTTAGGTGATTATGCTGCTGAGTTAAGGATGCTGCTGAGGTGATGCTGCTGAGCGATGATGCTGATGAGCGGATGATGCTACTGAGGCGATGATGCTGCTGAGTTGATGCTGCTGAGGTGATGATGCTTCTGAGAGGATGATGCTGCTGAGCGGTTGTTGCTGAGGGGATGATGCTGCTGAGATGATGCTGCTGAGGGGACGATACTGCTGAGGTGATGATGCAGCTGCTGAGTTGATGATGCTGCTGAGGTGATGATGCTGCTAAGGGAATGATGCTGCTGAGGTGATGATGCAGCTGCTGAGGGGATGATGCTGGTGAGGTGATGATGCAGCTGAGGGCATGATGCTGCTGAGGATTCTGCTGAGGTGATGATGCTGCTGAGGTGATGATGCCTCTGAGGTGATCGTGCTGCTGAGGTGATGCTGATCCTGAGCTGATGCTGCTGAGGGGATGATGCTGCTGCTGAGGGGATGATGCTGCTGCTTGGGGGATGATGCTGCTGAGGGGATGCTGCTGCTGCTGGGGGGATGATGCTGCTGAGGGGATGATATTGGTGAGCGGATGCTTCTGCTGAGGTTATGCTGCTGAAGGGATGATTCTGCTTAGGTGATGATGCTGCTGAGGTAGTGATGCTGCTGAGGTAATGATGCTGCTGAGGGGATGATGCTGCTTAGGTGATGATGCAGCTGAGGTAATGATGCTGCTGATGTGATGCTGCTGAGGGGATGATGCTCTGCTGAGATGATGCTGCTGAGGTGAGGATACAGCTGAGGGGATGCTGCCGAGGGGATGATGCTGCTGAGATGATGCTGCTGAGGGGATGATACAGCTGAGGTGATGATGCAGCTGCTGAGGTAATGATGCTGCTGAGGTGATGATGCTGCTGAGGAGATGATGCTGCTGAGGTGATGATGCTGCTGAGGGGATGTTGCTGCTGAGGGGATGATGCCTCTGACGTGATGATGCTGCTGAGGTGATGCAGATCCTGAGCTGATGCTGCTGAGGGGATGGTGCTGCTGAGGTAATGATGCTGCTGAGGTGATGCTGCTGAGGGGATGATGCCTCTGACGTGATGATGCTGCTGAGGTGATGCTGATCCTGATCTGATGCTGCTGAGTGTATGATGCTGGTGAGGGGATGATGCTGCTAAGGTGGTGATGCTGCTGAGGGGATGATGTTGCTGAAGTAATGGTGTTGCTGCTGAGGTGATGATGCTGATGAGGTGATGATGCTGCTGCTGAGGTGATGATGCTGCTGAGGTGATGATGCTGCTGAGGGGATGATGCTGATAAGGTAATGATGTTGCTGAGGTGATAATGCTGCTGAAGTAATGGTGCTGCTGCTGAGGTGATGATGCTGATGAGGTGATGATGCTGCGGCTGAGGTGATGATGCTGCTGAGTTGATGATGCTGCTGAGGGGATGATGCTGCTTAGTTAATGATGCTGCTGAGGTGAAGATGCTGCTGAGGGGATGATGCTGCTGAGGTGATGATGCTGCTGAGGGGATGATGCTGCTTAGGGGATGATGCGGCTGCTGAGATGATGCTGCTGAGGTGAGGATACATTTGAGAGGATGATGCTGCTGAGTGGATGATGCAGCGGCTGAGATAATGCTGCTGAGGATGCTGCTGAGGGGATGATGCTGCTGGGGAGGGGATGGAGCTGCTGAGGTGATGATGCTGCTGAGGCGATGCTGCTGAGGAGATGATGCTTCTGAGATGATGCTGCTGAGGGGATGATCCTGCTGAGGTAATGATGCTGCTGGGTCCATGATGCTGCTGAGGGGATGCTGCTGCTGACCATTCTGCTGAAGTGATGATGCTGCTGAAGCGATGCTGCTGAGAATATGATACTGCTGAGGTGATGATGCAGCTGCTGAAGGGATGATGCTGCTGAGGTAATGATGCTGCTGAGGCGATGATGCTGCTGAGGGGATGTTGTTGCTTAGGATTCTGTTGAGGTGATGATGCTGCTGAGGTGATGCTGCTGAGGGGAAGATGCTGCTGAGGGTGATGATGCTGCTGAGGGGATGATGCTGCTTAGTTGATTATGCTGCTGAGTTAAGCATGCTGCTGAGCTGATGCTGCTGAGGGGATGATGCTGATGAGCGGATGATGCTACTGAGGCGATGATGCTGCTGAAAGGATGATGCTGCTGAGGGGATGCTGCTGAGGGGATGATGCTGCTGAGATGATGCTGCTGAGGGGATGATAATGCTGAGGTGATGATGCAGCTGCTGAGGTGATGATGCTGCTGAGGTGATGATGCTGCTGAGGGGATGATGCTGCTGAGGTAATGATGCCGCTGGGGGCATGATGCTGCTGAGGATTCTGCTGAGGTGATGATGCTGCTGAGGGGATGTTGCTGCTGAGGGGATGATGCCTCTGAGGTGATGATGCTTCTGAGGTGATGCTGATCCTGAGCTGATGCTGCTGAGGGGATGATGCTGCTGCTGAGGGGTTGATGCTGCTTAGTGGATGTTGCTGCTGCTGGGGGGATGATGCTGCTGAGGGTGATGATATTGCTGAGAGGATGCTGCTGCTGAGGTGATGCTGCTGAAGGGATGATGCTGCTTAGGTGATGATGCCGCTGAGGTAGTGATGCTGATGAGGTAATGATGCTGCTGAGGGGATGATGCTGCTTAGGTGATGATGCAGCTGAGGTAATGATGCTGCTGATGTGATGCTCCTGAGGGGATGATGCTGCTTAGGTGATTATGCTTCTGAGTAAAGGATGCTGCTGAGGTGATGCAGCTGAGGGGATGATGCTGATGAGAGGATGATGCTGCTGAGGTGATGATGCTGCTGAGGGGATGATGCTGCTGCTGAGGTGATGATGCTGATGTGGTGATGATGCTGCTGAGGGGATTTTGCTGCTTAGTTAATGATGCTGCTGAGGTGAAGATGCTGCAGAGGGGATGATGCCTCTGAGGTGATGATGCTGCTGAGGGGATGATGCTGCTTAGGGGATAATGCTGCTGCTGAGATGATGCTGCTGATGTGAGGATACAGCTGAGAGGATGATGCTGCTGAGGGGATGATGTAGCAGCTGAGATAATGCTGCTGAGGATGCTGCTGAGGGGATGATGCTGCTGAGGGGATGATGTAGCAGCTGAGATAATGCTGCTGAGGATGCTGCTGAGGGGATGATGCTGCTGGGGAGGGGATGATGCTGCTGAGGTGATGATGCTGCTGAGGGGATGATGCTGAGGGGATGATGCTGCTGAGGGGATGATGCTGAGGGGATGATACTGCCGAGGTGATGATGCAGCTGCTGAGGTGATGATTCTGCTGAGGTAATGATGCTACTGAGGCGAAGATGCTGCTGAGGGGATGCTGCTGCTGATGATTCTGCTGAGGTGCTGACGCTGCTGAGGTGATGATGCTGAGGGGATGAAACTGCTGAGGTGATGATGCAGCTTCTGAGGGGATGATGCTGCTGAGGTAATGATGCTGCTGAGGCGATGATGCTGCTGAGGGGATGCTTTTGCTGAGGATTCTGTTGAGTTGATGCAGCTGCTGAGGTGATGATGCTGCTGAGGGGAAGATGCTGCTGAGGGTGATGATGCTGCTGAGGGGATGATGCTGCTGAGGGCATGATGCTGCTTAGGTGATTATGCTGCTGAGTTAAGGATGCTGCTGAGGTGATGTTGCTGAGCGATGATGCTGATGAGCGGATGATGCTACTGATGCGATGATGCTGCTGAGTTGATGCTGCTGAGGTGATGATGCAGCTGCTGAGGTGATGATGCTGCTGAGGGGATGATGCTGCAGAGGGGATGATGCTGCTAAGGTAATGATGTTGCTGAGTTGATGCTGCTGCTGAAGTAATGATGCTGCTGCTGAGGTGATGATGCTGATGAGGTGATGATGCTGCTGAGGGGATGGTGCTGCTTAGTTAATGATGCTGCTGAGGTGAAGATGCTGCTGAGGGGATGATGCCTCTGAGGTGATGATGCTGCTGAGGGGATGATGCTGCTTAGGGGATAATGCTGCTGCTGAGATGATGCTGCTGATGTGAGGATACAGCTGAGAGGATGATGCTGCTGAGGGGATGATGTAGCAGCTGAGATAATGCTGCTGAGGATGCTGCTGAGGGGATGATGCTGCTGGGGAGGGGATGGTGCTGCTGAAGTGATGATGCTGCTGAGGGGATGATGCTGAGGGGATGATGCTGCTGAGGGGATGATGCTGAGGGGATGATACTGCCGCGGTGATGATGCAGCTGCTGAGGTGATGATCCTGCTGAGGTAATGATGCTGCTGAGGCGAAGATGCTGCTGAGGGGATGCTGCTGCCGAGGATTCTGCTGAGGTGCTGACGCTGCTGAGGTGATGCTGCTGAGGGGATGAAACTGCTGAGGTGATGATGCAGCTTCTGAGGGGATGATGCTGCTGAGGTAATGATGCTGCTGAGGCGATGATGCTGCTGAGGGGATGCTTTTGCTGAGGATTCTGTTGAGGTGATGCAGCTGCTGAGGTGATGATGCTGCTGAGAAGAAGATGCTGCTGAGGGTGATGATGCTGCTGAGGGGATGATGCTGCTGAGGGCATGATGCTGCTTAGGTGATTATGCTGCTGAGTTAAGGATGCTGCTGAGGTGATGCTGCTGAGGGTATGATGCTGATGAGCGGATGATGCTACTGAGGCGATGATGCTGCTGAGTTGATGCTGCTGAGGTGATGATGCTTCTGAGAGGATGATGCTGCTGAGGGGATGTTGCTGAGGGGATGATGCTGCTGAGATGATGCTGCTGAGGGGATGATACTGCTGAGGTGATGATGCAGCTGCTGAGGTGATGATGCTGCTGAGGTGATGATGCTGCTGAGGGGATGATGCTGCTGAGGTGATGATGCAGCTGCTGAGGGGATGATGCTGCTGAGGTGATAATGCCGCTGAGGGCATGATGCTGCTGAGGATTCTGCTGAGGTGATGATGCTGCTGAGGGGATGATGCCTCTGAGGTGATGATGCTGCTGAGGTGATGCTGATCCTGAGCTGATGCTGCTGAGGGGATGATGCTGCTGCTGATGGGATGATGCTGCTGCTGAGGGGATGAAGCTGCTGAGGGGATGCTGCTGCTGCAGGGGGGATGATGCTGCTAAGGGGATGATATTGGTGAGCGGATGCTGCTGCTGAGGTGATGCTGCTGAAGGGATGATGCTCCTGAGGTAGTGATGCTGGTGAGGTAATGAGGCTGCTGAGGGTATGGTGCTGCTTAGGGGATGATGCAGCTGAGGTAATGATGCTGCTGATGTGATGCTGCTGAGGGAATGACGTTGCTTAGATCATTATGCTTCTGTGTTAAGGATGCTGCTGAGGTGATGCTGCTGAGGGGATGTTGCTGCTGAAGTGATGCTGCTGAGGTGGTGATGCTGCTGAGGGGACGATGCTGCTGATGCAATGGTGCTGCTGCTGAGGTGATGATGCTGCTGAGGTGATGATGCTGCTGAGGGAATGATGCTGCTGATGTAAAGATGCTGCTGAGGTGATGATGCTGCTGAAGTAATGGTGCTGCTGCTGAGGTGATGATGCTGATGAGGTGATGATGCTTCTGCTGAGGTGATGATGCTGCTGAGGGGATGATGCTGCTGAGGTGAAGATGCTGCTGAGGGGATGATGCTGCTGAGGTGATGATGCTGCTGAGGTGATGATGCTGCTTAGGGGATGATGCTGCTGCTGAGATGATGCTGCCGAGGTGAGGATGCAGCTGAGAGGATGATTTTGCTGAGGGGATGATGCAGCAGCTGAGGTGATGCTGCTGAGGATGCTGCTGAGTAGATGATGCTGCTGGGGAGGGGATGATGCTGCTGAAGTGATGATGCTGCTGAGGTGATGATGATGCTGAGGTGATGATGTTGCTGCTGAGGGGATGAAGCTGCTGATGAGGGGATGATGCTGCAGCTGAGGCGATGATGCTGCTGAGGAAATGATGCTTCTGCTGAGGGGATGATGCTGCTGAGGTTATGAAGCTGCTGATGTGATGATGCTGCTGAAGTAATGGTGCTGCTGCTGAAATGATGATGCTGATGAGGTGATGATGCTTTTGCTAAGGTGATGATGCTGCTGAGGGGATGATGCTGCTGAGGTAATGATGCTGCTGAGGTGAAGATGCTGCTGTGGGGATGATGCTGCTTAGGGGATGATGCTCTGCTGAGATGATGCTGCTGAGGTGAGGATACAGCAGAGGGGATGCTGCTGAGGGGATGATGCTGCTGAGATGATGCTGCTGAGGGGATGATACAGCTGAGGTGATGAAGCAGCTGCTGAGGTGATGATGCTACTGAGGTGATGATGCTGCTGAGGGGATGATGCTGCTGAGGTGATGTTGCTGCTGAGGGGATGATGCTGCTGAGGATTCTGCTGAAGTGATGATGCTGCTGAGGGGATGTTGCTGCTGAGGGGATGATGCCTCTGACGTGATGATGCTGCTGAGGTGATGCTGATCCTGAGCTGATGCTGCTGAGGAGATGGTGCTGCTGAGGGGATGAAGCTGCTGAGGTAATGGTGCTGCTGAAGTAATGGTGTTGCTGCTGAAGTGATGATGCTGGTGAGGTGATGATGCTTCTGCTAAGGTGATGATGCTGCTGAGGGGATGATGATGCTGAGGTAATGATGCTGCTGAGGTGAAGATGCTGCTGAGGGGATGATGCTGCTTAGGGGAGGATGCTCGGCTGAGATGATGCTGCTGAGATGAGGATACAGCTGAGGGGATGCTGCTGAGGGGATGATGCTGCTGAGATGATGCTGCTGAGGGGATGATACAGCTGAGGTGATGATGCAGCGGCTGAGGTGATGATGCTGCTGAGGTGATGATGCTGCTGAGGAGATGATGCTGCTGAGGAGATGATGCTGCTGAGGTGATGATGCTGCTGAGGGTATGTTGCTGCTGAGGGGATGATGCCTCTGACGTGATGATGCTGCTTAGGTGATGCTGATCCTGAGCTGATGCTGCTGAGGGAATGGTGCTGCTGCGGGGATGATGCTGCTGAGGTTATGGTTCTGCTGAGGGGATGATGCTGCTGAGGTGGGGATGCTGCTGAGTGGATGATGCGTCTGAAGTAATGGTGCTGCTGCTGAGGTGATGATGCTGATGAGGTGATGATGCTGCTGCTGAGATGATGATGCTGCTGAGGTGATGATGCTGCTGAGGGAATGGTGCTGCTAAGCTAATGATGCTGCTGAAGGGATGATGCTGCTGAAGTAATGGTGCTGCTGCTGAGGTGATGATGCTGATGAGGTGATGCTGCTTTTGGGATGAAACTGCTGAGGTGATGATGCAGCTGCTGAGGGGATGATGCTGCTGAGGTAATGATGCTGCTGAGGCGATGATGCTGCTGAGGGGATGCTTTTGCTGAGTATTCTGTTGAGGTGATGCAGCTGCTGAGGTGATGATGTTGCTGAGGGGAAGATGCTGCTGAGGGTGATGATGCTGCTGAGGGGATGATGCTGCTGAGGGGATGATGCTGCTTAGGTGATTATGCTGCTGAGTTAAGTTTGCTGCTGAGGTGATGCTGCTGAGGGTATGATGCTGATGAGTGGATGATGCTACTGAGGCGATGATGCTGCTGAGTTGATGCTGCTGAGGTGATGATGCTGCTGAGAGGATGATGCTGCTGAGCGGATGTTGCTGAGTGGATGATGCTGCTGAGATGATGCTGCTGAGGGAATGACACTGCTGAGGTGATGATGCAGCTGCTGAGGTGATGATGCTGCTGATTTGATGATGCTGCTGAGGGGATGATGCTGCTGAAATGATGATGCCGCTGAGGGCATGATGCCACTGAGGATTCTGCTGAGGTGATGATGCTGCTGAGGGGATGTTGCTGCTGAGGGGATGATGCCTCTGAGGTGATGATGCTGCTGAGGTGATGCTGATCCTGAGCCAATGCTGCTGAGGGGATGATACTGCTGCTGAGGGGATGATGCTGCTGAGGGGATGCTGCTGCTGCTGGGGGGATGATGCTGCTGAGGGGATGATATTGCTGAGCAGATGCTGCTGCTGAGGTGATGCTGCTGAAGGGATGATGCTGCTTAGGTGATGATGCAGCTGAGGTAATGATGCGGCTGATGTGATGCTGCTGAGGGGATGATGCTGGTTAGGTGATTATGCTTCTGAGTTAAGGATGCTGCTGAGGTGATGCAGCTGAGGGGATGATGTTGATGAGAGGATGACGCTGCTGAGGGGATGTTGCTGCTGAGGTGATGCTGCTGAGGTGGAGATGCAGTTGAGGGGATGATGCTGCTGAAGTAATGGAGCTGCTGCTGAGGTGATGATGCTGATGAGGTGATGATGCTGCTGCTGATGTGATGATGGTGCTGAGGTGATGATGCTGCTGAGGGAATGATGCTGCTGATGTAAAGATGCTGCTGAGGTGATGATGCTGCTGAAGGAATGGTGCTGCTGCTGAGGTGATGATGCTGATGACGTGATGATGCTGCTGCTGAGGTGATGATGCTGCTGAAGTGATGATGCTGCTGAGGGGTGATGCTGCTGAGGTAATGATGCTGCTGAGGTGAAGATGCTGCTGAGGGGTGATGCTGCTGAGGTGATGATGCTGCTGAGGTGATGATGCTGCTTAGGAGATGATGCTGCTGCTGAGATGATGCTGCCGAGGTGAGGATGCATCTGAGAGGATGATGCAGCTGAGGGGATGATGCAGCAGCTGAGGTGATGCTGCTGAGGATGCTGCTGAGTGGATGATGCTGCTGGGGAGGGGATGGTGCTGCTGAGGTGATGATGATGCTGAGGTGATGATGTTGCTGCTGAGGGGATGATGCTGCTGAGGCGATGATGCTGCTGAGGGAATGATGCTTCTGCTGAGGGGATGATGCTGCTGAGGTGATGATGCTGCTGAGGTGATGATGCTGCTGAAGTAATGGTGCTGCTGCTGAAGTGATGATTCTGATGAGGTGATGATGCTTCTGCTAAGGTGATGATGCTGCTGAGGGGATGATGCTGCTGAGGTAATGATGCTGCTGAGGTGAAGATACTGCTGAGGGGATGATGATGCTGAGGTGATGATGCTGCTGAGGGGATGCTGCTGCTTAGGGGATGATGCTGCTGCTGAGATGATGCTGCTGAAGTGAGGATACAGCTGAGGGGATGCTGCTGAGGGGATGCTGCTGCTTAGGGGATGATGCTGCTGCTGAGCTGATGCTGCTGAGATGATGTTGCTGAGGGGATGATACTGCTGAGGTGATGATGCAGCTGCTGAGGTGATGATGCTGCTGAGGTGATGATATTGCTGAGGGAATGATGCTGCTGAGGTGATGATGCTGCTGAGGGGAAGTTGCTGCTGAGGGGATGATGCCTCTGAGGTGATAATGCGGCTGAGGGGATGATGCTGCTGAGTTGGTGATGCTGCTGAGGGGATGATGCTGCTGAAGTAATGGTGCTGCTGCTGAGGTGATGATGCTGATAAGTTGATGATGCTGCTGCTGAGGTGAAGATGCTGCTGAGGTGATGATGCTGCTGAGGGGATGATGCTGCTAAGGTAATGATGCTGCTGAGGTGATGATGCTGCTGAAGTAATGGTGCTGCTGCTGAGTTGATGACGCTGATGAGGTGATGATGCTGCTGCTGAGGTGATGATGCTGCTTAGGTTATGATGCTGCTGAGGGGATGATGCTGCTGAGGTAATGATGCTGCTGAGGTGAAGATGCTGCTGAGGGGATGATGCTGCTGAGGTGATGATGCTGCTGAGGCGATGCTGCTGCTTAGGGGATGGTGCTGCTGCTGAGATGGTGCTGCTGAGGTGAGGATACAGCTGAGAGGATGATGCTGCTGAGGGGATGATGCAGCAGCTGAGATGATGCTGCTGAGGATTCTGCTGAGGTGATGATGCTGCTGAGGGGATGATGCCTCTGAGGTGATGATGATGCTGAGGTGATGCTGATCCTGAGCTGATGCTGCTGAGGGGATGATGCTGCTGCTGAGGGGATGATGCTGCTGCTGAGGGGATGAAGCTGCTGAGGGGATGCTGCTGCTGCTGGGGGGATGATGCTGCTGAGGGGATGATATTGGTGAGCGGATGCTGCTGCTGAGTTGATGCTGCTGAAGGGATGATGCTCCTTAGGTGATGATGCTGCTGAGGTAGTGATGCTGCTGAGGTAATGATGCTGCTGAGAGGAGGATGCTGCTTAGGTGATGATGCAGCTGAGGTAATGATGCTGCTGATGTGATGCTGCTGAGGGGATGATGTTGCTTACGTCAATATGCTTCTGAGTTAAGGATGCTGCTGAGGTGATGCAGCTGAGGGGATGATGCTGATGAGAGGATGATGCTGCTGAGGGGATGTTGCTGCTGAGGTGATGCTGCTGAGGTGGTGATGCTGCTGAGGGGATGATGCTGCTGAAGTAATGGTGCTGCTGCTGAGGTGATGTTGCTGATGAGAGGATGATGCTGCTGAGGGGATGTTGCTGCTGAGGTGATGCTGCTGAGGTGGTGCTGCTGCTGAGGTGATGATGCTGATGAGGTGATGATGCTGCTGCTGAGGTGATGATGCTGCTGAGGTGATGATGCTGCTGAGGGAATGATGCTGCTGATGTAAAGATGCTGCTGAGGTGATGATGCTGCTGAAGTAATGGTGCTGCTGCTGAGGTGATGATGCTGATGAGGTGATGATGCTGCTGAGGTGAAGATGCTGCTGAGGGGATGATGCTGCTGAGGTGATGATGCTGCTGAGGTGATGATGCTGCTTAGGGGATGATGCTGCTGCTGAGATGATGCTGCCGAGGTGAGGATGCAGCTGAGAGGATGATGCTGCTGAGGGGATGATGCAGCAGCTGAGGTGATGCTGCTGAGGATGCTGCTGAGGGAATGATGCTGCTGAGGTGATGATGATGCTGAGGTGATGATGTTGCTGCTGAGGGGATGATGCTGCAGCTGAGGTGATGATGCTGCTGAGGAAATGATGCTTCTGCTGAGGTGATGATGCTGCTGAGGTGATGATGCTGCTGATGTGATGATGCTGCAGAAGTAATGGTGCTGCTGCTGAAGTGATGATGCTGATGAGGTGATGATGCTTTTGAGGTGATGATGCTTCTGCTGAGGTGATGATGCTGCTGAGGTGATGATGCTGCTGAGGTGATGATGCTGCTGAGGGGATGATGCTGCTGAGGTGATGATGCTGCTGAGGGGATGATGCTGCTGAGGATTCTGCTGAAGTGATGATGCTGCTGAGGGGATGTTGCTGCTGAGGGGATGATGCCTCTGACGTGATGATGCTGCTGAGGTGATGATGCTGCTGAGGGGATGTTGCTGCTGAGGGGATGATGCCTCTGACGTGATGATGCTGCTGCTGAGGTGATGATGCTGCTGAGGTGTGGATGCTGCTGAGGGGATGATGCTGCTAAGGTAATGATGCTGCTGAAGGGATGATGCTGCTGAAGTAATGGTGCTGCTGCTGAAGTGATGATTCTGATGAGGTGATGATGCTTCTGCTAAGGTGATGATGCTGCTGAGGGGATGATGCTGCTGAGGTAATGATGCTGCTGAGGTGAAGATACTGCTGAGGGGATGATGATGCTGAGGTGATGATGCTGCTGAGGGGATGCTGATCCTGAGCTGATGCTGCTGAGGGGATGATGCTGCTGCTGAGGGGATGATGCTGCTGCTGAGGGGATGAAGCTGCTGAAGGGATGCTGCTGCTGCTGGGGGGATGATGCTGCTGAGGGGATGATATTGGTGAGCGGATGCTGCTGCTGAGTTGATGCTGCTGAAGGGATGATGCTCCTTAGGTGATGATGCTGCTGAGGTAGTGATGCTGCTGAGGTAATGATGCTGCTGAGAGGAGGATGCTGCTTAGGTGATAATGCAGCTGAGGTAATGATGCTGCTGATGTGATGCTGCTGAGGGGATGATGTTGCTTAGGTCAATATGCTTCTGAGTTAAGGATGCTGCTGAGGTGATGCAGCTGAGGGGATGATGCTGATGAGAGGATGATGCTGCTGAGGGGATGTTGCTGCTGAGGTGATGCTGCTGAGGTGGTGATGCTGCTGAGGGGATGATGCTGCTGAAGTAATGGTGCTGCTGCTGAGGTGATGATGCTGATGAGAGGATGATGCTGCTGAGGGGATGTTGCTGCTGAGGTGATGCTGCTGAGGTGGTGCTGCTGCTGAGGTGATGATGCTGATGAGGTGATGATGCTGCTGCTGAGGTGATGATGCTGCTGAGGTGATGATGCTGCTGAGGGAATGATGCTGCTGATGTAAAGATGCTGCTGAGGTGATGATGCTGCTGAAGTAATGGTGCTGCTGCTGAGGTGATGATGCTGATGAGGTGATGATGCTGCTGAGGTGAAGATGCTGCTGAGGGGATGATGCTGCTGAGGTGATGATGCTGCTGAGGTGATGATGCTGCTTAGGGGATGATGCTGCTGCTGAGATGATGCTGCCGAGGTGAGGATGCAGCTGAGAGGATGATGCTGCTGAGGGGATGATGCAGCAGCTGAGGTGATGCTGCTGAGGATGCTGCTGAGGGAATGATGCTGCTGAGGTGATGATGATGCTGAGGTGATGATGTTGCTGCTGAGGGGATGATGCTGCAGCTGAGGTGATGATGCTGCTGAGGAAATGATGCTTCTGCTGAGGTGATGATGCTGCTGTGGTGATGATGCTGCTGATGTGATGATGCTGCAGAAGTAATGGTGCTGCTGCTGAAGTGATGATGCTGATGAGGTGATGATGCTTTTGAGGTGATGATGCTTCTGCTGAGGTGATGATGCTGCTGAGGTGATGATGCTGCTGAGGTGATGATGCTGCTGAGGGGATGATGCTGCTGAGGATTCTGCTGAAGTGATGATGCTGCTGAGGGGATGTTGCTGCTGAGGGGATGATGCCTCTGACGTGATGATGCTGCTGAGGTGATGATGCTGCTGAGGGGATGTTGCTGCTGAGGGGATGATGCCTCTGACGTGATGATGCTGCTGCTGAGGTGATGATGCTGCTGAGGTGTGGATGCTGCTGAGGGGATGATGCTGCTAAGGTAATGATGCTGCTGAAGGGATGATGCTGCTGAAGTAATGGTGCTGCTGCTGAAGTGATGATTCTGATGAGGTGATGATGCTTCTGCTAAGGTGATGATGCTGCTGAGGGGATGATGCTGCTGAGGTAATGATGCTGCTGAGGTGAAGATACTGCTGAGGGGATGATGATGCTGAGGTGATGATGCTGCTGAGGGGATGCTGCTGCTTAGGGGATGATGCTGCTGCTGAGATGATGCTGCTGAAGTGAGGATACAGCTGAGGGGATGCTGCTGAGGGGATGCTGCTGCTTAGGGGATGATGCTGCTGCTGAGATGATGCTGCTGAGATGATGTTGCTGAGGGGATGATACTGCTGAGGTGATGATGCAGCTGCTGAGGTGATGATGCTGCTGAGGTGATGATATTGCTGAGGGAATGATGCTGCTGAGGTGATGATGCTGCTGAGGGCAAGTTGCTGCTGAGGGGATGATGCCTCTGAGGTGATAATGCGGCTGAGGGGATGATGCTGCTGAGTTGGTGATGCTGCTGAGGGGATGATGCTGCTGAAGTAATGGTGCTGCTGCTGAGGTGATGATGCTGATGAGTTGATGATGCTGCTGCTGAGGTGAAGATGCTGCTGAGGTGATAATGCTGCTGAGGGGATGATGCTGCTAAGGTAATGATGCTGCTGAGGTGATGATGCTGCTGAAGTAATGGTGCTGCTGCTGAGTTGATGATGCTGATGAGGTGATGATGCTGCTGCTGAGGTGATGATGCTGCTTAGGTTATGATGCTGCTGAGGGGATGATGCTGCTGAGGTGATGATATTGCTGAGGGAATGATGCTGCTGAGGTGATGATGCTGCTGAGGGGAAGTTGCTGCTGAGGGGATGATGCCTCTGAGGTGATAATGCGGCTGAGGGGATGATGCTGCTGAGTTGGTGAAGCTGCTGAGGGGATGATGCTGCTGAAGTAATGGTGCTGCTGCTGAGGTGATGATGCTGATGAGTTGATGATGCTGCTGCTGAGGTGAAGATGCTGCTGAGGTGATGATGCTGCTGAGGGGATGATGCTGCTAAGGTAATGATGCTGCTGAGGTGATGATGCTGCTGAAGTAATGGTGCTGCTGCTGAGTTGATGATGCTGATGAGGTGATGATGCTGCTGCTGAGGTGATGATGCTGCTTAGGTTATGATGCTGCTGAGGGGATGATGCTGCTGAGGTAATGATGCTGCTGAGGTGAAGATGCTGCTGAGGGGATGATGCTGCTGAGGTGATGATGCTGCTGAGGCGATGCTGCTGCTTAGGGGATGATGCTGCTGCTGAGATGGTGCTGCTGAGGTGAGGATACAGCTGAGAGGATGATGCTGCTGAGGGGATGATGCAGCAGCTGAGATGATGCTGCTGAGGATTCTGCTGAGGTGATGATGCTGCTGAGGGGATGATGCCTCTGAGGTGATGATGCTGCTGAGGTGATGCTGATCCTGAGCTGATGCTGCTGAGGGGATGATGCTGCTGCTGAGGGGATGATGCTGCTGCTGAGGGGATGAAGCTGCTGAGGGGATGCTGCTGCTGCTGGGGGGATGATGCTGCTGAGGGGATGATATTGGTGAGCGGATGCTGCTGCTGAGTTGATGCTGCTGAAGGGATGATGCTCCTTAGGTGATGATGCTGCTGAGGTAGTGATGCTGCTGAGGTAATGATGCTGCTGAGAGGAGGATGCTGCTTAGGTGATGATGCAGCTGAGGTAATGATGCTGCTGATGTGATGCTGCTGAGGGGATGATGTTGCTTAGGTCAATATGCTTCTGAGTTAAGGATGCTGCTGAGGTGATGCAGCTGAGGGGATGATGCTGATGAGAGGATGATGCTGCTGAGGGGATGTTGCTGCTGAGGTGATGCTGCTGAGGTGGTGATGCTGCTGAGGGGATGATGCTGCTGAAGTAATGGTGCTGCTGCTGAGGTGATGATGCTGATGAGAGGATGATGCTGCTGAGGGGATGTTGCTGCTGAGGTGATGCTGCTGAGGTGGTGCTGCTGCTGAGGTGATGATGCTGATGAGGTGATGATGCTGCTGCTGAGGTGATGATGCTGCTGAGGTGATGATGCTGCTGAGGGAATGATGCTGCTGATGTAAAGATGCTGCTGAGGTGATGATGCTGCTGAAGTAATGGTGCTGCTGCTGAGGTGATGATGCTGATGAGGTGATGATGCTGCTGAGGTGAAGATGCTGCTGAGCGGATGATGCTGCTGAGGTGATGATGCTGCTGAGGTGATGATGCTGCTTAGGGGATGATGCTGCTGCTGAGATGATGCTGCCGAGGTGAGGATGCAGCTGAGAGGATGATGCTGCTGAGGGGATGATGCAGCAGCTGAGGTGATGCTGCTGAGGATGCTGCTGAGGGAATGATGCTGCTGAGGTGATGATGATGCTGAGGTGATGATGTTGCTGCTGAGGGGATGATGCTGCAGCTGAGGTGATGATGCTGCTGAGGAAATGATGCTTCTGCTGAGGTGATGATGCTGCTGAGGTGATGATGCTGCTGATGTGATGATGCTGCAGAAGTAATGGTGCTGCTGCTGAAGTGATGATGCTGATGAGGTGATGATGCTTTTGAGGTGATGATGCTTCTGCTGAGGTGATGATGCTGCTGAGGTGATGATGCTGCTGAGGTGATGATGCTGCTGAGGGGATGATGCTGCTGAGGTGAAGATGCTGCTGAGGGGATGATGCTGCTGAGGTGATGATGCTGCTGAGGTGATGATGCTGCTTAGGGGATGATGCTGCTGCTGAGATGATGCTGCCGAGGTGAGGATGCAGCTGAGAGGATGATGCTGCTGAGGGGATGATGCAGCAGCTGAGGTGATGCTGCTGAGGATGCTGCTGAGGGAATGATGCTGCTGAGGTGATAATGATGCTGAGGTGATGATGTTGCTGCTGAGGGGATGATGCTGCTGAAGTAATGGTGCTGCTGCTGAGTTGATGATGCTGATGAGGTGATGATGCTGCTTCTGAGGTGATGATGCTGCTTAGGTTATGATGCTGCTGAGGGGATGATGCTGCTGAGGTAATGATGCTGCTGAGGTGAAGATGCTGCTGAGGGGATGATGCTGCTGAGGTGATGATGCTGCTGAGGCGATGCTGCTGCTTAGGGGATGATGCTGCTGCTGAGATGGTGCTGCTGAGGTGAGGATACAGCTGAGAGGATGATGCTGCTGAGGGGATGATGCAGCAGCTGAGATGATGCTGCTGAGGATTCTGCTGAGGTGATGATGCTGCTGAGGGGATGATGCCTCTGAGGTGATGATGCTGCTGAGGTGATGCTGATCCTGAGCTGATGCTGCTGAGGGGATGATGCTGCTGCTGAGGGGATGATGCTGCTGCTGAGGGGATGAAGCTGCTGAGGGGATGCTGCTGCTGCTGGGGGGATGATGCTGCTGAGGGGATGATATTGGTGAGCGGATGCTGCTGCTGAGTTGATGCTGCTGAAGGGATGATGCTCCTTAGGTGATGATGCTGCTGAGGTAGTGATGCTGCTGAGGTAATGATGCTGCTGAGAGGAGGATGCTGCTTAGGTGATGATGCAGCTGAGGTAATGATGCTGCTGATGTGATGCTGCTGAGGGGATGATGTTGCTTAGGTCAATATGCTTCTGAGTTAAGGATGCTGCTGAGGTGATGCAGCTGAGGGGATGATGCTGATGAGAGGATGATGCTGCTGAGGGGATGTTGCTGCTGAGGTGATGCTGCTGAGGTGGTGATGCTGCTGAGGGGATGATGCTGCTGAAGTAATGGTGCTGCTGCTGAGGTGATGATGCTGATGAGAGGATGATGCTGCTGAGGGGATGTTGCTGCTGAGGTGATGCTGCTGAGGTGGTGCTGCTGCTGAGGTGATGATGCTGATGAGGTGATGATGCTGCTGCTGAGGTGATGATGCTGCTGAGGTGATGATGCTGCTGAGGGAATGATGCTGCTGATGTAAAGATGCTGCTGAGGTGATGATGCTGCTGAAGTAATGGTGCTGCTGCTGAGGTGATGATGCTGATGAGGTGATGATGCTGCTGAGGTGAAGATGCTGCTGAGCGGATGATGCTGCTGAGGTGATGATGCTGCTGAGGTGATGATGCTGCTTAGGGGATGATGCTGCTGCTGAGATGATGCTGCCGAGGTGAGGATGCAGCTGAGAGGATGATGCTGCTGAGGGGATGATGCAGCAGCTGAGGTGATGCTGCTGAGGATGCTGCTGAGGGAATGATGCTGCTGAGGTGATGATGATGCTGAGGTGATGATGTTGCTGCTGAGGGGATGATGCTGCAGCTGAGGTGATGATGCTGCTGAGGAAATGATGCTTCTGCTGAGGTGATGATGCTGCTGAGGTGATGATGCTGCTGATGTGATGATGCTGCAGAAGTAATGGTGCTGCTGCTGAAGTGATGATGCTGATGAGGTGATGATGCTTTTGAGGTGATGATGCTTCTGCTGAGGTGATGATGCTGCTGAGGTGATGATGCTGCTGAGGTGATGATGCTGCTGAGGGGATGATGCTGCTGAGGTGAAGATGCTGCTGAGGGGATGATGCTGCTGAGGTGATGATGCTGCTGAGGTGATGATGCTGCTTAGGGGATGATGCTGCTGCTGAGATGATGCTGCCGAGGTGAGGATGCAGCTGAGAGGATGATGCTGCTGAGGGGATGATGCAGCAGCTGAGGTGATGCTGCTGAGGATGCTGCTGAGGGAATGATGCTGCTGAGGTGATAATGATGCTGAGGTGATGATGTTGCTGCTGAGGGGATGATGCTGCTGAAGTAATGGTGCTGCTGCTGAGTTGATGATGCTGATGAGGTGATGATGCTGCTTCTGAGGTGATGATGCTGCTTAGGTTATGATGCTGCTGAGGGGATGATGCTGCTGAGGTAATGATGCTGCTGAGGTGAAGATGCTGCTGAGGGGATGATGCTGCTGAGGTGATGATGCTGCTGAGGCGATGCTGCTGCTTAGGGGATGATGCTGCTGCTGAGATGGTGCTGCTGAGGTGAGGATACAGCTGAGAGGATGATGCTGCTGAGGGGATGATGCAGCAGCTGAGATGATGCTGCTGAGGATTCTGCTGAGGTGATGATGCTGCTGAGGGGATGATGCCTCTGAGGTGATGATGCTGCTGAGGTGATGCTGATCCTGAGCTGATGCTGCTGAGGGGATGATGCTGCTGCTGAGGGGATGATGCTGCTGCTGAGGGGATGAAGCTGCTGAGGGGATGCTGCTGCTGCTGGGGGGATGATGCTGCTGAGGGGATGATATTGGTGAGCGGATGCTGCTGCTGAGTTGATGCTGCTGAAGGGATGATGCTCCTTAGGTGATGATGCTGCTGAGGTAGTGATGCTGCTGAGGTAATGATGCTGCTGAGAGGAGGATGCTGCTTAGGTGATGATGCAGCTGAGGTAATGATGCTGCTGATGTGATGCTGCTGAGGGGATGATGTTGCTTAGGTCAATATGCTTCTGAGTTAAGGATGCTGCTGAGGTGATGCAGCTGAGGGGATGATGCTGATGAGAGGATGATGCTGCTGAGGGGATGTTGCTGCTGAGGTGATGCTGCTGAGGTGGTGATGCTGCTGAGGGGATGATGCTGCTGAAGTAATGGTGCTGCTGCTGAGGTGATGATGCTGATGAGAGGATGATGCTGCTGAGGGGATGTTGCTGCTGAGGTGATGCTGCTGAGGTGGTGCTGCTGCTGAGGTGATGATGCTGATGAGGTGATGATGCTGCTGCTGAGGTGATGATGCTGCTGAGGTGATGATGCTGCTGAGGGAATGATGCTGCTGATGTAAAGATGCTGCTGAGGTGATGATGCTGCTGAAGTAATGGTGCTGCTGCTGAGGTGATGATGCTGATGAGGTGATGATGCTGCTGAGGTGAAGATGCTGCTGAGGGGATGATGCTGCTGAGGTGATGATGCTGCTGAGGTGATGATGCTGCTTAGGGGATGATGCTGCTGCTGAGATGATGCTGCCGAGGTGAGGATGCAGCTGAGAGGATGATGCTGCTGAGGGGATGATGCAGCAGCTGAGGTGATGCTGCTGAGGATGCTGCTGAGGGAATGATGCTGCTGAGGTGATGATGATGCTGAGGTGATGATGTTGCTGCTGAGGGGATGATGCTGCAGCTGAGGTGATGATGCTGCTGAGGAAATGATGCTTCTGCTGAGGTGATGATGCTGCTGAGGTGATGATGCTGCTGATGTGATGATGCTGCAGAAGTAATGGTGCTGCTGCTGAAGTGATGATGCTGATGAGGTGATGATGCTTTTGAGGTGATGATGCTTCTGCTGAGGTGATGATGCTGCTGAGGTGATGATGCTGCTGAGGTGATGATGCTGCTGAGGGGATGATGCTGCTGAGGTGATGATGCTGCTGAGGGGATGATGCTGCTGAGGATACTGATGAAGTGATGATGCTGCTGAGGGGATGTTGCTGCTGAGGGGATGATGCCTCTGACGTGATGATGCTGCTGAGGTGATGATGCTGCTGAGGGGATGTTGCTGCTGAGGGGATGATGCCTCTGACGTGATGATGCTGCTGATGTAAAGATGCTGCTGAGGTGATGATGCTGCTGAAGTAATGGTGCTGCTGCTGAGGTGATGATGCTGATGAGGTGATGATGCTGCTGCTGAGGTGATGATGCTGCTGAGGTGTGGATGCTGCTGAGGGGATGATGCTGCTAAGGTAATGATGCTGCTGAAGGGATGATGCTGCTGAAGTAATGGTGCTGCTGCTGAAGTGATGATTCTGATGAGGTGATGATGCTTCTGCTAAGGTGATGATGCTGCTGAGGGGATGATGCTGCTGAGGTAATGATGCTGCTGAGGTGAAGATACTGCTGAGGGGATGATGATGCTGAGGTGATGGTGCTGCTGAGGGGATGCTGCTGCTTAGGGGATGATGCTGCTGCTGAGATGATGCTGCTGAAGTGAGGATACAGCTGAGGGGATGCTGCTGAGGGGATGCTGCTGCTTAGGGGATGATGCTGCTGCTGAGATGATGCTGCTGAGATGATGTTGCTGAGGGGATGATACTGCTGAGGTGATGATGCAGCTGCTGAGGTGATGATGCTGCTGAGGTGATGATATTGCTGAGGGAATGATGCTGCTGAGGTGATGATGCTGCTGAGGGGAAGTTGCTGCTGAGGGGATGATGCCTCTGAGGTGATAATGCGGCTGAGGGGATGATGCTGCTGAGTTGGTGATGCTGCTGAGGGGATGATGCTGCTGAAGTAATGGTGCTGCTGCTGAGGTGATGATGCTGATGAGTTGATGATGCTGCTGCTGAGGTGAAGATGCTGCTGAGGTGATGATGCTGCTGAGGGCATGATGCTGCTAAGGTAATGATGCTGCTGAGGTGATGATGCTGCTGAAGTAATGGTGCTGCTGCTGAGTTGATGATGCTGATGAGGTGATGATGCTGCTGCTGAGGTGATGATGCTGCTTAGGTTATGATGCTGCTGAGGGGATGATGCTGCTGAGGTAATGATGCTGCTGAGGTGAAGATGCTGCTGAGGGGATGATGCTGCTGAGGTGATGATGCTGCTGAGGCGATGCTGCTGCTTAGGGGATGATGCTGCTGCTGAGATGGTGCTGCTGAGGTGAGGATACAGCTGAGAGGATGATGCTGCTGAGGGGATGATGCAGCAGCTGAGATGATGCTGCTGAGGATTCTGCTGAGGTGATGATGCTGCTGAGGGGATGATGCCTCTGAGGTGATGATGCTGCTGAGGTGATGCTGATCCTGAGCTGATGCTGCTGAGGGGATGATGCTGCTGCTGAGGGGATGATGCTGCTGCTGAGGGGATGAAGCTGCTGAGGGGATGCTGCTGCTGCTGGGGGGATGATGCTGCTGAGGGGATGATATTGGTGAGCGGATGCTGCTGCTGAGTTGATGCTGCTGAAGGGATGATGCTCCTTAGGTGATGATGCTGCTGAGGTAGTGATGCTGCTGAGGTAATGATGCTGCTGAGAGGAGGATGCTGCTTAGGTGATGATGCAGCTGAGGTAATGATGCTGCTGATGTGATGCTGCTGAGGGGATGATGTTGCTTAGGTCAATATGCTTCTGAGTTAAGGATGCTGCTGAGGTGATGCAGCTGAGGGGATGATGCTGATGAGAGGATGATGCTGCTGAGGGGATGTTGCTGCTGAGGTGATGCTGCTGAGGTGGTGATGCTGCTGAGGGGATGATGCTGCTGATGCAATGGTGCTGCTGCTGAGGTGATGATGCTGATGAGGTGATGATGCTGCTGCTGAGGTGATGATGCTGCTGAGGTGATGATGCTGCTGAGGGAATGATGCTGCTGATGTAAAGATGCTGCTGAGGTGATGATGCTGCTGAAGTAATGGTGCTGCTGCTGAGGTGATGATGCTGATGAGGTGATGATGCTGCTGCTGAGGTGATGATGCTGCTGAGGGGATGATGCTGCTGAGGTGAAGATGCTGCTGAGGGGATGATGCTGCTGAGGTGATGATGCTGCTGAGGTGATGATGCTGCTTAGGGGATGATGCTGCTGCTGAGATGATGCTGCCGAGGTGAGGATGCAGCTGAGAGGATGATGCTGCTGAGGGGATGATGCAGCAGCTGAGGTGATGCTGCTGAGGATGCTGCTGAGGGAATGATGCTGCTGAGGTGATGATGATGCTGAGGTGATGATGTTGCTGCTGAGGGGATGATGCTGCAGCTGAGGTGATGATGCTGCTGAGGAAATGATGCTTCTGCTGAGGTGATGATGCTGCTGAGGTGATGATGCTGCTGATGTGATGATGCTGCTGAAGTAATGGTGCTGCTGCTGAAGTGATGATGCTGATGAGGTGATGATGCTTTTGAGGTGATGATGTTTCTGCTGAGGTGACGATGCTGCTGAGGTGATGATGCTGCTGAGGTGATGATGCTGCTGAGGGGATGAAGCTGCTGAGGTGATGATGCTGCTGAGGGGATGATGCTGCTGAGGATTCTGCTGAAGTGATGATGCTGCTGAGGGGACGTTGCTGCTGAGGGGATGATGCCTCTGACGTGATGATGCTGCTGAGGTGATGATGCTGCTGAGGGGATGTTGCTGCTGAGGGGATGATGCCTCTGACGTGATGATGCTGCTGATGTAAAGATGCTGCTGAGGTGATGATGCTGCTGAAGTAATGGTGCTGCTGCTGAGGTGATGATGCTGATGAGGTGATGATGCTGCTGCTGAGGTGATGATGCTGCTGAGGTGTGGATGCTGCTGAGGGGATGATGCTGCTAAGGTAATGATGCTGCTGAAGGGATGATGCTGCTGAAGTAATGGTGCTGCAGCTGAGGTGATGATGCTGATGAGGTGTTGCCGCTGAGGGGATGAAACTGCTGAGGTGATGATGCAGCTGCTGAGGGGATGATGCTGCTGAGGGGATGCTTTTGCTGTGGATTCTGTTGAGGTGATGCAGCTGCTTAGGTGATGATGCTGCTGAGGGGATGTTGCTGCTGAGGGGATGATGCTGCTAAGGTAATGATGCTGCTGAGGTGATGATGCTGCTGAAGTAATGTTTCTGCTGCTGAGTTGATGATGCTGATGAGGTGATGATGCTGCTGCTGAGGTGATGATGCTGCTTAGGTTATGATGCTGCTGAGGTAATGATGCTGCTGAGGTGAAGATGCTGCTGAGGGGATGATGCTGCTGAGGTGATGATGCTGCTGAGGCGATGCTGCTGCTTAGGGGATGATGCTGCTGCTGAGATGGTGCTGCTGAGGTGAGGATACAGCTGAGAGGATGATGCTGCTGAGGGGATGATGCAGCAGCTGAGATGATGCTGCTGAGGATTCTGCTGAGGTGATGATGCTGCTGAGGGGATGATGCCTCTGAGGTGATGATGCTGCTGAGGTGATGCTGATCCTGAGCTGATGCTGCTGAGGGGATGATGCTGCTGCTGAGGGGATGATGCTGCTGCTGAGGGGATGAAGCTGCTGAGGGGATGCTGCTGCTGCTGGGGGGATGATGCTGCTGAGGGGATGATATTGGTGAGCGGATGCTGCTGCTGAGTTGATGCTGCTGAAGGGATGATGCTCCTTAGGTGATGATGCTGCTGAGGTAGTGATGCTGCTGAGGTAATGATGCTGCTGAGAGGAGGATGCTGCTTAGGTGATGATGCAGCTGAGGTAATGATGCTGCTGATGTGATGCTGCTGAGGGGATGATGTTGCTTAGGTCAATATGCTTCTGAGTTAAGGATGCTGCTGAGGTGATGCAGCTGAGGGGATGATGCTGATGAGAGGATGATGCTGCTGAGGGGATGTTGCTGCTGAGGTGATGCTGCTGAGGTGGTGATGCTGCTGAGGGGATGATGCTGCTGAAGTAATGGTGCTGCTGCTGAGGTGATGATGCTGATGAGAGGATGATGCTGCTGAGGGGATGATGCTGCTGAGGTGATGCTGCTGAGGTGGTGCTGCTGCTGAGGTGATGATGCTGATGAGGTGATGATGCTGCTGCTGAGGTGATGATGCTGCTGAGGTGATGATGCTGCTGAGGGAATGATGCTGCTGATGTAAAGATGCTGCTGAGGTGATGATGCTGCTGAAGTAATGGTGCTGCTGCTGAGGTGATGATGCTGATGAGGTGATGATGCTGCTGAGGTGAAGATGCTGCTGAGGGGATGATGCTGCTGAGGTGATGATGCTGCTGAGGTGATGATGCTGCTGAGGTGATGATGCTGCTGAGGGGATGATGCTGCTGAGGTGAAGATGCTGCTGAGGGGATGATGCTGCTGAGGTGATGATGCTGCTGAGGTGATGATGCTGCTTAGGGGATGATGCTGCTGCTGAGATGATGCTGCCGAGGTGAGGATGCAGCTGAGAGGATGATGCTGCTGAGGGGATGATGCAGCAGCTGAGGTGATGCTGCTGAGGATGCTGCTGAGGGAATGATGCTGCTGAGGTGATGATGATGCTGAGGTGATGATGTTGCTGCTGAGGGGATGATGCTGCAGCTGGGGTGATGATGCTGCTGAGGAAATGATGCTTCTGCTGAGGTGATGATGCTGCTGAGGTGATGATGCTGCTGATGTGATGATGCTGCAGAAGTAATGGTGCTGCTGCTGAAGTGATGATGCTGATGAGTTGATGATGCTTTTGAGGTGATGATGCTTCTGCTGAGGTGATGATGCTGCTGAGGTGATGATGCTGCTGAGGTGATGATGCTGCTGAGGGGATGATGCTGCTGAGGTGATGATGCTGCTGAGGGGATGATGCTGCTGAGGATTCTGCTGAAGTGATGATGCTGCTGAGGGGATGTTGCTGCTGAGGGGATGATGCCTCTGACGTGATGATGCTGCTGAGGTGATGATGCTGCTGAGGGGATGTTGCTGCTGAGGGGATGATGCCTCTGACGTGATGACGCTGCTGATGTAAAGATGCTGCTGAGGTGATGATGCTGCTGAAGTAATGGTGCTGCTGCTGAGGTGATGATGCTGATGAGGTGATGATGCTGCTGCTGAGGTGATGATGCTGCTGAGGTGTGGATGCTGCTGAGGGGATGATGCTGCTAAGGTAATGATGCTGCTGAAGGGATGATGCTGCTGAAGTAATGGTGCTGCAGCTGAGGTGATGATGCTGATGAGGTGTTGCCGCTGAGGGGATGAAACTGCTGAGGTGATGATGCAGCTGCTGAGGGGATGATGCTGCTGAGGGGATGCTTTTGCTGTGGATTCTGTTGAGGTGATGCAGCTGCTGAGGTGATGATGCTGCTGAGGGGAAGATGCTGCTGAGTGTGATGTTGCTGCTGAGGGGATGATGCCTCTGACGTGATGATGCTGCTGAGGTGATGATGCTGCTGAGGGGATGTTGCTGCTGAGGGGATGATGCTGCTAAGGTAATGATGCTGCTGAGGTGATGATGCTGCTGAAGTAATGGTGCTGCTGCTGAGGTGATGATGCTGATGAGGTGATGATGCTGCTGCTGAGGTGATGATGCTGCTTAGGTTATGATGCTGCTGAGGGGATGATGCTGCTGAGGTAATGATGCTGCTGAGGTGAAGATGCTGCTGAGGGGATGATGCTGCTGAGGTGATGATGCTGCTGAGGCGATGCTGCTGCTTAGGGGATGATGCTGCTGCTGAGATGGTGCTGCTGAGGTGAGGATACAGCTGAGAGGATGATGCTGCTGAGGGGATGATGCAGCAGCTGAGATGATGCTGCTGAGGATTCTGCTGAGGTGATGATGCTGCTGAGGGGATGATGCCTCTGAGGTGATGATGCTGCTGAGGTGATGCTGATCCTGAGCTGATGCTGCTGAGGGGATGATGCTGCTGCTGAGGGGATGATGCTGCTGCTGAGGGGATGAAGCTGCTGAGGGGATGCTGCTGCTGCTGGGGGGATGATGCTGCTGAGGGGATGATATTGGTAAGCGGATGCTGCTGCTGAGTTGATGCTGCTGAAGGGATGATGCTCCTTAGGTGATGATGCTGCTGAGTTAGTGATGCTGCTGAGGTAATGATGCTGCTGAGAGGAGGATGCTGCTTAGGTGATGATGCAGCTGAGGTAATGATGCTGCTGATGTGATGCTGCTGAGGGGATGATGTTGCTTAGGTCAATATGCTTCTGAGTTAAGGATGCTGCTGAGGTGATGCAGCTGAGGGGATGATGCTGATGAGAGGATGATGCTGCTGAGGGGATGTTGCTGCTGAGGTGATGCTGCTGAGGTGGTGATGCTGCTGAGGGGATGATGCTGCTGATGCAATGGTGCTGCTGCTGAGGTGATGATGCTGATGAGGTGATGATGCTGCTGCTGAGGTGATGATGCTGCTGAGGTGATGATGCTGCTGAGGGAATGATGCTGCTGATGTAAAGATGCTGCTGAGGTGATGATGCTGCTGAAGTAATGGTGCTGCTGCTGAGGTGATGATGCTGATGAGGTGATGATGCTGCTGCTGAGGTGATGATGCTGCTGAGGGGATGATGCTGCTGAGGTGAAGATGCTGCTGAGGGGATGATGCTGCTGAGGTGATGATGCTGCTGAGGTGATGATGCTGCTTAGGGGATGATGCTGCTGCTGAGATGATGCTGCCGAGGTGAGGATGCAGCTGAGAGGATGATGCTGCTGAGGGGATGATGCAGCAGCTGAGGTGATGCTGCTGAGGATGCTGCTGAGGGAATGATGCTGCTGAGGTGATGATGATGCTGAGGTGATGATGTTGCTGCTGAGGGGATGATGCTGCAGCTGAGGTGATGATGCTGCTGAGGAAATGATGCTTCTGCTGAGGTGATGATGCTGCTGAGGTGATGATGCTGCTGATGTGATGATGCTGCTGAAGTAATGGTGCTGCTGCTGAAGTGATGATGCTGATGAGGTGATGATGCTTTTGAGGTGATGATGCTTCTGCTGAGGTGACGATGCTGCTGAGGTGATGATGCTGCTGAGGTGATGATGCTGCTGAGGGGATGATGCTGCTGAGGTGATGATGCTGCTGAGGGGATGATGCTGCTGAGGATTCTGCTGAAGTGATGATGCTGCTGAGGGGACGTTGCTGCTGAGGGGATGATGCCTCTGACGTGATGATGCTGCTGAGGTGATGATGCTGCTGAGGGGATGTTGCTGCTGAGGGGATGATGCCTCTGACGTGATGATGCTGCTGATGTAAAGATGCTGCTGAGGTGATGATGCTGCTGAAGTAATGGTGCTGCTGCTGAGGTGATGATGCTGATGAGGTGATGATGCTGCTGCTGAGGTGATGATGCTGCTGAGGTGTGGATGCTGCTGAGGGGATGATGCTGCTAAGGTAATGATGCTGCTGAAGGGATGATGCTGCTGAAGTAATGGTGCTGCAGCTGAGGTGATGATGCTGATGAGGTGTTGCCGCTGAGGGGATGAAACTGCTGAGGTGATGATGCAGCTGCTGAGGGGATGATGCTGCTGAGGGGATGCTTTTGCTGTGGATTCTGTTGAGGTGATGCAGCTGCTTAGGTGATGATGCTGCTGAGGGGATGTTGCTGCTGAGGGGATGATGCTGCTAAGGTAATGATGCTGCTGAGGTGATGATGCTGCTGAAGTAATGGTGCTGCTGCTGAGTTGATGATGCTGATGAGGTGATGATGCTGCTGCTGAGGTGATGATGCTGCTTAGGTTATGATGCTGCTGAGGGGATGATGCTGCTGAGGTAATGATGCTGCTGAGGTGAAGATGCTGCTGAGGGGATGATGCTGCTGAGGTGATGATGCTGCTGAGGCGATGCTGCTGCTTAGGGGATGATGCTGCTGCTGAGATGGTGCTGCTGAGGTGAGGATACAGCTGAGAGGATGATGCTGCTGAGGGGATGATGCAGCAGCTGAGATGATGCTGCTGAGGATTCTGCTGAGGTGATGATTCTGCTGAGGGGATGATGCCTCTGAGGTGATGATGCTGCTGAGGTGATGCTGATCCTGAGCTGATGCTGCTGAGGGGATGATGCTGCTGCTGAGGGGATGATGCTGCTGCTGAGGGGATGAAGCTGCTGAGGGGATGCTGCTGCTGCTGGGGGGATGATGCTGCTGAGGGGATGATATTGGTGAGCGGATGCTGCTGCTGAGTTGATGCTGCTGAAGGGATGATGCTCCTTAGGTGATGATGCTGCTGAGGTAGTGATGCTGCTGAGGTAATGATGCTGCTGAGAGGAGGATGCTGCTTAGGTGATGATGCAGCTGAGGTAATGATGCTGCTGATGTGATGCTGCTGAGGGGATGATGTTGCTTAGGTCAATATGCTTCTGAGTTAAGGATGCTGCTGAGGTGATGCAGCTGAGGGGATGATGCTGATGAGAGGATGATGCTGCTGAGGGGATGTTGCTGCTGAGGTGATGCTGCTGAGGTGGTGATGCTGCTGAGGGGATGATGCTGCTGATGCAATGGTGCTGCTGCTGAGGTGATGATGCTGATGAGGTGATGATGCTGCTGCTGAGGTGATGATGCTGCTGAGGTGATGATGCTGCTGAGGGAATGATGCTGCTGATGTAAAGATGCTGCTGAGGTGATGATGCTGCTGAAGTAATGGTGCTGCTGCTGAGGTGATGATGCTGATGAGGTGATGATGCTGCTGAGGGGATGATGCTGCTGAGGTGAAGATGCTGCTGAGGGGATGATGCTGCTGAGGTGATGATGCTGCTGAGGTGATGATGCTGCTTAGGGGATGATGCTGCTGCTGAGATGATGCTGCCGAGGTGAGGATGCAGCTGAGAGGATGATGCTGCTGAGGGGATGATGCAGCAGCTGAGGTGATGCTGCTGAGGATGCTGCTGAGGGAATGATGCTGCTGAGGTGATGATGATGCTGAGGTGATGATGTTGCTGCTGAGGGGATGATGCTGCAGCAGAGGTGATGATGCTGCTGAGGAAATGATGCTTCTGCTGAGGTAATGATGCTGCTGAGGTGATGATGCTGCTGATGTGATGATGCTGCTGAAGTAATGGTGCTGCTGCTGAAGTGATGATGCTGATGAGGTGATGATGCTTTTGAGGTGATGATGCTTCTGCTGAGGTGATGATGCTGCTGAGGTGATGATGCTGCTGAGGTGATGATGCTGCTGAGGGGATGATGCTGCTGAGGTGATGATGCTGCTGAGGGGATGATGCTGCTGAGGATTCTGCTGAAGTGATGATGCTGCTGAGGGGATGTTGCTGCTGAGGGGATGATGCCTCTGACGTGATGATGCTGCTGAGGTGATGATGCTGCTGAGGGGATGTTGCTGCTGAGGGGATGATGCCTCTGACGTGATGATGCTGCTGATGTAAAGATGCTGCTGAGGTGATGATGCTGCTGAAGTAATGGTGCTGCTGCTGAGGTGATGATGCTGATGAGGTGATGATGCTGCTGCTGAGGTGATGATGCTGCTGAGGTGTGGATGCTGCTGAGGGGATGATGCTGCTAAGGTAATGATGCTGCTGAAGGGATGATGCTGCTGAAGTAATGGTGCTGCAGCTGAGGTGATGATGCTGATGAGGTGTTGCCGCTGAGGGGATGAAACTGCTGAGGTGATGATGCAGCTGCTGAGGGGATGATGCTGCTGAGGGGATGCTTTTGCTGTGGATTCTGTTGAGGTGATGCAGCTGCTGAGGTGATGATGCTGCTGAGGGGAAGATGCTGCTGAGTGTGATGTTGCTGCTGAGGGGATGATGCCTCTGACGTGATGATGCTGCTGAGGTGATGATGCTGCTGAGGGGATGTTGCTGCTGAGGGGATGATGCTGCTAAGGTAATGATGCTGCTGAGGTGATGATGCTGCTGAAGTAATGGTGCTGCTGCTGAGTTGATGATGCTGATGAGGTGATGATGCTGCTGCTGAGGTGATGATGCTGCTTAGGTTATGATGCTGCTGAGGGGATGATGCTGCTGAGGTAATGATGCTGCTGAGGTGAAGATGCTGCTGAGGGGATGATGCTGCTGAGGTGATGATGCTGCTGAGGCGATGCTGCTGCTTAGGGGATGATGCTGCTGCTGAGATGGTGCTGCTGAGGTGAGGATACAGCTGAGAGGATGATGCTGCTGAGGGGATGATGCAGCAGCTGAGATGATGCTGCTGAGGATTCTGCTGAGGTGATGATGCTGCTGAGGGGATGATGCCTCTGAGGTGATGATGCTGCTGAGGTGATGCTGATCCTGAGCTGATGCTGCTGAGGGGATGATGCTGCTGCTGAGGGGATGATGCTGCTGCTGAGGGGATGAAGCTGCTGAGGGGATGCTGCTGCTGCTGGGGGGATGATGCTGCTGAGGGGATGATATTGGTGAGCGGATGCTGCTGCTGAGTTGATGCTGCTGAAGGGATGATGCTCCTTAGGTGATGATGCTGCTGAGGTAGTGATGCTGCTGAGGTAATGATGCTGCTGAGAGGAGGATGCTGCTTAGGTGATGATGCAGCTGAGGTAATGATGCTGCTGATGTGATGCTGCTGAGGGGATGATGTTGCTTAGGTCAATATGCTTCTGAGTTAAGGATGCTGCTGAGGTGATGCAGCTGAGGGGATGATGCTGATGAGAGGATGATGCTGCTGAGGGGATGTTGCTGCTGAGGTGATGCTGCTGAGGTGGTGATGCTGCTGAGGGGATGATGCTGCTGATGCAATGGTGCTGCTGCTGAGGTGATGATGCTGATGAGGTGATGATGCTGCTGCTGAGGTGATGATGCTGCTGAGGTGATGATGCTGCTGAGGGAATGATGCTGCTGATGTAAAGATGCTGCTGAGGTGATGATGCTGCTGAAGTAATGGTGCTGCTGCTGAGGTGATGATGCTGATGAGGTGATGATGCTGCTGCTGAGGTGATGATGCTGCTGAGGGGATGATGCTGCTGAGGTGAAGATGCTGCTGAGGGGATGATGCTGCTGAGGTGATGATGCTGCTGAGGTGATGATGCTGCTTAGGGGATGATGCTGCTGCTGAGATGATGCTGCCGAGGTGAGGATGCAGCTGAGAGGATGATGCTGCTGAGGGGATGATGCAGCAGCTGAGGTGATGCTGCTGAGGATGCTGCTGAGGGAATGATGCTGCTGAGGTGATGATGATGCTGAGGTGATGATGTTGCTGCTGAGGGGATGATGCTGCAGCTGAGGTGATGATGCTGCTGAGGAAATGATGCTTCTGCTGAGGTGATGATGCTGCTGAGGTGATGATGCTGCTGATGTGATGATGCTGCTGAAGTAATGGTGCTGCTGCTGAAGTGATGATGCTGATGAGGTGATGATGCTTTTGAGGTGATGATGCTTCTGCTGAGGTGATGATGCTGCTGAGGTGATGATGCTGCTGAGGTGATGATGCTGCTGAGGGGATGATGCTGCTGAGGTGATGATGCTGCTGAGGGGATGATGCTGCTGAGGATTCTGCTGAAGTGATGATGCTGCTGAGGGGATGTTGCTGCTGAGGGGATGATGCCTCTGACGTGATGATGCTGCTGAGGTGATGATGCTGCTGAGGGGATGTTGCTGCTGAGGGGATGATGCCTCTGACGTGATGATGCTGCTGATGTAAAGATGCTGCTGAGGTGATGATGCTGCTGAAGTAATGGTGCTGCTGCTGAGGTGATGATGCTGATGAGGTGATGATGCTGCTGCTGAGATGATGATGCTGCTGAGGTGTGGATGCTGCTGAGGGGATGATGCTGCTAAGGTAATGATGCTGCTGAAGGGATGATGCTGCTGAAGTAATGGTGCTGCAGCTGAGGTGATGATGCTGATGAGGTGTTGCCGCTGAGGGGATGAAACTGCTGAGGTGATGATGCAGCTGCTGAGGGGATGATGCTGCTGAGGGGGTGCTTTTGCTGTGGATTCTGTTGAGGTGATGCAGCTGCTGAGGTGATGATGCTGCTGAGGGGAAGATGCTGCTGAGTGTGATGTTGCTGCTGAGGGGATGATGCCTCTGACGTGATGATGCTGCTGAGGTGATGATGCTGCTGAGGGGATGTTGCTGCTGAGGGGATGATGCCCTTGACGTGATGATGCTGCTGAGCTGATGCTGATCCTGAGCTGATGCTGCTGAGGGGATGGTGCTGCTGAGGGGATGATGCTGCTGAGGTTATGGTGCTGCTGAGGGGATGATGCTGCTGAGGTGGTGATGCTGCTGAGGGGATGATGCGGCTGAAGTAATGGTGCTGCTGCTGAGGTGATGATGCTGATGAGGTGATGATGCTGCTGCTGAGGTGATGATGCTGCTGAGGTGTGGATGCTGCTGAGGGGATGATGCTGCTAAGGTAATGATGCTGCTGAAGGGATGATGCTGCTGAAGTAATGGTGCTGCAGCTGAGGTGATGATGCTGATGAGGTGTTGCCGCTGAGGGGATGAAACTGCTGAGGTGATGATGCAGCTGCTGAGGGGATGATGCTGCTGAGGGGATGCTTTTGCTGTGGATTCTGTTGAGGTGATGCAGCTGCTGAGGTGATGATGCTGCTGAGCGGAAGATGCTGCTGAGTGTGATGATGCTGCTGAGGAGATGATGCTGCTGAGATGATGATGCTGCTTAGTTGATTATGCTGCTGAGTTAAGGATGCTGCTGATGTTATGGTGCTGCTGAGGGGATGATGCTGCTGAGGTGGTGATGCTGCTGAGGGGATGATGCGGCTGAAGTAATGGTGCTGCTGCTGAGGTGATGATGCTGATGAGGTGATGATGCTGCTGCTGTGGTGATGATGCTGCTGAGGTGTGGATGCTGCTGAGGGGATGATGCTGCTAAGGTAATGATGCTGCTGAAGGGATGATGCTGCTGAAGTAATGGTGCTGCAGCTGAGGTGATGATGCTGACGAGGTGTTGCCGCTGAGGGGATGAAACTGCTGAGGTGATGATGCAGCTGCTGAGGGGATGATGCTGCTGAGGGGATGCTTTTGCTGTGGATTCTGTTGAGGTGATGCAGCTGCTGAGGTGATGATGCTGCTGAGGGGAAGATGCTGCTAAGTGTGATGATGCTGCTGAGGAGATGATGCTGCTGAGATGATGATGCTGATGAGATGTTGCTGCTGAGGGGATGAAACTGCTGAGGTGATGATGCAGCTGCTGAGGGGATGATGCTGCTGAGGGGATGCTTTTGCTGTGGATTCTGTTGAGGTGATGCAGCTGCTGAGGTGATGATGCTGCTGAGGGGAAGATGCTGCTGAGTGTGATGATGCTGCTGAGGAGATGATGCTGCTAAGATGATGATGCTGCTTAGTTGATTATGCTGCTGAGTTAAGGATGCTGCTGAGGTGATGCTACTGAGGGGATGATGCTGATGAGCGGATGATGCTACTGAGGCGATGATGCTGCTGAGTTGATGCTGCTGAGGTGATGATGCTGCTGAGAGGAAAAAGCTGCGGAGCGGATGTTGCTGAGTGGATGATGCTGCTGAGATGATGCGGCTGAGAGGATGATACTGCTGAGGTGATGATGCAGCTGCTGAGGTGATGATGCTGAAGAGGTGATGACGCTGCTGAGTTGATGATGCTGCTGAGGTGATGATGCCGCAGAGGGCATGATGCTGCTGAGGATACTGCTGAGGTGATGATGCTGCTGAGGGGATGTTGCTGCTGAGGGGATGATGGCTCTGAGGTGATGATGCTGCTGAGGTGATGCTGATCCTGAGCTGATGCTGCTGAGGGGATGATGCTGCTGCTGAGGGGATGATGCTGCTGCTGAGGGGATGATGCTGCTGAGGGGATGCTGCTGCTGCTGGGGGGATGATGCTGCTGAGGGGATGATATTGCTGAGTGGATGCTGCTGCTGAGGTGATGCTGCTGAAGGGATGATGCTGCTTAGGTGATGATGCTGCTGAGGTAGTGATGCTGCTGAGGTAATGTGGATGCTGAGGGGATGATGCTGCTTAGGTGATGATGCAGCTTAGGTAATGATGCGGCTGAATTGATGCTGCTGAGGGGATGATGCTGGTTAGGTGATTATGCTTCTGAGTTAAGGATGCTGCTTAGGTGATGCAGCTGAGGGGATGATGCTGATGAGAGGATGATGCTGCTGAGGGGATGTTGCTGCTGAGGTGATGCTGCTGAGGTGGTGATGCTGCTGAGGGGATGATGCTGCTGAAGTAATGGAGCTGCTGCTGAGGTAATGATGCTGATGAGGTGATGATGCTGCTGCTGAGGTGTTGATGCTGCTGAGTTGATGATGCTGCTGATGGAATGATGCTGCTGATGTAAAGATGCTGCTGAGGTGATGATGCTGCTGAAGGAATGGTGCTGCTGCTGAGGTGATGATGCTGCTGAAGTGATGATGCTGCTGAGGGGTGATGCTGCTGAGGTAATGATGCTGCTGAGGTGAAGTTGCTGCTGAGGGGATGATGCTGCTGAGGTGATGATGCTGCTGAGGTGTTGATGCTGCTTAGGAGATGATGCTGCTGCTGAGATGATGCTGCCGAGGTGAGGATGCATCTGAGAGGATGATCCTGCTGAGGGGATGACGCAGCCGCTGAGGTGATGCTGCTGAGGATTCTGCTGAGTGGATGATGCTGCTGGGGAGGGGATGGTGCTGCTGAGGTGATGATGATGCTGAGGTGATGATGTTGCTGCTGAGGCGATGATGCTGCAGCTGAGGTGATGATGCTGCTGAGGGAATGAAGCTTCTGCTGAGGGGATGATCCTGCTGATGTGATGATGCTGCTGAGGTGATGATGCTGCTGAAGTAATGGTGCTGCTGCTGAAGTGATGATGCTGATGAGGTGATGATGCTTCTGCTAAGGTGATGATGCTGCTGAGGTGAAGATACTGCTGAGGGGATGATGATGCTGAGGTGATGACGCTGCTGAGGGGATGATGCTGCTTAGGGGATGATGCTGCTGCTGAGATGATGCTGCTGAGGTGAGGATACAGCTGAGGGGATGCTGCTGAGGGGATGATGCTGCTGAGATGATGTTGCTGAGGGGATGATACTGCTGAGGTGATTATGCAGCTGCTGAGGTGATGATGCTGCTGAGGTGATGATACTGCTGAGGGAATGATGCTGCTGAGGTAATGATGCTGCTGAGGGGATGTTGCTGCTGAAGGGATGATGCCTCTGAGGTGATGATACTGCTGAGGGGATGATGCTGCTGAGGGGATGTTGCTGCTGAAGGGATGATGCCTCTGAGGTGATGATGCTGATGAGGTGATGATGCTGCTGCTGAGGTGATGATGCTGCTGAGTTGATGATGCTGCTGAGGGGATGATGCTGCTAAGGTAATGATGCTGCTGAGGTGATGATGCTGCTGAAGTAATGGTGCTGCTACTGAGGTGATGATGCTGATGAGGTGATGATGCTGCTGCTGAGGTGATGATGCTGCTTAGGTTATGATGCCGCTGAGGGGATGATGCTGCTGAGGTAATGATGCTGCTGAGGTGAAGATGCTGCTGAGGGGATGATGCTGCTGAGGTGATGATGCTGCTGAGGCGATGCTGCTGCTTAGGGGATGATGCTGCTGCTGAGATTGTGCTGCTGAGGTGAGGATACAGCTCAGAGGATGATGCTGCTGAGGGGATGATGCAGCAGCTGAGATGATGCTGCTGAGGATGCCGCTGAGGGGATGATGCTGCTGGGGAGGGGATGGTGCTGCTGAGGTGATGATGCTGCTGAGGGGATGCTTCTGAGGGGATGATGCTGCTGAGATGATGCTGCTGAGGGAATGTTACTGCTGAGGGGATGATGCAGCTGCTGAGGTGATGATCCTGCTAAGGTAATGATGCTGCTGAGGTGATGATGCTGCTGAGGGGATGCTGCTGCTGAGGATTCTGCTGAGGTGATGATGCTGCTGAGGTGATGCTGCTGAGGGGATGATACTGCTGAGGTGATGATGCCGCTGCTGAGGGGATGATGCTGCTGAGTTAATGATGCTGCTGAGGCGATAATGCTGCTGATGGGATGATACTGCTGAGGTGTTGATTCAGCTGCTGAGGTGATGATGCTGCTGAGGGGATGCTGCTGCTGAGGATTCTGCTGAGGTGATGATGCTGCTGAGGGGATGTTGCTGCTGAGGGGATGATGCCTCTGACGTGATGATGCTGCTGAGGTGATGCTGATCCTGAGCAGATCCTGCTGAAGGGATGATGCTGCTGAGGTAATGGTGCTGCTGCGGGGATGATGCTGCTGAGGTGGTGAGGCTGCTGAGGGGATGATGCTGCTGAAGTAATGGTGCTGCTGCTGAGGTGATGATGCTGATGAGGTGATGATGCTGCTGCTGAGGTGATGATGCTGCTGAGGTTATGATGCTGCTGAGGGGATGATGCTGCTGATGTAAAGATGCTGCTGAGGTGATGATGCTGCTGAAGTAATGGTGCTGCTGCTGAGGTGATGATGCTGATGAGGTGATGATGCTGCTGCTGAGGTGATGATGCTGCTGAGGTGATAATGCTGCTGAGGTAATGATGCTGCTGAGGTGAAGATGCTGCTGAGGGGATGATGCTGCTGAGGTGATGATGCTGCTTAGGGGATGATGCCGCCGATGTGAGGATACAGCTGGGGGGAATGCTACTGAGGGGATGATGCTGCTGAGATGATGCTGCTGAGGGGATGATACTGCTGAGGTGATGATGCAGCTGCTGAGGTGATGATGTTGCGGAGGGGATGATGCTGCTGAGGTGATGATGCTGCTGAGGGGATGATGCTGCTGATGATTCTGCTGAGATGATGATGCTGCTGAGGGGATGTTGCTGCTGAGGGGATGATGCCTCTGACGTGTTGATGCTGCTGAGGGGATGATGCTGCTGAGGTAATGATGCTGCTGAGGTGAAGATACTGCTGAGGGGATGATGATGCTGAGGTGATAATGCTGCTGAGGGGATGATGCTGCTTAGGGGATGATGCTGCCGCTGAGATGATGCTGCTGAGGTGAGGATACAGCTGAGGGGATGCTGCTGAGGGGATGATGCTGCTGAGATGATGTTGCTGAGGGGATGATACTGCTGAGGTGATGATGCAGCTGCTGAGGTGATGATGCTGCTGAAGTGATGATACTGCTTTGGGAATGATGCTGCTGAGGTGATGATGCTGCTGAGGGGATGTTGCTGCTGAGGGGATGATGCCTCTGAGGTGATGATGCTGCTGAGGGGATGTTGCTGCTGAGGTGGTGATGCTGCTGAGGGGATGATGCTGCTGAAGTAATGGTGCTGCTGCTGAGGTGATGATGCTGATGAGGTGATGATACTGCTGCTGAGGTGATGATGCTGCTGAGGTGATGATGCTGCTGAGGGGATGATGCTGCTAAGGTAATGATGCTGCTGAGGTGATGATGCTGCTGAAGTAATGGTGCTGCTGCTGAGGTGATGATGCTGATGAGGTGATGATGCTGCTGAGGCGATGCTGCTGCTTAGGGGATGATGCTGCTGAGGGGATGCTGCTGAGGGGATGATGCTGCTGAGATGATGCTGCTGAGGGGATGCTACTGCTGAGGTGCTGATGCAGCTGCTGAGGTGATGATCCTGCTAAGGTAATGATGCTGCTGAGGCGATGATGCTCCTGAGGGGCTGCTGCTGCTGAGGATTCTGTTGAGGTGATGATGCTGCTGAGGTGATGCTGCTGAGGGGATGATACTGCTGAGGTGATGATGCAGCTGCTGAGGGGATGATGCTGCTGAGGTAATGATGCTGCTGAGGCGATAATGCTGCTGAGGGGATGATACTGCTGAGGTGTTGATTCAGCTGCTGAGGTGATGATGCTGCTGAGGGGATGATGCTGCTGAGGATTCTGCTGAGGTGATGATGGGGCTGAGGGGATGTTGCTGCTGAGGGGATGATGCCTCTGACGTGATGATGCTGCTGATTTGATGCTGATCCTGAGCAGATGCTGCTGAAGGGATGATGCTGCTGAGGTAATGGTGCTGCTGAGCGGATAATGCTGCTGAGGTGGTGATGCTGCTGAGGGGATGATGCTGCTGAAGTAATGGTGCTGCTGCTGAGGTGATGATGCTGATGAGGTGATGATGCTGCTGCTGAGGTGATGATGCTGCTGAGGTGATGATGCTGCTGAGGGGATGATGCTGCTGATGTAAAGATGCTGCTGAGGTGATGATGCTGCTGAAGTAATGGTGTTGCTGCTGAGTTGATGATGCTGATGAGTTGATGATGATGCTGCTGAGGGGATGATGCTGCTGAGGTAATGATGCTGCTGAGGTGAAGATGCTGCTGAGGGGATGATGCTGCTGAGGTGATGATGCTGCTGAGGTGATGATGCTCCTTAGGGGATGATGCTGCTGCTGAGATGATGCTGCCGAGGTGAGGATGCAGCTGAGAGGATGATGCTGCTGAGGGGATGATGCTGCTGAGGTAATGATGTGCTGAGGGGATGATGCAGCAGCTGAGATGATGCTGCTGAGGATGCTGCTGAGGGGATGATGCTGCTGGGGAGGGGATGGTGCTGCTGAGGTGATGATGCTGCTGAGGGGATGCTGCTGAGGGGATGATGCTGCTGAGATGATGCTGCTGAGGGGATGCTACTGCTGAGGTGCTGATGCAGCTGCTGAGGTGATGATCCTGCTAAGGTAATGATGCTGCTGAGGCGATGATGCTCCTGAGGGGATGCTGCTGCTGAGGATTCTGCTAAGGTGATGATGCTGCTGAGGTGATGCTGCTGAGGGGATGATACTGCTGAGGTGATGATGCAGCTGCTGAGGGGATGATGCTGCTGAGGTAATGATGCTGCTGAGGCGATAATGCTGCTGAGGGGATGATACTGCTGAGGTGTTGATTCAGCTGCTGAGGTGATGATGCTGCTGAGGGGATGATGCTGCTGAGAATTCTGCTGAGGTGATGATGCTGCTGAGGGGATGTTGCTGCTGAGGGGATGATGCCTCTGACGTGATGATGCTGCTGAGGTGATGCTGATCCTGAGCAGATGCTGCTGAAGGGATGATGCTGCTGAGGTAATGGCGCTGCTGAGGGGATGATGCTGCTGAGGTGGTGATGCTGCTGAGGGGATTATGCTGCTGAAGTAATGGTGCTGCTGCTGAGGTAATGATGCTGCTGAGGTGACGATGCTGCTGAGGGGATGTTGCTGCTGAGGGGATGATGCCTCTGACATGATGATGCTGCTGAGGGGATGATACTGCTCAGGTAATGATGCTGCTGAGGTGATGATGCTGCTGAAGTAATGGTGCTGCTGCTGAGGTGATGATGCTGATGAGGTGATGATGCTGCTGCTGAGGTGATGATGCTGCTTAGGTTATGATGCTGCTGAGGGGATGATGCTGCTGAGGTAATGATGCTGCCGAGGCGATGCTACTGCTTAGGGGATGATGCTGCTGCTGAGATGATGCTGCTGAGGTGAGGATACAGCTGAGAAGATAATGCTGCTGAGGATGCTGCTGAGGGATGATGCTGCTGGGGAGGGGATAGTTCTGCTGAGGTAATGATGCTGCTGAGGGGATGCTGCTGAGGGGATGATGCTGCTGAGGTAATGATGCTGCTGATGTAAAGATGCTGCTGAGGTGATGATGCTGCTGAAGTAATGGTGTTGCTGCTGAGTTGATGATGCTGATGAGTTGATGATGATGCTGCTGAGGGGATGATGCTGCTGAGGTAATGATGCTGCTGAGGTGAAGATGCTGCTTAGGGGATGATGCTGCTGAGGTGATGATGCTGCTGAGGTGATGATGCTCCTTAGGGGATGATGCTGCTGCTGAGATGATGCTGCCGAGGTGAGGATGCAGCTGAGAGGATGATGCTGCTGAGGGGATGATGCTGCTGAGGTAATGATGTGCTGAGGGGATGATGCAGCAGCTGAGATGATGCTGCTGAGGATGCTGCTGAGGGGATGATGCTGCTGGGGAGGGGATGGTGCTGCTGAGGTGATGATGCTGCTGAGGGGATGCTGCTGAGGGGATGATGCTGCTGAGATGATGCTGCTGAGGGGATGCTACTGCTGAGGTGCTGATGCAGCTGCTGAGGTGATGATCCTGCTAAGGTAATGATGCTGCTGAGGCGATGATGCTCCTGAGGGGATGCTGCTGCTGAGGATTCTGCTAAGGTGATGATGCTGCTGAGGTGATGCTGCTGAGGGGATGATACTGCTGAGGTGATGATGCAGCTGCTGAGGGGATGATGCTGCTGAGGTAATGATGCTGCTGAGGCGATAATGCTGCTGAGGGGATGATACTGCTGAGGTGTTGATTCAGCTGCTGAGGTGATGATGCTGCTGAGGGGATGATGCTGCTGAGGATTCTGCTGAGGTGATGATGCTGCTGAGGGGATGTTGCTGCTGAGGGGATGATGCCTCTGACGTGATGATGCTGCTGAGGTGATGCTGATCCTGAGCAGATGCTGCTGAAGGGATGATGCTGCTGAGGTAATGGTGCTGCTGAGGGGATGATGCTGCTGAGGTGGTGATGCTGCTGAGGGGATTATGCTGCTGAAGTAATGGTGCTGCTGCTGAGGTGATGATGCTGCTGAGGGGATGTTGCTGCTGAGGGGATGATGCCTCTGACGTGATGATGCTGCTGAGGTGATGCTGATCCTGAGCAGATGCTGCTGAAGGGATGATGCTGCTGAGGTAATGGTGCTGCTGAGGGGATGATGCTGCTGAGGTGGTGATGCTGCTGAGGGGATTATGCTGCTGAAGTAATGGTGCTGCTGCTGAGGTAATGATGCTGCTGAGGTGACGATGCTGCTGAGGGGATGTTGCTGCTGAGGGGATGATGCCTCTGACATGATGATGCTGCTGAGGGGATGATACTGCTCAGGTAATGATGCTGCTGAGGTGATGATGCTGCTGAAGTAATGGTGCTGCTGCTGAGGTGATGATGCTGATGAGGTGATGATGCTGCTGCTGAGGTGATGATGCTGCTTAGGTTATGATGCTGCTGAGGGGATGATGCTGCTGAGGTAATGATGCTGCCGAGGCGATGCTACTGCTTAGGGGATGATGCTGCTGCTGAGATGATGCTGCTGAGGTGAGGATACAGTTGAGAAGATAATGCTGCTGAGGATGCTGCTGAGGGATGATGCTGCTGGGGAGGGGATAGTTCTGCTGAGGTAATGATGCTGCTGAGGGGATGCTGCTGAGGGGATGATGCTGCTGAGGTAATGATGCTGCTGAGGGGATGATGCTGCTGAGGGGATGCTGTTGCTGAGGATTCTGTTGAGGTGATGATGCTGCTGAGGTGATGCTGCTGAGTGGAAGATGCTGCTGAGGGGATGATGCTGATGAGGGGATGATGCTGCTTAGGTGATTTTGCTGCTGAGTTAAGGATGCTGCTGAGTTGATGCTGCTGAGGGGATGATGCTGATGAGCAGATGATGCTACTGAGGCGATGATGCTGCTGAGTTGATGCTGCTGAGGTGACGATGCTGCTGAGGGGATGATGCTGCTGATGGGATGCTGCTGAGGTGATGATTCTGCTGAGGTGATGATGCCGCTGAGGGCATGATGCTGCTGAGGATTCTGCTGAGGTGACGATGCTGCTGAGGGGATGTTGCTGCTGAGGGGATGATGCCTCTGAGGTGATGATGCTGCTGAGGTGATGCTGATCCTGAGCTGATGCTGCTGAGGGGATGATGCTGCTGCTGAGGGGATGATGCTGCTGCTGAGGGGATGATGCTGCTGAGGGGATGCTGCTGCTTCTGTGGGGATGATGCTGCTGAGGGGATGATATTGCTGAGCGGATGCTGCTGCTGAGGTGATGCTGCTGAAGGGATGATGCTGCTTTGGTGATGATGCTGCTGAGGTTGTGATGCTGCTGAGGTAATGATGCTGCTGAGGGGATGATGCTGCTGAGGTAATGATGCTGCTGAGGTGAAGATGCTGCTGAGGGGATGATGCTGATGAGCGGATGATGCTACTGAGGCGATGATGCTGCTGAGTTGATGCTGCTGAGGTGATGATGCTGCAGAGATGATGCTGCTGAGGGGATGATGCTGCTGAGGTGATGATGCCGCTGAGGGGATGATGCTGCTGAGGATTCTGCTGAGGTGATGATGCTGCTGAGGTGATGATGCTGCTGAGGGGATGATGCTGCTGAGGATCCTGCTGAGGTGATGATGCTGCTGAGGGGATGTTGCTTCTGAGGGGATGGTGCCTCTGAGGTGATGATGCTGCTGAGGTGATGCTGATCCTGAGCTGATGCTGCTGAATGGATGATGCTGCTGAGGGGATGATGCTGCTGAGGTAATGGTGCTGCTGAGTGGATGATGTTGCTGAGGTGGTGATGCTGCTGAGGGGATAATGCTGCTGAATTAATGGTGCTGCTGCTGAAGTGATGATGCTGATGAGGTGATGATGCTGCTGCTGAGGTGATGATGCTGCTGAGGTGATGATGCTGCTGAGGGGATGATGCTGCTGAGGTAAGGATGCTGTTCAGGTGATGATGCTGCTGAAGTAATGGTGCTGCTGCTGGGGTGATGATGCTTATGAGGTGATGATGCTGCTGCTGAGGTGATGATGCTGCTGAGGTGATGATGCTGCTGAGGGGATGATGCTGCTGAGGTAATGATGCTGCTGAGGTTAAGATGCTGCTGAGGGGATGATGCTGCTGAGGTGATGATGCTGCTGAGGTGTTGATGCAGCTTAGGGGATGATGCTGCTGCTGAGATGATGCTGCTGAGGATGCTGCTGAGGGGATGATGCTGCTGGGGAGGGAATGGTGCTGCTGAGGTAATGATGCTGCTGAGCGGATGCTGCTGAGGGGACGATGCTGCTGAGGTGATGATGCAGCTGCTGAGGGAATGATGCTGTTGAGGTAATGATGCTGCTGAGGGGATGCTGTTGCTGAGGATTCTGTTGAGGTGATGATGCTGCTGTGGTGATGCTGATCCTGAGCTGATGCTGCTGAGGGGATGATGCTGCTGCTGAGGGGATGATGCAGCTGATGAAGGGATGATGCTGCTAAGGTAATGATGCTGCTGAGGGGATGATGCTGCTGAGGGGATGCTGTTGCTGAGGATTCTGTTGAGGTGATGATGCTGCTGAGGTGATGCTGCTTAGGGGAAGATGCTGCTGAGGGTGATGATGCTGCTGAGGGGATGATGCCGCTGAGGGGATGATGCTGCTTAGGTGATTTTGCTGCTGAGTTAAGGATGCTGCTGAGGTGACGCTGCTGAGGGGATGATGGTGATGAGCGGATGATGCTACTGAGGCGATGAGTGCTGCTGAGGGGATGATGCTGCTGAGGTGGTGAGGCTGCTGAGGGGATGATGCTGCTGAAGTAATGGTGCTGCTGCTGAGGTGATGATGCTGATGAGGTGATGATGCTGCTGCTGAGGTGATGATGCTGCTGAGGTGATGATGCTGCTGAGGGGATGATGCTGCTGTTGTAAAGATGCTGCTGAGGTGATGATGCTGCTGAAGTAATGGTGCTGCTGCTTAGGTGATGATGCTGATGAGGTGATGATGCTGCTGCTGAGGTGATGATGCTGCTGAGGTGATAATGCTGCTGAGGTAATGATGCTGCTGAGGTGAAGATGCTGCTGAGGGGATGATGCTGCTGAGGTGATGATGCTGCTTAGGGGATGATGCCGCCGAGGTGAGGATACAGCTGGGGGGAATGCTACTGAGGGGATGATGTTGCTGAGATGATGCTGCTGAGGGGATGATACTGCTGAGGTGATGATGCAGCTGCTGAGGTGATGATGCTGCGGAGGGGATGATGCTGCTGAGGTGATGATGCTGCTGAGGGGATGATGCTGCTGATGATTCTGCTGAGGTGATGATGCTGCCTAGGGGTTGTTGCTGCTGAGGGGATGTTGCCTCTGACGTGTTGATGCTGCTGAGGGGATGATGCTGCTGAGGTAATGATGCTGCTGAGGTGAAGATACTGCTGAGGGTATGATGATGCTGAGGTGATGACGCTGCTGAGGGGATGATGCTGCTTAGGGGATGATGCTGCCGCTGAGATGATGCTGCTGAGGTGAGGATACAGCTGAGGGGATGCTGCTGAGGGGATGATGCTGCTAAGATGATTTTGCTGAGGGGATGATACTGCTGAGGTGATGATGCAGCTGCTGAGGTGATGATGCTGCTGAAGTGATGATACTGCTTTGGGAATGATGCTGCTGAGGTGATGATGCTGCTGAGGGGATGTTGCTGCTGAGGGGATGATGCCTCTGAGGTGATGATGCTGCTGAGGGGATGATGCTGCTGAGGTGGTGATGCTGCTGAGGGGATGATGCTGCTGAAGTAATGGTGCTGCTGCTGAGGTGATGATGCTGATGAGGTGATGATACTGCTGCTGAGGTGATGATGCTGCTGAGGTGATGATGCTGCTGAGGGGATGATGCTGCTAAGGTAATGATGCTGCTGAGGTGATGATGCTGCTGAATTAATGGTGCTGCTGCTGAGGTGATGATGCTGATGAGGTGATGATGCTGCTGAGGCGATGCTGCTGCTTAGGGGATGATGCTGCTGAGGGGATGCTGCTGAGGGGATGATGCTGCTGAGATGATGCTGCTGAGGGGATGCTACTGCTGAGGTGCTGATGCAGCTGCTGAGGTGATGATCCTGCTAAGGTAATGATGCTGCTGAGGCGATGATGCTTCTGAGGGGATGCTGCTGCTGAGGATTCTGTTGAGGTGATGATGCTGCTGAGGTGATGCTGCTGAGGGGATGATACTGCTGAGGTGATGATGCAGCTGCTGAGGGGATGATGCTGCTGAGGTAATGATGCTGCTGAGGCGATAATGCTGCTGAGGGGATGATACTGCTGTGGTGTTGATTCAGCTGCTGAGGTGATGATGCTGCTGAGGGGATGATGCTGCTGAGGGGATGATGCCTCTGACGTGATGATGCTGCTGATTTGATGCTGATCCTGAGCAGATGCTGCTGAAGGGATGATGCTGCTGAGGTAATGGTGCTGCTGAGCGGATAATGCTGCTGAGGTGGTGATGCTGCTGAGGGGATGATGCTGCTGAAGTAATGGTGCTGCTGCTGAGGTGATGATGCTGATGAGGTGATGATGCTGCTGCTGAGGTGATGATGCTGCTGAGGTGATGATGCTGCTGGGGGGATGATGCTGCTGATGTAAAGATGCTGCTGAGGTGATGATGCTGCTGAAGTAATGGTGTTGCTGCTGAGTTGATGATGCTGATGAGTTGATGATGATGCTGCTGAGGGGATGATGCTGCTGAGGTAATGATGCTGCTGAGGTGAAGATGCTGCTGAGGGGATGATGCTGCTGAGGTGATGATGCTGCTGAGGTGATGATGCTCCTTAGGGGATGATGCTGCTGCTGAGATGATGCTGCCGAGGTGAGGATGCAGCTGAGAGGATGATGCTGCTGAGGGGATGATGCTGCTGAGGTAATGATGTGCTGAGGGGATGATGCAGCAGCTGAGATGATGCTGCTGAGGATGCTGCTGAGGGGATGATGCTGCTGGGGAGGGGATGGTGCTGCTGAGGTGATGATGCTGCTGAGGGGATGCTGCTGAGGGGATGATGCTGCTGAGATGATGCTGCTGAGGGGATGCTACTGCTGAGGTGCTGATGCAGCTGCTGAGGTGATGATCCTGCTAAGGTAATGATGCTGCTGAGGCGATGATGCTCCTGAGGGGATGCTGCTGCTGAGGATTCTGCTAAGGTGATGATGCTGCTGAGGTGATGCTGCTAAGGGGATGATACTGCTGAGGTGATGATGCAGCTGCTGAGGGGATGATGCTGCTGAGGTAATGATGCTGCTGAGGCGATAATGCTGCTGAGGGGATGATACTGCTGAGGTGTTGATTCAGCTGCTGAGGTGATGATGCTGCTGAGGATTCTGCTGAGGTGATGATGCTGCTGAGGGGATGTTGCTGCTGAGGGGATGATGCCTCTGACGTGATGATGCTGCTGAGGTGATGCTGATCCTGAGCAGATGCTGCTGAAGGGATGATGCTGCTGAGGTAATGGTGCTGCTGAGGGGATGATGCTGCTGAGGTGGTGATGCTGCTGAGGGGATTATGCTGCTGAAGTAATGGTGCTGCTGCTGAGGTGATGATGCTGCTGAGGGGATGTTGCTGCTGAGGGGATGATGCCTCTGACGTGATGATGCTGCTGAGGTGATGCTGATCCTGAGCAGATGCTGCTGAAGGGATGATGCTGCTGAGGTAATGGTGCTGCTGAGGGGACGATGCTGCTGAGGTGGTGATGCTGCTGAGGGGATTATGCTGCTGAATTAATGGTGCTGCTGCTGAGGTAATGATGCTGCTGAGGTGACGATGCTGCTGAGGGGATGTTGCTGCTGAGGGGATGATGCTGCTGAGGTGGTGAGGCTGCTGAGGGGATGATGCTGCTGAAGTAATGGTGCTGCTGCTGAGGTAATGATGCTGATGAGGTGATGATGCTGCTGCTGAGGTGATGATGCTGCTGAGGTGATGATGCTGCTGAGGGGATGATGCTGCTGTTGTAAAGATGCTGCTGAGGTGATGATGCTGCTGAAGTAATGGTGCTGCTGCTTAGGTGATGATGCTGATGAGGTGATGATGCTGCTGCTGAGGTGATGATGCTGCTGAGGTGATAATGCTGCTGAGGTAATGATGCTGCTGAGGTGAAGATGCTGCTGAGGGGATGATGCTGCTGAGGTGATGATGCTGCTTAGGGGATGATGCCGCCGAGGTGAGGATACAGCTGGGGGGAATGCTACTGAGGGGATGATGTTGCTGAGATGATGCTGCTGAGGGGATGATACTGCTGAGGTGATGATGCAGCTGCTGAGGTGATGATGCTGCGGAGGGGATGATGCTGCTGAGGTGATGATGCTGCTGAGGGGATGATGCTGCTGATGATTCTGCTGAGGTGATGATGCTGCCTAGGGGTTGTTGCTGCTGAGGGGATGTTGCCTCTGACGTGTTGATGCTGCTGAGGGGATGATGCTGCTGAGGTAATGATGCTGCTGAGGTGAAGATACTGCTGAGGGTATGATGATGCTGAGGTGATGATGCTGCTGAGGGGATGATGCTGCTTAGGGGATGATGCTGCCGCTGAGATGATGCTGCTGAGGTGAGGATACAGCTGAGGGGATGCTGCTGAGGGGATGATGCTGCTAAGATGATTTTGCTGAGGGGATGATACTGCTGAGGTGATGATGCAGCTGCTGAGGTGATGATGCTGCTGAAGTGATGATACTGCTTTGGGAATGATGCTGCTGAGGTGATGATGCTGCTGAGGGGATGTTGCTGCTGAGGGGATGATGCCTCTGAGGTGATGATGCTGCTGAGGGGATGATGCTGCTGAGGTGGTGATGCTGCTGAGGGGATGATGCTGCTGAAGTAATGGTGCTGCTGCTGAGGTGATGATGCTGATGAGGTGATGATACTGCTGCTGAGGTGATGATGCTGCTGAGGTGATGATGCTGCTGAGGGGATGATGCTGCTAAGGTAATGATGCTGCTGAGGTGATGATGCTGCTGAATTAATGGTGCTGCTGCTGAGGTGATGATGCTGATGAGGTGATGATGCTGCTGAGGCGATGCTGCTGCTTAGGGGATGATGCTGCTGAGGGGATGCTGCTGAGGGGATGATGCTGCTGAGATGATGCTGCTGAGGGGATGCTACTGCTGAGGTGCTGATGCAGCTGCTGAGGTGATGATCCTGCTAAGGTAATGATGCTGCTGAGGCGATGATGCTTCTGAGGGGATACTGCTGCTGAGGATTCTGTTGAGGTGATGATGCTGCTGAGGTGATGCTGCTGAGGGGATGATACTGCTGAGGTGATGATGCAGCTGCTGAGGGGATGATGCTGCTGAGGTAATGATGCTGCTGAGGCGATAATGCTGCTGAGGGGATGATACTGCTGTGGTGTTGATTCAGCTGCTGAGGTGATGATGCTGCTGAGGGGATGATGCTGCTGAGGGGATGATGCCTCTGACGTGATGATGCTGCTGATTTGATGCTGATCCTGAGCAGATGCTGCTGAAGGGATGATGCTGCTGAGGTAATGGTGCTGCTGAGCGGATAATGCTGCTGAGGTGGTGATGCTGCTGAGGGGATGATGCTGCTGAAGTAATGGTGCTGCTGCTGAGGTGATGATGCTGATGAGGTGATGATGCTGCTGCTGAGGTGATGATGCTGCTGAGGTGATGATGCTGCTGGGGGGATGATGCTGCTGATGTAAAGATGCTGCTGAGGTGATGATGCTGCTGAAGTAATGGTGTTGCTGCTGAGTTGATGATGCTGATGAGTTGATGATGATGCTGCTGAGGGGATGCTGCTGAGGGGATGATGCTGCTGAGATGATGCTGCTGAGGGGATGCTACTGCTGAGGTGCTGATGCAGCTGCTGAGGTGATGATCCTGCTAAGGTAATGATGCTGCTGAGGCGATGATGCTCCTGAGGGGATGCTGCTGCTGAGGATTCTGCTAAGGTGATGATGCTGCTGAGGTGACGATGCTGCTGAGGGGATGCTGCTGCTGAGGGGATGATGCCTCTGACATGATGATGCTGCTGAGGGGATGATACTGCTCAGGTAATGATGCTGCTGAGGTGATGATGCTGCTGAAGTAATGGTGCTGCTGCTGAGGTGATGATGCTGATGAGGTGATGATGCTGCTGCTGAGGTGATGATGCTGCTTAGGTTATGATGCTGCTGAGGGGATGATGCTGCTGAGGTAATGATGCTGCCGAGGCGATGCTGCTGCTTAGGGGATGATGCTGCTGCTGAGATGATGCTGCTGAGGTGAGGATACAGCTGAGAGGATAATGCTGCTGCGGATGCTGCTGAGGGATGATGCTGCTGGGGAGGGGATAGTTCTGTTGAGGTAATGATGCTGCTGAGGGGATGCTGCTGAGGGGATGATGCTGCTGAGGTGATGATGCAGCTGCTGAGGGGATGATGCTGCTGAGGTAATGATGCTGCTGAGGGGATGATGCTGCTGAGGGGATGTTGTTGCTGAGGATTCTGTTGAGGTGATGATGCTGCTGAGGTGATGCTGCTGAGTGGAAGATGCTGCTGAGGGGATGATGCTGATGAGGGGATGATGCTGCTTAGGTGATTTTGCTGCTGAGTTAAGGATGCTGCTGAGGTGATGCCGCTGAGGGGATGATGCTGATGAGCAGATGATGCTACTGAGGCGATGATGCTGCTGAGTTGATGCTGCTGAGGTGACGATGCTGCTGAGGGGATGATGCTGCTGAGGGGATGCTGCTGAGAGGATGATACTGCTGAGGTGATGATGCAGCTGCTGAGGTGATGATTCTGCTGAGGTGATGATGCCGCTGAGGGCATGATGCTGCTGAGGATTCTGCTGAGGTGACCATGCTGCTGAGGGGATGTTGCTGCTGAGGGGATGATGCCTCTGAGGTGATGATGCTGCTGAGGTGATGCTGATCCTGAGCTGATGCTGCTGAGGGGATGATGCTGCTGCTGAGGGGATGATGCTGCTGCTGAGGGGATGATGCTGCTGAGGGGATGCTGCTGCTTCTGTGGTGATGATGCTGCTGAGGGGATGATACTGCTGAGCGGATGCTGCTGCTGAGGTGATGCTGCTGAAGGGATGATGCTGCTTTGGTGATGATGCTGCTGAGGTTGTGATGCTGCTGAGGTAATGATGCTGCTGAGGGGATGATGCTGCTGAGGTAATGATGCTGCTGAGGTGAAGATGCTGCTGAGGGGATGATGCTGCTGAGGTGTTGATGCAGCTTAGGGGATGATGCTGCTGCTGAGATAATGCTGCCGAGGTGAGGATGCAGCTGAGAGGATGATGCTGCTGAGGGGATGATGCAGAAGCTGAGGTGATGCTGCTGAGGATGCAGCTATGGTGATGTAGCTGCTGGGGAGGGGATGATGCTGCTGAGGTGATGATGATGCTGAGGTGATGATGTTGCTGCTGAGGGAATGATGCTGCTGAGGGGCTGATGCTGCGGATGAGGGGATGATGCTGCAGCTGAGGCGATGATGCTGCTGAGGGAATGATGCTTGTGCTGAGGGGCAGATGCTGCTGAGGTGATGATGCTGCTGAGTTGATGATGCTGCTGAAGTAATGGTGCTGCGGCTGAAGTGATGATGCTGATGAGGTGAAGATGCTTCTGCTAAGGTGATGATGCTGTTGAGGGGATGATGCTGTTGAGGTAATGATGCTGCTGAGGTGAAGATTCTGCTGAGGGGATGATGCTGCTGAGGTGATGATGCTGCTGAGGGGATGATGCTGCTTAGGGGATGATGCTGCTGCTGAGATGATGCTGCTGAGGTGAGGATACAACTGAGGGGATGCTACTGAGGGGATGATGCTGCTGAGATGATGCTGCTGAGGCGAGGATACTGCTGAGGTGATGATGCAGCTGCTGAGGTGACAATGCTGCTGAGGTGATGATGCTGCTGAGGGGATGTTGCTGCTGAGGGGATGATGCCACTGACGTGATGATGCTGCTGAGGTGATGCTGATCCTGAGCTGATGCTGCTGAGGGGATGATGCTGCTGAGGTGGTGATGCTGCTGAGGTGATGATGCTGATGAGGTGATGATGCTGCTGCTGAGGTGATGATCCTGCTGAGGTGATGATGCTGCTGAGGGGATGATGCTGCTAAGGTAATGATGCTGCTGAGTTGATGATGCTGCTGAAGTAATGGTGCTGCTGCTGAGGTGATGATGCTGATGAGGTGATGATGCTGTTGCTGAGGTGATGATGCTGCTTAGGTTATGATGCTGCTGAGGGGATGCTGCTGCTGAGGTAATGATGCTGCTGAGGTGAAGATGCTGCTGAGGGGATGATGCTGCTGAGGTGATGATGCAGCTGCTGAGGGGATGATGCTGCTGAGGTAATGATGCTGCTGAGGGGATGATACTGCTGAGGGGATGCTGTTGCTGAGGATTCTGTTGAGGTGATGATGCTGCTGAGGTGATGCTGCAGAGGGGAAGATGCTGCTGAGGGTGATGATGCTGCTGAGGTAATGATGCTGCTGAGGGGATGATGCTGCTTAGGTGATTTTGCTGCTGAGTTAAGGATGCTGCTGAGGTGATGCTGCTGAGGGGATGATGCTGATGAGCGGATGATGCTACTGAGGCGATGATGCTGCTGAGTTAATGCTGCTGAGGTGATGATGCTGCAGAGATGATGCTGCTGAGGGGATGATGCTGCTGAGGTGATGATGCCGCTGAGGGGATGATGCTGCTGAGGATTCTGCTGAGGTGATGATGCTGCTGAGGTGATGATGCTGCTGAGGGGATGATGCTGCTGAGGATCCTGCTGAGGTGATGATGCTGCTGAGGGGATGTTGCTTCTGAGGGGATGGTGCCTCTGAGGTGATGCTGCTGCTGAGGTGATGCTGATCCTGAGCTGATGCTGCTGAAGGGATGATGCTGATGAGGTGATGATGCTGCTGCTGAGGTGATGATCCTGCTAAGGTAATGATGCTGCTGAGGCGATTATGCTGCTGAGGGGATGCTGCTGCTGAGGATTCTGCTGAGGGGTTGATGCTGCTGAGGTAATGATGCTGCTGAGGGGATGATGCTGCTGAGGGGATGATACTGCTGAGGTGTTGATTCAGCGGCTGAGGTGATGATGCGGCTGAGGGGATGATGCTGCTGAGGATTCTGCTGAGGTGATGATGCTGCTGAGGGGATGTTGCTGCTGAGGGGATGATGCCTCTGACGTGATGATGCTGCTGCTGAGGTGATGATGCTGCTGAGGTGATGATGCTGCTGAGATGATGATGCTGCTGATGTAAAGATGCTGCTGAGGTGATGATGCTGCTGAAGGAATGGTGCTGCTGCTTAGGTGATGATGTTGATGAGGTGATGATGCTGCTGCTGAGGTGATGATGCAGCTGAGGTGATGCTGCTGCTGAGGGGATGCTGCTGCTGTGGTGATGATGCTGCTGAGGTGATGATGCTGCTTAGGGGATGATGCTGCTGCTGAGATGATGCTGCCGAGGTGAGGATGCAGCTGAGAGGATGATGCTGCTGAGGGGATGATGCAGCAGCTGAGGTGATGCTGCTGAGGATGCTGCTGAGGTGATGATGCTGCTGAGGTGATGATGCTGCTGAGGCGATGATGCTGCTGAGGTGATGATGCTGCTGAAGTAATGGTGCTGCTGCTGAAGTGATGATGCTGATGAGGAGATGGTGCTTCTGCTAAGGTGATGATGCTGTTGAGGGGATGATGCTGCTGAGGTAATGATGCTGCTGAGGTGAAGATGCTGCTGAGGGGATGATGCTGCTGAGGTGATGATGCAGCTGAGGGGATGATGCTGCTTTGGGGATGATGCTGCTGCTGAGATGATGCTGCTGAGGTGAGGATACAGCTGAGGGGATGCTACTGAGGGGATGATGCGGCTGAGATGATGCTGCTGAGGCGATGATAATGCTGAGATAATGATGCAGTTGCTGAGGTGACGATGCTGCTGAGGTGATGATGCTTCTGAGCGGATGATGCTGCTGAGGTGAAGATGCTGCTGTGGGGATGATGCTACTGAGGTGATGATGCTGCTGAGGTGATGCTGCTGCTTAGGGGTTGATGCTGCTGCTGAGATGATGCTGCTGAGGTGAGGATACAGCTGAGAGGTTGATGCTGCTGAGGGGATGATGCAGCAGCTGAGATGATGCTGCTGAGTAAACTGCTGAGGGGATGATGCTGCTGGGGAGGGGATGGTGCTGCTGAGGTATTGATGCTGCTGAGGGGATGTTGCTGAAGGGATGATGCTGCTGAGGTGATGATGCAGCTGCTGAGGGGATGATGCTGCTAAGGTAATGATGCTGCTGAGGTGATGATGCTGCTGAAGTAGTGGTGCTGCTGCTGAGGTGATGATGCTGATGAGGTGATGATGCTGCTGCTGAGGTGATGATGCTGCTTAGGTTATGATGCTGTTGAGGGGATGATGCTGCTGAGGTAATGATGCTGCTGAGGTGAAGATGCTGCTGAGGGGATGATGCTGCTGAGGTGATGATGCTGCTGAGGCGATGCTGCTCCTTAGGGGATGATGCTGCTGCTGAGATGATGCTGCTGAGGTGAGGATACAGCTGAGAGGATGATGCTGCTGAGGGGATGATACTGCTGAGGTGTTGATTCAGCTGCTGAGGTGAGGATGCTGCTGAGGGGATGATGCTGCTGAGGATTCTGCTGAGGTGATGATGCTGCTGAGGGGATGTTGCTGCTGAGGGGATGATGCCTCTGACGTGATGATGCTGCTGCTGAGGTGATGATGCTGCTGAGGTGATGATGCTGCTGAGGGGATGATGCTGCTGATGTAACGATGATGCTGAGGTGATGATGCTGCTGAAGGAATGGTGCTGCTGCTTAGGTGATGATGCTGATGAGGTGATGATGCTGCTGCTGAGGTGATGATGCAGCTGAGGTGATGCTGCTGCTGAGGGGATGATGCTGCTGAGGTAATGATGCTGCTGAGGTGAAGATGTTGCTGAGGGGATGATGCTGCTGCTGAGATGATGCTGCCGAGGTGAGGATGCAGCTGAGAGGATGATGCTGCTGAGGGGATGATGCAGCAGCTGAGGTGATGCTGCTGAGGATGCTGCTGAGGTGATGATGCTGCTGAGGTGATGATGCTGCTGAGGCGATGATGATGCTGAGGTGATGATGTTGCTGCTGAGGGAATGATGCTGCTGAGGGGCTGATGCTGCTGATGAGGGGATGATGCTGCAGCTGAGGCGATGATTCTGCTGAGGGAATGATGCTTCTGCTGAGGGGCAGATGCTGCTGAGGTGATGATGCTGCTGAGGTGATGATGCTGCTGAAGTAATGGTGCTGCTGCTGAAGTGATGATGCTGATGAGGTGATGGTGCTTCTGCTAAGGTGATGATGCTGTTGAGGGGACGATGCTGCTGAGGTAATGATGCTGCTGAGGTGAAGATGCTGCTGAGGGGTTGATGCTGCTGAGGTGATGATGCTGCTGAGGGGATGATGCTGCTTTGGGGATGATGCTGCTGCTGAGGATTCTGCTGAGGGGATGATGCTGCTGAGGTAATGATGCTGCTGAGGGGATGATGCTGCTGAGGGGATGATACTGCTGAGGTGTTGATTCAGCTGCTGAGGTGATGATGCGGCTGAGGGGATGATGCTGCTGAGGATTCTGCTGAGGTGATGATGCTGCTGAGGGGATGTTGCTGCTGAGGGGATGATGCCTCTGACGTGATGATGCTGCTGCTGAGGTGATGATGCTGCTGAGGTGATGATGCTGCTGAGATGATGATGCTGCTGATGTAAAGATGCTGCTGAGGTGATGATGCTGCTGAAGGAATGGTGCTGCTGCTTAGGTGATGATGCTGATGAGGTGATGATGCTGCTGCTGAGGTGATGATGCAGCTGAGGTGATGCTGCTGCTGAGGGGATGCTGCTGCTGTGGTGATGATGCTGCTGAGGTGATGATGCTGCTGAGGGGATGATGCTGCTGCTGAGATGATGCTGCCGAGGTGAGGATGCAGCTGAGAGTATGATGCTGCTGAGGGGATGATGCAGCAGCTGAGGTGATGCTGCTGAGGATGCTGCTGAGGTGATGATGCTGCTGAGGTGATGATGCTGCTGAGGCGATGATGATGCTGAGGTGATGATGTTGCTGCTGAGGGAATGATGCTGCTGAGGGGCTGATGCTGCTGATGAGGGGATGATGCTGCAGCTGAGGCGATGATGCTGAGGTGAGGATACAGCTGAGGGGATGCTACTGAGGGGATGATGCAGCTGAGATGATGCTGATGAGGCGATGATAATGCTGAGGTAATGATGCAGTTGCTGAGGTGACGATGCTGCTGAGGTGATGATGCTTCTGAGCGGATGATGCTGCTGAGGTGATGATGCTGCTGAGGGGATGATGCTGCTGAGGGGATGTTGCTGCTGAGGGGATGATGCCTCTGAGGTGATGATGCTGCTGAGGTGATGCTGATCCTGAGCTGATACTGCTGAGGGGATGATGCTGCTGAGGTGGTGATGCTGCTGAGGGGATGATGCTGCTGAAGTAACGGTGCTGCTGCTGAGGTGATGATGCTGATGAGGGATGATGCTGCTGAAGTAGTGGTGCTGCTGCTGAGGTGATGATGCTGCTGAGGTAATGATGCTGCTGAGGTGAAGATGCTGCTGTGGGGATGATGCTACTGAGGTGATGATGCTGCTGAGGCGATGCTGCTGCTTAGGGGATGATGCCGCTGCTGAGATGATGCTGCTGAGGTGAGGATACAGCTGAGAGGTTGATACTGCTGAGGGGATGATGCAGCAGCTGAGATGATGCTGCTGAGTAAACAGCTGAGGGGATGATGCTGCTGGGGAGGGGATGGTGCTGCTGAGGTATTGATGCTGCTGAGGGGATGCTGCTGAAGGGATGATGCTGCTGAGGTGATGATGCAGCTGCTGAGGGGATGATGCTGCTAAGGTAATGATGCTGCTGAGGTGATGATGCTGCTGAAGTAGTGGTGCTGCTGCTGAGGTGATGATGCTGATGAGGTGATGATGCTGCTGCTGAGGTGATGATGCTGCTTAGGTTATGATGCTGTTGAGGGGATGATGCTGCTGAGGTAATGATGCTGCTGAGGTGAAGATGCTGCTGAGGGGATGATGCTGCTGAGGTGATGATGCTGCTGAGATGATGATGCTGCTGATGTAAAGATGCTGCTGAGGTGATGATGCTGCTGAAGGAATGGTGCTGCTGCTTAGGTGATGATGTTGATGAGGTGATGATGCTGCTGCTGAGGTGATGATGCAGCTGAGGTGATGCTGCTGCTGAGGGGATGCTGCTGCTGTGGTGATGATGCTGCTGAGGTGATGATGCTGCTTAGGGGATGATGCTGCTGCTGAGATGATGCTGCCGAGGTGAGGATGCAGCTGAGAGGATGATGCTGCTGAGGGGATGATGCAGCAGCTGAGGTGATGCTGCTGAGGATGCTGCTGAGGTGATGATGCTGCTGAGGTGATGATGCTGCTGAGGCGATGATGCTGCTGAGGTGATGATGCTGCTGAAGTAATGGTGCTGCTGCTGAAGTGATGATGCTGATGAGGAGATGGTGCTTCTGCTAAGGTGATGATGCTGTTGAGGGGATGATGCTGCTGAGGTAATGATGCTGCTGAGGTGAAGATGCTGCTGAGGGGATGATGCTGCTGAGGTGATGATGCTGCTGAGGGGATGATGCTGCTTTGGGGATGATGCTGCTGCTGAGATGATGCTGCTGAGGTGAGGATACAGCTGAGGGGATGCTACTGAGGGGATGATGCGGCTGAGATGATGCTGCTGAGGCGATGATAATGCTGAGATAATGATGCAGTTGCTGAGGTGACGATGCTGCTGAGGTGATGATGCTTCTGAGCGGATGATGCTGCTGAGGTGAAGATGCTGCTGTGGGGATGATGCTACTGAGGTGATGATGCTGCTGAGGTGATGCTGCTGCTTAGGGGTTGATGCTGCTGCTGAGATGATGCTGCTGAGGTGAGGATACAGCTGAGTGGTTGATGCTGCTGAGGGGATGATGCAGCAGCTGAGATGATGCTGCTGAGTAAACTGCTGAGGGGATGATGCTGCTGGGGAGGGGATGGTGCTGCTGAGGTATTGATGCTGCTGAGGGGATGCTGCTGAAGGGATGATGCTGCTGAGGTGATGATGCAGCTGCTGAGGGGATGATGCTGCTAAGGTAATGATGCTGCTGAGGTGATGATGCTGCTGAAGTAGTGGTGCTGCTGCTGAGGTGATGATGCTGATGAGGTGATGATGCTGCTGCTGAGGTGATGATGCTGCTTAGGTTATGATGCTGTTGAGGGGATGATGCTGCTGAGGTAATGATGCTGCTGAGGTGAAGATGCTGCTGAGGGGATGATGCTGCTGAGGTGATGATGCTGCTGAGGCGATGCTGCTCCTTAGGGGATGATGCTGCTGCTGAGATGATGCTGCTGAGGTGAGGATACAGCTGAGAGGATGATGCTGCTGAGGGGATGATACTGCTGAGGTGTTGATTCAGCTGCTGAGGTGAGGATGCTGCTGAGGGGATGATGCTGCTGAGGATTCTGCTGAGGTGATGATGCTGCTGAGGGGATGTTGCTGCTGTGGGGATGATGCCTCTGACGTGATGATGCTGCTGCTGAGGTGATGATGCTGCTGATGTGATGATGCTGCTGAGGGGATGATGCTGCTGATGTAACGATGATGCTGAGGTGATGATGCTGCTGAAGGAATGGTGCTGCTGCTTAGGTGATGATGCTGATGAGGTGATGATGCTGCTGCTGAGGTGATGATGCAGCTGAGGTGATGCTGCTGCTGAGGGGATGATGCTGCTGAGGTAATGATGCTGCTGAGGTGAAGATGTTGCTGAGGGGATGATGCTGCTGCTGAGATGATGCTGCCGAGGTGAGGATGCAGCTGAGAGGATGATGCTGCTGAGGGGATGATGCAGCAGCTGAGGTGATGCTGCTGAGGATGCTGCTGAGGTGATGATGCTGCTGAGGTGATGATGCTGCTGAGGCGATGATGATGCTGAGGTGATGATGTTGCTGCTGAGGGAATGATGCTGCTGAGGGGCTGATGCTGCTGATGAGGGGATGATGCAGCAGCTGAGGCGATGATGCTGCTGAGGGAATGATGCTTCTGCTGAGGGGCAGATGCTGCTGAGGTGATGATGCTGCTGAGGTGATGATGCTGCTGAAGTAATGGTGCTGCTGCTGAAGTGATGATGCTGATGAGGTGATGGTGCTTCTGCTAAGGTGATGATGCTGTTGAGGGGACGATGCTGCTGAGGTAATGATGCTGCTGAGGTGAAGATGCTGCTGAGGGGTTGATGCTGCTGAGGTGATGATGCTGCTGAGGGGATGATGCTGCTTTGGGGATGATGCTGCTGCTGAGATGATGCTGCTGAGGTGAGGATACAGCTGACGGGATGCTACTGAGGGGATGATGCTGCTGAGCTGATGCTGCTGAGGCGATGATACTGCTGAGGTAATGATGCAGCTGCTGAGGTGACGATGCTGCTGAGGTGGTGCTGCTGAGGATGATGCTGAGGGGATGATGCTGCTGCGGTGATGATGCAGCTGAGGGGATAATGCTGCTGAGGGAATGATGCTGCTGAGGTAATGATGCTGCTGAGGGGATGATGTTGCTGATGAGGACATGATGCTGCTGCTGCGGTGATGATGCTGCTGAGGTGATGATGCTGCTGCTGAGGAGACGATGCAGCTGAGGGGATGATGCTGCTGTTGAGGGGATGATGCTGCTGAGGGGATGATATCGTTGAGCGGATGCTACTGCTGAGGTGATGAGGCTGCTTCGGTGATGATGCTGCTGTCGTAGTGATGCTGCTGACGTAATTTTGCTGCTGAGTGCATGATTCTGTTTAGGTGATGATGCATCTGAGGTAATGACGCTGCTGATGTGATGCTGCTGAGGGGATGTTGCTGCTGAGGGGATGCTGCTGAGGGGATGATGCTGCTGAAGGAACAGCGCTGCTGAGGGGATGATGCTGCTGAGGTGATGATGCTGCTGAAGTAGGAATGCTGCTGAGGTGATGATGCTGCTGAAGTAATGGTGCGGCTGCTGAGGTGATGATGCTGATGAGGTGATGATGCTGCTGCTGAGGTGATGATCCTGCTAAGGTAATGATGCTGCTGAGGCGATTATGCTGCTGAGGGGATGCTGCTGCTGAGGATTCTGCTGAGGGGATGATGCTGCTGAGGTAATGATGCTGCTGAGGGGATGATGCTGCTGAGGGGATGATACTGCTGAGGTGTTGATTCAGCTGCTGAGGTGATGATGCGGCTGAGGGGATGATGCTGCTGAGGATTCTGCTGAGGTGATGATGCTGCTGAGGGGATGTTGCTGCTGAGGGGATGATGCCTCTGACGTGATGATGCTGCTGCTGAGGTGATGATGCTGCTGAGGTGATGATGCTGCTGAGATGATGATGCTGCTGATGTAAAGATGCTGCTGAGGTGATGATGCTGCTGAAGGAATGGTGCTGCTGCTTAGGTGATGATGCTGATGAGGTGATGATGCTGCTGCTGAGGTGATGATGCAGCTGAGGTGATGCTGCTGCTGAGGGGATGATGCTGCTGCTGAGATGATGCTGCCGAGGTGAGGATGCAGCTGAGAGGATGATGCTGCTGAGGGGATGATGCAGCAGCTGAGGTGATGCTGCTGAGGATGCTGCTGAGGTGATGATGCTGCTGAGGTGATGATGCTGCTGAGGCGATGATGATGCTGAGGTGATGATGTTGCTGCTGAGGGAATGATGCTGCTGAGGGGCTGATGCTGCTGATGAGGGGATGATGCTGCAGCTGAGGCGATGATGCTGAGGTGAGGATACAGCTGAGGGGATGCTACTGAGGGGATGATGCGGCTGAGATGATGCTGATGAGGCGATGATAATGCTGAGGTAATGATGCAGTTGCTGAGGTGACGATGCTGCTGAGGTGATGATGCTTCTGAGCGGATGATGCTGCTGAGGTGATGATGCTGCTGAGGGGATGATGCTGCTGAGGGGATGTTGCTGCTGAGGGGATGATGCCTCTGAGGTGATGATGCTGCTGAGGTGATGCTGATCCTGAGCTGATACTGCTGAGGGGATGATGCTGCTGAGGTGGTGATGCTGCTGAGGGGATGATGCTGCTGAAGTAACGGTGCTGCTGCTGAGGTGATGATGCTGATGAGGTGATGATGCTGCTGAAGTAGTGGTGCTGCTGCTGAGGTGATGATGCTGCTGAGGTAATGATGCTGCTGAGGTGAAGATGCTGCTGTGGGGATGATGCTACTGAGGTGATGATGCTGCTGAGGCGATGCTGCTGCTTAGGGGATGATGCCGCTGCTGAGATGATGCTGCTGAGGTGAGGATACAGCTGAGAGGTTGATACTGCTGAGGGGATGATGCAGCAGCTGAGATGATGCTGCTGAGTAAACAGCTGAGGGGATGATGCTGCTGGGGAGGGGATGGTGCTGCTGAGGTATTGATGCTGCTGAGGGGATGCTGCTGAAGGGATGATGCTGCTGAGGTGATGATGCAGCTGCTGAGGGGATGATGCTGCTAAGGTAATGATGCTGCTGAGGTGATGATGCTGCTGAAGTAGTGGTGCTGCTGCTGAGGTGATGATGCTGATGAGGTGATGATGCTGCTGCTGAGGTGATGATGCTGCTTAGGTTATGATGCTGTTGAGGGGATGATGCTGCTGAGGTAATGATGCTGCTGAGGTGAAGATGCTGCTGAGGGGATGATGCTGCTGAGGTGATGATGCTGCTGAGGCGATGCTGCTCCTTAGGGGATGATGCTGCTGCTGAGATGATGCTGCTGAGGTGAGGATACAGCTGAGAGGATGATGCTGCTGAGGGGATGATACTGCTGAGGTGTTGATTCAGCTGCTGAGGTGATGATGCTGCTGAGGGGATGATGCTGCTGAGGATTCTGCTGAGGTGATGATGCTGCTGAGGGGATGTTGCTGCTGAGGGGATGATGCCTCTGACGTGATGATGCTGCTGCTGAGAGGATGATGCTGCTGAGGTGATGATGCTGCTGAGGGGATGATGCTGCTGATGTAACGATGCTGCTGAGGTGATGATGCTGCTGAAGGAATGGTGCTGCTGCTGAGGTGATGATGCTGATGAGGTGATGATGCTGCTGCTGAGGTGATGATGCAGCTGAGGTGATGCTTCTGCTGAGGGGATGATGCTGCTGAGGTAATGATGCTGCTGAGGTGAAGATGCTGCTGAGGGGATGATGCTGCTGAGGTGATGATGCTGCTGAGGTGATGATGCTGCTTAGGGGATGATGCTGCTGCTGAGATGATGCTGCCGAGGTGAGGATGCAGCTGAGAGGAAGATGCTGCTGAGGGGATGATGCAGCAGCTGAGGTGATGCTGCAGAGGATGCTGCTGAGGTGATGATGCTGCGGAGGTGATGATGCTGCTGAGGCGATTATGATGCTGAGGTGATGATGTTGCTGCTGAGGGAATGATGCTGCTGAGGGGCTGATGCTGCTGATGAGGGGATGATTTTGCAGCTGAGGCGATGATGCTGCTGAGGGAATGATGCTTCTGCTGAGGGGCAGATGCTGCTGAGGTGATGATGCTGCTGAGGTGATGATGCTGCTGAAGTAATGGTGCTGCTGCTGAAGTGATGATGCTGATGAGGTGATGGTGCTTCTGCTAAGGTGATGATGCTGTTGAGGGGACGATGCTGCTGAGGTAATGATGCTGCTGAGGTGAAGATGCTGCTGAGGGGATGATGCTGCTGAGGTGATGATGCTGCTGAGGGGATGATGCTGCTTTGGGGATGATGCTGCTGCTGAGATGATGCTGCTGAGGTGAGGATACAGCTGAGGGGAAGCTACTGAGGGGATGATGCGGCTGAGATGATGCTGCTGAGGCGATGATACTCCTGAGGTAATGATGCAGCTGCTGAGGTGACGATGCTGCTGAGGGGATGATGCTGCTTTGCGGATGATGATGCTGCTGAGCTGATGCTGCTGAGGCGAGGATACTGCTGAGAGAATGATGCTGCTGAGGGGATGATGCTGCTGCTGAGGTGATGCTGCTGAGGATGATGCTGAGGGGATGATGCTGCTGCGGTGATGATGCAGCTGAGGGGATAATGCTGCTGAGGGAATGATGCTGCTGAGGTAATGATGCTGCTGAGGGGATGATGTTGCTGATGAGGGCATGATGCTGCTGCTGAGGTGATGATGCTGCTGAGGTGATGATGCTGCTGCTGAGGAGACGATGCAGCTGAGAGGATGATGCTGCTGCTGAGGGGATGATGCTGCTGAGGGGATGATGCTGCTGACGTAATTTTGCTGCTGAGTGCATGATTCTGTTTAGGTGATGATGCATCTGAGGTAATGATGCTGCTGATGTGATGCTGCTGAGGGGATGTTGCTGCTGAGGGGATGATGCTGCTGAGGTAATGATGCTGCTGAGGTAATCGTGCTGCTGTAAAGATGCTGCTGAGGGGATGATGCTACTGAAGAGCTGGTGATGCTGCAGAGATGATGATGCTGATGAGGTGATGATGCTGCTGCTGAGGTGATGATGCTGCTGAGGTGATGCTGAAGCTGAGGGGATGATGCTGCTGAGGTAATGATGCTGCTAAGGTGATGATGCTGCTGAGGGGATAATGCTGCTGAGGGGATGATGCTGCTGAGTTGATGATGCTGCTCAGGTGTTGATGAAGCTGAGGGGATGATGCTGCTGATGTAACGGTGCTTCTGCTGAGGTGATGATGCTGATGAGGTGATGATGCAGCTGCTGAGGTAATGATGCTGCTGAGGTGATGATGCTGCTGAGGGGATGATGCTGCCGTGCTAATGATGCTACTGAGGTGATGATGATGCTGAAGTAATGGTGCTGCTGCTGAGGTGATGATGCTGATGAGTTGATGATGCTGCTTAGGGGATGATGCCGCTGAGGGGATGCTGCTGAGGGGATGATGCTGCTGAGATGATGCTGCTGAGGGGATGATACTGCTGAGGTGATGATGCAGCTGCTGAGGTGATGATGCTGCTGAGATGATGATGCTGCTGAGGGGATGATGCTGCTGAGCTAATGATGCTGCTAAGGTGATGAAGCTGCTGAGGGGATGTTGATGCTGAGGATTCTGCTGAGGTGATGACCATGCCGAGGGAATGTTGCTGCTGAGGGGAATATGCCTCTGAGGTAATGATGCTGAGATGTGATGCTGCTTCTGTGGTGATGCTGCTAAGGGGACGACGCTGCTGAGGGGATGATGCTGCTGAGGAAATGGTGCTGCTGAGGTGATGATGCAGCTGAGGTGATGATGCTGCTGAGGTGATGATGCTGCTGAGGTGTTGATGAAGCTGAGGGGATGATGCTGCTGATGTAATGGTGCTGCTGCTGAGGTGATGATGCTTCCGAGGAGATGATGCTGCTGAGATGATGATGATGCTGAAGTAATGGTGCTGCTGCTGAGGTGATGATGCTGCTGAGGGGATGATGCTGCTGAGGTAATGAAGCTGCTGAGGTGATGATGCTGCTGAGGGGATGATGCTGCTGATGTGATGATGCTGCTGAGGGGATGATGCTGCATAGGGGATGATGCTGCTGCTGAGCTGATGCTGCTGAGGTGGGGATACTACTGAGAGGATCATGCTGCTGAGGGGATGTTTCTGCTGAGAAGATGATGCTGCTACTGGGGGGATGATGCTGGTGCTGAGGTGATGACGCTGCTGAGGGGATGATGCTACTGCTGAGGGTTTGAAGCTGCTCTGCTGATGATGCTGCTGAGGTGATTCTGCTGAGGTGATGATGCTGCTGAGGTGATGATGCAGCTGAGGGGACGAATCTGCTGATGTAATGATGCTGCTGAGGTAATGGTGCTGCTGCTGAGGTGATGATGCTGCTGAGGGGATGATGCTGCTGAGGTAATGAAGCTGCTGAGGTGATGATGCTGCTGAGGGGATGATGCTGCTGATGTGATGATGCTGCTGAGGGGATGATGCTGCATAGGGGATGATGCTGCTGCTGAGCTGATGCTGCTGAGGTGAGGATACTGCTGAGAGAATGATGCTGCTTAGGGGATGATGCTGCTGCTGAGGTGATGCTGCTGAGGATGTTGCTGAGGGGATGATGCTGCTGCGGTGATGATGCTGCTGAGGGGATAATGCTGCTGAGGAAATGATGCTGCTGAGTTAATGATGCTGCTGAGGGGATGATGTTGCTGATGAGGGCATGATGCTGCTGCCGAGGTGATGATGCTGCTGAGGGGATGATGTTGCTGCTGTGGGGATCATGTTGCTGAGGTGATGATAATGCTGCTGAGGGGATGATGCTGCTGAAGTGATGTTGCTGCTGCTGAGGTGATGATGCTGCTGGGGTGATGATGATGCTGCTGAGGTCTTGATGCCGCTGATGGGATGATGCTGCTGCTGAGATGATGATGCTGCTGAAGTGATGATGCTGCTGCTGAGGTGATGATGCTGCTGTGGAGATGATGTTGCTGCTGAGGTGATGCTGCTGCTGAGGGGATGATGCTGGTGCTGTTGTGATGATGCTGCTGAGGGGATGATGCTGCTGCTGAGGGGATGATGCTTCTGAGGTGATGATAATTCTGCGGTGGGGATGATGCTGCTGAGGTGATGATGCTGCTGCTGAGGTGATGATGCTGCTGCTGAGGAATCGATGCTGCTCAGGGGATGATGCTGCTGTTGAGGGGATGATGCTGCTGAGGGGATGATATCGTTGATCGGATGCTGCTGCTGAGGTGATGAGGCTGCTTAGGTGATGATGTTGCTGCCGTAGTGATGCTGCTGACGTAATTTTGCTGCTGAGTGCATGATTCTGTTTAGGTGATGATGCAGCTGAGGTAATGATGCTGCTGATGTGATGCTGCTGAGGGGATGTTGCTGCTGAGGGGATGCTGCTGAGGGGATGATGCTGCTGAGGGGACGGCGCTGCTGAGGGGATAATGCTGCTGAGGTGATGATGCTGCTGAGGTGATGCTGAAGCTGAGGGGATGATGGTGCTGAGGTAATGATGCTGCTGCTGAGGTGATGATGCTGCTGAGGGGATAATGCTGCTGAGGGGATGATGCTGCTGAGGTGATGATGCTGCTCAGGTGTTGATGAAGCTGAGGGGATGATGCTGCTGATGTAATGGTGCTGCTGCTGAGGTGATGATGCTGATGAGGAGATGATGCAGCTGCTGAGGTAATGATGCTGCTGAGGTGATGATGCTGCTGAGGGGATGATGCTTCTGAGCTAATGATGCTGCTGAGGTGATGATGATGCTGAGGTAATGGTGCTGCTGCTGAGGTGATGATGCTGATGAGGTGGTGATGCTGCTGCTGAGTTGTTGATGCTGCTGAGGGGATGATGCTGCTTAGGGGATGATGCTGCTGAGTGGATGCTGCTGAGGGGATGATGCTGCTGAGATGATGCTGCTGAGGGGATGATACTGCTGAGGTGATGATGCAGCTGCTGAGGTGATGATGCTCCTGAGATGATGATGCTGCTGAGGGGATGATGCTGCTGAGGTAATGATGCTGCTTAGGTGATGAAGCTGCTGAGGGGATGATGCTGCTGAGGATTCTGCTGAGGTGATGACCATGCCGGGGGGATGTTGCTGCTGAGGGGATGATGCCTCTGAGGTGATGATGCTGCTGAGGTGATGCTGCCTCTGTGGTGATGCTTCTAAGGGGATGACGCTGCTGAGGGGATGATGCTGCTGAGGAAATGGTGCTGCTGAGGTGATGATGCTGCTGAGGTGATGATGCTGCTGAGGTGATGATGCTGCTGAGGTGTTGATGAAGCTGAGGGGATGATGCTGCTGATGTAATGGTGCTGCTGCTGAGGTGATGATGCTGATGAGTTGATGATGCAGCTGCTGAGGTGATGATGCTGCTGAGGGGATGATGCTGCTGATGTAATGATTCAGCTGCTGAGGTGATGATGCTGCCGAGGTGATGATGCTGCTGAGGTGATGTTGATGCTGAGGTGTTGATGAAGCTGAGGGGATGACGTTGCTGCGGAAATTGTGCTGCTGAGGTGATGATGCTGCTGAGGTGATGATGCTGCTGAGGTGATGCTGCTGCTGAGGTGTTGATGAAGCTGAGGGGATGATGCTGCTGATGTAATGGAGCTGCTGCTGAGGTGATGATGCTGATGAGGTGATGATGAAGCAGCTGAGGAGATGATGCTGCTGAGGTGATGATGCTGCTGATGTAATGATGCAGCTGCTGAGGTGATGATGCTAAAGAGGTGATGATGCTGCTGAGGTGATGATGCTGCTGAAGTAATGGTGCTGCTGCTGAAGTGATGATGCTGATGAGGTGATGGTGCTTCTGCTAAGGTGATGATGCTGTTGAGGGGACGATGCTGCTGAGGTAATGATGCTGCTGAGGTGAAGATGCTGCTGAGGGGATGATGCTGCTGAGGTGATGATGCTGCTGAGGGGATGATGCTGCTTTGGGGATGATGCTGCTGCTGAGATGATGCTGCTGAGGTGAGGATACAGCTGAGGGGAAGCTACTGAGGGGATGATGCGGCTGAGATGATGCTGCTGAGGCGATGATACTGCTGAGGTAATGATGCAGCTGCTGAGGTGACGATGCTGCTGAGGGGATGATGCTGCTTTGCGGATGATGATGCTGCTGAGCTGATGCTGCTGAGGCGAGGATACTGCTGAGAGAATGATGCTGCTGAGGGGATGATGCTGCTGCTGAGGTGATGCTGCTGAGGATGATGCTGAGGGGATGATGCTGCTGCGGTGATGATGCAGCTGAGGGGATAATGCTGCTGAGGGAATGATGCTGCTGAGGTAATGATGCTGCTGAGGGGATGATGTTGCTGATGAGGGCATGATGCTGCTGCTGAGGTGATGATGCTGCTGAGGTGATGATGCTGCTGCTGAGGAGACGATGCAGCTGAGAGGATGATGCTGCTGCTGAGGGGATGATGCTGCTGAGGGGATGATGCTGCTGACGTAGTGATGCTGCTGACGTAATTTTGCTGCTGAGTGCATGATTCTGTTTAGGTGATGATGCATCTGAGGTAATGATGCTGCTGATGTGATGCTGCTGAGGGGATGTTGCTGCTGAGGGGATGATGCTGCTGAGGTAATGATGCTGCTGAGGTAATCGTGCTGCTGTAAAGATGCTGCTGAGGGGATGATGCTACTGAAGAGCTGGTGATGCTGCAGAGATGATGATGCTGATGAGGTGATGATGCTGCTGCTGAGGTGATGATGCTGCTGAGGTGATGCTGAAGCTGAGGGGATGATGCTGCTGAGGTAATGATGCTGCTAAGGTGATGATGCTGCTGAGGGGATAATGCTGCTGAGGGGATGATGCTGCTGAGTTGATGATGCTGCTCAGGTGTTGATGAAGCTGAGGGGATGATGCTGCTGATGTAACGGTGCTTCTGCTGAGGTGATGATGCTGATGAGGTGATGATGCAGCTGCTGAGGTAATGATGCTGCTGAGGTGATGATGCTGCTGAGGGGATGATGCTGCCGTGCTAATGATGCTACTGAGGTGATGATGATGCTGAAGTAATGGTGCTGCTGCTGAGGTGATGATGCTGATGCGTTGATGATGCTGCTTAGGGGATGATGCCGCTGAGGGGATGCTGCTGAGGGGATGATGCTGCTGAGATGATGCTGCTGAGGGGATGATACTGCTGAGGTGATGATGCAGCTGCTGAGGTGATGATGCTGCTGAGATGATGATGCTGCTGAGGGGATGATGCTGCTGAGCTAATGATGCTGCTAAGGTGATGAAGCTGCTGAGGGGATGTTGATGCTGAGGATTCTGCTGAGGTGATGACCATGCCGAGGGAATGTTGCTGCTGAGGGGAATATGCCTCTGAGGTAATGATGCTGAGATGTGATGCTGCTTCTGTGGTGATGCTGCTAAGGGGACGACGCTGCTGAGGGGATGATGCTGCTGAGGAAATGGTGCTGCTGAGGTGATGATGCAGCTGAGGTGATGATGCTGCTGAGGTGATGATGCTGCTGAGGTGTTGATGAAGCTGAGGGGATGATGCTGCTGATGTAATGGTGCTGCTGCTGAGGTGATGATGCTTCCGAGGAGATGATGCTGCTGAGATGATGATGATGCTGAAGTAATGGTGCTGCTGCTGAGGTGATGATGCTGCTGAGGGGATGATGCTGCTGAGGTAATGAAGCTGCTGAGGTGATGATGCTGCTGAGGGGATGATGCTGCTGATGTGATGATGCTGCTGAGGGGATGATGCTGCATAGGGGATGATGCTGCTGCTGAGCTGATGCTGCTGAGGTGGGGATACTACTGAGAGGATCATGCTGCTGAGGGGATGTTTCTGCTGAGAAGATGATGCTGCTACTGGGGGGATGATGCTGGTGCTGAGGTGATGACGCTGCTGAGGGGATGATGCTACTGCTGAGGGTTTGAAGCTGCTCTGCTGATGATGCTGCTGAGGTGATTCTGCTGAGGTGATGATGCTGCTGAGGTGATGATGCAGCTGAGGGGACGAATCTGCTGATGTAATGATGCTGCTGAGGTAATGGTGCTGCTGAGGATTCTGCTGAGGTGATGATGCTGCTGATGTGATGCTGCTGAGGGGATGTTGCTGCTGAGGGGATGCTGCTGAGGGGATGATGCTGCTGAGGGGACGGCGCTGCTGAGGGGATAATGCTGCTGAGGTGATGATGCTGCTGAGGTGATGCTGAAGCTGAGGGGATGATGGTGCTGAGGTAATGATGCTGCTGCTGAGGTGATGATGCTGCTGAGGGGATAATGCTGCTGAGGGGATGATGCTGCTGAGGTGATGATGCTGCTCAGGTGTTGATGAAGCTGAGGGGATGATGCTGCTGATGTAATGGTGCTGCTGCTGAGGTGATGATGCTGATGAGGAGATGATGCAGCTGCTGAGGTAATGATGCTGCTGAGGTGATGATGCTGCTGAGGGGATGATGCTTCTGAGCTAATGATGCTGCTGAGGTGATGATGATGCTGAGGTAATGGTGCTGCTGCTGAGGTGATGATGCTGATGAGGTGGTGATGCTGCTGCTGAGTTGATGATGCTGCTGAGGGGATGATGCTGCTTAGGGGATGATGCTGCTGAGTGGATGCTGCTGAGGGGATGATGCTGCTGAGATGATGCTGCTGAGGGGATGATACTGCTGAGGTGATGATGCAGCTGCTGAGGTGATGATGCTCCTGAGATGATGATGCTGCTGAGGGGATGATGCTGCTGAGGTAATGATGCTGCTTAGGTGATGAAGCTGCTGAGGGGATGATGCTGCTGAGGATTCTGCTGAGGTGATGACCATGCCGGGGGGATGTTGCTGCTGAGGGGATGATGCCTCTGAGGTGATGATGCTGCTGAGGTGATGCTGCCTCTGTGGTGATGCTTCTAAGGGGATGACGCTGCTGAGGTGATGATGCTGCTGAGGAAATGGTGCTGCTGAGGTGATGATGCTGCTGAGGTGATGATGCTGCTGAGGTGATGATGCTGCTGAGGTGTTGATGAAGCTGAGGGGATGATGCTGCTGATGTAATGGTGCTGCTGCTGAGGTGATGATGCTGATGAGTTGATGATGCAGCTGCTGAGGTGATGATGCTGCTGAGGGGATGATGCTGCTGATGTAATGATTCAGCTGCTGAGGTGATGATGCTGCCGAGGTGATGATGCTGCTGAGGTGATGTTGATGCTGAGGTGTTGATGAAGCTGAGGGGATGACGTTGCTGCGGAAATTGTGCTGCTGAGGTGATGATGCTGCTGAGGTGATGATGCTGCTGAGGTGATGCTGCTGCTGAGGTGTTGATGAAGCTGAGGGGATGATGCTGCTGATGTAATGGAGCTGCTGCTGAGGTGATGATGCTGATGAGGTGATGATGAAGCAGCTGAGGAGATGATGCTGCTGAGGTGATGATGCTGCTGATGTAATGATGCAGCTGCTGAGGTGATGATGCTAAAGAGGTGATGATGCTGCTGAGGTGATGATGATGCTGAAGTAATGGTGCTGCTGCTTAGGTGATGATGCTGATGAGGTGATGATGTTTCTGCTGAGGCGATGATGCTGCTGAGGTGATGATGCTGCTGAGGGGATGATGCTGCTGAGGTAATGATGCTGCTGAGGTGATTATGCTGCTGAGGGGATGAAGCTGCTGAGGTGATGATGCTGCTGAGGGGATGATGCTGCTTAGGGGATGATGCTGCTGCTGAGCTGATGCTGCTGAGGTGAGGATACTACTGAGAGGATGATGCTGCTGAGGGGATGTTTCTGCTGAGGAGATGATGCTGCTGCTGAGGGGATGATGCTGGTGCTGAGGTGATGACGCTGCTGAGGGGATGATGCTACTGCTGAGGGGCTGATGCTGCTGTGCTGATGATGCTGCTGAGGTGATTCTGCTGAGGTGATGATGCTGCTGAGGTGATGATGCAGCTGAGGGGATGAATCTGCTGAGTAATGATGGTGCTGAAGTAATGATGCTGCTGAGGATTCTGCTGAGGTGATGATGCTGCTGAAGGGAAATGCTGCTGAGGGTGATGACGCTGCTGAGGGGATGATGCTGCTGAGGGGATGATGCTGCCGAGGCAATGATGCTGCTGAGGTGATGATGATGCTGAAGTAATGGTGCTGCTGCTGAGGTGATGATGCTGATGAGGTGATGATGTTTCTGCTGAGGTGATGATGCTGCTGAGGTGATGATGCTGCTGAGGGGATGATGCTGCTGAGGTAATGATGGTGCTGAGGTGATGATGCTGCTGAGGGGATGATGCTGCTGAGGTGATGATGCTGCTGAGGGAAAGCTGCTGTTTAGGGGATGATGCTGCTGCTGAGCTGATGCTGCTGAGGTGAGGATACTGCTGAGAGGATGATGCTGCTGAGGGGATGTTTCTGCTGAGGAGATGATGCTGCTGCTGAGGGGATGATGCTGGTGCTGAGGTGATGCTGCTTTTGAGGGGATGATGCTACTGCTGAGGGGATGCTGCTGCTGTGCTGATGATGCTGCTGAGGTGATTCTGCTGAGGTGATGATGCTGCTGAGGTGATGATGCAGCTGAGGGGATGAATCTACTGATGTAATGATCCTGCTGAGGTAATGATGCTGCTGAGGATTCTGCTGAGGTGATGATGCTGCTGAAGGGAATTGCTGCTGAGGGTGATGATGCTGCTGAGGGGATGATGCTGCTGAGGAGATGATGCTGCTTAGGTGAATATGCTGCTGAATTAAGGATGCTTCTCAGGTGATGCTGCTGAGGGGATGATGCTGATGAGTGTATGATGCTGCTGAGGCGATGATGCTGCTGAGGCGATGCTGCAGAGGTGATGATGCTGCTGAGAGGATGATGCTGCTGAGGGGATGCTGCTGAGGTGATGATGCTGCTGAGATGATGCTGCTGAGGGGATGATACTGCTGAGGTAATGATGCTGCTTTGGCGATATAGCTGCTGAGGGGATGATGCTGCTGCTGAGGTGATGATGCTGCTGAGGTAATGATGCTGCTGAGGGAATGATGCTGCTGAGGTGATGTAGCTGTTGAGGGGATGATGCTGCTGAGGTAATGATGCTGCTGAGGTGATGTAGCTGCTGAGGGGATGATGCTGCTGAGGATTCTACTGAGGTGATGACCCTGCTGACGGGATTTTGCTGATGAGGGGATGATGCCTCTGAGGTTATGAAGCTGCTGAGGTGATGCCGCTGCTGAGGTGATGATGCTGCTGAGTTAATGGTGCTGCTGAGGGGATGATGCTGCTCAGGTGTTGATGCTGCTGAGAGGATGATGCTGCTGAAGTAATGGTGCTGCTGCTGAGTTGATGATGCTGATGAGGTGATGATGCAGCTGCTGAGGTGATGATGCTGCTGTGGCGATGATGCTGCTGAGGTGATGATGCTCCTGAGGTAATGCTGCTGCTGAGTTGATTATGATGCTGAAGTAATGGTGCTGATGCTGAGGTGATGATGCTGATGAGGTGATGATGCTGCTACTGAGGTGATGATGCTGAGGTGAGGATACTGCTGAGAGGATGATGCTGCTGAGGGGATGTTTCTGCTGAGGAGATGATGCTGCTGCTGATGGGATGATGCTGGTGCTGAGGTGATGCTGCTGCTGAGGGGATGATGCTACTGCTGAGGGGATGATGCTGCTGTGCTGATGATGCTGCTGAGGATCCTGCTGAGGTGATGATGCTGCTGAGGGGATGTTGCTGCTGAGGGGATGGTGCCTCTGAGGTGATGATGCTGCTGAGGTGATGCTGATCCTGAGCTGATGCTGCTGAAGGGATGATGCTGCTGAGGGGATGATGCTGCTGAGGTAATGTTGCTGCTGAGGGGATGATGCTGCTGAGGTGGTGATGCTGCTGAGGGGATAATGCTGCTGAAGTAATGGTGCTGCTGCTGAGATGATGATGCTGATGAGGTGATGATGCTGCTGCTGAGGGGATGATGCTGCTGAGGTGATGATGCTCCTGAGGGGATGATGCTGCTGAGGTAAGGATGCTGCTGAGGTGATATATGCTGCTGAAGTAATGGTGCTGCTGCTGAGGTGATGATGCTGATGAGATGATGATGCTGCTGCTGAGGTGATGATCCTGCTAAGGTAATGATGCTGCTGAGGCGATTATGCTGCTGAGGGGATGCTGCTGCTGAGTATTCTGCTGAGATGATGATGCTGTTGAGGTGATGCTGCTGAGGGGATGATACTGCTGAGGTGATGATGCAGCTGCTGAGGGGATGATGCTGCTGAGGTAATGATGCTGCTGAGGCGATGAAGCTGCTGAGGGGATGATACTGCTGAGGAGTTGATTCAGCTGCTGAGCTGACGATGCTGCTGAGGGGATGATGCTGCTGAGGATTCTGCTGAGGTGATGATGCAGCTGAGGGGATGTTGCTGCTGAGGGGATGTTGCCTCTGACGTGATGATGCTGCTGAGGTGATGCTGATCCTGAGCAGATGCTGCTGAAGGGATGATGCTGCTGAGGTAATGGTGCTGCTGAGGGGATGATGCTGCTGAGGTGGTGATGCTGCTGAGGGGATGATGCTGCTGAAGTAATGGTGCTGCTGCTGAGTTGATGATGCTGATGAGGTGATGATGCTGCTGCTGAGGTGATGATGCAGCTGAGATGATGATGCTGCTGAGGGGATGATGCTGCTGATGTAAAGATGCTGCTGAGGTGATGATGCTGCTGAAGTAATGGTGCTGCTGCTGAGGTGATGATGCTGATGCGGTGATGATGCTGCTGCTGAGGTGATGATGCAGCTGAGGTGATGCTGCTGCTGAGGGGATGAAGCTGCTGAGGTAATGATGCTGCTGAGGTGAAGATGCTGCTGAGGGGATGATGCTGCTGAGGTGATGATGCTGCTGAGGTGATGCTGCTGCTGAGGTGTTGATGAAGCTGAGGGGATGATGCTGCTGATGTAATGGTGCTGCTGCTGAGGTGATGATGCTGATGAGGTGATGCTGCTGCTGAGGTGTTGATGAAGCTGAGGGGATGATGCTGCTGATGTAATGGTGATGCTGCTGAGGTGATGATGCAGATGAGGTGATGATGCAGCAGCTGAGGAGATGATGCTGCTGAGGGGATGATGCTGCTGATGTAATGATGCAGCTGCTGAGGTGATGATGCTAAAGAGGTGATGATGCTGCTGAGGTGATGATGATGCTGAAGTAATGGTGCTGCTGCTTAGGTGATGATGCTGATGAGGTGATGATGCTGCTGCTGAGCTGATGATGCTGAGGTGAGGATACTACTGAGAGGATGATGCTGCTGAGGGGATGTTTCTGCTGAGGAGATGATGCTGCTGCTGAGGGGATGATGCTGGTGCTGAGGTGATGACGCTGCTGAGGGGATGATGCTACTGCTGAGGGGCTGATGCTGCTGTGCTGATGATGCTGCTGAGGTGATTCTGCTGAGGTGATGATGCTGCTGAGGTGATGATGCAGCTGAGGGGATGAATCTGCTGAGTAATGATGGTGCTGAGGTAATGATGCTGCTGAGGATTCTGCTGAGGTGATGATGCTGCTGAAGGGAAATGCTGCTGAGGGTGATGATGCTGCTGAGGGGATGATGCTGCTGAGGGGATGATGCTGCCGAGGCAACGATGCTGCTGAGGTGATGATGATGCTGAAGTAATGGTGCTGCTGCTGAGGTGATGATGCTGATGAGGTGATGATGTTTCTGCTGAGGTGATGATGCTGCTGAGGTGATGATGCTGCTGAGAGGATGATGCTGCTGAGGTAATGATGCTGCTGAGGTGATGATGCTGCTGAGGGGATGATGCTGCTGAGGTGATGATGCTGCTGAGGGAAAGCTGCTGCTTAGGGGATGATGCTGCTGCTGAGCTGATGCTGCTGAGGTGAGGATACTGTTGAGAGGATGATGCTGCTGAGGGGATGTTTCTGCTGAGGAGATGATGCTGCTGCTGAAGGGATGATGCTGGTGCTGAGGTGATGCTGCTGCTGAGGGGATGATGCTACTGCTGAGGGGATGCTGCTGCTGTGCTGATGATGCTGCTGAGGTGATTCTGCTGAGGTGATGATGCTGCTGAGGTGATGATGCAGCTGAGGGGATGAATCTGCTGATGTAATGATCCTGCTGAGGTAATGATGCTGCTGAGGATTCTGCTGAGGTGATGATGCTGCTGAAGGGAAATGCTGCTGAGGGTGATGATGCTGCTGAGGGGATGATGCTGCTGAGGAGATGATGCTGCTTAGGTGAATATGCTGCTGAATTAAGGATGCTTCTCAGGTGATGCTGCTGAGGGGATGATGCTGATGAGTGTATGATGCTGCTGAGGCGATGATGCTGCTGAGGCGATGCTGCAGAGGTGATGATGCTGCTGAGAGGATGATGCTGCTGAGGGGATGCTGCTGAGGTGATGATGCTGCTGAGATGATGCTGCTGAGGGGATGATACTGCTGAGGTAATGATGCTGCTTTGGCGATATAGCTGCTGAGGGGATGATGCTGCTGCTGAGGTGATGATGCTGCTGAGGTAATGATGCTGCTGAGGGAATGATGCTGCTGAGGTAATGATGCTGCTGAGGTGATATAGCTGCTGAGGGGATGATGCTGCTGAGGATTCTACTGAGGTGATGACCCTGCTGACGGGATTTTGCTGATGAGGGGATGATGCCTCTGAGGTTACGAAGCTGCTGAGGTGATGCCGCTGCTGAGGTGATGATGCTGCTGAGTTAATGGTGCTGCTGAGGGGATGATGCTGCTCAGGTGTTGATGCTGCTGAGAGGATGATGCTGCTGAAGTAATGGTGCTGCTGCTGAGTTGATGATGCTGATGAGGTGATGATGCTGCTGCTGAGGTGATGATGCTGCTGTGGCGATGATGCTGCTGAGGGGATGATGCTCCTGAGGTAATGCTGCTGCTGAGTTGATTATGATGCTGAAGTAATGGTGCTGATGCTGAGGTGATGATGCTGATGAGGTGATGATGCTGCTACTGAGGTGATGATGCTGAGGTGAGGATACTGCTGAGAGGATGATGCTGCTGAGGGGATGTTTCTGCTGAGGAGATGATGCTGCTGCTGATGGGATGATGCTGGTGCTGAGGTGATGCTGCTGCTGAGGGGATGATGCTACTGCTGAGGGGAAGATGCTGCTGTGCTGATGATGCTGCTGAGGATCCTGCTGAGGTGATGATGCTGCTGAGGGGATGTTGCTGCTGAGGGGATGGTGCCTCTGAGGTGATGATGCTGCTGAGGTGATGCTGATCCTGAGCTGATGCTGCTGAAGGGATGATGCTGCTGAGGGGATGATGCTGCTGAGGTAATGTTGCTGCTGAGGGGATGATGCTGCTGAGGTGGTGATGCTGCTGAGGGGATAATGCTGCTGAAGTAATGGTGCTGCTGCTGAGATGATGATGCTGATGAGGTGATGATGCTGCTGCTGAGGGGATGCTGCTGCTGAGGATTCTGCTGAGATGATGATGCTGTTGAGGTGATGCTGCTGATGGGTTGATACTGCTGAGGTGATGATGCAGCTGCTGAGGGGATGATGCTGCTGAGGTAATGATGCTGCTGAGGCGATGAAGCTGCTGAGGGGATGATACTGCTGAGGAGTTGATTCAGCTGCTGAGTTGATGATGCTGCTGAGGGGATGATGCTGCTGAGGATTCTGCTGAGGTGATGATGCAGCTGAGGGGATGTTGCTGCTGAGGGGATGATGCCTCTGACGTGATGATGCTGCTGAGGTGATGCTGATCCTGAGCAGATGCTGCTGAAGGGATGATGCTGCTGAGGTAATGGTGCTGCTGAGGGGATGATGCTGCTGAGGTGGTGATGCTGCTGAGGGGATGATGCTGCTGAAGTAATGGTGCTGCTGCTGAGTTGATGATGCTGATGAGGTGATGATGCTGCTGCTGAGGTGATGATGCTGCTGAGATGATGATGCTGCTGAGGTGATGATGCTGCTGATGTAAAGATGCTGCTGAGGTGATGATGCTGCTGAAGTAATGGTGCTGCTGCTGAGGTGATGATGCTGATGAGGTGATGATGCTGCTGCTGAGGTGATGATGCTGCTGAAGGGAAATGCTGCTGAGGGTGATGATGCTGCTGAGGGGATGATGCTGCTGAGGGGATGATGCTGCCGAGGCAATGATGCTGCTGAGGTGATGATGATGCTGAAGTAATGGTGCTGCTGCTGAGGTGATGATGCTGATGAGGTGATGATGTTTCTGCTGAGGTGATGATGCTGCTGAGGTGATGATGCTGCTGAGGGGATGATGCTGCTGAGGTAATGATGGTGCTGAGGTGATGATGCTGCTGAGGGGATGATGCTGCTGAGGTGATGATGCTGCTGAGGGAAAGCTGCTGCTTAGGGGATGATGCTGCTGCTGAGCTGATGCTGCTGAGGTGAGGATACTGCTGAGAGGGTGATGCTGCTGAGGGGATGTTTCTGCTGAGGAGATGATGCTGCTGCTGAGGGGATGATGCTGGTGCTGAGGTGATGCTGCTGCTGAGGGGATGATGCTACTGCTGAGGGGATGCTGCTGCTGTGCTGATGATGCTGCTGAGGTGATTCTGCTGAGGTGATGATGCTTCTGAGGTGATGATGCAGCTGAGGGGATGAATCTACTGATGTAATGATCCTGCTGAGGTAATGATGCTGCTGTGGATTCTGCTGAGGTGATGATGCTGCTGAAGGGAAATGCTGCTGAGGGTGATGATGCTGCTGAGGGGATGATGCTGCTGAGGAGATGATGCTGCTTAGGTGAATATGCTGCTGAATTAAGGATGCTTCTCAGGTGATGCTGCTGAGGGGATGATGCTGATGAGTGTATGATGCTGCTGAGGCGATGATGCTGCTGAGGCGATGCTGTAGAGGTGATGATGCTGCTGAGAGGATGATGCTGCTGAGGGGATGCTGCTGAGGTGATGATGCTGCTGAGATGATGCTGCTGAGGGGATGATACTGCTGAGGTAATGATGCTGCTTTGGCGATATAGCTGCTGAGGGGATGATGCTGCTGCTGAGGTGATGATGCTGCTGAGGTAATGATGCTGCTGAGGGAATGATGCTGCTGAGGTGATGTAGCTGCTGAGGGGATGATGCTGCTGAGGATTCTACTGAGGTGATGACCCTGCTGACGGGATTTTGCTGATGAGGGGATGATGCCTCTGAGGTTATGAAGCTGCTGAGGTGATGCCGCTGCTGAGGTGATGATGCTGCTGAGTTAATGGTGCTGCTGAGGGGATGATGCTGCTCAGGTGTTGATGCTGCTGAGAGGATGATGCTGCTGAAGTAATGGTGCTGCTGCTGAGGTGATGATGCTGATGAGGTGATGATGCTGCTGCTGAGGTGATGATGCTGCTGTGGCGATGATGCTGCTGAGGGGATGATGCTCCTGAGGTAATGCTGCTGCTGAGTTGATTATGATGCTGAAGTAATGGTGCTGATGCTGAGGTGATGATGCTGATGAGGTGATGATGCTGCTACTGAGGTGATGATGCTGAGGTGAGGATACTGCTGAGTGGATGATGCTGCTGAGGGGATGTTTCTGCTGAGGAGATGATGCTGCTGCTGATGGGATGATGCTGGTGCTGAGGTGATGCTGCTGCTGAGGGGATGATGCTACTGCTGAGGGGATGATGCTGCTGTGCTGATGATGCTGCTGAGGATCCTGCTGAGGTGATGATGCTGCTGAGGGGATGTTGCTGCTGAGGGGATGGTGCCTCTGAGGTGATGATGCTGCTGAGGTGATGCTGATCCTGAGCTGATGCTGCTGAAGAGATGATGCTGCTGAGGGGATGATGCTGCTGAGGTAATGTTGCTGCTGAGGGGATGATGCTGCTGAGGTGGTGATGCTGCTGAGGGGATAATGCTGCTGAAGTAATGGTGCTGCTGCTGAGATGATGATGCTGATGAGGTGATGATGCTGCTGCTGAGGGGATGATGCTGCTGAGGTGATGATGCTCCTGAGGGGATGATGCTGCTGAGGTAAGGATGCTGCTGAGGTGATGATGCTGCTGAGGCGATTATGCTGCTGAGGGGATGCTGCTGCTGAGGATTCTGCTGAGATGATGATGCTGTTGAGGTGATGCTGCTGAGGGGATGATACTGCTGAGGTGATGATGCAGCTGCTGAGGGGATGATGCTGCTGAGGTAATGATGCTGCTGAGGCGATGAAGCTGCTGAGGGGATGATACTGCTGAGGAGTTGATTCAGCTGCTGAGTTGATGATGCTGCTGAGGGGATGATGCTGCTGAGGATTCTGCTGAGGTGATGATGCAGCTGAGGGGATGTTGCTGCTGAGGGGATGATGCCTCTGACGTGATGATGCTCTTGAGGTGATGCTGATCCTGAGCAGATGCTGCTGAAGGGATGATGCTGCTGAGGTGGTGATGCAGCTGAAGGGATGATGCTGCTGAAGTAATGGTGCTGCTGCTGAGTTGATGATGCTGATGAGGTGATGATGCTGCTGCTGAGGTGATGATGCTGCTGAGATGATGATGCTGCTGAGGGGATGATGCTGCTGATGTAAAGATGCTGCTGAGGTGATGATGCTGCTGAAGTAATGGTGCTGCTGCTGAGGTGATGATGCTGATGCGTTGATGATGCTGCTGCTGAGGTGATGATGCAGCTGAGGTGATGCTGCTGCTGAGGGGATGAAGCTGCTGAGGTAATGATGCTGCTGAGGTGAAGATGCTGCTGAGGGGATGATGCTGCTGAGGTGATGATGCTGCTGAGGTGATGCTGCTGCTGAGGTGTTGATGAAGCTGAGGGGATGATGCTGCTGATGTAATGGTGCTGCTGCTGAGGTGATGATGCTGATGAGGTGATGCTGCTGCTGAGGTGTTGATGAAGCTGAGGGGATGATGCTGCTGATGTAATGGTGCTGCTGCTGAGGTGATGATGCAGACGAGGTGATGATGCAGCAGCTGAGGAGATGATGCTGCTGAGGGGATGATGCTGCTGATGTAATGATGCAGCTGCTGAGGTGATGATGCTAAAGAGGTGATGATGCTGCTGAGGTGATGATGATGCTGAAGTAATGGTGCTGCTGCTTAGGTGATGATGCTGATGAGGTGATGATGTTTCTGCTGAGGCGATGATGCTGCTGAGGTGATGATGCTGCTGAGGGGATGATGCTGCTGAGGTAATGATGCTGCTGAGGTGATTATGCTGCTGAGGGGATGAAGCTGCTGAGGTGATGATGCTGCTGAGGGGATGATGCTGCTTAGGGGATGATGCTGCTGCTGAGCTGATGCTGCTGAGGTGAGGATACTACTGAGAGGATGATGCTGCTGAGGGGATGTTTCTGCTGAGGAGATGATGCTGCTGCTGAGGGGATGATGCTGGTGCTGAGGTGATGACGCTGCTGAGGGGATGATGCTACTGCTGAGGGGCTGATGCTGCTGTGCTGATGATGCTGCTGAGGTGATTCTGCTGAGGTGATGATGCTGCTGAGGTGATGATGCAGCTGAGGGGATGAATCTGCTGAGTAATGATGGTGCTGAGGTAATGATGCTGCTGAGGATTCTGCTGAGGTGATGATGCTGCTGAAGGGAAATGCTGCTGAGGGTGATGATGCTGCTGGGGGGATGATGCTGCTGAGGGGATGATGCTGCCGAGGCAACGATGCTGCTGAGGTGATGATGATGCTGAAGTAATGGTGCTGCTGCTGAGGTGATGATGCTGATGCGGTGATGATGCTGCTGCTGAGGTGATGATGCAGCTGAGGTGATGCTGCTGCTGAGGGGATGAAGCTGCTGAGGTAATGATGCTGCTGAGGTGAAGATGCTGCTGAGGGGATGATGCTGCTGAGGTGATGATGCTGCTGAGGTGATGCTGCTGCTGAGGTGTTGATGAAGCTGAGGGGATGATGCTGCTGATGTAATGGTGCTGCTGCTGAGGTGATGATGCTGATGAGGTGATGCTGCTGCTGAGGTGTTGATGAAGCTGAGGGGATGATGCTGCTGATATAATGGTGCTGCTGCTGAGGTGATGATGCAGACGAGGTGATGATGCAGCAGCTGAGGAGATGATGCTGCTGAGGGGATGATGCTGCTGATGTAATGATGCAGCTGCTGAGGTGATGATGCTAAAGAGGTGATGATGCTGCTGAGGTGATGATGATGCTGAAGTAATGGTGCTGCTGCTTAGGTGATGATGCTGATGAGGTGATGATGTTTCTGCTGAGGCGATGATGCTGCTGAGGTGATGATGCTGCTGAGGGGATGATGCTGCTGAGGTAATGATGCTGCTGAGGTGATTATGCTGCTGAGGGGATGAAGCTGCTGAGGTGATGATGCTGCTGAGGGGATGATGCTGCTTAGGGGATGATGCTGCTGCTGAGCTGATGCTGCTGAGGTGAGGATACTACTGAGAGGATGATGCTGCTGAGGGGATGTTTCTGCTGAGGAGATGATGCTGCTGCTGAGGGGATGATGCTGGTGCTGAGGTGATGACGCTGCTGAGGGGATGATGCTACTGCTGAGGGGCTGATGCTGCTGTGCTGATGATGCTGCTGAGGTGATTCTGCTGAGGTGATGATGCTGCTGAGGTGATGATGCAGCTGAGGGGATGAATCTGCTGAGTAATGATGGTGCTAAGGTAATAATGCTGCTGAGGATTCTGCTGAGGTGATGATGCTGCTGAAGGGAAATGCTGCTGAGGGTGATGATGCTGCTGAGGGGATGATGCTGCTGAGGGGATGATGCTGCCGAGGCAACGATGCTGCTGAGGTGATGATGATGCTGAAGTAATGGTGCTGCTGCTGAGGTGATGATGCTGATGAGGTGATGATGTTTCTGCTGAGGTGATGATGCTGCTGAGGTGATGCTGCTGCTGAGAGGATGATGCTGCTGAGGTAATGATGCTGCTGAGGTGATGATGCTGCTGAGGGGATGATGCTGCTGAGGTGATGATGCTGCTGAGGGAAAGCTGCTGCTTAGGGGATGATGCTGCTGCTGAGCTGATGCTGCTGAGGTGAGGATACTGTTGAGAGGATGATGCTGCTGAGGGGATGTTTCTGCTGAGGAGATGATGCTGCTGCTGAGGGGATGATGCTGGTGCTGAGGTGATGCTGCTGCTGAGGGGATGATGCTACTGCTGAGGGGATGCTGCTGCTGTGCTGATGATGCTGCTGAGGTGATTCTGCTGAGGTGATGATGCTGCTGAGGTGATGATGCAGCTGAGGGGATGAATCTGCTGATGTAATGATCCTGCTGAGGTAATGATGCTGCTGAGGATTCTGCTGAGGTGATGATGCTGCTGAAGGGAAATGCTGCTGAGGGTGATGATGCTGCTGAGGGGATGATGCTGCTGAGGAGATGATGCTGCTTAGGTGAATATGCTGCTGAATTAAGGATGCTTCTCAGGTGATGCTGCTGAGGGGATGATGCTGATGAGTGTATGATGCTGCTGAGGCGATGATGCTGCTGAGGCGATGCTGCAGAGGTGATGATGCTGCTGAGAGGATGATGCTGCTGAGGGGATGCTGCTGAGGTGATGATGCTGCTGAGATGATGCTGCTGAGGGGATGATACTGCTGAGGTAATGATGCTGCTTTGGCGATATAGCTGCTGAGGGGATGATGCTGCTGCTGAGGTGATGATGCTGCTGAGGTAATGATGCTGCTGAGGGAATGATGCTGCTGAGGTAATGATGCTGCTGAGGTGATATAGCTGCTGAGGGGATGATGCTGCTGAGGATTCTACTGAGGTGATGACCCTGCTGACGGGATTTTGCTGATGAGGGGATGATGCCTCTGAGGTTACGAAGCTGCTGAGGTGATGCCGCTGCTGAGGTGATGATGCTGCTGAGTTAATGGTGCTGCTGAGGGGATGATGCTGCTCAGGTGTTGATGCTGCTGAGAGGATGATGCTGCTGAAGTAATGGTGCTGCTGCTGAGGTGATGATGCTGATGAGGTGATGATGCTGCTGCTGAGGTGATGATGCTGCTGTGGCGATGATGCTGCTGAGGGGATGATGCTCCTGAGGTAATGCTGCTGCTGAGTTGATTATGATGCTGAAGTAATGGTGCTGATGCTGAGGTGATGATGCTGATGAGGTGATGATGCTGCTACTGAGGTGATGATGCTGAGGTGAGCATACTGCTGAGAGGATGATGCTGCTGAGGGGATGTTTCTGCTGAGGAGATGATGCTGCTGCTGATGGGATGATGCTGGTGCTGAGGTGATGCTGCTGCTGAGGGGATGATGCTACTGCTGAGGGGATGATGCTGCTGTGCTGATGATGCTGCTGAGGATCCTGCTGAGGTGATGATGCTGCTGAGGGGATGTTGCTGCTGAGGGGATGGTGCCTCTGAGGTGATGATGCTGCTGAGGTGATGCTGATCCTGAGCTGATGCTGCTGAAGGGATGATGCTGCTGAGGGGATGATGCTGCTGAGGTAATGTTGCTGCTGAGGGGATGATGCTGCTGAGGTGGTGATGCTGCTGAGGGGATAATGCTGCTGAAGTAATGGTGCTGCTGCTGAGATGATGATGCTGATGAGGTGATGATGCTGCTGCTGAGGGGATGATGCTGCTGAGGTGATGATGCTGCTGAGGAGATGATGCTGCTGAGGTAAGGATGCTGCTGAGGTGATGATGCTGCTGAAGTAATGGTGCTGCTGCTGAGGTGATGATGCTGATGAGGTGATGATCCTGCTAAGGTAATGATGCTACTGAGGAGATTATGCTGCTGAGGGGATGCTGCTGCTTAGGATTCTGCTGAGATGATGATGCTGTTGAGGTGATGCTGCTGAGGGGATGATACTGCTGAGGCGATGATGCAGCTGCTGAGGGGATGATGCTGCTGAGGTAATGATGCTGCTGAGGCGATGAAGCTGCTGAGGGGATGATACTGCTGAGGAGTTGATTCAGCTGCTGAGTTGATGATGCTGCTGAGGGGATGATGCTGCTGAGGATTCTGCTGAGGTGATGATGCAGCTGAGGGGATGTTGCTGCTGAGGGGATGATGCCTCTGACGTGATGATGCTGCTGAGGTGATGCTGATCCTGAGCAGATGCTGCTGAAGCGATGATGCTGCTGAGGTAATGGTGCTGCTGAGGGGATGATGCTGCTGAGGTGGTGATGCTGCTGAGGGGATGATGCTGCTGAAGTAATGGTGCTGCTGCTGAGTTGATGATGCTGATGAGGTGATGATGCTGCTGCTGAGGTGATGATGCTGCTGAGATGATGATGCTGCTGAGGGGATGATGCTGCTGATGTAAAGATGCTGCTGAGGTGATGATGCTGCTGAAGTAATGGTGCTGCTGCTGAGGTGATGTTGCTGATGAGGTGATGATGCTGCTGCTGAGGTGATGATGCAGCTGAGGTGATGCTGCTGCTGAGGGGATGATGCTGCTGAGGTAATGATGCTGCTGAGGTGAAGATGCTGCTGAGGGGCTGATGCTGCTGAGGTGATGATGCTGCTGAGGTGATGATGCTGCTTAGGGGATGATGCTGCTGCTGAGATGATGCTGCCGAGGTGAGGATGCAGCTGAGAGGATGATGCTGCTGAGGGGATGATGCAGCAGCTGAGGTGATGCTGCTGAGGATGCTGCTGAGGTGATGATGTTGCTGAGGTGAATATGATGCTGAGGTGATGATGTTGCTGCTGAGGGAATGATGCTGCTGAGGGGCTGATGCTGCTGATGAGGGGATGATGCTGCATATGAGGCGATGATGCTGCTGAGGGAATGATGTTTCTGTTGACGGGCAGATGCTGCTGAGGTGATGATGCTGCTGAGGTGATGATGATGCTGAAGTAATGGTGCTGCTGCTGAAGTGATGATGCTGATGAGGTGATGATGCTTCTGCTAAGGTGATGATGCTGTTGAGCGGATGATGCTGCTGAGGTAATGATGCTGCTGAGGTGAAGATGCTGCTGAGGGGATGATGCTGCTGAGGTGATGATGCTGCTGAGGGGAGGATACAGCTGAGGGGATGCTGCTGAGGGGATGATATTGCAGAGCGGATGCTGCTGCTGAGGTAATACTGCCTAGGGGATGATGCTTCTTAGGTGATGATGCTGCTGAGTTAGTGATGCTGCTGCGGTAATGATGCTGCTGAGGGGATGATGCTGCTTAGGTGATGATGCAGCTGAGGTAATGATGCTGGGAATGTGATGCTGCTGAGGGGATGATGCTGCTTAGGTGATTATGCTTCTGAGTTAAGAATGCTGCTGAGGTGATGCAGCTGAGGGGATGATTCTAATGAGAGGATGATGCTGCTGAGGTGATGATGCTGCTAAGAGGATGATACTGCTGAGCGGATGCTGCTGAGGGAATGATGCTGCTGAGGGGATGATACTGCTGAGGTGATGATGCAGCTGCTGAGGTGATGATGCTGCTGAGGTGATGATGCTGCTGAGGGGATGATTCTGCTGAGGTGATGATTTTGCTGAGGGGATGACGCTGCTGAGGTGATGTGGCAGCTGAGGGGATGATGCTGCTGAGGATCCTGCTGAGGTGATGATGCTGCTGAGGGGATGTTGCTGTTGAGGGGATGGTGCCTCTGAGGTGATGATGCTGCTGAGGTGATGCTGATCCTGAGCTGATGCTGCTCAAGGGATGATGCTGCTGAGGGGATGATGCTGCTGAGGGGATGATGCTGCTGAAGTAATGTTGCTGCTGCTGAGGTGATGATGCTGATGAGGTGATGATGCTGCTGCTGAGGTGATGATGCTGCTGAGGTGATGATGCTGCTGAGGGGATGATGCTGCTAAGGTAATGATGCTGCTGAGGTGATGATGCTGCTGAAGTAGTGGTGCTGCTGCTGAGGTGATGATGCTGATGAGGTGATGATGCTGCTGCTGAGGTAATGATGCTGCTTAGGTTATGATGCTGCTGAGGTGATGATGCTGCTGAGGTAATAATGCTGCTGAGGTGAAGATGCTGCTGAGGGGATGATGCTGCTGAGGTGATGATGCTGCTGATGCGATGCAGCTGCTTAGGGGATGATGCTGCTGCTGAGATGATGCTGCTGAGGTGAGGATACAGCTGAGAGGATGATGCTGCTGAGGGGATGATGCAGCAGCTGAGATGATGCTGCTGAGGATGCTGCTGAGGGGATGATGCTGCTTGGGAGGGGATGGTTCTGCTGAGGTAATGATGCTGCTGAGGGGATGCTGCTGAGGGGATGGTGCTGCTGAGGTGATGATGCAGCTGCTGAGGGGATGCTGCTGCTGAGGTAATGATGCTGCTGAGGGGATGCTGTTGCTGAGGATTCTGTTGAGGTGATGATGCTGCTGAGGTGATGCTGCTTAGGGAAGATGCTGCTGAGTGTGATGATGCTGCTGAGGGGATGATGCTGCTGAGGGGATGATGCTGCTTAGGTGATTTTGCAGCTGAGTTAAGGATGCTGCTGAGGGGATGATGCTGATGAGCGGATGATGCTACTGAGGCGATGGTGCTGCTGAGTTGATGCTGCTGAGACGATGTTGTTGCTGAGGGGATGATGCTGCTGAGGGGATGCTGCTGAGGGGATGATGCTACTGAGATGCTGCCGCTGACGGGATGATACTGCTGCTGAGGTGATGATGCTGCTGAGGTGATGATGCTGCTGAGGGGATGATGCTGCTGAGGTGATGATGCCGCTGAGGGGATGATGCTGCTGAGGATTCTGCTGAGGTGATGATGCTGCTGAGGGGATGTTGCTGCTGAGGGGATGATGCCTCTGAGGTGATAATGCTACTGAGGTGATGCTGATCCTGATCTGATGCTGCTGAGGGGATGATGCTGCTGCTGAGGGGATGATGCTGCTGCTGAGGGGATGATGCTGCTGAGGGGATGATGCTGCTGAGGGGATGATAATGCTGAAGTAATGGTGCTGCTGCTGAGGTGATGATGCTGATGAGGTGATGATGCTGCTACTGGGGTGATGATGCTGCTGAGGTGATGATGCTGCTGAGGGGATGATGCTGCTGAGGTAATGATGCTGCTGAGGTGATGATGCTGCGGAGGGGATGATGCTGCTAAGGGGATGAGTCTGCATTGGGGATGATGCTGCTGCTGAGCTGATGCTACTGAGGTGAGGATACTGCTGAGAGAATGATGCTGCTGAGGGGATGATGCTGCTGCTGAGGTGATGCTGCTGAGGATGGTGCTGAGGGGATGATGCTGCTGAGGGAATGATGCTGCTGAGGTAATGATGCTGCTGATGGGATGATGCTGCTGATGAGGGCATGATGCTGCTGCTGAGGTGATGATGCTGCTGAGGGGAAGATGCTGCTGCTGAGGGGATGATGTTGCTGAGATGACGATAATGCTGCTGAGCGGATGATGCTGCTGAAGTGATGTTGCTGCTGCTGAGGTGATGATGCTGCTGTGGTGATGATGCTGCTGCTGAGGTCTTGATGCTGCCGATGCGATGATGCTGCTGCTGAGATGATGATGCTGCTGAGGTGATGATGCTGCTGCTGAGGTGATAAGGCTGCTGAGGGGATGATGTTGCTGCTGAGGTGATGATGCAGCTGAGGGGATGATGCTGCTGCTGAGGTGTTGATGATGGTGCTGAGGTGATGATGCCGCTGAGGGGAAGATGCTACTGCTGAGGGGATAATGCTGCTGTGCTAATGTTGCTGCTGCTGATGTGATGCCGCTGAGGTGATGATGCTGCTGAGGTGATGATGCGGCTGAGTGTGATGATGTTGCTGAGGGTGATGATGCTGCTGAGGGGATAATGCTGCTGAGGGGATGATGCTTCTTAGGTGATTATGCTGCTGAGTTAAGGATGCTCCTCAGGTGATGCTGCTGATGGGATGATGCTGATGAGCGGATGATGCTACTGAGGTGATGCTGCGGAGGTGATGATGCTGCTGAGAGGATGATGCTGCAGAGGGGATGCTGCTGAGGGGATGATGCTGCTGAGATGATGCTGCTGAGGGGATGATACTGCTGAGGTGATGATGCAGCTGCTGAGGCGATGATGCTGCTGAGGTGATGATGCTGCTGCGGGGATGATGCTGCTGAGGTAATGATGCTGCTTAGGTGATGAAGCTGCTGAGGGTTGATGCTGCTGAGGATTCTGCTGAGGTGATGACCATGCCGAGGGGAAATTGCTGCTGAGGGGATGATACCTCTGAGGTGATAATATTGCTGAGGTGATGCTGCTGCTGAGGTGATGCTGCTAAGGGGATGATGCTGCTGAAGGGATGGCGCTGCTGCGGAAATGGTGCTGCTGAGGTGATGATGCTGCTGAGGGGATGATGCTGCTGAGGTGATGATGTTGCTCAGGTGTTGATGAAGCTGAGGGGATGATGCTGCTGATGTAATGGTGCTGCTGCCGAGGTGATGATGCTGATGAGGTGATGATGCTGCTGAGTGGATGATGCTGCCGAGCTAATTATGCTGCTGAGGTGATGATGATGCTGAAGTAATGGTGCTGCTGCTGAGGTGATGATGCTGATGAGGTGATGATGCTGCTGCTGAGGTGATGATGCTGCTGAGGGGATGATGCTGCTTAGGGAATGATGCTGCTGAGGGGATGCTGCTGAGGGGATGCTGCTGCTGAGGTGATGCTGATCCTGAGCTGATGCTGCTGAAGGGATGATGCTGCTGAGGGGATGATGCTGCTGAGGTAATGTTGCTGCTGAGGGGATGATGCTGCTGAGGTGGTGATGCTGCTGAGGGGATAATGCTGCTGAAGTAATGGTGCTGCTGCTGAGATGATGATGCTGATGAGGTGATGATGCTGCTGCTGAGGGGATGATGCTGCTGAGGTGATGATGCTGCTGAGGGGATGATGCTGCTGAGGTAGGGATGCTGCTGAGGTGATGATGCTGCTGAAGTAATGGTGCTGCTGCTGAGGTGATGATGCTGATGAGGTGATGATGCTGCTGCTGAGGTGATGATCCTGCTAAGGTAATGATGCTGCTGAGGCGATTATGCTGCTGAGGGGATGCTGCTGCTGAGGATTCTGCTGAGATGATGATGCGGTTGAGGTGATGCTGCTGATGGGTTGATACTGCTGAGGTGATGATGCAGCTGCTGAGGGGATGATGCTGCTGAGGTAATGATGCTGCTGAGGCGATGAAGCTGCTGAGGGGATGATACTGCTGAGGAGTTGATTCAGCTGCTGAGTTGATGATGCTGCTGAGGGGATGATGCTGCTGAGGATTCTGCTGAGGTGATGATGCAGCTGAGGGGATGTTGCTGCTGAGGGGATGATGCCTCTGACGTGATGATGCTGCTGAGGTGATGCTGATCCTGAGCAGATGCTGCTGAAGGGATGATGCTGCTGAGGTAATGGTGCTGCTGAGGGGATGATGCTGCTGAGGTGGTGATGCTGCTGAGGGGATGATGCTGCTGAAGTAATGGTGCTGCTGCTGAGTTGATGATGCTGATGAGGTGATGATGCTGCTGCTGAGGTGATGATGCTGCTGAGATGATGATGCTGCTGAGGTGATGATGCTGCTGATGTAAAGATGCTGCTGAGGTGATGATGCTGCTGAAGTAATGGTGCTGCTGCTGAGGTGATGATGCTGATGAGGTGATGATGCTGCTGCTGAGGTGATGATGCTGCTGAAGGGAAATGCTGCTGAGGGTGATGATGCTGCTGAGGGGATGATGCTGCTGAGGGGATGATGCTGCCGAGGCAATGATGCTGCTGAGGTGATGATGATGCTGAAGTAATGGTGCTGCTGCTGAGGTGATGATGCTGATGAGGTGATGATGTTTCTGCTGAGGTGATGATGCTGCTGAGGTGATGATGCTGCTGAGGGGATGATGCTGCTGAGGTAATGATGGTGCTGAGGTGATGATGCTGCTGAGGGGATGATGCTGCTGAGGTGATGATGCTGCTGAGGGAAAGCTGCTGCTTAGGGGATGATGCTGCTGCTGAGCTGATGCTGCTGAGGTGAGGATACTGCTGAGAGGGTGATGCTGCTGAGGGGATGTTTCTGCTGAGGAGATGATGCTGCTGCTGAGGGGATGATGCTGGTGCTAAGGTGATGCTGCTGCTGAGGGGATGATGCTACTGCTGAGGGGATGCTGCTGCTGTGCTGATGATGCTGCTGAGGTGATTCTGCTGAGGTGATGATGCTTCTGAGGTGATGATGCAGCTGAGGGGATGAATCTACTGATGTAATGATCCTGCTGAGGTAATGATGCTGCTGTGGATTCTGCTGAGGTGATGATGCTGCTGAAGGGAAATGCTGCTGAGGGTGATGATGCTGCTGAGGGGATGATGCTGCTGAGGAGATGATGCTGCTTAGGTGAATATGCTGCTGAATTAAGGATGCTTCTCAGGTGATGCTGCTGAGGGGATGATGCTGATGAGTGTATGATGCTGCTGAGGCGATGATGCTGCTGAGGCGATGCTGTAGAGGTGGTGATGCTGCTGAGAGGATGATGCTGCTGAGGGGATGCTGCTGAGGTGATGATGCTGCTGAGATGATGCTGCTGAGGGGATGATACTGCTGAGGTAATGATGCTGCTTTGGCGATATAGCTGCTGAGGGGATGATGCTGCTGCTGAGGTGATGATGCTGCTGAGGTAATGATGCTGCTGAGGGAATGATGCTGCTGAGGTGATGTAGCTGCTGAGGGGATGATGCTGCTGAGGATTCTACTGAGGTGATGACCCTGCTGACGGGATTTTGCTGATGAGGGGATGATGCCTCTGAGGTTATGAAGCTGCTGAGGTGATGCCGCTGCTGAGGTGATGATGCTGCTGAGTTAATGGTGCTGCTGAGGGGATGATGCTGCTCAGGTGTTGATGCTGCTGAGAGGATGATGCTGCTGAAGTAATGGTGCTGCTGCTGAGGTGATGATGCTGATGAGGTGATGATGCTGCTGCTGAGGTGATGATGCTGCTGTGGCGATGATGCTGCTGAGGGGATGATGCTCCTGAGGTAATGCTGCTGCTGAGTTGATTATGATGCTGAAGTAATGGTGCTGATGCTGAGGTGATGATGCTGATGAGGTGATGATGCTGCTACTGAGGTGATGATGCTGAGGTGAGGATACTGCTGAGAGGATGATGCTGCTGAGGGGATGTTTCTGCTGAGGAGATGATGCTGCTGCTGATGGGATGATGCTGGTGCTGAGGTGATGCTGCTGCTGAGGGGATGATGCTACTGCTGAGGGGATGATGCTGCTGTGCTGATGATGCTGCTGAGGATCCTGCTGAGGTGATGATGCTGCTGAGGGGATGTTGCTGCTGAGGGGATGGTGCCTCTGAGGTGATGATGCTGCTGAGGTGATGCTGATCCTGAGCTGATGCTGCTGAAGAGATGATGCTGCTGAGGGGATGATGCTGCTGAGGTAATGTTGCTGCTGAGGGGATGATGCTGCTGAGGTGGTGATGCTGCTGAGGGGATAATGCTGCTGAAGTAATGGTGCTGCTGCTGAGATGATGATGCTGATGAGGTGATGATGCTGCTGCTGAGGGGATGATGCTGCTGAGGTGATGATGCTCCTGAGGGGATGATGCTGCTGAGGTAAGGATGCTGCTGAGGTGATGATGCTGCTGAGGCGATTATGCTGCTGAGGGGATGCTGCTGCTGAGGATTCTGCTGAGATGATGATGCTGTTGAGGTGATGCTGCTGAGGGGATGATACTGCTGAGGTGATGATGCAGCTGCTGAGGGGATGATGCTGCTGAGGTAATGATGCTGCTGAGGCGATGAAGCTGCTGAGGGGATGATACTGCTGAGGAGTTGATTCAGCTGCTGAGTTGATGATGCTGCTGAGGGGATGATGCTGCTGAGGATTCTGCTGAGGTGATGATGCAGCTGAGGGGATGTTGCTGCTGAGGGGATGATGCCTCTGACGTGATGATGCTCTTGAGGTGATGCTGATCCTGAGCAGATGCTGCTGAAGGGATGATGCTGCTGAGGTGGTGATGCAGCTGAAGGGATGATGCTGCTGAAGTAATGGTGCTGCTGCTGAGTTGATGATGCTGATGAGGTGATGATGCTGCTGCTGAGGTGATGATGCTGCTGAGATGATGATGCTGCTGAGGGGATGATGCTGCTGATGTAAAGATGCTGCTGAGGTGATGATGCTGCTGAAGTAATGGTGCTGCTGCTGAGGTGATGATGCTGATGCGGTGATGATGCTGCTGCTGAGGTGATGATGCAGCTGAGGTGATGCTGCTGCTGAGGGGATGAAGCTGCTGAGGTAATGATGCTGCTGAGGTGAAGATGCTGCTGAGGGGATGATGCTGCTGAGGTGATGATGCTGCTGAGGTGATGCTGCTGCTGAGGTGTTGATGAAGCTGAGGGGATGATGCTGCTGATGTAATGGTGCTGCTGCTGAGGTGATGATGCTGATGAGGTGATGCTGCTGCTGAGGTGTTGATGAAGCTGAGGGGATGATGCTGCTGATGTAATGGTGCTGCTGCTGAGGTGATGATGCAGACGAGGTGATGATGCAGCAGCTGAGGAGATGATGCTGCTGAGGGGATGATGCTGCTGATGTAATGATGCAGCTGCTGAGGTGATGATGCTAAAGAGGTGATGATGCTGCTGAGGTGATGATGATGCTGAAGTAATGGTGCTGCTGCTTAGGTGATGATGCTGATGAGGTGATGATGTTTCTGCTGAGGCGATGATGCTGCTGAGGTGATGATGCTGCTGAGGGGATGATGCTGCTGAGGTAATGATGCTGCTGAGGTGATTATGCTGCTGAGGGGATGAAGCTGCTGAGGTGATGATGCTGCTGAGGGGATGATGCTGCTTAGGGGATGATGCTGCTGCTGAGCTGATGCTGCTGAGGTGAGGATACTACTGAGAGGATGATGCTGCTGAGGGGATGTTTCTGCTGAGGAGATGATGCTGCTGCTGAGGGGATGATGCTGGTGCTGAGGTGATGACGCTGCTGAGGGGATGATGCTACTGCTGAGGGGCTGATGCTGCTGTGCTGATGATGCTGCTGAGGTGATTCTGCTGAGGTGATGATGCTGCTGAGGTGATGATGCAGCTGAGGGGATGAATCTGCTGAGTAATGATGGTGCTGAGGTAATGATGCTGCTGAGGATTCTGCTGAGGTGATGATGCTGCTGAAGGGAAATGCTGCTGAGGGTGATGATGCTGCTGAGGGGATGATGCTGCTGAGGGGATGATGCTGCCGAGGCAACGATGCTGCTGAGGTGATGATGATGCTGAAGTAATGGTGCTGCTGCTGAGGTGATGATGCTGATGCGGTGATGATGCTGCTGCTGAGGTGATGATGCAGCTGAGGTGATGCTGCTGCTGAGGGGATGAAGCTGCTGAGGTAATGATGCTGCTGAGGTGAAGATGCTGCTGAGGGGATGATGCTGCTGAGGTGATGATGCTGCTGAGGTGATGCTGCTGCTGAGGTGTTGATGAAGCTGAGGGGATGATGCTGCTGATGTAATGGTGCTGCTGCTGAGGTGATGATGCTGATGAGGTGATGCTGCTGCTGAGGTGTTGATGAAGCTGAGGGGATGATGCTGCTGATATAATGGTGCTGCTGCTGAGGTGATGATGCAGACGAGGTGATGATGCAGCAGCTGAGGAGATGATGCTGCTGAGGGGATGATGCTGCTGATGTAATGATGCAGCTGCTGAGGTGATGATGCTAAAGAGGTGATGATGCTGCTGAGGTGATGATGATGCTGAAGTAATGGTGCTGCTGCTTAGGTGATGATGCTGATGAGGTGATGATGTTTCTGCTGAGGCGATGATGCTGCTGAGGTGATGATGCTGCTGAGGGGATGATGCTGCTGAGGTAATGATGCTGCTGAGGTGATTATGCTGCTGAGGGGATGAAGCTGCTGAGGTGATGATGCTGCTGAGGGGATGATGCTGCTTAGGGGATGATGCTGCTGCTGAGCTGATGCTGCTGAGGTGAGGATACTACTGAGAGGATGATGCTGCTGAGGGGATGTTTCTGCTGAGGAGATGATGCTGCTGCTGAGGGGATGATGCTGGTGCTGAGGTGATGACGCTGCTGAGGGGATGATGCTACTGCTGAGGGGCTGATGCTGCTGTGCTGATGATGCTGCTGAGGTGATTCTGCTGAGGTGATGATGCTGCTGAGGTGATGATGCAGCTGAGGGGATGAATCTGCTGAGTAATGATGGTGCTAAGGTAATGATGCTGCTGAGGATTCTGCTGAGGTGATGATGCTGCTGAAGGGAAATGCTGCTGAGGGTGATGATGCTGCTGAGGGGATGATGCTGCTGAGGGGATGATGCTGCCGAGGCAACGATGCTGCTGAGGTGATGATGATGCTGAAGTAATGGTGCTGCTGCTGAGGTGATGATGCTGATGAGGTGATGATGTTTCTGCTGAGGTGATGATGCTGCTGAGGTGATGATGCTGCTGAGAGGATGATGCTGCTGAGGTAATGATGCTGCTGAGGTGATGATGCTGCTGAGGGGATGATGCTGCTGAGGTGATGATGCTGCTGAGGGAAAGCTGCTGCTTAGGGGATGATGCTGCTGCTGAGCTGATGCTGCTGAGGTGAGGATACTGTTGAGAGGATGATGCTGCTGAGGGGATGTTTCTGCTGAGGAGATGATGCTGCTGCTGAGGGGATGATGCTGGTGCTGAGGTGATGCTGCTGCTGAGGGGATGATGCTACTGCTGAGGGGATGCTGCTGCTGTGCTGATGATGCTGCTGAGGTGATTCTGCTGAGGTGATGATGCTGCTGAGGTGATGATGCAGCTGAGGGGATGAATCTGCTGATGTAATGATCCTGCTGAGGTAATGATGCTGCTGAGGATTCTGCTGAGGTGATGATGCTGCTGAAGGGAAATGCTGCTGAGGGTGATGATGCTGCTGAGGGGATGATGCTGCTGAGGAGATGATGCTGCTTAGGTGAATATGCTGCTGAATTAAGGATGCTTCTCAGGTGATGCTGCTGAGGGGATGATGCTGATGAGTGTATGATGCTGCTGAGGCGATGATGCTGCTGAGGCGATGCTGCAGAGGTGATGATGCTGCTGAGAGGATGATGCTGCTGAGGGGATGCTGCTGAGGTGATGATGCTGCTGAGATGATGCTGCTGAGGGGATGATACTGCTGAGGTAATGATGCTGCTTTGGCGATATAGCTGCTGAGGGGATGATGCTGCTGCTGAGGTGATGATGCTGCTGAGGTAATGATGCTGCTGAGGGAATGATGCTGCTGAGGTAATGATGCTGCTGAGGTGATATAGCTGCTGAGGGGATGATGCTGCTGAGGATTCTACTGAGGTGATGACCCTGCTGACGGGATTTTGCTGATGAGGGGATGATGCCTCTGAGGTTACGAAGCTGCTGAGGTGATGCCGCTGCTGAGGTGATGATGCTGCTGAGTTAATGGTGCTGCTGAGGGGATGATGCTGCTCAGGTGTTGATGCTGCTGAGAGGATGATGCTGCTGAAGTAATGGTGCTGCTGCTGAGGTGATGATGCTGATGAGGTGATGATGCTGCTGCTGAGGTGATGATGCTGCTGTGGCGATGATGCTGCTGAGGGGATGATGCTCCTGAGGTAATGCTGCTGCTGAGTTGATTATGATGCTGAAGTAATGGTGCTGATGCTGAGGTGATGATGCTGATGAGGTGATGATGCTGCTACTGAGGTGATGATGCTGAGGTGAGCATACTGCTGAGAGGATGATGCTGCTGAGGGGATGTTTCTGCTGAGGAGATGATGCTGCTGCTGATGGGATGATGCTGGTGCTGAGGTGATGCTGCTGCTGAGGGGATGATGCTACTGCTGAGGGGATGATGCTGCTGTGCTGATGATGCTGCTGAGGATCCTGCTGAGGTGATGATGCTGCTGAGGGGATGTTGCTGCTGAGGGGATGGTGCCTCTGAGGTGATGATGCTGCTGAGGTGATGCTGATCCTGAGCTGATGCTGCTGAAGGGATGATGCTGCTGAGGGGATGATGCTGCTGAGGTAATGTTGCTGCTGAGGGGATGATGCTGCTGAGGTGGTGATGCTGCTGAGGGGATAATGCTGCTGAAGTAATGGTGCTGCTGCTGAGATGATGATGCTGATGAGGTGATGATGCTGCTGCTGAGGGGATGATGCTGCTGAGGTGATGATGCTGCTGAGGAGATGATGCTGCTGAGGTAAGGATGCTGCTGAGGTGATGATGCTGCTGAAGTAATGGTGCTGCTGCTGAGGTGATGATGCTGATGAGGTGATGATCCTGCTAAGGTAATGATGCTACTGAGGAGATTATGCTGCTGAGGGGATGCTGCTGCTTAGGATTCTGCTGAGATGATGATGCTGTTGAGGTGATGCTGCTGAGGGGATGATACTGCTGAGGCGATGATGCAGCTGCTGAGGGGATGATGCTGCTGAGGTAATGATGCTGCTGAGGCGATGAAGCTGCTGAGGGGATGATACTGCTGAGGAGTTGATTCAGCTGCTGAGTTGATGATGCTGCTGAGGGGATGATGCTGCTGAGGATTCTGCTGAGGTGATGATGCAGCTGAGGGGATGTTGCTGCTGAGGGGATGATGCCTCTGACGTGATGATGCTGCTGAGGTGATGCTGATCCTGAGCAGATGCTGCTGAAGCGATGATGCTGCTGAGGTAATGGTGCTGCTGAGGGGATGATGCTGCTGAGGTGGTGATGCTGCTGAGGGGATGATGCTGCTGAAGTAATGGTGCTGCTGCTGAGTTGATGATGCTGATGAGGTGATGATGCTGCTGCTGAGGTGATGATGCTGCTGAGATGATGATGCTGCTGAGGGGATGATGCTGCTGATGTAAAGATGCTGCTGAGGTGATGATGCTGCTGAAGTAATGGTGCTGCTGCTGAGGTGATGATGCTGATGAGGTGATGATGCTGCTGCTGAGGTGATGATGCAGCTGAGGTGATGCTGCTGCTGAGGGGATGATGCTGCTGAGGTAATGATGCTGCTGAGGTGAAGATGCTGCTGAGGGGCTGATGCTGCTGAGGTGATGATGCTGCTGAGGTGATGATGCTGCTTAGGGGATGATGCTGCTGCTGAGATGATGCTGCCGAGGTGAGGATGCAGCTGAGAGGATGATGCTGCTGAGGGGATGATGCAGCAGCTGAGGTGATGCTGCTGAGGATGCTGCTGAGGTGATGATGTTGCTGAGGTGAATATGATGCTGAGGTGATGATGTTGCTGCTGAGGGAATGATGCTGCTGAGGGGCTGATGCTGCTGATGAGGGGATGATGCTGCATATGAGGCGATGATGCTGCTGAGGGAATGATGTTTCTGTTGACGGGCAGATGCTGCTGAGGTGATGATGCTGCTGAGGTGATGATGATGCTGAAGTAATGGTGCTGCTGCTGAAGTGATGATGCTGATGAGGTGATGATGCTTCTGCTAAGGTGATGATGCTGTTGAGCGGATGATGCTGCTGAGGTAATGATGCTGCTGAGGTGAAGATGCTGCTGAGGGGATGATGCTGCTGAGGTGATGATGCTGCTGAGGGGAGGATACAGCTGAGGGGATGCTGCTGAGGGGATGATATTGCTGAGCGGATGCTGCTGCTGAGGTAATACTGCCTAGGGGATGATGCTTCTTAGGTGATGATGCTGCTGAGTTAGTGATGCTGCTGAGGTAATGATGCTGCTGAGGGGATGATGCTGCTTAGGTGATGATGCAGCTGAGGTAATGATGCTGGGAATGTGATGCTGCTGAGGGGATGATGCTGCTTAGGTGATTATGCTTCTGAGTTAAGAATGCTGCTGAGGTGATGCAGCTGAGGGGATGATTCTAATGAGAGGATGATGCTGCTGAGGTGATGATGCTGCTAAGAGGATGATACTGCTGAGCGGATGCTGCTGAGGGAATGATGCTGCTGAGGGGATGATACTGCTGAGGTGATGATGCAGCTGCTGAGGTGATGATGCTGCTGAGGTGATGATGCTGCTGAGGGGATGATTCTGCTGAGGTGATGATTTTGCTGAGGGGATGACGCTGCTGAGGTGATGTGGCAGCTGAGGGGATGATGCTGCTGAGGATCCTGCTGAGGTGATGATGCTGCTGAGGGGATGTTGCTGTTGAGGGGATGGTGCCTCTGAGGTGATGATGCTGCTGAGGTGATGCTGATCCTGAGCTGATGCTGCTCAAGGGATGATGCTGCTGAGGGGATGATGCTGCTGAGGGGATGATGCTGCTGAAGTAATGTTGCTGCTGCTGAGGTGATGATGCTGATGAGGTGATGATGCTGCTGCTGAGGTGATGATGCTGCTGAGGTGATGATGCTGCTGAGGGGATGATGCTGCTAAGGTAATGATGCTGCTGAGGTGATGATGCTGCTGAAGTAGTGGTGCTGCTGCTGAGGTGATGATGCTGATGAGGTGATGATGCTGCTGCTGAGGTAATGATGCTGCTTAGGTTATGATGCTGCTGAGGTGATGATGCTGCTGAGGTAATAATGCTGCTGAGGTGAAGATGCTGCTGAGGGGATGATGCTGCTGAGGTGATGATGCTGCTGATGCGATGCAGCTGCTTAGGGGATGATGCTGCTGCTGAGATGATGCTGCTGAGGTGAGGATACAGCTGAGAGGATGATGCTGCTGAGGGGATGATGCAGCAGCTGAGATGATGCTGCTGAGGATGCTGCTGAGGGGATGATGCTGCTTGGGAGGGGATGGTTCTGCTGAGGTAATGATGCTGCTGAGGGGATGCTGCTGAGGGGATGGTGCTGCTGAGGTGATGATGCAGCTGCTGAGGGGATGCTGCTGCTGAGGTAATGATGCTGCTGAGGGGATGCTGTTGCTGAGGATTCTGTTGAGGTGATGATGCTGCTGAGGTGATGCTGCTTAGGGAAGATGCTGCTGAGTGTGATGATGCTGCTGAGGGGATGATGCTGCTGAGGGGATGATGCTGCTTAGGTGATTTTGCAGCTGAGTTAAGGATGCTGCTGAGGGGATGATGCTGATGAGCGGATGATGCTACTGAGGCGATGGTGCTGCTGAGTTGATGCTGCTGAGACGATGTTGTTGCTGAGGGGATGATGCTGCTGAGGGGATGCTGCTGAGGGGATGATGCTACTGAGATGCTGCCGCTGACGGGATGATACTGCTGCTGAGGTGATGATGCTGCTGAGGTGATGATGCTGCTGAGGGGATGATGCTGCTGAGGTGATGATGCCGCTGAGGGGATGATGCTGCTGAGGATTCTGCTGAGGTGATGATGCTGCTGAGGGGATGTTGCTGCTGAGGGGATGATGCCTCTGAGGTGATAATGCTACTGAGGTGATGCTGATCCTGATCTGATGCTGCTGAGGGGATGATGCTGCTGCTGAGGGGATGATGCTGCTGCTGAGGGGATGATGCTGCTGAGGGGATGATGCTGCTGAGGGGATGATAATGCTGAAGTAATGGTGCTGCTGCTGAGGTGATGATGCTGATGAGGTGATGATGCTGCTACTGGGGTGATGATGCTGCTGAGGTGATGATGCTGCTGAGGGGATGATGCTGCTGAGGTAATGATGCTGCTGAGGTGATGATGCTGCGGAGGGGATGATGCTGCTAAGGGGATGAGTCTGCATTGGGGATGATGCTGCTGCTGAGCTGATGCTACTGAGGTGAGGATACTGCTGAGAGAATGATGCTGCTGAGGGGATGATGCTGCTGCTGAGGTGATGCTGCTGAGGATGGTGCTGAGGGGATGATGCTGCTGAGGGAATGATGCTGCTGAGGTAATGATGCTGCTGATGGGATGATGCTGCTGATGAGGACATGATGCTGCTGCTGAGGTGATGATGCTGCTGAGGGGAAGATGCTGCTGCTGAGGGGATGATGTTGCTGAGATGACGATAATGCTGCTGAGCGGATGATGCTGCTGAAGTGATGTTGCTGCTGCTGAGGTGATGATGCTGCTGTGGTGATGATGCTGCTGCTGAGGTCTTGATGCTGCCGATGCGATGATGCTGCTGCTGAGATGATGATGCTGCTGAGGTGATGATGCTGCTGCTGAGGTGATAAGGCTGCTGAGGGGATGATGTTGCTGCTGAGGTGATGATGCAGCTGAGGGGATGATGCTGCTGCTGAGGTGTTGATGATGGTGCTGAGGTGATGATGCCGCTGAGGGGAAGATGCTACTGCTGAGGGGATAATGCTGCTGTGCTAATGATGCTGCTGCTGATGTGATGCCGCTGAGGTGATGATGCTGCTGAGGTGATGATGCGGCTGAGTGTGATGATGTTGCTGAGGGTGATGATGCTGCTGAGGGGATAATGCTGCTGAGGGGATGATGCTTCTTAGGTGATTATGCTGCTGAGTTAAGGATGCTCCTCAGGTGATGCTGCTGATGGGATGATGCTGATGAGCGGATGATGCTACTGAGGTGATGCTGCGGAGGTGATGATGCTGCTGAGAGGATGATGCTGCAGAGGGGATGCTGCTGAGGGGATGATGCTGCTGAGATGATGCTGCTGAGGGGATGATACTGCTGAGGTGATGATGCAGCTGCTGAGGCGATGATGCTGCTGAGGTGATGATGCTGCTGCGGGGATGATGCTGCTGAGGTAATGATGCTGCTTAGGTGATGAAGCTGCTGAGGGTTGATGCTGCTGAGGATTCTGCTGAGGTGATGACCATGCCGAGGGGAAATTGCTGCTGAGGGGATGATACCTCTGAGGTGATAATATTGCTGAGGTGATGCTGCTGCTGAGGTGATGCTGCTAAGGGGATGATGCTGCTGAAGGGATGGCGCTGCTGCGGAAATGGTGCTGCTGAGGTGATGATGCTGCTGAGGGGATGATGCTGCTGAGGTGATGATGTTGCTCAGGTGTTGATGAAGCTGAGGGGATGATGCTGCTGATGTAATGGTGCTGCTGCCGAGGTGATGATGCTGATGAGGTGATGATGCTGCTGAGTGGATGATGCTGCCGAGCTAATTATGCTGCTGAGGTGATGATGATGCTGAAGTAATGGTGCTGCTGCTGAGGTGATGATGCTGATGAGGTGTTGATGCAGCTGCTGAGGTGATAATGCTGCTGAGGGGATGATGCTGCTTAGGGAATGATGCTGCTGAGGGGATGCTGCTGAGGGGATGCTGCTGCTGAGATGATGCTGCTGTGGGGATGATACTGCTGAGGTGATGATGCAGCTGCTGAGGTGATGATGCTGCTGAGATGATGATGCTGCTGAGGGGATGATGCTGCTGAGGTAATGATGCTGCTTAGGTGATGAAGCTGCTGAGGGGATGATGCTGCTGAGGATTCTGCTGAGGTGATGACCATGCCGGGGGGATGTTGCTGCTGAGGGGATGATGCCTCTGAGGTAATGATGCTGCTGAGGTGATGCTGCTGCTGTGGTGATGCTGCTAGGGGGATGTTGCTGCTGAGGGGAATATGCTCCTGAGGAAATGGTGCTGCTGAGGTAATGATGCTGCTGAGGGGATGATGCTGCTGAGGTGATGATGCTGCTGAGGTGTTGATGAATCTGAGGGGACGATGCTGCTGATGTAATGGTGCTGCTGCTGAGGTGATGATGCTGATGAGGTGTTGATGCAGCTGCTGAGGTGATAATGCTGCTGAGGGGATGAATCTGCTGATTTACTGATGCTGCTGAGGTAATGATGCTGCTGAGGATTCTGCTGAGGTGATGATGCTTTTGAGGGGATGATGCTGCTGAGGTAATGATGCTGCTGAGGTGATGATGATGCTGAATTAATGGTGCTGCTGCTGAGGTGATGATGCTGCTGAGGTGATGATGCTGCCGAGGTGATGATGCTGCCGAGGTAATGATGCTGCTGAGGTGATGATGATGCTGAAGTAATGGTGCTGCTGCTGAGGTGATGATGCTGATGAGGTGATGATGTTTCTGCTAAGGTGATGATGCTGCTGAGGTGATGATGCTGCTGAGGGGATGATGCTGCAGAGGTAATGATGCTGCTGAGGTGATGATGCACTGAGGGGATGATGCTGCTGACGTGATGATGCTGCTGAGGGGAAGATGCTGCTTAGGGGATGATGCTGCTGCTGAGCTGATGCTGCTGAGGTGAGGATACTGCTGAGAGGATGATGCTGCTGAGGGGATGTTTCTGCTGAGGAGATGATGCTGCTGCTGAGGGGATGATTCTACTGCTGAGGGGATGATGCTGCTGAGGGGATGATGCTACTGCTGAGGGGATGATGCTGCTGTGCTGATGATTCATGCTGAGGTGATTCTGCTGAGGTGATGATGCTGCTGAAGTGATGATGCAGCTGTGGGGATGAATCTGCTGATGTACTGATGCTGCTGAGGTAATGATGCTGCTGAGGATTCTGCTGAGGTGATGATGCTTTTGAGGGGATGATGCTGCTGAGGTAATGATGCTGCTGAGGTGATGATGATGCTGAATTAATGGTGCTGCTGCTGAGGTGATGATGCTGATGAGGTGATGATGTTTCTGCTGAGGTGATGATGCTGCTGAGGTGATGATGCTGCTGAGGGGATGATGCTGCTGAGGTGATGATGCTGCTGAGGGGATGATACTACTGCTGAGGGGATGATGCTGCTGTGCTGATGATGCTGCTGAGGTGATTCTGCTGAGCTGATGATGCTGCTGAGTTAATGATGCAGCTGAGTGGATGAATCTGCTGATGTAATGATGCTGCTGAGGTAATGATGCTGCTGAGGATTCTGCTGATGTGATGATGCTGCAGAAGGGAAATGCTGCTGAGGGTGATGATGCTGCTGAGGGGTTGATGCTGCTGAGGTGATGATGCTGCTTAGCTGAATATGCTGCTGAGTTAAGGATGCTCCTCAGGTGATGCTGCTAAGGGGATGATGCTGATGAGCGGATGATGCTGCTGAGGGGATGATGCTGCTGAGGTGATGCTGCTGAGGTGATGATGCTGCTGAGAGGATGATGCTGCTTAGGGGATGATGCTGAGGGGATGATGCTGCTGAGGAGTCTGCTGAGGTGATGATGCTGCTGAGGGGATGTTGCTGCTGATGGGATGATGCCTCTGAGGTGATAATGCTGCTGAGGTGATGCTGATCCTGATCTGATGCTGCTGAGGGGATGATGCTGCTGCTGAGGGGATGATGCTGCTGCTGAGGGGATGATGCTGCTGAGGGGATGATGCTGCTGAGGGGATGATAATGCTGAAGTAATGGTGCTGCTGCTGAGGTGATGATGCTGATGAGGTGATGATGCTGCTACTGGGGTGATGATGCTGCTGAGGTGATGATGCTGCTGAGGGGATGATGCTGCTGAGGTAATGATGCTGCTGAGGTGATGATGCTGCTGAGGGGATGATGCTGCTAAGGGGATGAGTCTGCATTGGGGATGATGCTGCTGCTGAGCTGATGCTACTGAGGTGAGGATACTGCTGAGAGAATGATGCTGCTGAGGGGATGATGCTGCTGCTGAGGTGATGCTGCTGAGGATGGTGCTGAGGGGATGATGCTGCTGAGGGAATGATGCTGCTGAGGTAATGATGCTGCTGATGGGATGATGCTGCTGATGAGGGCATGATGCTGCTGCTGAGGTGATGATGCTGCTGAGGGGAAGATGCTGCTGCTGAGGGGATGATGTTGCTGAGATGACGATAATGCTGCTGAGCGGATGATGCTGCTGAAGTGATGTTGCTGCTGCTGAGGTGATGATGCTGCTGTGGTGATGATGCTGCTGCTGAGGTCTTGATGCTGCCGATGGGATGATGCTGCTGCTGAGATGATGATGCTGCTGAGGTGATGATGCTGCTGCTGAAGTGATAAGGCTGCTGAGGGGATGATGTTGCTGCTGAGGTGATGATGCAGCTGAGGGGATGATGCTGCTGCTGAGGTGTTGATGATGGTGCTGAGGTGATGATGCCGCTGAGGGGAAGATGCTACTGCTGAGGGGATAATGCTGCTGTGCTAATGATGCTGCTGCTGATGTGATGCCGCTGAGGTGATGATGCTGCTGAGGTGATGATGCGGCTGAGTGTGATGATGTTGCTGAGGGTGATGATGCTGCTGAGGGGATAATGCTGCTGAGGGGATGATGCTTCTTAGGTGATTATGCTGCTGAGTTAAGGATGCTCCTCAGGTGATGCTGCTGATGGGATGATGCTGATGAGCGGATGATGCTACTGAGGTGATGCTGCGGAGGTGATGATGCTGCTGAGAGGATGATGCTGCAGAGGGGATGCTGCTGAGGGGATGATGCTGCTGAGATGATGCTGCTGAGGGGATGATACTGCTGAGGTGATGATGCAGCTGCTGAGGCGATGATGCTGCTGAGGTGATGATGCTGCTGCGGGGATGATGCTGCTGAGGTAATGATGCTGCTTAGGTGATGAAGCTGCTGAGGGTTGATGCTGCTGAGGATTCTGCTGAGGTGATGACCATGCCGAGGGGAAATTGCTGCTGAGGGGATGATACCTCTGAGGTGATAATATTGCTGAGGTGATGCTGCTGCTGAGGTGATGCTGCTAAGGGGATGATGCTGCTGAAGGGATGGCGCTGCTGCGGAAATGGTGCTGCTGAGGTGATGATGCTGCTGAGGGGATGATGCTGCTGAGGTGATGATGTTGCTCAGGTGTTGATGAAGCTGAGGGGATGATGCTGCTGATGTAATGGTGCTGCTGCCGAGGTGATGATGCTGATGAGGTGATGATGCTGCTGAGTGGATGATGCTGCCGAGCTAATTATGCTGCTGAGGTGATGATGATGCTGAAGTAATGGTGCTGCTGCTGAGGTGATGATGCTGATGAGGTGATGATGCTGCTGCTGAGGTGATGATGCTGCTGAGGGGATGATGCTGCTTAGGGAATGATGCTGCTGAGGGGATGCTGCTGAGGGGATGCTGCTGCTGAGATGATGCTGCTGTGGGGATGATACTGCTGAGGTGATGATGCAGCTGCTGAGGTGATGATGCTGCTGAGGTGATGATGCTGCTGAGGGGATGATGCTGCTGAGGTAATGATGCTGCTTAGGTGATGAAGCTGCTGAGGGAATGATGCTGCTGAGGATTCTGCTGAGGTGATGACCATGCCGGGGGGATGTTGCTGCTGAGGGGATGATGCCTCTGAGGTAATGATGCTGCTGAGGTGATGCTGCTGCTGTGGTGATGCTGCTAGGGGGATGTTGCTGCTGAGGGGATGATGCTCCTGAGGAAATGGTGCTGCTGAGGTAATGATGCTGCTGAGGGGATGATGCTGCTGAGGTGATGATGCTGCTGAGGTGTTGATGAATCTGAGGGGACGATGCTGCTGATGTAATGGTGCTGCTGCTGAGGTGATGATGCTGATGAGGTGTTGATGCAGCTGCTGAGGTGATGATGCTGCTGAGGGGATGAATCTGCTGATTTACTGATGCTGCTGAGGTAATGATGCTGCTGAGGATTCTGCTGAGGTGATGATGCTTTTGAGGGGATGATGCTGCTGAGGTAATGATGCTGCTGAGGTGATGATGATGCTGAATTAATGGTGCTGCTGCTGAGGTGATGATGCTGCTGAGGTGATGATGCTGCCGAGGTGATGATGCTGCCGAGGTAATGATGCTGCTGAGGTGATGATGATGCTGAAGTAATGGTGCTGCTGCTGAGGTGATGATGCTGATGAGGTGATGATGTTTCTGCTAAGGTGATGATGCTGCTGAGGTGATGATGCTGCTGAGGGGATGATGCTGCAGAGGTAATGATGCTGCTGAGGTGATGATGCACTGAGGGGATGATGCTGCTGACGTGATGATGCTGCTGAGGGGAAGATGCTGCTTAGGGGATGATGCTGCTGCTGAGCTGATGCTGCTGAGGTGAGGATACTGCTGAGAGGATGATGCTGCTGAGGGGATGAGTCTGCATTGGGGATGATGCTGCTGCTGAGCTGATGCTACTGAGGTGAGGATACTGCTGAGAGAATGATGCTGCTGAGGGGATGATGCTGCTGCTGAGGTGATGCTGCTGAGGATGGTGCTGAGGGGATGATGCTGCTGAGGGAATGATGCTGCTGAGGTAATGATGCTGCTGATGGGATGATGCTGCTGATGAGGGCATGATGCTGCTGCTGAGGTGATGATGCTGCTGAGGGGAAGATGCTGCTGCTGAGGGGATGATGTTGCTGAGATGACGATAATGCTGCTGAGCGGATGATGCTGCTGAAGTGATGTTGCTGCTGCTGAGGTGATGATGCTGCTGTGGTGATGATGCTGCTGCTGAGGTCTTGATGCTGCCGATGGGATGATGCTGCTGCTGAGATGATGATGCTGCTGAGGTGATGATGCTGCTGCTGAAGTGATAAGGCTGCTGAGGGGATGATGTTGCTGCTGAGGTGATGATGCAGCTGAGGGGATGATGCTGCTGCTGAGGTGTTGATGATGGTGCTGAGGTGATGATGCCGCTGAGGGGAAGATGCTACTGCTGAGGGGATAATGCTGCTGTGCTAATGATGCTGCTGCTGATGTGATGCCGCTGAGGTGATGATGCTGCTGAGGTGATGATGCGGCTGAGTGTGATGATGTTGCTGAGGGTGATGATGCTGCTGAGGGGATAATGCTGCTGAGGGGATGATGCTTCTTAGGTGATTATGCTGCTGAGTTAAGGATGCTCCTCAGGTGATGCTGCTGATGGGATGATGCTGATGAGCGGATGATGCTACTGAGGTGATGCTGCGGAGGTGATGATGCTGCTGAGAGGATGATGCTGCAGAGGGGATGCTGCTGAGGGGATGATGCTGCTGAGATGATGCTGCTGAGGGGATGATACTGCTGAGGTGATGATGCAGCTGCTGAGGCGATGATGCTGCTGAGGTGATGATGCTGCTGCGGGGATGATGCTGCTGAGGTAATGATGCTGCTTAGGTGATGAAGCTGCTGAGGGTTGATGCTGCTGAGGATTCTGCTGAGGTGATGACCATGCCGAGGGGAAATTGCTGCTGAGGGGATGATACCTCTGAGGTGATAATATTGCTGAGGTGATGCTGCTGCTGAGGTGATGCTGCTAAGGGGATGATGCTGCTGAAGGGATGGCGCTGCTGCGGAAATGGTGCTGCTGAGGTGATGATGCTGCTGAGGGGATGATGCTGCTGAGGTGATGATGTTGCTCAGGTGTTGATGAAGCTGAGGGGATGATGCTGCTGATGTAATGGTGCTGCTGCCGAGGTGATGATGCTGATGAGGTGATGATGCTGCTGAGTGGATGATGCTGCCGAGCTAATTATGCTGCTGAGGTGATGATGATGCTGAAGTAATGGTGCTGCTGCTGAGGTGATGATGCTGATGAGGTGATGATGCTGCTGCTGAGGTGATGATGCTGCTGAGGGGATGATGCTGCTTAGGGAATGATGCTGCTGAGGGGATGCTGCTGAGGGGATGCTGCTGCTGAGATGATGCTGCTGTGGGGATGATACTGCTGAGGTGATGATGCAGCTGCTGAGGTGATGATGCTGCTGAGGTGATGATGCTGCTGAGGGGATGATGCTGCTGAGGTAATGATGCTGCTTAGGTGATGAAGCTGCTGAGGGAATGATGCTGCTGAGGATTCTGCTGAGGTGATGACCATGCCGGGGGGATGTTGCTGCTGAGGGGATGATGCCTCTGAGGTAATGATGCTGCTGAGGTGATGCTGCTGCTGTGGTGATGCTGCTAGGGGGATGTTGCTGCTGAGGGGATGATGCTCCTGAGGAAATGGTGCTGCTGAGGTAATGATGCTGCTGAGGGGATGATGCTGCTGAGGTGATGATGCTGCTGAGGTGTTGATGAATCTGAGGGGACGATGCTGCTGATGTAATGGTGCTGCTGCTGAGGTGATGATGCTGATGAGGTGTTGATGCAGCTGCTGAGGTGATGATGCTGCTGAGGGGATGAATCTGCTGATTTACTGATGCTGCTGAGGTAATGATGCTGCTGAGGATTCTGCTGAGGTGATGATGCTTTTGAGGGGATGATGCTGCTGAGGTAATGATGCTGCTGAGGTGATGATGATGCTGAATTAATGGTGCTGCTGCTGAGGTGATGATGCTGCTGAGGTGATGATGCTGCCGAGGTGATGATGCTGCCGAGGTAATGATGCTGCTGAGGTGATGATGATGCTGAAGTAATGGTGCTGCTGCTGAGGTGATGATGCTGATGAGGTGATGATGTTTCTGCTAAGGTGATGATGCTGCTGAGGTGATGATGCTGCTGAGGGGATGATGCTGCAGAGGTAATGATGCTGCTGAGGTGATGATGCACTGAGGGGATGATGCTGCTGACGTGATGATGCTGCTGAGGGGAAGATGCTGCTTAGGGGATGATGCTGCTGCTGAGCTGATGCTGCTGAGGTGAGGATACTGCTGAGAGGATGATGCTGCTGAGGGGATGTTTCTGCTGAGGAGATGATGCTGCTGCTGAGGGGATGATTCTACTGCTGAGGGGATGATGCTGCTGAGGGGATGATGCTACTGCTGAGGGGATGATGCTGCTGTGCTGATGATGCTGCTGAGGTGATTCTGCTGAGGTGATGATGCTGCTGAAGTGATGATGCAGCTGTGGGGATGAATCTGCTGATGTACTGATGCTGCTGAGGTAATGATGCTGCTGAGGATTCTGCTGAGGTGATGATGCTTTTGAGGGGATGATGCTGCTGAGGTAATGATGCTGCTGAGGTGATGATGATGCTGAATTAATGGTGCTGCTGCTGAGGTGATGATGCTGATGAGGTGATGATGTTTCTGCTGAGGTGATGATGCTGCTGAGGTGATGATGCTGCTGAGGGGATGATGCTGCTGAGGTGATGATGCTGCTGAGGGGATGATACTACTGCTGAGGGGATGATGCTGCTGTGCTGATGATGCTGCTGAGGTGATTCTGCTGAGCTGATGATGCTACTGAGTTGATGATGCAGCTGAGTGGATGAATCTGCTGATGTAATGATGCTGCTGAGGTAATGATGCTGCTGAGGATTCTGCTGATGTGATGATGCTGCAGAAGGGAAATGCTGCTGAGGGTGATGATGCTGCTGAGGGGTTGATGCTGCTGAGGTGATGATGCTGCTTAGCTGAATATGCTGCTGAGTTAAGGATGTTCCTCAGGTGATGCTGCTAAGGGGATGATGCTGATGAGCGGATGATGCTGCTGAGGGGATGATGCTGCTGAGATGATGCTGCTGAGGTGATGATGCTGCTGAGGTGATGATGCTGCTGAGGGGAAGATGCTGCTGCTGAGGGGATGATGTTGCTGAGGTGACGATAATGCTGCTGAGCGGATGATGCTGCTGAAGTGATGTTGCTGCTGCTGAGGTGATGATGCTGCTGTGGTGATGATGCTGCTGCTGAGGTCTTGATGCTGCCGATGGGATGATGCTGCTGCTGAGATGATGATGCTGCTGAGGTGATGATGCTGCTGCTGAGGTGATAAGGCTGCTGAGGGGATGATGTTGCTGCTGAGGTGATGATGCAGCTGAGGGGATGATGCTGCTGCTGAGGGGTTGATGATGGTGCTGAGGTGATGATGCCGCTGAGGGGAAGATGCTACTGCTGAGGGGATAATGCTGCTGTGCTAATGATGCTGCTGTTGATGTGATGCCGCTGAGGTGATGATGCTGCTGAGGTGATGATGCGGCTGAGGGTGATGATGTTGCTGAGGGTGATGATGCTGCTGAGGGGATAATGCTGCTGAGGGGATGATGCTTCTTAGGTGATTATGCTGCTGAGTTAAGGATGCTCCTCAGGTGATGCTGCTGATGGGATGATGCTGCTGTGGGGATGATACTGCTGAGGTGATGATGCAGCTGCTGAGGTGATGATGCTGCTGAGGTGATGATGCTGCTGAGGGGATGATGCTGCTGAGGTAATGATGCTGCTTAGGTGATGAAGCTGCTGAGGGAATGATGCTGCTGAGGATTCTGCTGAGGTGATGACCATGCCGGGGGGATGTTGCTGCTGAGGGGATGATGCCTCTGAGGTAATGATGCTGCTGAGGTGATGCTGCTGCTGTGGTGATGCTGCTAGGGGGATGTTGCTGCTGAGGGGATGATGCTCCTGAGGAAATGGTGCTGCTGAGGTAATGATGCTGCTGAGGGGATGATGCTGCTGAGGTGATGATGCTGCTGAGGTGTTGATGAATCTGAGGGGACGATGCTGCTGATGTAATGGTGCTGCTGCTGAGGTGATGATGCTGATGAGGTGTTGATGCAGCTGCTGAGGTGATGATGCTGCTGAGGGGATGAATCTGCTGATTTACTGATGCTGCTGAGGTAATGATGCTGCTGAGGATTCTGCTGAGGTGATGATGCTTTTGAGGGGATGATGCTGCTGAGGTAATGATGCTGCTGAGGTGATGATGATGCTGAATTAATGGTGCTGCTGCTGAGGTGATGATGCTGCTGAGGTGATGATGCTGCCGAGGTGATGATGCTGCCGAGGTAATGATGCTGCTGAGGTGATGATGATGCTGAAGTAATGGTGCTGCTGCTGAGGTGATGATGCTGATGAGGTGATGATGTTTCTGCTAAGGTGATGATGCTGCTGAGGTGATGATGCTGCTGAGGGGATGATGCTGCAGAGGTAATGATGCTGCTGAGGTGATGATGCACTGAGGGGATGATGCTGCTGACGTGATGATGCTGCTGAGGGGAAGATGCTGCTTAGGGGATGATGCTGCTGCTGAGCTGATGCTGCTGAGGTGAGGATACTGCTGAGAGGATGATGCTGCTGAGGGGATGTTTCTGCTGAGGAGATGATGCTGCTGCTGAGGGGATGATTCTACTGCTGAGGGGATGATGCTGCTGAGGGGATGATGCTACTGCTGAGGGGATGATGCTGCTGTGCTGATGATGCTGCTGAGGTGATTCTGCTGAGGTGATGATGCTGCTGAAGTGATGATGCAGCTGTGGGGATGAATCTGCTGATGTACTGATGCTGCTGAGGTAATGATGCTGCTGAGGATTCTGCTGAGGTGATGATGCTTTTGAGGGGATGATGCTGCTGAGGTAATGATGCTGCTGAGGTGATGATGATGCTGAATTAATGGTGCTGCTGCTGAGGTGATGATGCTGATGAGGTGATGATGTTTCTGCTGAGGTGATGATGCTGCTGAGGTGATGATGCTGCTGAGGGGATGATGCTGCTGAGGTGATGATGCTGCTGAGGGGATGATACTACTGCTGAGGGGATGATGCTGCTGTGCTGATGATGCTGCTGAGGTGATTCTGCTGAGCTGATGATGCTGCTGAGTTGATGATGCAGCTGAGTGGATGAATCTGCTGATGTAATGATGCTGCTGAGGTAATGATGCTGCTGAGGATTCTGCTGATGTGATGATGCTGCAGAAGGGAAATGCTGCTGAGGGTGATGATGCTGCTGAGGGGTTGATGCTGCTGAGGTGATGATGCTGCTTAGCTGAATATGCTGCTGAGTTAAGGATGCTCCTCAGGTGATGCTGCTAAGGGGATGATGCTGATGAGCGGATGATGCTGCTGAGGGGATGATGCTGCTGAGATGATGCTGCTGAGGTGATGATGCTGCTGAGGTGATGATGCTGCTGAGGGGAAGATGCTGCTGCTGAGGGGATGATGTTGCTGAGGTGACGATAATGCTGCTGAGCGGATGATGCTGCTGAAGTGATGTTGCTGCTGCTGAGGTGATGATGCTGCTGTGGTGATGATGCTGCTGCTGAGGTCTTGATGCTGCCGATGGGATGATGCTGCTGCTGAGATGATGATGCTGCTGAGGTGATGATGCTGCTGCTGAGGTGATAAGGCTGCTGAGGGGATGATGTTGCTGCTGAGGTGATGATGCAGCTGAGGGGATGATGCTGCTGCTGAGGGGTTGATGATGGTGCTGAGGTAATGATGCCGCTGAGGGGAAGATGCTACTGCTGAGGGGATAATGCTGCTGTGCTAATGATGCTGCTGTTGATGTGATGCCGCTGAGGTGATGATGCTGCTGAGGTGATGATGCGGCTGAGGGTGATGATGTTGCTGAGGGTGATGATGCTGCTGAGGGGATAATGCTGCTGAGGGGATGATGCTTCTTAGGTGATTATGCTGCTGAGTTAAGGATGCTCCTCAGGTGATGCTGCTGATGGGATGATGCTGATGAGCGGATGATGCTACTGAGGTGATGCTGCGGAGGTGATGATGCTGCTGAGAGGATGATGCTGCAGAGGGGATGCTGCTGAGGGGATGATGCTGCTGAGATGATGCTGCTGAGGGGATGATACTGCTGAGGTGATGATGCAGCTGCTGAGGCGATGATGCTGCTGAGGTGATGATGCTGCTGCGGGGATGATGCTGCTGAGGTAATGATGCTGCTTAGGTGATGAAGCTGCTGAGGGTTGATGCTGCTGAGGATTCTGCTGAGGTGATGACCATGCCGAGGGGAAATTGCTGCTGAGGGGATGATACCTCTGAGGTGATAATATTGCTGAGGTGATGCTGCTGCTGAGGTGATGCTGCTAAGGGGATGATGCTGCTGAAGGGATGGCGCTGCTGCGGAAATGGTGCTGCTGAGGTGATGATGCTGCTGAGGGGATGATGCTGCTGAGGTGATGATGTTGCTCAGGTGTTGATGAAGCTGAGGGGATGATGCTGCTGATGTAATGGTGCTGCTGCCGAGGTGATGATGCTGATGAGGTGATGATGCTGCTGAGTGGATGATGCTGCCGAGCTAATTATGCTGCTGAGGTGATGATGATGCTGAAGTAATGGTGCTGCTGCTGAGGTGATGATGCTGATGAGGTGATGATGCTGCTGCTGAGGTGATGATGCTGCTGAGGGGATGATGCTGCTTAGGGAATGATGCTGCTGAGGGGATGCTGCTGAGGGGATGCTGCTGCTGAGATGATGCTGCTGTGGGGATGATACTGCTGAGGTGATGATGCAGCTGCTGAGGTGATGATGCTGCTGAGGTGATGATGATGCTGAAGTAATGGTGCTGCTGCTGAGGTGATGATGCTGATGAGGTGATGATGTTTCTGCTAAGGTGATGATGCTGCTGAGGTGATGATGCTGCTGAGGGGATGATGCTGCAGAGGTAATGATGCTGCTGAGGTGATGATGCACTGAGGGGATGATGCTGCTGACGTGATGATGCTGCTGAGGGGAAGATGCTGCTTAGGGGATGATGCTGCTGCTGAGCTGATGCTGCTGAGGTGAGGATACTGCTGAGAGGATGATGCTGCTGAGGGGATGTTTCTGCTGAGGAGATGATGCTGCTGCTGAGGGGATGATTCTACTGCTGAGGGGATGATGCTGCTGAGGGGATGATGCTACTGCTGAGGGGATGATGCTGCTGTGCTGATGATGCTGCTGAGGTGATTCTGCTGAGGTGATGATGCTGCTGAAGTGATGATGCAGCTGTGGGGATGAATCTGCTGATGTACTGATGCTGCTGAGGTAATGATGCTGCTGAGGATTCTGCTGAGGTGATGATGCTTTTGAGGGGATGATGCTGCTGAGGTAATGATGCTGCTGAGGTGATGATGATGCTGAATTAATGGTGCTGCTGCTGAGGTGATGATGCTGATGAGGTGATGATGTTTCTGCTGAGGTGATGATGCTGCTGAGGTGATGATGCTGCTGAGGGGATGATGCTGCTGAGGTGATGATGCTGCTGAGGGGATGATACTACTGCTGAGGGGATGATGCTGCTGTGCTGATGATGCTGCTGAGGTGATTCTGCTGAGCTGATGATGCTGCTGAGTTGATGATGCAGCTGAGTGGATGAATCTGCTGATGTAATGATGCTGCTGAGGTAATGATGCTGCTGAGGATTCTGCTGATGTGATGATGCTGCAGAAGGGAAATGCTGCTGAGGGTGATGATGCTGCTGAGGGGTTGATGCTGCTGAGGTGATGATGCTGCTTAGCTGAATATGCTGCTGAGTTAAGGATGTTCCTCAGGTGATGCTGCTAAGGGGATGATGCTGATGAGCGGATGATGCTGCTGAGGGGATGATGCTGCTGAGATGATGCTGCTGAGGTGATGATGCTGCTGAGGTGATGATGCTGCTGAGGGGAAGATGCTGCTGCTGAGGGGATGATGTTGCTGAGGTGACGATAATGCTGCTGAGCGGATGATGCTGCTGAAGTGATGTTGCTGCTGCTGAGGTGATGATGCTGCTGTGGTGATGATGCTGCTGCTGAGGTCTTGATGCTGCCGATGGGATGATGCTGCTGCTGAGATGATGATGCTGCTGAGGTGATGATGCTGCTGCTGAGGTGATAAGGCTGCTGAGGGGATGATGTTGCTGCTGAGGTGATGATGCAGCTGAGGGGATGATGCTGCTGCTGAGGGGTTGATGATGGTGCTGAGGTGATGATGCCGCTGAGGGGAAGATGCTACTGCTGAGGGGATAATGCTGCTGTGCTAATGATGCTGCTGTTGATGTGATGCCGCTGAGGTGATGATGCTGCTGAGGTGATGATGCGGCTGAGGGTGATGATGTTGCTGAGGGTGATGATGCTGCTGAGGGGATAATGCTGCTGAGGGGATGATGCTTCTTAGGTGATTATGCTGCTGAGTTAAGGATGCTCCTCAGGTGATGCTGCTGATGGGATGATGCTGATGAGCGGATGATGCTACTGAGGTGATGCTGCGGAGGTGATGATGCTGCTGAGAGGATGATGCTGCAGAGGGGATGCTGCTGAGGGGATGATGCTGCTGAGATGATGCTGCTGAGGGGATGATACTGCTGAGGTGATGATGCAGCTGCTGAGGCGATGATGCTGCTGAGGTGATGATGCTGCTGCGGGGATGATGCTGCTGAGGTAATGATGCTGCTTAGGTGATGAAGCTGCTGAGGGTTGATGCTGCTGAGGATTCTGCTGAGGTGATGACCATGCCGAGGGGAAATTGCTGCTGAGGGGATGATACCTCTGAGGTGATAATATTGCTGAGGTGATGCTGCTGCTGAGGTGATGCTGCTAAGGGGATGATGCTGCTGAAGGGATGGCGCTGCTGCGGAAATGGTGCTGCTGAGGTGATGATGCTGCTGAGGGGATGATGCTGCTGAGGTGATGATGTTGCTCAGGTGTTGATGAAGCTGAGGGGATGATGCTGCTGATGTAATGGTGCTGCTGCCGAGGTGATGATGCTGATGAGGTGATGATGCTGCTGAGTGGATGATGCTGCCGAGCTAATTATGCTGCTGAGGTGATGATGATGCTGAAGTAATGGTGCTGCTGCTGAGGTGATGATGCTGATGAGGTGATGATGCTGCTGCTGAGGTGATGATGCTGCTGAGGGGATGATGCTGCTTAGGGAATGATGCTGCTGAGGGGATGCTGCTGAGGGGATGCTGCTGCTGAGATGATGCTGCTGTGGGGATGATACTGCTGAGGTGATGATGCAGCTGCTGAGGTGATGATGCTGCTGAGGTGATGATGCTGCTGAGGGGATGATGCTGCTGAGGTAATGATGCTGCTTAGGTGATGAAGCTGCTGAGGGGATGATGCTGCTGAGGATTCTGCTGAGGTGATGACCATGCCGGGGGGATGTTGCTGCTGAGGGGATGATGCCTCTGAGGTAATGATGCTGCTGAGGTGATGCTGCTGCTGTGGTGATGCTGCTAGGGGGATGTTGCTGCTGAGGGGATGATGCTCCTGAGGAAATGGTGCTGCTGAGGTAATGATGCTGCTGAGGGGATGATGCTGCTGAGGTGATGATGCAGCTGAGGGGATGATGCTGCTGCTGAGGTGTTGATGATGGTGCTGAGGTGATGATGCCGCTGAGGGGAAGATGCTACTGCTGAGGGGATAATGCTGCTGTGCTAATGATGCTGCTGCTGATGTGATGCCGCTGAGGTGATGATGCTGCTGAGGTGATGATGCGGCTGAGTGTGATGATGTTGCTGAGGGTGATGATGCTGCTGAGGGGATAATGCTGCTGAGGGGATGATGCTTCTTAGGTGATTATGCTGCTGAGTTAAGGATGCTCCTCAGGTGATGCTGCTGATGGGATGATGCTGATGAGCGGATGATGCTACTGAGGTGATGCTGCGGAGGTGATGATGCTGCTGAGAGGATGATGCTGCAGAGGGGATGCTGCTGAGGGGATGATGCTGCTGAGATGATGCTGCTGAGGGGATGATACTGCTGAGGTGATGATGCAGCTGCTGAGGCGATGACGCTGCTGAGGTGATGATGCTGCTGCGGGGATGATGCTGCTGAGGTAATGATGCTGCTTAGGTGATGAAGCTGCTGAGGGTTGATGCTGCTGAGGATTCTGCTGAGGTGATGACCATGCCGAGGGGAAATTGCTGCTGAGGGGATGATACCTCTGAGGTGATAATATTGCTGAGGTGATGCTGCTGCTGAGGTGATGCTGCTAAGGGGATGATGCTGCTGAAGGGATGGCGCTGCTGCGGAAATGGTGCTGCTGAGGTGATGATGCTGCTGAGGGGATGATGCTGCTGAGGTGATGATGTTGCTCAGGTGTTGATGAAGCTGAGGGGATGATGCTGCTGATGTAATGGTGCTGCTGCCGAGGTGATGATGCTGATGAGGTGATGATGCTGCTGAGTGGATGATGCTGCCGAGCTAATTATGCTGCTGAGGTGATGATGATGCTGAAGTAATGGTGCTGCTGCTGAGGTGATGATGCTGATGAGGTGATGATGCTGCTGCTGAGGTGATGATGCTGCTGAGGGGATGATGCTGCTTAGGGAATGATGCTGCTGAGGGGATGCTGCTGAGGGGATGCTGCTGCTGAGATGATGCTGCTGAGGGGATGATACTGCTGAGGAGATGATGCAGCTGCTGAGGTGATGATGCTGCTGAGGTGATGATGCTGCTGAGGGGATGATGCTGCTGAGGTAATGATGCTGCTTAGGTGATGAAGCTGCTGAGGGGATGATGCTGCTGAGGATTCTGCTGAGGTGATGACCATGCCGGGGGGATGTTGCTGCTGAGGGGATGATGCCTCTGAGGTAATGATGCTGCTGAGGTGATGCTGCTGCTGTGGTGATGCTGCTAGGGGGATGTTGCTGCTGAGGGGATGATGCTCCTGAGGAAATGGTGCTGCTGAGGTAATGATGCTGCTGAGGGGATGATGCTGCTGAGGTGATGCTGCTGCTGAGGTGTTGATGAATCTGAGGGGACGATGCTGCTGATGTAATGGTGCTGCTGCTGAGGTGATGATGCTGATGAGGTGTTGATGCAGCTGCTGAGGTGATGATGCTGCTGAGGGGATGAATCTGCTGATTTACTGATGCTGCTGAGGTAATGATGCTGCTGAGGATTCTGCTGAGGTGATGATGCTTTTGAGGGGATGATGCTGCTGAGGTAATGATGCTGCTGAGGTGATGATGATGCTGAATTAATGGTGCTGCTGCTGAGGTGATGATGCTGCTGAGGTGATGATGCTGCCGAGGTGATGATGCTGCCGAGGTAATGATGCTGCTGAGGTGATGATGATGCTGAAGTAATGGTGCTGCTGCTGAGGTGATGATGCTGATGAGGTGATGAAATTTCTGCTAAGGTGATGATGCTGCTGAGGTGATGATGCTGCTGAGGGGATGATGCTGCAGAGGTAATGATGCTGCTGAGGTGATGATGCACTGAGGGGATGATGCTGCTGACGTGATGATGCTGCTGAGGGGAAGATGCTGCTTAGGGGATGATGCTGCTGCTGAGCTGATGCTGCTGAGGTGAGGATACTGCTGAGAGGATGATGCTGCTGAGGGGATGTTTCTGCTGAGGAGATGATGCTGCTGCTGAGGGGATGATTCTACTGCTGAGGGGATGATGCTGCTGAGGGGATGATGCTACTGCTGAGGGGATGATGCTGCTGTGCTGATGATGCTGCTGAGGTGATGCTGCTGAGGTGATGATGCTGCTGAAGTGATGATGCAGCTGTGGGGATGAATCTGCTGATGTACTGATGCTGCTGAGGTAATGATGCTGCTGAGGATTCTGCTGAGGTGATGATGCTTTTGAGGGGATGATGCTGCTGAGGTAATGATGCTGCTGAGGTGATGATGATGCTGAATTAATGGTGCTGCTGCTGAGGTGATGATGCTGATGAGGTGATGATGTTTCTGCTGAGGTGATGATGCTGCTGAGGTGATGATGCTGCTGAGGGGATGATGCTGCTGAGGTGATGATGCTGCTGAGGGGATGATACTACTGCTGAGGGGATGATGCTGCTGTGCTGATGATGCTGCTGAGGTGATTCTGCTGAGCTGATGATGCTGCTGAGTTGATGATGCAGCTGAGTGGATGAATCTGCTGATGTAATGATGCTGCTGAGGTAATGATGCTGCTGAGGATTCTGCTGATGTGATGATGCTGCAGAAGGGAAATGCTGCTGAGGGTGATGATGCTGCTGAGGGGTTGATGCTGCTGAGGTGATGATGCTGCTTAGCTGAATATGCTGCTGAGTTAAGGATGCTCCTCAGGTGATGCTGCTAAGGGGATGATGCTGATGAGCGGATGATGCTGCTGAGGGGATGATGCTGCTGAGGTGATGCTGCTGAGGTGATGATGCTGCTGAGGGGATGATGCTGCTGCTGCGGGGATGATGCTGGTGCTGTTGTGATGATGCTGCTGAGGGATGATGCTGCTGCTGAGGGGATGATGCTTCTGAGGTGATGATAATGCTGCGGTGGGGATGATGCTGCTGAGGTGATGATTCTGCTGCTGAGGTGATGATGCTGCTGCTGAGGAATCGATGCTGCTGAGGGGATGATGCTGCTGCTGAGGGGATGATGCTGCTGAGTGGATGATATCGTTTAGCGGATGCTGCTGCTGAGGTGATGAGGCTGCTTAGGTGATGATGCTGCTGACGTAGTGATGCTGCTGACGTAATTTTACTGTTGAGTGCATGATTCTGTTTAGGTGATGATGCAGCTGAGGTAATGATGCTGCTGATGTGATGCTTCTGAGGGGATGTTGCTGCTGAGGGGATGCTGCTGAGGTAATGATGCTGCTGAGGTAATGGTGCTGCTGTAAAGATGCTGATGAGGGGATGATGCTGCTGAAGTGCTGGTGATGCTGCAGAGATGATGATGCTGATGAGGTGATGATGCTGCTGCTGAGGTGATGATGCTGCTGAGGTGATGCTGAAGCTGAGGGGATGATGCTGCTGAGGTAATGATGCTCCTGCTGAGGTGATGATGCTGCTGAGGGGATAATGCTGCTGAGGGGATGATGCTGCTGAGGTGATGATGCTGCTCAGGTGTTGATGAAGCTGAGGGGATGATGCTGCTGATGTAATGGTGCTGCTGCTGAGGTGATGATGCTGATGAGGTGATGATGCAGCTGCTGAGGTAATGATGCTGCTGAGGTGATGATGCTGCTGAGGGGATGATGCTGCCGTGCTAATGATGCTGCTGAGGTGATGATGATGCTGAAGTAATGGTGCTGCTGCTGATGTGATGATGTTGCTGAGGTGATGATAATGCTGCTGAGGGGATGATGCTGCTGAAGTGATGTTGCTGCTGCTGAGGTGATGATGCTGCTGAGGTGATGATGATGCTGCTGAGGTCTTGATGCTGCCGATGGGATGATGCTGCTGCTGAGATGATGATGCTGCTGTGGTGATGATGCTGATGCTGAAGTAATGGTGCTGCTGCTGACCTGATGATGCTGATGAGGTGATGATGCTGCTTAGGGGATGATGCTGCTGAGGGGATGCTGCTGAGGGGATAATGCTGCTGAGATGATGCTGCTGAGGGGATGATACTGCTGAGGTGATGATGCAGCTGCTGAGGTGATGATGCTGTTGAGATGATGCTGCTGCTCAGGGGATGATGCTGCTGAGGTAATAATGCTGCTTAGATGATGAAGCTGCTGAGGGGATGATGCTGCTGATGTAATGATGCAGCTGCTGAGGTGATGATGCTGCCGAGGTGATGATGCTGCTGAGGTGATGATGATGCTGAAGTAATGGTGCTGCTGCTGAGGTGATGATGCTGATGAGGTGATGACGTTTCTGCTGAGGCGATGATGCTGCTGAGGTGATGATGCTGCTGAGGGGATGATGCTGCTGAGGTAATGATGCTGCTGAGGTGATGATGCTGCTGAGGGGATGATGCTTCTGAGGTGATGATAATGCTGCGGTGGGGATGATGCTGCTGAGGTGATGATGCTGCTGCTGAGGTGATGATGCTGCTGCTGAGGAATCGATGCTGCTGAGGGGATGATGCTGCTGCTGAGGGGATGATGCTGCTGAGGGGATGATATCGTTGAGCGGATGCTGCTGCTGAGGTGATGAGGCTGCTTAGGTGATGATGCTGCTGACTTAGTGATGCTGCTGACGTAATTTTGCTGCTGAGTGCATGATTCTGTTTAGGTGATGATGCAGCTGAGGTAATGATGCTGCTGATGTGATGCTGCTGAGGGGATGTTGCTGCTGAGGGGATGCTGCTGAGGGGATGATGCTGCTGAAGGGACGGCGCTGCTGAGGGGATGATGCTGCTGCCGAGGTGATGATGCTGCTGAGGTGATGCTGAAGCTGAGGGGATGATGCTGCTGAGGTAATGATGCTGCTAAGGTGATGATGCTGCTGAGGGGATAATGCTGCTGAGGGGATGATGCTGCTGAGGTGATGATGCTGCTCAGGTGTTGATGAAGCTGAGGGGATGATGCTGCTGATGTAATGGTGCTGCTGCTGAGGCGATGATGCTGATGAGGTGATGATGCAGCTGCTGAGGTAATGATGCTGCTGAGGTGATGATGCTTCTGAGGGGATGATGCTGCCGTGCTAATGATGCTGCTGAGGTGATGATGATGCTGAAGTAATGGTGCTGCTGCTGAGGTGATGATGCTGATGAGGTGATGATGCTGCTGAGGGGATGATGCTGCTGAGGGGAAACTGCTGAGGGGATGATACTGCTGAGGTGATGATGCAGCTGCTGAGGTGATGTTGCTGCTGAGACGATGATGCTGCTGAGGGGATGATGCTGCTCAGGTAATGATGCTGCTTAGGTGATGAAGCTGCTGAGGGGATGATGCTGCTGAGGATTCTGCTGAGGTGATGACAATGCTGAGGTTATGCTGCTTCTGTGGTTTTGCTGCTAAGGGGATGACGCTGGTGAGGGGATGATGCTGTTGAGGAAATGGTGCTGCTGAGGTGATGATGCAGCTGAGGTGATGATGCTGCTGAGGTGATGATGCTGCTGCGGTGATGATGCTGCTGATGTGTTGATGAAGCTGAGGAGATGATGCTGCTGATTTTATGGTGCTGCTACTGAGGTGATGATGCTGATGATGTGATTTTGCAGCAGCTGAGGAGATGATGCTGCTGATGTAATGATGCTGCTGAGGTAATGATGCTGCTGAGGATTCTGCTGAGGTGATGATGCTGCTGAAGGGAAATGCTGCTGAGGGTGATGATGGTACTGAGTGGATGATGCTGCTGAGGGGATGATGCTGCCGAGGCAATGATGCTGCTGAGATGATTATGCTGCTGAGGGGATGATGCTGCTGAAGTAATGATGCAGCTGAGGTGATGATGCTGCTGAGGGGATGATGCTGCTGAGGTGATGATGCTGCTGAGGGGATGATGCTGCTTTGGGGATGATGCTGCTGCTGAGCTGATGCTGCTGAGGTGAGGATACTGCTGAGAGAATGATGCTGCTGAGGGGATGATGCTGCTGCTGAGGTGATGCTGCTGAGGATGATGCTGAGGGATGATGCTGCTCCGGTGATGATGCTGCTGAGGGGATAATGCTGCTGAGGGAATGATGCTGCTGAGTTAATGATGCTGCTGAGGGGATGATGTTGCTGATGAGGGCATGATGCTGCTGCTGAGGTGATGATGCTGCTGAGGGGATGATGTTACTGCTGAGGGGATGATGTTGCTGAGGTGATGATAATGCTGCTGAGGTCTTGATGCTGCTGATGGGATGATGCTGCTGCTGAGATGATGATGCTGCCTAAGTGATGATGCTGCTGCTGAGGTGATGATGCTGCTGGGGAGATGATGTTTCTGCTGAGGTGATGATAATGCTCCGGTGGGGATGATGCTGCTGAGGTGATGATGCTGCTGCTGAGGTGATGATGCTGCTGCTGAGGAATCGATGCTGCTGAGGGGATGATGCTGCTGCTGAGGGGATGATGCTGCTGAGGGAATGATATCGTTGAGCGGATGCTGCTGCTGAGGTGATGAGGCTGCTTAGGTGATGATGCTGCTGACGTAGTGATGCTGCTGATGTAATTTTGCTGTTGAGTGCATGATTCTGTTTAGGTGATGATGCAGCTGAGGCAATGATGCTGCTGATGTGATGCTGCTGAGGGGATGTTGCTGCTGAGGGGATGCTGCTAAGGGGATGATGCTGCTGAGGGGACGGCGCTGCTGAGGGGATGATGCTGCTGAGGTAATGATGCTGCTGAGTTAATGGTGCTGCTGTCAGGATGCTGCTGAGGGGATGATGCTGCTGAAGTGCTGGTGATGCTGCAGAGATGATGATGCTGATGAGGTGATGATGATGCTGCTGAGGTGATGATGCTGCTGAGGTGATGCTGAAGCTGAGGGGATGATGCTGCTGATGTAATGATGCTGCTGAGGCGATGATGCTGCTGAGGGGATAATGCTGCTGAGGGGATGATGCTGCTGAGGTGATGATGCTACTCAGGTGTTGATGAAGCTGAGGGGATGATCCTGCTGATGTAATGGTGCTGCTGCTGAGGTGATGATGCTGATGAGGTGATGATGCAGCTGCTGAGGTAATGATGCTGCTGAGGTGATGATGCTGCTGAGGGGATGATGCTGCCGAGCTAATGATGCTGCTGAGGTGATGATGATGCTGAGGTAATGGTGCTGCTGCTGAGGTGATGATGCTGATGAGGTGGTGATGCTGCTGCTGAGGTGATGATGCTGCTGAGGGGATGATGCTGCTTAGGGGATGATGCTGCTGAGGTGATGCTGCTGAGGGGATGATGCTGCTGAGATGATGCTGCTGAGGGGATGATACTGCTGAGGTGATGATGCAGCTGCTGAGGTGATGATGCTGCTGAGATGATGATGCTGCAGAGGGGATGATGCTGCTGAGGTAATGATGCTGCTTAGGTGATGAAGCTGCTGAGGGGATGATGCTGCTGAGGTGATGATGCAGCTGCTGAGGTGATGATCCTGCTGAGATGATGATGCTGCTGAGGGGATGATGCTGCTGAGGTAATGATGCTGCTTAGGTGATGAAGCTGCTGAGGGGATGATGCTGCTGAGGATTCTGCTGAGGTGATGACCATGCCGAGGGCATGTTGCTGCTGAGGGGATGATGCCTCTGAGGTGATGATGCTGCTGAGGTGATGCTGCTTCTGTGGTGATGCTGCTAAGGGGATGACGCTGCTGAGGGGATGATGCTGCTGAGGTAATGGTGCTGCTGAGGTGATGATGCTGCTGAGGTGATGATGCTGCTGAGGCGATGATGCTGCTTCTGAGGTGATGATGGTGATGAGGTGATGATGCAGCTGCTGAGGTGATGATGATGCTGAGGGGATGCTGCTGCTAATGTAATGGTGCTGCTGCTGAGGTGATGATGCTGATGAGGTGATGATGCAGCTGCTGAGGTGATGATGCTGCCGAGGTAATGATGCTGCTGAGGTGATGATGCTGCTGAGGGGATGATGCTGCTGAGGTAATGATGCTGCTGAGGGGATGATGCTGCTTAGGGGACGATGCTGCTGCTGAGCTGATGCTGCTGAGGTGATGATGCTGATGAGGTGATGATGTTTCTGCTGCGGTGATGATGCTGCTGAGGTGATGTTGCTGCTGAGGGGATGATGCTACTGAGGTAATGATGCTGCTGAGGTGATGATGCTGCTTAGGGGATGATGCTGCTGAGGTGATGATGCTGCTGAGGGAATGCTGCTGCTTAGGGGATGATGCTGCTGCTGAGCTGATGCTGCTGAGGTGAGGATACTGCTGAGCGGATGATGCTGCTGAGGGGATGTTTCTGCTGAGGAGATGATGCTGCTGCTGAGGGGATGAAGCTAGTGCTGAGGTGATGATAATGCTGCTGAGATGATCATGCTTCTGAAGTGATGATGCTGCTGCTGAGGTGATGATGCTGCTGGGGAGATGATGTTGCTGCTGAGGTGATGCTGCTGCTGAGGGGACGATGCTGCTGCTGAGGGGATGATGCTGCTGAGGAGATGATAATGCTGCGGTGGGGATGATGCTGCTGAGGCGATGATGCTGCTGCTGAGGTGATGATGCTGCTGCTGAGGAGACGATGCTGCTGAGGGGATGATGCTGCTGCTGAGGGGATGATGCTGCTGAGGGGATGATATCATTGAGCGGATGCTGCTGCTGAGGTGATGCTGCTGAGGGGATGATGCTGCTGACTTTATTTTGCTGCTGAGTGCATGATTCTGTTTAGGTGATGATGCAGCTGAGGTAATGATGCTGCTGAGGTAGTGATGCTGCTGACGTAATTTTGCTGCTGAGTGCATGATTCTGTTTAGGCGATGATGCAGCTGAGGTAATGATGCTGCTGTGGTAGTGATGCTGCTGACGTAATTTTGCTGCTGAGTGCATGATTCTGTTTAGGTGATGATGCAGCTGAGGTAATGATGCTGCTGATGTGATGCTGCTGAGGGGATGTTGCTGCTGAGGGGATGCTGCTGAGGGGATGATGCTGCTGAGTGGATGGCGCTGCTGAGGGAATGATGCTGCTGAGGTAATAATGCTGCTGAGGTAATGGTGCTGCTGTAAAGATGCTGCTGAGGGGATGATGCTGCTGATGTAATGGTGCTGCTGCTGAGGTTATGATGCTGCTGAGGTAATGGTGCTGCTGTAAAGATGCTGCTGAGGGGATGATGCTGCTGAAGTGCTGGTGATGTTGCAGAGATGATGATGCTGATGAGGTGATGATGCTGCTGCTGAGGTGATGATGCTGCTGAGGTGATGCTGAAGCTGAGGGGATGGTGCTGCTGAGGTAATGATGCTGCTGAGGTGATGATGCTGCTGAGGGGATGATGCTGCTGAGGGGATGATGCTGCTGAGGTGATGATGCTGCTCAGGTGTTGATGAAGCTGAGGGGATGATGCTGCTGATGTAATGGTGCTGCTGCTGAGGGGATGATGCTGCCGAGCTAATGATGCTGCTGAGGTGATGAGGATGCTGAAGTAATGGTGCTGCTGCTGAAGTGATGATGCTGATGAGGTGATAATGCTGCTGCTGAGGTGATGATGCTGCTGAGGGGATGATTTGCTGATGAGGACATGATGCTGCTGCTGAGGTGATGATGCTGCTGAGGGGATGATGTTGCTGCTGAGGGGATGATGTTGCTGAGGTGATGATAATGCTGCTGACGGGATGATGCTGCTGAAGTGATGTTGCTGCTGCTGAGGTGATGATGCTGCTGAGGTGATGATGCTGCTGAGGTGATGATGATGCTGCTGAGGTCTTGATGCTGCTGATGGGATGATGCTGCTGCTGAGATGATGATGCTGCTGAAGTGATGATGCTGCTGCTGAGGTGATGATGCTGCTGGGGAGATGATGTTGCTGCTGAGGTGATGCTGCTGCTGAGGGGATGATGCTGCTGCTGAGGGGATGATGCTGGTGCTAATGTGATGATGCTGCTGAGGGGATGATGCTGCTGCTGAGGGGATGATGCTTCTGAGGTGATGATAATGCTGCGGTGGGGATGATGCTGCTGAGGTGATGATGCTGCTGCTGAGGTGATGATGCTGCTGCTGAGGAATCGATGCTGCTGAGGGGATGATGCTGCTGCTGAGGGGATGATGCTGCTGAGGGGATGATATCGTTGAGCGGATGCTGCTGCTGAGGTGATGAGGCTGCTTAGGTGATGATGCTGCTGACTTAGTGATGCTGCTGACGTAATTTTGCTGCTGAGTGCATGATTCTGTTTAGGTGATGATGCAGCTGATGTAATGATGCAGCTGAGGTAGTGATGCTGCTGAGGTAATGGTGCTGCTGTCAGGATGCTGCTGAGGGGATGATGCTGCTGAAGTGCTGGTGATGCTGCAGAGATGATGATGCTGATGAGGTGATGATGCTGCTGATGAGGTGATGATGCTGCTGAGGTGATGATGATGCTGAGGTAATGGTGCTGCTGCTGAGGTGATGATGCTGATGATGTGGTGATGCTGCTGCTGAGGTGATGATGCTGCTTAGGGGATGATGCTGCTGAGGGGATGTTGCTGAGGGGATGATGCTGCTGAGATGATGCTGCTGAGGGGATGATACTGCTAAGGTGATGATGCAGCTGCTGAGGTGATGCTGCTGCTGAGATGATAATGCTGCTGAGGGGATGATGCTGCTGAGGTAATGATGCTGCTTAGGTGATGAAGCTGCTGAGGGGATGATGCTGCTGAGGATTCTGCTGAGGTGATGACCATGCCGAGGGGATGTTGCTGCTGAGGGGATGATGCCTCTGAGGTGATGATGCTGCTGAGGTGATGCTGCTTCTGTGGTGATGCTGCTAAGGGGATGACGCTGCTGAGGGGATGATGCTGCTGAGGAAATGGTGCTGTTGAGGTGATGATGCTGCTGAGGTGATGATGCTGCTGAGGTGATGATGCTGCTGAGGGGATGATGCTGCTTAGGGGATGATGCTGCTGAGGGGATGCTGCTGAGGGGATGATGCTGCTGAGATGATGCTGCTGAGGGGATGATACTGCTGAGGTGATGATGCAGCTGCTGAGGTGATGCTGCTGCTGAGATGATGATGCTGCTGAGGGGATGATGCTGCTGAGGTATTGATGCTGCTTAGGTGATGAAGCTGCTGAGGGGATGATGCTGCTGAGGATTCTGCTGAGGTGATGACCATGCCGAGGGGATGTTGCTGCTGAGGGGATGATGCCTCTGAGGTGATGATGCTGCTGAGGTGATGCTGCTTCTGTGGTGATGCTGCTAAGGGGATGACGCTGCTGAGGGGATGATGCTGCTGAGGAAATGGTGCTGTTGAGGTGATGATGCTGCTGAGGTGATGATGCTGCTGAGGTGATGATGCTGCTGAGGTGATGATGCTGCTGAGGTGTTGATGAAGCTGAGGGGATGATTTTGCTGATGTAATGGTGCTGCTGCTGAGGTGATGATGCTGATGAGGTGATGATGCAGCTGCTGCGGTGATGATGCTGCTGAGGGGATGATGCTGCTGATGTAATGATTCAGCTGCTGAGGTGCTGATGCTGCCGAGGTGATGATGCTGCTTAGGTGATGATGATGCTGTGGTGTTGATGAAGCTGACGGGATGATGCTGCTGATGAAATGGTGCTGCTGAGGTGATGATGCTGCTGGGATGATGATGCTGCTGAGGGGATGATGCTGCTGAGGTAATGATGCTGCTTAGGTGATGAAGCTGCTGAGGGGATGATGCTGCTGAGGATTCTGCTGAGGTGATGACCATGCTGAGGGGATGTTGCTGCTGAGGGGAATATGCATCTGAGGTGATGATGCTGCTGAGGTGATGCTGCATCTGTGGTGATGCTGCTAAGGGGATGACGCTGCTGAGGGGATGATGCTGCTGAGGAAATGGTGCTGCTGAGGTGATGATGCAGCTGAGGTGATGATGCTGCTGAGGTGATGATGCTGCTGAGGTGATGATGCTGCTGAGGTGTTGATGAAGCTGAGGGGATGATGCTGCTGATGTTATGGTGCTGCTGCTGAGGTGATGATGCTGATGAGGTGATAATGCAGCAGCTGAGGAGATGATGCTGCTGAGGGGATGATGCTGCTGATGTAATGATGCAGCTGCTGAGGTGATGATGCTGCCAAGAGCTGATGCTGCTGAGGTGATGATGATGCTGAAGTAATGGTGCTGCTGCTGAGGTGATGATGCTGATGAGGTGACGATGTTTCTGCTGAGGCGATGATGCTGCTGAGGGGATGATGCTGCTCAGGTAATGATGCTGCTTAGGTGATGAAGCTGCTGAGGGGATGATGCTGCTGAGGATTCTGCTGAGGTGATGACAATGCTGAGGTTATGCTGCTTCTGTGGTTTTGCTGCTAAGGGGATGACGCTGGTGAGGGGATGATGCTGTTGAGGAAATGGTGCTGCTGAGGTGATGATGCAGCTGAGGTGATGATGCTGCTGAGGTGATGATGCTGCTGCGGTGATGATGCTGCTGAGGTGTTGATGAAGCTGAGGAGATGATGCTGCTGATTTTATGGTGCTGCTGCTGAGGTGATGATGCTGATGATGTGATTTTGCAGCAGCTGAGGAGATGATGCTGCTGATGTAATGATGCTGCTGAGGTAATGATGCTGCTGAGGATTCTGCTGAGGTGATGATGCTGCTGAAGGGAAATGCTGCTGAGGGTGATGATGGTACTGAGTGGATGATGCTGCTGAGGGGATGATGCTGCCGAGGCAATGATGCTGCTGAGATGATTATGCTGCTGAGGGGATGATGCTGCTGAAGTAATGATGCAGCTGAGGTGATGATGCTGCTGAGGGGATGATGCTGCTGAGGTGATGATGCTGCTGAGGGGATGATGCTGCTTTGGGGATGATGCTGCTGCTGAGCTGATGCTGCTGAGGTGAGGATACTGCTGAGAGAATGATGCTGCTGAGGGGATGATGCTGCTGCTGAGGTGATGCTGCTGAGGATGATGCTGAGGGATGATGCTGCTCCGGTGATGATGCTGCTGAGGGGATAATGCTGCTGAGGGAATGATGCTGCTGAGTTAATGATGCTGCTGAGGGGATGATGTTGCTGATGAGGGCATGATGCTGCTGCTGAGGTGATGATGCTGCTGAGGGGATGATGTTGCTGCTGAGGGGATGATGTTGCTGAGGTGATGATAATGCTGCTGAGGTCTTGATGCTGCTGATGGGATGATGCTGCTGCTGAGATGATGATGCTGCCTAAGTGATGATGCTGCTGCTGAGGTGATGATGCTGCTGGGGAGATGATGTTTCTGCTGAGGTGATGATAATGCTCCGGTGGGGATGATGCTGCTGAGGTGATGATGCTGCTGCTGAGGTGATGATGCTGCTGCTGAGGAATCGATGCTGCTGAGGGGATGATGCTGCTGCTGAGGGGATGATGCTGCTGAGGGAATGATATCGTTGAGCGGATGCTGCTGCTGAGGTGATGAGGCTGCTTAGGTGATGATGCTGCTGACGTAGTGATGCTGCTGACGTAATTTTGCTGTTGAGTGCATGATTCTGTTTAGGTGATGATGCAGCTGAGGCAATGATGCTGCTGATGTGATGCTGCTGAGGGGATGTTGCTGCTGAGGGGATGCTGCTAAGGGGATGATGCTGCTGAGGGGACGGCGCTGCTGAGGGGATGATGCTGCTGAGGTAATGATGCTGCTGAGTTAATGGTGCTGCTGTCAGGATGCTGCTGAGGGGATGATGCTGCTGAAGTGCTGGTGATGCTGCAGAGATGATGATGCTGATGAGGTGATGATGATGCTGCTGAGGTGATGATGCTGCTGAGGTGATGCTGAAGCTGAGGGGATGATGCTGCTGATGTAATGATGCTGCTGAGGCGATGATGCTGCTGAGGGGATAATGCTGCTGAGGGGATGATGCTGCTGAGGTGATGATGCTACTCAGGTGTTGATGAAGCTGAGGGGATGATCCTGCTGATGTAATGGTGCTGCTGCTGACGTGATGATGCTGATGAGGTGATGATGCAGCTGCTGAGGTAATGATGCTGCTGAGGTGATGATGCTGCTGAGGGGATGATGCTGCCGAGCTAATGATGCTGCTGAGGTGATGATGATGCTGAGGTAATGGTGCTGCTGCTGAGGTGATGATGCTGATGAGGTGGTGATGCTGCTGCTGAGGTGATGATGCTGCTGAGGGGATGATGCTGCTTAGGGGATGATGCTGCTGAGGTGATGCTGCTGAGGGGATGATGCTGCTGAGATGATGCTGCTGAGGGGATGATACTGCTGAGGTGATGATGCAGCTGCTGAGGTGATGATGCTGCTGAGATGATGATGCTGCAGAGGGGATGATGCTGCTGAGGTAATGATGCTGCTTAGGTGATGAAGCTGCTGAGGGGATGATGCTGCTGAGGTGATGATGCAGCTGCTGAGGTGATGATCCTGCTGAGATGATGATGCTGCTGAGGGGATGATGCTGCTGAGGTAATGATGCTGCTTAGGTGATGAAGCTGCTGAGGGGATGATGCTGCTGAGGATTCTGCTGAGGTGATGACCATGCCGAGGGCATGTTGCTGCTGAGGGGATGATGCCTCTGAGGTGATGATGCTGCTGAGGTGATGCTGCTTCTGTGGTGATGCTGCTAAGGGGATGACGCTGCTGAGGGGATGATGCTGCTGAGGTAATGGTGCTGCTGAGGTGATGATGCTGCTGAGGTGATGATGCTGCTGAGGCGATGATGCTGCTTCTGAGGTGATGATGGTGATGAGGTGATGATGCAGCTGCTGAGGTGATGATGATGCTGAGGGGATGCTGCTGCTAATGTAATGGTGCTGCTGCTGAGGTGATGATGCTGATGAGGTGATGATGCAGCTGCTGAGGTGATGATGCTGCCGAGGTAATGATGCTGCTGAGGTGATGATGCTGCTGAGGGGATGATGCTGCTGAGGTAATGATGCTGCTGAGGGGATGATGCTGCTTAGGGGACGATGCTGCTGCTGAGCTGATGCTGCTGAGGTGATGATGCTGATGAGGTGATGATGTTTCTGCTGCGGTGATGATGCTGCTGAGGTGATGTTGCTGCTGAGGGGATGATGCTACTGAGGTAATGATGCTGCTGAGGTGATGATGCTGCTTAGGGGATGATGCTGCTGAGGTGATGATGCTGCTGAGGGAATGCTGCTGCTTAGGGGATGATGCTGCTGCTGAGCTGATGCTGCTGAGGTGAGGATACTGCTGAGCGGATGATGCTGCTGAGGGGATGTTTCTGCTGAGGAGATGATGCTGCTGCTGAGGGGATGAAGCTAGTGCTGAGGTGATGATAATGCTGCTGAGATGATCATGCTTCTGAAGTGATGATGCTGCTGCTGAGGTGATGATGCTGCTGGGGAGATGATGTTGCTGCTGAGGTGATGCTGCTGCTGAGGGGACGATGCTGCTGCTGAGGGGATGATGCTGCTGAGGAGATGATAATGCTGCGGTGGGGATGATGCTGCTGAGGCGATGATGCTGCTGCTGAGGTGATGATGCTGCTGCTGAGGAGACGATGCTGCTGAGGGGATGATGCTGCTGCTGAGGGGATGATGCTGCTGAGGGGATGATATCATTGAGCGGATGCTGCTGCTGAGGTGATGCTGCTGAGGGGATGATGCTGCTGACTTTATTTTGCTGCTGAGTGCATGATTCTGTTTAGGTGATGATGCAGCTGAGGTAATGATGCTGCTGAGGTAGTGATGCTGCTGACGTAATTTTGCTGCTGAGTGCATGATTCTGTTTAGGCGATGATGCAGCTGAGGTAATGATGCTGCTGTGGTAGTGATGCTGCTGACGTAATTTTGCTGCTGAGTGCATGATTCTGTTTAGGTGATGATGCAGCTGAGGTAATGATGCTGCTGATGTGATGCTGCTGAGGGGATGTTGCTGCTGAGGGGATGCTGCTGAGGGGATGATGCTGCTGAGTGGATGGCGCTGCTGAGGGAATGATGCTGCTGAGGTAATAATGCTGCTGAGGTAATGGTGCTGCTGTAAAGATGCTGCTGAGGGGATGATGCTGCTGATGTAATGGTGCTGCTGCTGAGGTTATGATGCTGCTGAGGTAATGGTGCTGCTGTAAAGATGCTGCTGAGGGGATGATGCTGCTGAAGTGCTGGTGATGTTGCAGAGATGATGATGCTGATGAGGTGATGATGCTGCTGCTGAGGTGATGATGCTGCTGAGGTGATGCTGAAGCTGAGGGGATGGTGCTGCTGAGGTAATGATGCTGCTGAGGTGATGATGCTGCTGAGGGGATGATGCTGCTGAGGGGATGATGCTGCTGAGGTGATGATGCTGCTCAGGTGTTGATGAAGCTGAGGGGATGATGCTGCTGATGTAATGGTGCTGCTGCTGAGGGGATGATGCTGCCGAGCTAATGATGCTGCTGAGGTGATGAGGATGCTGAAGTAATGGTGCTGCTGCTGAAGTGATGATGCTGATGAGGTGATAATGCTGCTGCTGAGGTGATGATGCTGCTGAGGGGATGATTTGCTGATGAGGACATGATGCTGCTGCTGAGGTGATGATGCTGCTGAGGGGATGATGTTGCTGCTGAGGGGATGATGTTGCTGAGGTGATGATAATGCTGCTGACGGGATGATGCTGCTGAAGTGATGTTGCTGCTGCTGAGGTGATGATGCTGCTGAGGTGATGATGCTGCTGAGGTGATGATGATGCTGCTGAGGTCTTGATGCTGCTGATGGGATGATGCTGCTGCTGAGATGATGATGCTGCTGAAGTGATGATGCTGCTGCTGAGGTGATGATGCTGCTGGGGAGATGATGTTGCTGCTGAGGTGATGCTGCTGCTGAGGGGATGATGCTGCTGCTGAGGGGATGATGCTGGTGCTAATGCGATGATGCTGCTGAGGGGATGATGCTGCTGCTGAGGGGATGATGCTTCTGAGGTGATGATAATGCTGCGGTGGGGATGATGCTGCTGAGGTGATGATGCTGCTGCTGAGGTGATGATGCTGCTGCTGAGGAATCGATGCTGCTGAGGGGATGATGCTGCTGCTGAGGGGATGATGCTGCTGAGGGGATGATATCGTTGAGCGGATGCTGCTGCTGAGGTGATGAGGCTGCTTAGGTGATGATGCTGCTGACTTAGTGATGCTGCTGACGTAATTTTGCTGCTGAGTGCATGATTCTGTTTAGGTGATGATGCAGCTGATGTAATGATGCAGCTGAGGTAGTGATGCTGCTGAGGTAATGGTGCTGCTGTCAGGATGCTGCTGAGGGGATGATGCTGCTGAAGTGCTGGTGATGCTGCAGAGATGATGATGCTGATGAGGTGATGATGCTGCTGATGAGGTGATGATGCTGCTGAGGTGATGATGATGCTGAGGTAATGGTGCTGCTGCTGAGGTGATGATGCTGATGATGTGGTGATGCTGCTGCTGAGGTGATGATGCTGCTTAGGGGATGATGCTGCTGAGGGGATGTTGCTGAGGGGATGATGCTGCTGAGATGATGCTGCTGAGGGGATGATACTGCTAAGGTGATGATGCAGCTGCTGAGGTGATGCTGCTGCTGAGATGATAATGCTGCTGAGGGGATGATGCTGCTGAGGTAATGATGCTGCTTAGGTGATGAAGCTGCTGAGGGGATGATGCTGCTGAGGATTCTGCTGAGGTGATGACCATGCCGAGGGGATGTTGCTGCTGAGGGGATGATGCCTCTGAGGTGATGATGCTGCTGAGGTGATGCTGCTTCTGTGGTGATGCTGCTAAGGGGATGACGCTGCTGAGGGGATGATGCTGCTGAGGAAATGGTGCTGTTGAGGTGATGATGCTGCTGAGGTGATGATGCTGCTGAGGTGATGATGCTGCTGAGGGGATGATGCTGCTTAGGGGATGATGCTGCTGAGGGGATGCTGCTGAGGGGATGATGCTGCTGAGATGATGCTGCTGAGGGGATGATACTGCTGAGGTGATGATGCAGCTGCTGAGGTGATGCTGCTGCTGAGATGATGATGCTGCTGAGGGGATGATGCTGCTGAGGTATTGATGCTGCTTAGGTGATGAAGCTGCTGAGGGGATGATGCTGCTGAGGATTCTGCTGAGGTGATGACCATGCCGAGGGGATGTTGCTGCTGAGGGGATGATGCCTCTGAGGTGATGATGCTGCTGAGGTGATGCTGCTTCTGTGGTGATGCTGCTAAGGGGATGACGCTGCTGAGGGGATGATGCTGCTGAGGAAATGGTGCTGTTGAGGTGATGATGCTGCTGAGGTGATGATGCTGCTGAGGTGATGATGCTGCTGAGGTGATGATGCTGCTGAGGTGTTGATGAAGCTGAGGGGATGATTTTGCTGATGTAATGGTGCTGCTGCTGAGGTGATGATGCTGATGAGGTGATGATGCAGCTGCTGCGGTGATGATGCTGCTGAGGGGATGATGCTGCTGATGTAATGATTCAGCTGCTGAGGTGCTGATGCTGCCGAGGTGATGATGCTGCTTAGGTGATGATGATGCTGTGGTGTTGATGAAGCTGACGGGATGATGCTGCTGATGAAATGGTGCTGCTGAGGTGATGATGCTGCTGGGATGATGATGCTGCTGAGGGGATGATGCTGCTGAGGTAATGATGCTGCTTAGGTGATGAAGCTGCTGAGGGGATGATGCTGCTGAGGATTCTGCTGAGGTGATGACCATGCTGAGGGGATGTTGCTGCTGAGGGGAATATGCATCTGAGGTGATGATGCTGCTGAGGTGATGCTGCATCTGTGGTGATGCTGCTAAGGGGATGACGCTGCTGAGGGGATGATGCTGCTGAGGAAATGGTGCTGCTGAGGTGATGATGCAGCTGAGGTGATGATGCTGCTGAGGTGATGATGCTGCTGAGGTGATGATGCTGCTGAGGTGTTGATGAAGCTGAGGGGATGATGCTGCTGATGTTATGGTGCTGCTGCTGAGGTGATGATGCTGATGAGGTGATAATGCAGCAGCTGAGGAGATGATGCTGCTGAGGGGATGATGCTGCTGATGTAATGATGCAGCTGCTGAGGTGATGATGCTGCCAAGAGCTGATGCTGCTGAGGTGATGATGATGCTGAAGTAATGGTGCTGCTGCTGAGGTGATGATGCTGATGAGGTGACGATGTTTCTGCTGAGGCGATGATGCTGCTGAGGTGATGATGCTGCTGAGGGGATGATGCTGCTGAGGTAATGATGCTGCTGAGGTGATGATGCTGCTGAGGGGATGATGCTGCTGAGGTGATGATGCTGCTGAGGGGATGATGCTGCTGCTGAGCTGATGCTGCTGAGGTGGGGATACTACTGAGAGGATGATGCTGCTGAGGGGATGTTTCTGCTGAGGAGATGATGCTGCTACTGAGGGGATGATGCTGGTGCTGAGGTGATGACGCTGCTGAGGGGATGATGCTACTGCTGAGGGGCTGATGCTGCTGTGCTGATGATGCTGCTGAGGTGATTCTGCTGAGGTGATGATGCTGCTGAGGTGATGATGCAGCTGAGGGGATGAATCTGCTGATGTCATGATGCTGCTGAGGTAATGATGCTACTGAGGATTCTGCTGAGGTGATGATGCTGCTGAAGGGAAATGCTGCTGAGGGTGATGATGCTACTGAGGGGATGATGCTGCTGAGGGGATGATGCTGCCGAGGCAATGATGCTGCTGAGGTGATTATGCTGCTGAGGGGATGATGCTGCTGAGGTAATGATGCTGCTGAGGTGATGATGCTGCTGAGGGGATGATGCTGCTGAGGTGATGATGCTGCTGAGGGGATGATGCTGCTTTGGGGATGATGCTGCTGCTGAGGTGATGCTGCTGAGGATGCTGCTGAGGGGAAGATGCTGCTGCTGTGATGATGCTGCTGAGGGGATAATGCTGCTGAGGGAATGATGCTGCTGAGTTAATGATGCTGCTGAGGGGATGATGTTGCTGATGAGGGCATGATGCTGCTGCTGAGGTGATGATGCTGCTGAGGGGATGATGTTGCTGCTGAGGGGATGATGTTGCTGAGGTGATGATAATGCTGCTGAGGTCTTGATGCTGCTGATGGGATGATGCTGCTGCTGAGATGATGATGCTGCCTAAGTGATGATGCTGCTGCTGAGGTGATGATGCTGCTGGGGAGATGATGTTTCTGCTGAGGTGATGATAATGCTCCGGTGGGGATGATGCTGCTGAGGTGATGATGCTGCTGCTGAGGTGATGATGCTGCTGCTGAGGAATCGATGCTGCTGAGGGGATGATGCTGCTGCTGAGGGGATGATGCTGCTGAGGGAATGATATCGTTGAGCGGATGCTGCTGCTGAGGTGATGAGGCTGCTTAGGTGATGATGCTGCTGACGTAGTGATGCTGCTGACGTAATTTTGCTGTTGAGTGCATGATTCTGTTTAGGTGATGATGCAGCTGAGGCAATGATGCTGCTGATGTGATGCTGCTGAGGGGATGTTGCTGCTGAGGGGATGCTGCTAAGGGGATGATGCTGCTGAGGGGACGGCGCTGCTGAGGGGATGATGCTGCTGAGGTAATGATGCTGCTGAGTTAATGGTGCTGCTGTCAGGATGCTGCTGAGGGGATGATGCTGCTGAAGTGCTGGTGATGCTGCAGAGATGATGATGCTGATGAGGTGATGATGATGCTGCTGAGGTGATGATGCTGCTGAGGTGATGCTGAAGCTGAGGGGATGATGCTGCTGATGTAATGATGCTGCTGAGGCGATGATGCTGCTGAGGGGATAATGCTGCTGAGGGGATGATGCTGCTGAGGTGATGATGCTACTCAGGTGTTGATGAAGCTGAGGGGATGATCCTGCTGATGTAATGGTGCTGCTGCTGAGGTGATGATGCTGATGAGGTGATGATGCAGCTGCTGAGGTAATGATGCTGCTGAGGTGATGATGCTGCTGAGGGGATGATGCTGCCGAGCTAATGATGCTGCTGAGGTGATGATGATGCTGAGGTAATGGTGCTGCTGCTGAGGTGATGATGCTGATGAGGTGGTGATGCTGCTGCTGAGGTGATGATGCTGCTGAGGGGATGATGCTGCTTAGGGGATGATGCTGCTGAGGTGATGCTGCTGAGGGGATGATGCTGCTGAGATGATGCTGCTGAGGGGATGATACTGCTGAGGTGATGATGCAGCTGCTGAGGTGATGATGCTGCTGAGATGATGATGCTGCAGAGGGGATGATGCTGCTGAGGTAATGATGCTGCTTAGGTGATGAAGCTGCTGAGGGGATGATGCTGCTGAGGTGATGATGCAGCTGCTGAGGTGATGATCCTGCTGAGATGATGATGCTGCTGAGGGGATGATGCTGCTGAGGTAATGATGCTGCTTAGGTGATGAAGCTGCTGAGGGGATGATGCTGCTGAGGATTCTGCTGAGGTGATGACCATGCCGAGGGCATGTTGCTGCTGAGGGGATGATGCCTCTGAGGTGATGATGCTGCTGAGGTGATGCTGCTTCTGTGGTGATGCTGCTAAGGGGATGACGCTGCTGAGGGGATGATGCTGCTGAGGTAATGGTGCTGCTGAGGTGATGATGCTGCTAAGGTGATGATGCTGCTGAGGCGATGATGCTGCTTCTGAGGTGATGATGGTGATGAGGTGATGATGCAGCTGCTGAGGTGATGATGATGCTGAGGGGATGCTGCTGCTAATGTAATGGTGCTGCTGCTGAGGTGATGATGCTGATGAGGTGATGATGCAGCTGCTGAGGTGATGATGCTGCCGAGGTAATGATGCTGCTGAGGTGATGATGCTGCTGAGGGGATGATGCTGCTGAGGTAATGATGCTGCTGAGGGGATGATGCTGCTTAGGGGACGATGCTGCTGCTGAGCTGATGCTGCTGAGGTGATGATGCTGATGAGGTGATGATGTTTCTGCTGCGGTGATGATGCTGCTGAGGTGATGTTGCTGCTGAGGGGATGATGCTGCTGAGGTAATGATGCTGCTGAGGTGATGATGCTGCTTAGGGGATGATGCTGCTGAGGTGATGATGCTGCTGAGGGAATGCTGCTGCTTAGGGGATGATGCTGCTGCGGAGCTGATGCTGCTGAGGTGAGGATACTGCTGAGCGGATGATGCTGCTGAGGGGATGTTTCTGCTGAGGAGATGATGCTGCTGCTGAGGGGATGAAGCTAGTGCTGAGGTGATGATAATGCTGCTGAGATGATCATGCTTCTGAAGTGATGATGCTGCTGCTGAGGTGATGATGCTACTGGGGAGATGATGTTGCTGCTGAGGTAATGATGCTGCTGAGGTGATGATGCTGCTGAGAGGATGATGCTGCTGAGGGGATGATGCTGCTGAGGTGATGATGCTGCTCAGGTGTTGATGAAGCTGAGGGGATGATGCTGCTGATGTAATGGTGCTGCTGCTGAGGGGATGATGCTGCCGAGCTAATGATGCTGCTGAGGTGATGAGGATGCTGAAGTAATGGTGCTGCTGCTGAAGTGATGATGCTGATGAGGTGATAATGCTGCTGCTGAGGTGATGATGCTGCTGAGGGGATGATTTGCTGATGAGGACATGATGCTGCTGCTGAGGTGATGATGCTGCTGAGGGGATGATGTTGCTGCTGAGGGGATGATGTTGCTGAGGTGATGATAATGCTGCTGAGGGGATGATGCTGCTGAAGTGATGTTGCTGCTGCTGAGGTGATGATGCTGCTGAGGTGATGATGCTGCTGAGGTGATGATGATGCTGCTGAGGTCTTGATGCTGCTGATGGGATGATGCTGCTGCTGAGATGATGATGCTGCTGAAGTGATGATGCTGCTGCTGAGGTGATGATGCTGCTGGGGAGATGATGTTGCTGCTGAGGTGATGCTGCTGCTGAGGGGATGATGCTGCTGCTGAGGGGATGAAGCTGGTGCTGATGTGATGATGCTGCTGAGGGGATGATGCTGCTGCTGAGGGGATGATGCTTCTGAGGTGATGATAATGCTGCGGTGGGGATGATGCTGCTGAGGTGATGATGCTGCTGCTGAGGCGATGATGCTGCTGAGGTGATGATGCTGCTGAGGGGATGATGCTGCTGAGGTAATGATGCTGCTGAGGTGATGATGCTGCTGAGGGGATGATGCTGCTGAGGTGATGATGCTGCTGAGGGGATGATGCTGCTGCTGAGCTGATGCTGCTGAGGTGGGGATACTACTGAGAGGATGATGCTGCTGAGGGGATGTTTCTGCTGAGGAGATGATGCTGCTACTGAGGGGATGATGCTGGTGCTGAGGTGATGACGCTGCTGAGGGGATGATGCTACTGCTGAGGGGCTGATGCTGCTGTGCTGATGATGCTGCTGAGGTGATTCTGCTGAGGTGATGATGCTGCTGAGGTGATGATGCAGCTGAGGGGATGAATCTGCTGATGTCATGATGCTGCTGAGGTAATGATGCTACTGAGGATTCTGCTGAGGTGATGATGCTGCTGAAGGGAAATGCTGCTGAGGGTGATGATGCTACTGAGGGGATGATGCTGCTGAGGGGATGATGCTGCCGAGGCAATGATGCTGCTGAGGTGATTATGCTGCTGAGGGGATGATGCTGCTGAGGTAATGATGCTGCTGAGGTGATGATGCTGCTGAGGGGATGATGCTGCTGAGGTGATGATGCTGCTGAGGGGATGATGCTGCTTTGGGGATGATGCTGCTGCTGAGGTGATGCTGCTGAGGATGCTGCTGAGGGGAAGATGCTGCTGCTGTGATGATGCTGCTGAGGGGATAATGCTGCTGAGGGAATGATGCTGCTGAGTTAATGATGCTGCTGAGGGGATGATGTTGCTGATGAGGGCATGATGCTGCTGCTGAGGTGATGATGCTGCTGAGGGGATGATGTTGCTGCTGAGGGGATGATGTTGCTGAGGTGATGATAATGCTGCTGAGGTCTTGATGCTGCTGATGGGATGATGCTGCTGCTGAGATGATGATGCTGCCTAAGTGATGATGCTGCTGCTGAGGTGATGATGCTGCTGGGGAGATGATGTTTCTGCTGAGGTGATGATAATGCTCCGGTGGGGATGATGCTGCTGAGGTGATGATGCTGCTGCTGAGGTGATGATGCTGCTGCTGAGGAATCGATGCTGCTGAGGGGATGATGCTGCTGCTGAGGGGATGATGCTGCTGAGGGAATGATATCGTTGAGCGGATGCTGCTGCTGAGGTGATGAGGCTGCTTAGGTGATGATGCTGCTGACGTAGTGATGCTGCTGACGTAATTTTGCTGTTGAGTGCATGATTCTGTTTAGGTGATGATGCAGCTGAGGCAATGATGCTGCTGATGTGATGCTGCTGAGGGGATGTTGCTGCTGAGGGGATGCTGCTAAGGGGATGATGCTGCTGAGGGGACGGCGCTGCTGAGGGGATGATGCTGCTGAGGTAATGATGCTGCTGAGTTAATGGTGCTGCTGTCAGGATGCTGCTGAGGGGATGATGCTGCTGAAGTGCTGGTGATGCTGCAGAGATGATGATGCTGATGAGGTGATGATGATGCTGCTGAGGTGATGATGCTGCTGAGGTGATGCTGAAGCTGAGGGGATGATGCTGCTGATGTAATGATGCTGCTGAGGCGATGATGCTGCTGAGGGGATAATGCTGCTGAGGGGATGATGCTGCTGAGGTGATGATGCTACTCAGGTGTTGATGAAGCTGAGGGGATGATCCTGCTGATGTAATGGTGCTGCTGCTGAGGTGATGATGCTGATGAGGTGATGATGCAGCTGCTGAGGTAATGATGCTGCTGAGGTGATGATGCTGCTGAGGGGATGATGCTGCCGAGCTAATGATGCTGCTGAGGTGATGATGATGCTGAGGTAATGGTGCTGCTGCTGAGGTGATGATGCTGATGAGGTGGTGATGCTGCTGCTGAGGTGATGATGCTGCTGAGGGGATGATGCTGCTTAGGGGATGATGCTGCTGAGGTGATGCTGCTGAGGGGATGATGCTGCTGAGATGATGCTGCTGAGGGGATGATACTGCTGAGGTGATGATGCAGCTGCTGAGGTGATGATGCTGCTGAGATGATGATGCTGCAGAGGGGATGATGCTGCTGAGGTAATGATGCTGCTTAGGTGATGAAGCTGCTGAGGGGATGATGCTGCTGAGGTGATGATGCAGCTGCTGAGGTGATGATCCTGCTGAGATGATGATGCTGCTGAGGGGATGATGCTGCTGAGGTAATGATGCTGCTTAGGTGATGAAGCTGCTGAGGGGATGATGCTGCTGAGGATTCTGCTGAGGTGATGACCATGCCGAGGGCATGTTGCTGCTGAGGGGATGATGCCTCTGAGGTGATGATGCTGCTGAGGTGATGCTGCTTCTGTGGTGATGCTGCTAAGGGGATGACGCTGCTGAGGGGATGATGCTGCTGAGGTAATGGTGCTGCTGAGGTGATGATGCTGCTAAGGTGATGATGCTGCTGAGGCGATGATGCTGCTTCTGAGGTGATGATGGTGATGAGGTGATGATGCAGCTGCTGAGGTGATGATGATGCTGAGGGGATGCTGCTGCTAATGTAATGGTGCTGCTGCTGAGGTGATGATGCTGATGAGGTGATGATGCAGCTGCTGAGGTGATGATGCTGCCGAGGTAATGATGCTGCTGAGGTGATGATGCTGCTGAGGGGATGATGCTGCTGAGGTAATGATGCTGCTGAGGGGATGATGCTGCTTAGGGGACGATGCTGCTGCTGAGCTGATGCTGCTGAGGTGATGATGCTGATGAGGTGATGATGTTTCTGCTGCGGTGATGATGCTGCTGAGGTGATGTTGCTGCTGAGGGGATGATGCTGCTGAGGTAATGATGCTGCTGAGGTGATGATGCTGCTTAGGGGATGATGCTGCTGAGGTGATGATGCTGCTGAGGGAATGCTGCTGCTTAGGGGATGATGCTGCTGCGGAGCTGATGCTGCTGAGGTGAGGATACTGCTGAGCGGATGATGCTGCTGAGGGGATGTTTCTGCTGAGGAGATGATGCTGCTGCTGAGGGGATGAAGCTAGTGCTGAGGTGATGATAATGCTGCTGAGATGATCATGCTTCTGAAGTGATGATGCTGCTGCTGAGGTGATGATGCTACTGGGGAGATGATGTTGCTGCTGAGGTAATGATGCTGCTGAGGTGATGATGCTGCTGAGAGGATGATGCTGCTGAGGGGATGATGCTGCTGAGGTGATGATGCTGCTCAGGTGTTGATGAAGCTGAGGGGATGATGCTGCTGATGTAATGGTGCTGCTGCTGAGGGGATGATGCTGCCGAGCTAATGATGCTGCTGAGGTGATGAGGATGCTGAAGTAATGGTGCTGCTGCTGAAGTGATGATGCTGATGAGGTGATAATGCTGCTGCTGAGGTGATGATGCTGCTGAGGGGATGATTTGCTGATGAGGACATGATGCTGCTGCTGAGGTGATGATGCTGCTGAGGGGATGATGTTGCTGCTGAGGGGATGATGTTGCTGAGGTGATGATAATGCTGCTGAGGGGATGATGCTGCTGAAGTGATGTTGCTGCTGCTGAGGTGATGATGCTGCTGAGGTGATGATGCTGCTGAGGTGATGATGATGCTGCTGAGGTCTTGATGCTGCTGATGGGATGATGCTGCTGCTGAGATGATGATGCTGCTGAAGTGATGATGCTGCTGCTGAGGTGATGATGCTGCTGGGGAGATGATGTTGCTGCTGAGGTGATGCTGCTGCTGAGGGGATGATGCTGCTGCTGAGGGGATGAAGCTGGTGCTGATGTGATGATGCTGCTGAGGGGATGATGCTGCTGCTGAGGGGATGATGCTTCTGAGGTGATGATAATGCTGCGGTGGGGATGATGCTGCTGAGGTGATGATGCTGCTGCTGAGGTGATGATGCTGCTGCTGAGGAATCGATGCTGCTGAGGGGATGATGCTGCTGCTGAGGGGATGATGCTGCTGAGGGGATGATATCGTTGAGCGGATGCTGCTGCTGAGGTGATGAGGCTGCTTAGGTGATGATGCTGCTGACTTAGTGATGCTGCTGACGTAATTTTGCTGCTGAGTGCATGATTCTGTTTAGGTGATGATGCAGCTGATGTAATGATGCTGCTGAGGTAGTGATGCTGCTGAGGTAATGGTGCTGCTGTCAGGATGCTGCTGAGGGGATGATGCTGCTGAAGTGCTGGTGATGCTGCAGAGATGATGATGCTGATGAGGTGATGATGCTGCTGATGAGGTGATGATGCTGCTGAGGTGATGATGATGCTGAGGTAATGGTGCTGCTGCTGAGGTGATGATGCTGATGATGTGGTGATGCTGCTGCTGAGGCGATGATGCTGCTTAGGGGATGATGCTGCTGATGGGATGTTGCTGAGGGGATGATGCTGCTGAGATGATGCTGCTGAGGGGATGATACTGCTAAGGTGATGATGCAGCTGCTGAGGTGATGCTGCTGCTGAGATGATAATGCTGCTGAGGGGATGATGCTGCTGAGGTAATGATGCTGCTTAGGTGATGAAGCTGCTGAGGGGATGATGCTGCTGAGGATTCTGCTGAGGTGATGACCATGCCGAGGGGATGTTGCTGCTGAGGGGATGATGCCTCTGAGGTGATGATGCTGCTGAGGTGATGCTGCTTCTGTGGTGATGCTGCTAAGGGGATGACGCTGCTGAGGGGATGATGCTGCTGAGGAAATGGTGCTGTTGAGGTGATGATGCTGCTGAGGTGATGATGCTGCTGAGGTGATGATGCTGCTGAGGGGATGATGCTGCTTAGGGGATGATGCTGCTGAGGGGATGCTGCTGAGGGGATGATGCTGCTGAGATGATGCTGCTGAGGGGATGATACTGCTGAGGTGATGATGCAGCTGCTGAGGTGATGCTGCTGCTGAGATGATGATGCTGCTGAGGGGATGATGCTGCTGAGGTATTGATGCTGCTTAGGTGATGAAGCTGCTGAGGGGATGATGCTGCTGAGGATTCTGCTGAGGTGATGACCATGCCGAGGGGATGTTGCTGCTGAGGGGATGATGCCTCTGAGGTGATGATGCTGCTGAGGTGATGCTGCTTCTGTGGTGATGCTGCTAAGGGGATGACGCTGCTGAGGGGATGATGCTGCTGAGGAAATGGTGCTGTTGAGGTGATGATGCTGCTGAGGTGATGATGCTGCTGAGGTGATGATGCTGCTGAGGTGATGATGCTGCTGAGGTGTTGATGAAGCTGAGGGGATGATTTTGCTGATGTAATGGTGCTGCTGCTGAGGTGATGATGCTGATGAGGTGATGATGCAGCTGCTGCGGTGATGATGCTGCTGAGGGGATGATGCTGCTGATGTAATGATTCAGCTGCTGAGGTGCTGATGCTGCCGAGGTGATGATGCTGCTTAGGTGATGATGATGCTGTGGTGTTGATGAAGCTGACGGGATGATGCTGCTGATGAAATGGTGCTGCTGAGGTGATGATGCTGCTGGGATGATGATGCTGCTGAGGGGATGATGCTGCTGAGGTAATGATGCTGCTTAGGTGATGAAGCTGCTGAGGGGATGATGCTGCTGAGGATTCTGCTGAGGTGATGACCATGCTGAGGGGATGTTGCTGCTGAGGGGAATATGCATCTGAGGTGATGATGCTGCTGAGGTGATGCTGCATCTGTGGTGATGCTGCTAAGGGGATGACGCTGCTGAGGGGATGATGCTGCTGAGGAAATGGTGCTGCTGAGGTGATGATGCAGCTGAGGTGATGATGCTGCTGAGGTGATGATGCTGCTGAGGTGATGATGCTGCTGAGGTGTTGATGAAGCTGAGGGGATGATGCTGCTGATGTTATGGTGCTGCTGCTGAGGTGATGATGCTGATGAGGTGATAATGCAGCAGCTGAGGAGATGATGCTGCTGAGGGGATGATGCTGCTGATGTAATGATGCAGCTGCTGAGGTGATGATGCTGCCAAGAGCTGATGCTGCTGAGGTGATGATGATGCTGAAGTAATGGTGCTGCTGCTGAGGTGATGATGCTGATGAGGTGACGATGTTTCTGCTGAGGCGATGATGCTGCTGAGGTGATGATGCTGCTGAGGGGATGATGCTGCTGAGGTAATGATGCTGCTGAGGTGATGATGCTGCTGAGGGGATGATGCTGCTGAGGTGATGATGCTGCTGAGGGGATGATGCTGCTGCTGAGCTGATGCTGCTGAGGTGGGGATACTACAGAGAGGATGATGCTGCTGAGGGGATGTTTCTGCTGAGGAGATGATGCTGTTACTGAGGGGATGATGCTGGTGCTGAGGTGATGACGCTGCTGAGGGGATGATGCTACTGCTGAGGGGCTGATGCTGCTGTGCTGATGATGCTGCTGAGGTGATTCTGCTGAGGTGATGATGCTGCTGAGGTGATGATGCAGCTGAGGGGATGAATCTGCTGATGTCATGATGCTGCTGAGGTAATGATGCTACTGAGGATTCTGCTGAGGTGATGATGCTGCTGAAGGGAAATGCTGCTGAGGGTGATGATGCTACTGAGGGGATGATGCTGCTGAGGGGATGATGCTGCCGAGGCAATGATGCTGCTGAGGTGATTATGCTGCTGAGGGGATGATGCTGCTGAGGTAATGATGCTGCTGAGGTGATGATGCTGCTGAGGGGATGATGCTGCTGAGGTGATGATGCTGCTGAGGGGATGATGCTGCTTTGGGGATGATGCTGCTGCTGAGGTGATGCTGCTGAGGATGCTGCTGAGGGGAAGATGCTGCTGCGGTGATGATGCTGCTGAGGGTATAATGCTGCTGAGGGAATGATGCTGCTGAGTTAATGATGCTGCTGAGGGGATGATGTTGCTGATGAGGGCATGATGCTGCTGCTGAGGTGATGATGCTGCTGAGGGGATGATGTTACTGCTGAGGGGATGATGTTGCTGAGGTGATGATAATGCTGCTGAGGGGATGATGCTGCTGAAGTGATGTTGCTGCTGCTGAGGGGATGATGCTGCTTAGGGGATGATGCTGCTGCTGAGCTGATGCTGCTGAGGTGGGGATACTACTGAGAGGATGATGCTGCTGAGGGGATGTTTCTGCTGAGGAGATGATGCTGCTACTGAGGGGATGATGCTGGTGCTGAGGTGATGACGCTGCTGAGGGGATGATACTACTGCTGAGGGGCTGATGCTGCTGTGCTGATGATGCTGCTGAGGTGATTCTGCTGAGGTGATGATGCTGCTGAGGTGATGATGCAGCTGAGGGGATGAATCTGCTGATGTAATGATGGTGCTGAGGTAATGATGCTGCTGAGGATTCTGCTGAGGTGATGATGCTGCTGAAGGGAAATGCTGCTGAGGGTGATGATGCTACTGAGGGGATGTTGCTGCTGAGGGGATGATGCTGCGAGGCAAAGATGCTGCTGAGGTGATTATGCTGCTGAGGTGATGATGCTGCTGCTGAGGAATCGATGCTGCTGAGGGGATGATGCTGCTGCTGAGGGGATGATGCTGCTGAGGGGATGATATCGTTGAGCGGATGCTGCTGCTGAGGTGATGAGGCTGCTTAAGGGATGATGCTGCTGACGTAGTGATGCTGCTGACGTAATTTTGCTGCTGAGTGCATGATTCTGTTTAGGTGATGATGCAGCTGAGGTAATGATGCTGCTGATGTGATGCTGCTGAGGGGATGTTGCTGCTGAGGGGATGCTGCTGAGGGGATGATGCTGCTGAAGGGACGGCGCTGCTGAGGGGATGCTGCTGCTGAGGTAATGATGCTGCTGAGGTAATGGTGCTGCTGTAAAGATGCTGCTGAGGGGATGATGCTGCTGACGTGCTGGTGATGCTGCAGAGATGATGATGCTGATGAGGTGATGATGCTGCTGCCGAGGTGATGATGCTGCTGAGGTGATGCTGAAGCTGAGGGGATGATGCTGCTGAGGTAATGATGCTGCTAAGGTGATGATGCTGCTGAGGGGATAATGCTGCTGAGGGGATGATGCTGCTGAGGTGATGATGCTGCTCAGGTGTTGATGAAGCTGAGGGGATGATGCTGCTGATGTAATGGTGCTGCTGCTGAGGCGATGATGCTGATGAGGTGATGATGCAGCTGCTGAGGTAATGATGCTGCTGAGGTGATGATGCTGCTGAGGGGATGATGCTGCCGTGCTAATGATGCTGCTGAGGTGATGATGATGCTGAAGTAATGGTGCTGCTGCTGAGGTGATGATGCTGATGAGGTGATGATGCTGCTGAGGGGATGATGCTGCTGAGGGGAAACTGCTGAGGGGATGATACTGCTGAGGTGATGATGCAGCTGCTGAGGTGATGTTGCTGCTGAGACGATGATGCTGCTGAGGGGATGATGCTGCTCAGGTAATGATGCTGCTTAGGTGATGAAGCTGCTGAGGGGATGATGCTGCTGAGGATTCTGCTGAGGTGATGACAATGCTGAGGTTATGCTGCTTCTGTGGTTTTGCTGCTAAGGGGATGACGCTGGTGAGGGGATGATGCTGTTGAGGAAATGGTGCTGCTGAGGTGATGATGCAGCTGAGGTGATGATGCTGCTGAGGTGTTGATGCTGCTGCGGTGATGATGCTGCTGAGGTGTTGATGAAGCTGAGGAGATGATGCTGCTGATTTTATGGTGCTGCTGCTGAGGTGATGATGCTGATGATGTGATTTTGCAGCAGCTGAGGAGATGATGCTGCTGATGTAATGATGCTGCTGAGGTAATGATGCTGCTGAGGATTCTGCTGAGGTGATGATGCTGCTGAAGGGAAATGCTGCTGAGGGTGATGATGGTACTGAGGGGATGATGCTGCTGAGGGGATGATGCTGCCGAGGCAATGATGCTGCTGAGATGATTATGCTGCTGAGGGGATGATGCTGCTGAAGTAATGATGCAGCTGAGGTGATGATGCTGCTGAGGGGATGATGCTGCTGAGGTGATGATGCTGCTGAGGGGATGATGCTGCTTTGGGGATGATGCTGCTGCTGAGCTGATGCTGCTGAGGTGAGGATACTGCTGAGAGAATGCTGCTGCTGAGGGGATGATGCTGCTGCTGAGGTGATGCTGCTGAGGATGATGCTGAGGGGATGATGCTGCTGCGGTGATGATGCTGCTGAGGGGATAATGCTGCTGAGGGAATGATGCTGCTGAGTTAATGATGCTGCTGAGGGGATGATGTTGCTGATGAGGGCATGATGCTGCTGCTGAGGTGATGATGCTGCTGAGGGTATGATGTTGCTGCTGAGGGGATGATGTTGCTGAGGTGATGATAATGCTGCTGAGGTCTTGATGCTGCTGATGGGATGATGCTGCTGCTGAGATGATGATGCTGCCTAAGTGATGATGCTGCTGCTGAGGTGATGATGCTGCTGGGGAGATGATGTTTCTGCTGAGGTGATGATAATGCTCCGGTGGGGATGATGCTGCTGAGGTGATGATGCTGCTGCTGAGGTGATGATGCTGCTGCTGAGGAATCGATGCTGCTGAGGGGATGATGCTGCTGCTGAGGGGATGATGCTGCTGAGGGAATGATATCGTTGAGCGGATGCTGCTGCTGAGGTGATGAGGCTGCTTAGGTGATGATGCTGCTGACGTAGTGATGCTGCTGACGTAATTTTGCTGTTGAGTGCATGATTCTGTTTAGGTGATGATGCAGCTGAGGCAATGATGCTGCTGATGTGATGCTGCTGAGGGGATGTTGCTGCTGAGGGGATGCTGCTGAGGGGATGATGCTGCTGAGGGGACGGCGCTGCTGAGGGGATGATGCTGCTGTGGTAATGATGCTGCTGAGTTAATGGTGCTGCTGTCAGGATGCTGCTGAGGGGATGATGCTGCTGAAGTGCTGGTGATGCTGCAGAGATGATGATGCTGATGAGGTGATGATGATGCTGCTGAGGTGATGATGCTGCTGAGGTGATGCTGAAGCTGAGGGGATGATGCTGCTGATGTAATGATGCTGCTGAGGCGATGATGCTGCTGAGGGGATAATGCTGCTGAGGGGATGATGCTGCTGAGGTGATGATGCTACTCAGGTGTTGATGAAGCTGAGGGGATGATCCTGCTGATGTAATGGTGCTGCTGCTGAGGTGATGATGCTGATGAGGTAATGATGCTGCTGAGGTGATGATGCTGCTGAGGGGATGATGCTGCCGAGCTAATGATGCTGCTGAGGTGATGATGATGCTGAGGTAATGGTGCTGCTGCTGAGGTGATGATGCTGATGAGGTGATGATGATGCTGCTGAGGTGATGATGCTGCTGAGGTGATGCTGAAGCTGAGGGGATGATGCTGCTGAGGTAATGATGCTGCTGAGGCGATGATGCTGCTGAGGGGATAATGCTGCTGAGGGGATGATGCTGCTGAGGTGATGATGCTACTCAGGTGTTGATGAAGCTGAGGGGATGATCCTGCTGATGTAATGGTGCTGCTGCTGAGGTGATGATGCTGATGAGGTAATGATGCTGCTGAGGTGATGATGCTGCTGAGGGGATGATGCTGCCGAGCTAATGATGCTGCTGAGGTGATGATGATGCTGAGGTAATGGTGCTGCTGCTGAGGTGATGATGCTGATGAGGTGGTGATGCTGCTGCTGAGGTGATGATGCTGCTGAGGGGATGATGCTGCTTAGGGGATGATGCTGCTGAGGGGATGCTGCTGAGGGGATGATGCTGCTGAGATGATGCTGCTGAGGGGATGATACTGCTGAGGTGATGATGCAGCTGCTGAGGTGATGATGCTGCTGAGATGATGATGCTGCAGAGGGGATGATGCTGCTGAGGTAATGATGCTGCTTAGGTGATGAAGCTGCTGAGGGGATGATGCTGCTGAGGTGATGATGCAGCTGCTGAGGTGATGATCCTGCTGAGATGATGATGCTGCTGAGGGGATGATGCTGCTGAGGTAATGATGCTGCTTAGGTGATGAAGCTGCTGAGGTGATGATGCTGCTGAGGATTCTGCTGAGGTGATGACCATGCCGAGGGCATGTTGCTGCTGAGGGGATGATGCCTCTGAGGTGATGATGCTGCTGAGGTGATGCTGCTTCTGTGGTGATGCTGCTAAGGGGATGACGCTGCTGAGGGGATGATGCTGCTGAGGTAATGGTGCTGCTGAGGTGATGATGCTGCTGAGGTGATGATGCTGCTGAGGCGATGATGCTGCTTCTGAGGTGATGATGGTGATGAGGTGATGATGCAGCTGCTGAGGTGATGATGATGCTGAGGGGATGCTGCTGCTAATGTAATGGTGCTGCTGCTGAGGTGATGATGCTGATGAGGTGATGATGCAGCTGCTGAGGTGATGATGCTGCCGAGGTAATGATGCTGCTGGGGTGATGATGCTGCTGAGGGGATGATGCTGCTGAGGTAATGATGCTGCTGAGGGGATGATGCTGCTTAGGGGACGATGCTGCTGCTGAGCTGATGCTGCTGAGGTGATGATGCTGATGAGGTGATGATGTTTCTGCTGCGGTGATGATGCTGCTGAGGTGATGTTGGTGCTGAGGGGATGATGCTGCTGAGGTAATGATGATGCTGAGGTGATGATGCTGCTTAGGGGATGATGCTGCTGAGGTGATGATGCTGCTGAGGGAATGCTGCTGCTTAGGGGATGATGCTGCTGCTGAGCTGATGCTGCTGAGGTGAGGATACTGCTGAGCGGATGATGCTGCTGAGGGGATGTTTCTGCTGAGGAGATGATGCTGCTGCTGAGGGGATGAAGCTAGTGCTGAGGTGATGATAATGCTGCTGAGATGATCATGCTTCTGAAGTGATGATGCTGCTGCTGAGGTGATGATGCTGCTGGGGAGATGATGTTGCTGCTGAGGTGATGCTGCTGCTGAGGGGACGATGCTGCTGCTGAGGGGATGATGCTGCTGAGGAGATGATAATGCTGCGGTGGGGATGATGCTGCTGAGGCGATGATGCTGCTGCTGAGGTGATGATGCTGCTGCTGAGGAGACGATGCTGCTGAGGGGATGATGCTGCTACTGAGGGGATGATGCTGCTGAGGGGATGATATCATTGAGCGGATGCTGCTGCTGAGGTGATGCTGCTGAGGGGATGATGCTGCTGACTTTATTTTGCTGCTGAGTGCATGATTCTGTTTAGGTGATGATGCAGCTGAGGTAATGATGCTGCTGAGGTAGTGATGCTGCTGACGTAATTTTGCTGCTGAGTGCATGATTCTGTTTAGGCGATGATGCAGCTGAGGTAATGATGCTGCTGTGGTAGTGATGCTGCTGACGTAATTTTGCTGCTGAGTGCATGATTCTGTTTAGGTGATGATGCAGCTGAGGTAATGATGCTGCTGATGTGATGCTGCTGAGGGGATGTTGCTGCTGAGGGGATGCTGCTGAGGGGATGATGCTGCTGAGTGGATGGCGCTGCTGAGGGAATGATGCTGCTGAGGTAATAATGCTGCTGAGATAATGGTGCTGCTGTAAAGATGGTGCTGAGGGGATGATGCTGCTGATGTAATGGTGCTGCTGCTGAGGTTATGATGCTGCTGAGGTAATGGTGCTGCTGTAAAGATGCTGCTGAGGGGATGATGCTGCTGAAGTGCTGGTGATGTTGCAGAGATGATGATGCTGATGAGGTGAAGATGCTGCTGCTGAGGTGATGATGCTGCTGAGGTGATGCTGAAGCTGAGGGGATGGTGCTGCTGAGGTAATGATGCTGCTGAGGTGATGATGCTGCTGAGGGGATGATGCTGCTGAGGGGATGATGCTGCTGAGGTGATGATGCTGCTCAGGTGTTGATGAAGCTGAGGGGATGATGCTGCTGATGTAATGGTGCTGCTGCTGAGGGGATGATGCTGCCGAGCTAATGATGCTGCTGAGGTGATGAGGATGCTGAAGTAATGGTGCTGCTGCTGAAGTGATGATGCTGATGAGGTGATAATGCTGCTGCTGAGGTGATGATGCTGCTGAGGGGATGATTTGCTGATGAGGACATGATGCTGCTGCTGAGGTGATGATGCTGCTGAGGGGATGATGTTGCTGCTGAGGGGATGATGTTGCTGAGGTGATGATAATGCTGCTGAGGGGATGATGCTGCTGAAGTGATGTTGCTGCTGCTGAGGTGATGATGCTGCTGAGGTGATGATGATGCTGAGGTGATGATGATGCTGCTGAGGTCTTGATGCTGCTGATGGGATGATGCTGCTGCTGAGATGATGATGCTGCTGAAGTGATGATGCTGCTGCTGAGGTGATGATGCTGCTGGGGAGATGATGTTGCTGCTGAGGTGATACTGCTGCTGAGGGGATGATGCTGCTGCTGAGGGGATGATGCTGGTGCTGTTGTGATGATGCTGCTGAGGGGATGATGCTGCTGCTGAGGGGATGATGCTTCTGACGTGATGATAATGCTGCTGAGGTGATGATGCTGCTGCTGAGGAATCGATGCTGCTGAGGGGATGATGCTGCTGCTGAGGGGATGATGCTGCTGAGGGGATGATATCGTTGAGCGGATGCTGCTGCTGAGGTGATGAGGCTGCTTAGGTGATGATGCTGCTGACTTAGTGATGCTGCTGACGTAATTTTGCTGCTGAGTGCATGATTCTGTTTAGGTGATGATGCAGCTGAGGTAATGATGCTGCTGAGGTAGTGATGCTGCTGAGGTAATGGTGCTGCTGTCAGGATGCTGCTGAGGGGATGATGCTGCTGAAGTGCTGGTGATGCTGCAGAGATGATGATGCTGATGAGGGGATCATGCTGCTGATGAGGTGATGATGCTGCTGAGGTGATGATGATGCCGAGGTAATGGTGCTGCTGCTAAGGTGATGATGCTGATGATGTGGTGATGCTGCTGCTGAGGTGATGATGCTGCTGAGGGGATGATGCTGCTTAGGGGATGATGCTGCTGAGGGGATGTTGCTGAGGGGATGATGCTGCTGAGATGATGCTGCTGAGGGGATGATACTGCTAAGGTGATGATGCAGCTGCTGAGGTGATGCTGCTGCTGAGATGATAATGCTGCTGAGGGGATGATGCTGCTGAGGTAATGATGCTGCTTAGGTGATGAAGCTGCTGAGGGGATGATGCTGCTGAGGATTCTGCTGAGGTGATGACCATGCCGAGGGGCTGTTGCTGCTGAGGGGATGATGCCTCTGAGGTGATGATGCTGCTGAGGTGATGCTGCTTCTGTGGTGATGCTGCTAAGGGGATGACGCTGCTGAGGGGATGATGCTGCTGAGGAAATGGTGCTGTTGAGGTGATGATGCTGCTGAGGTGATGATGCTGCTGAGGTGATGATGCTGCTGAGGGGATGATGCTGCTTAGGGGATGATGCTGCTGAGGGGATGCTGCTGAGGGGATGATGCTGCTGAGATGATGCTGCTGAGGGGATGATACTGCTGAGGTGATGATGCAGCTGCTGAGGTGATGCTGCTGCTGAGATGATGATGCTGCTGAGGGGATGATGCTGCTGAGGTAATGATGCTGCTTAGGTGATGAAGCTGCTGAGGGGATGATGCTGCTGAGGATTCTGCTGAGGTGATGACCATGCCGAGGGGATGTTGCTGCTGAGGGGATGATGCCTCTGAGGTGATGATGCTGCTGAGGTGATGCTGCTTCTGTGGTGATGCTGCTAAGGGGATGACGCTGCTGAGGGGATGATGCTGCTGAGGAAATGGTGCTGTTGAGGTGATGATGCTGCTGAGGTGATGATGCTGCTGAGGTGATGATGCTGCTGAGGTGATGATGCTGCTGAGGTGTTGATGAAGCTGAGGGGATGATTTTGCTGATGTAATGGTGCTGCTGCTGAGGTGATGATGCTGATGAGGTGATGATGCAGCTGCTGCGGTGATGATGCTGCTGAGGGGATGATGCTGCTAATGTAATGATTCAGCTGCTGAGGTGCTGATGCTGCCGAGGTGATGATGCTGCTTAGGTGATGATGATGCTGTGGTGTTGATGAAGCTGACGGGATGATGCTGCTGATGAAATGGTGCTGCTGAGGTGATGATGCTGCTGGGATGATGATGCTGCTGAGGGGATGATGCTGCTGAGGTAATGATGCTGCTTAGGTGATGAAGCTGCTGAGGGGATGATGCTGCTGAGGATTCTGCTGAGGTGATGACCATGCTGAGGGGATGTTGCTGCTGAGGGGAATATGCATCTGAGGTGATGATGCTGCTGAGGTGATGCTGCATCTGTGGTGATGCTGCTAAGGGGATGACGCTGCTGAGGGGATGATGCTGCTGAGGAAATGGTGCTGCTGAGGTGATGATGCAGCTGAGGTGATGATGCTGCTGAGGTGATGATGCTGCTGAGGTGATGATGCTGCTGAGGTGTTGATGAAGCTGAGGGGATGATGCTGCTGATGTTATGGTGCTGCTGCTGAGGTGATGATGCTGATGAGGTGATAATGCAGCAGCTGAGGAGATGATGCTGCTGAGGGGATGATGCTGCTGATGTAATGATGCAGCTGCTGAGGTGATGATGCTGCCAAGAGCTGATGCTGCTGAGGTGATGATGATGCTGAAGTAATGGTGCTGCTGCTGAGGTGATGATGCTGATGAGGTGACGATGTTTCTGCTGAGGCGATGAAGCTGCTGAGGTGATGATGCTGCTGAGGGGATGATGCTGCTGAGGTAATGATGCTGCTGAGGTGATGATGCTGATGAGGGGATGATGCTGCTGAGGTGATGATGCTGCTGAGGGGATGATGCTGCTTAGGGGATGATGCTGCTGCTGAGCTGATGCTGCTGAGGTGGGGATACTACTGAGAGGATGATTCTGCTGAGGAGATGATGCTGCTACTGAGGGGATGATGCTGGTGCTGAGGTGATGACGCTGCTGAGGGGATGATGCTACTGCTGAGGGGCTGATGCTGCTGTGCTGATGATGCTGCTGAGGTGATTCTGCTGAGGTGATGATGCTGCTGAGGTGATGATGCAGCTGAGGGGATGAATCTGCTGATGTCATGATGCTGCTGAGGTAATGATGCTACTGAGGATTCTGCTGAGGTGATGATGCTGCTGAAGGGAAATGCTGCTGAGGGTGATGATGCTACTGAGGGGTTGATGCTGCTGAGGGGATGATGCTGCCGAGGCAATGATGCTGCTGAGGTGATTATGCTGCTGAGGGGATGATGCTGCTGAGGTAATGATGCTGCTGAGGTGATGATGCTGCTGAGGGGATGATGCTGCTGAGGTGATGATGCTGCTGAGGGGATGATGCTGCTTTGGGGATGATGCTGCTGCTGAGGTGATGCTGCTGAGGATGCTGCTGAGGGGAAGATGCTGCTGCGGTGATGATGCTGCTGAGGGGATAATGCTGCTGAGGGAATGATGCTGCTGAGTTAATGATGCTGCTGAGGGGATGATGTTGCTGTTGAGGGCATGATGCTGCTGCTGAGGTGATGATGCTGCTGAGGGGATGATGTTACTGCTGAGGGGATGATGTTGCTGAGGTGATGATAATGCTGCTGAGGGGATGATGCTGCTGAAGTGATGTTGCTGCTGCTGAGGGGATGATGCTGCTTAGGGGATGATGCTGCTGCTGAGCTGATGCTGCTGAGGTGGGGATACTACTGAGAGGATGATGCTGCTGAGGGGATGTTTCTGCTGAGGAGATGATGCTGCTACTGAGGGGATGATGCTGGTGCTGAGGTGATGACGCTGCTGAGGGGATGATACTACTGCTGAGGGGCTGATGCTGCTGTGCTGATGATGCTGCTGAGGTGATTCTGCTGAGGTGATGATGCTGCTGAGGTGATGATGCAGCTGAGGGGATGAATCTGCTGATGTAATGATGGTGCTGAGGTAATGATGCTGCTGAGGATTCTGCTGAGGTGATGATGCTGCTGAAGGGAAATGCTGCTGAGGGTGATGATGCTACTGAGGGGATGTTGCTGCTGAGGGGATGATGCTGCGAGGCAATGATGCTGCTGAGGTGATTATGCTGCTGAGGGGATGATGCTGCTGAGGTAATGATGCTGCTGAGGTGATGATGCTGCTGAGGGGATGTTGCTGCTGAGGTGATGATGCCGCTGAGGGGATGATGCTGCTGAGGGGATGATGTTGCTGTTGAGGGCATGATGCTGCTGCTGAGGTGATGATGCTGCTGAGGGGATGATGTTACTGCTGAGGGGATGATGTTGCTGAGGTGATGATAATGCTGCTGAGGGGATGATGCTGCTGAAGTGATGTTGCTGCTGCTGAGGGGATGATGCTGCTTAGGGGATGATGCTGCTGCTGAGCTGATGCTGCTGAGGTGGGGATACTACTGAGAGGATGATGCTGCTGAGGGGATGTTTCTGCTGAGGAGATGATGCTGCTACTGAGGGGATGATGCTGGTGCTGAGGTGATGACGCTGCTGAGGGGATGATACTACTGCTGAGGGGCTGATGCTGCTGTGCTGATGATGCTGCTGAGGTGATTCTGCTGAGGTGATGATGCTGCTGAGGTGATGATGCAGCTGAGGGGATGAATCTGCTGATGTAATGATGGTGCTGAGGTAATGATGCTGCTGAGGATTCTGCTGAGGTGATGATGCTGCTGAAGGGAAATGCTGCTGAGGGTGATGATGCTACTGAGGGGATGTTGCTGCTGAGGGGATGATGCTGCGAGGCAATGATGCTGCTGAGGTGATTATGCTGCTGAGGGGATGATGCTGCTGAGGTAATGATGCTGCTGAGGTGATGATGCTGCTGAGGGGATGTTGCTGCTGAGGTGATGATGCCGCTGAGGGGATGATGCTGCTTTGGGGATGATGCTGCTGCTGAGCTGATGCGGCTGAGGTGAGGATACTGCTGAGAGAATGATGCTGCTGAGGGGATGATGCTGCTGCTGAGGTGATGCTGCTGAGGATGATGCTGAGGGGATGATGCTGCTGCGGTGATGATGCTGCTGAGGGGATAATGCTGCTGAGGGACTGATGCTGCTGAGTTAATGATGCTGCTGAGGGGATGATGTTGCTGATGAGGGCATGATGCTGCTGCTGAGGTGATGATGCTGCTGAGTTGATGATGTTGCTGCTGAGGGGATGATGTTGCTGAGGTGATGATAATGCCGCTGAGGGGATGTTGGTGCTGAAGTGATGTTGCTGCTGCTGAGGTGATGATGCTGCTGAGGTGATGATGATGCTGCTGAGGTCTTGATGCTGCTGATGGGATGATGCTGCTGCTGAGATGATGATGCTGCTGAAGTGATGATGCTGCTGCTGAGGTGATGATGCTGCTGGGGAGATGATGTTGCTGCTGAGGTGATGCTGCTGCTGAGGGGATGATGCTGCTGCTGAGGGGATGATTCTTCTGAGGTGATGATAATGCTGCTGAGATGATGATGCTGCTGAAGTGATGATGCTGCTGCTGAGGTGATGATGCTGCTGGGGAGATGATGTTGCTGCTGAGGTGATGCTGCTGCCGAGGGGATGATGCTGCTGCTGAGGGGATGATGCTTCTGAGGTGATGATAATGCTGCGGTGGGGATGATGCTGCTGAGGTGATGATGCTGCTGCTGAGGAATCGATGCTGCTGAGGGGATGATGCTGCTGCTGAGGGGATGATGCAGCTGAGGGGATGATATCGTTGAGCGGATGCTGCTGCTGAGGTGATGAGACTGCTTAGGTGATGATGCTGTTGACGTAGTGAAGTTGCTGACGTAATTTTGCTGTTGAGTGCATGATTCTGTTTAGGTGATGATGCAGCTGAGGTAATGATGCTGCTGATGTGATGCGGCTGAGGGGATGTTGCTGCTGAGGGGATGCTGCTGAGGGGATGATGCTGCTGAGGTAATGATGCTGCTGAGGTAATGGTGCTGCTGTCAGGATGCTGCTGAGGGGATGATGCTGCTGAAGTGCTGGTGATGCTGCAGAGATGATGATGCTGATGAGGTGATGATGCTGCTGCTGAGGTGATGATGCTGCTGAGGTGATGCTGAAGCTGAGGGGATGATGCTGCTGAGGTAATGAAGCTGCTGAGGTGAGGATGCTGCTGAGGGGATAATGCTGCTGAGGGGATGATACTGCTGAGGTGATGATGCTGCTCAGGTGTTGATGAAGCTGAGGGGATGATGCTGCTGATGTAATGGTGCTGCTGCTGATGTGATGATGCTGATGAGGTGATGATGCAGCTGCTGAGGTAATTATGCTGCTGAGGTGATGATGCTGCTGAGGGGATGATGCTGCCGAGCTAATGATGCTGCTGAGGTGATGATGATGCTGAGGTAATGGTGCTGCTGCTGAGGTGATGATGCTGCTGAGGGGATGATGCTGCTTAGGGAATGATGCTGCTGAGGGGATGCTGCTGAGGGGATGATGCTGCTGAGGTGATGATGCTGCTGAGGGGATGATGCTGCTTAGGGGATGATGCTGCTGCTGAGCTGATGCTGCTGAGGTGGGGATACTACTGAGAGGATGATGCTGCTGAGGGGATGTTTCTGCTGAGGAGATGATGCTGCTACTGAGGGGATGATGCTGGTGCTGAGGTGATGACGCTGCTGAGGGGATGATGCTACTGCTGAGGGGCTGATGCTGCTGTGCTGATGATGCTGCTGAGGTGATTCTGCTGAGGTGATGATGCTGCTGAGGTGATGATGCAGCTGAGGGGATGAATCTGCTGATTTAATGATGGTGCTGAGGTAATGATGCTGCTGAGGATTCTTCTGAGGTGATGATGCTGCTGAAGGGAAATGCTGCTGAGGGTGATGAGGCTACTGAGGGGATGTTGCTGCTGAGGGGATGATGCTGCCGAGGCAATGATGCTGCTGAGGTGATTATGCTGCTGAGGGGATGATGCTGCTGAGGTAATGATGCTGCTGAGGTGATGATGCTGCTGAGGGGATGATGCTGCTGAGGTGATGATGCTGCTGAGGGGATGATGCTGCTTTGGGGATGATGCTGCTGCTGAGCTGATGCGGCTGAGGTGAGGATACTGCTGAAAGAATGATGCTGCTGAGGGGATGATGCTGCTGCTGATGTGATGCTGCTGAGGATGATGCTGAGGGGATGATGCTGCTGAGGTGATGATGCTGCTGAGGGGATAATGCTGCTTTGGGGATGATGCTGCTGAGTTAATGATGCTGCTGAGTGGATGATACTGCTGAGGTGATGATGCAGCTGCTGAGGTGATGATGCTGTTGAGATGATGATGCTGCTGAGGGGATGATGCTGCTGAGGTAATGATGCTGCTTAGGTGATGAAGCTGCTGAGGGGATGATGCTGCTGAGGATTCTGCTGAGGTGATGACCTTGCCGAGGGGATGTTGCTGCTGAGGGGATGATTCCTCTGATGTGATGATGCTGCTGAGGTGATGCTGCTTCTGTGGTGATGCTGCTAAGGGGATGACGCTGCTGAGGGGATGATGCTGCTGAGGAAATGGTGCTGCTGAGGTGATGATGCTGCTGAGGTGATGATGCTGCTGAGGTGATGATGCTGCTGAGGTGTTGATGAAGCAGAGGGGATGATGCTGCTGATGTAATGGTGCTGCTGCTTAGGTGATGATGCTGATGAGGTGATGATGCAGCTGCTGAGGTGATGATGCTGCTGAGGGGATGATGCTGCTGATGTAATGATTCTGCTGCTGAGGTGATGATGATGCTGAGGTGTTGATGAAGCTGAGGGGATGATGCTGCTGAGGAAATGGTGCTGCTGAGGTGATGATGCTGCTGAGGGGATGATGCTGCTGATGTAATGGTGCTGCGGCTGAGGTGATGATGCTGATGAGGTGATGATGCAGCAGCTGACTAGATGATGCTGCTGAGGGGATGATGCTGCTGATGTAATGATGCAGCTGCTGAGGTGATGATGCTGCCGAGGTGATGATGCTGCTGAGGTGATGATGATGCTGAAGTAATGGTGCTGCTGCTGAGGTGATGTTGCTGATGAGGTGATGATGTTTCTGCTGAGGCGATGATGCTGCTGAGGTGATGATGCTGCTGAGGGGATGATGCTGCTGAGGTAATGATGCTGCTGAGTTGATGATGCTGCTGAGGTGATGATGCTGCTGAGGTGATGATGCTGCTGAGGGGATGATGCTGCTTAGGGGATGATGCTGCTGCTGAGCTGATGCAGCTGAGGTGAGGATACTACTGAGAGGATGCTTCTGCTGAGGGGATGTTTCTGCTGAGGAGATAATGATGCTGCTGAGGGGATGATGCTACTGCTGAGGGGCTGATGCTGCTGTGCTGATGATGCTGCTGAGGTGATTCTGCTGAGGTGATGATGCTGCTGATGTGATGATGCAGCTGAGGGGATGAATCTGCTGATGTAATGATGGTGATGAGGTAATGATGCTGCTGAGGATTCTGCTGAGGTGATGATGCTGCTGAAGGGAAATGCTGCTGAGGGTGATAATGCTGCTGAGGGGATGATGCTGCTGAGGGGATGATGCTGCCGAGGCAATGATGCTGCTGAGGTGATGATGATTCTGAAGTAATGGTGCTGCTGCTGAGGTGATGATGCTGATGAGGTGATGATGTTTCTGCTGAGGTGATGATGCTGCTGAGGTGATGATGCTGCTGAGGGGATGATGCTGCTGAGGTAATGATGCTGCTGAGGTGATGATGCTGCTGAGGGGATGATGCTGCTGAGGTGATGATGCGGCTGAGGGAATGCTGCTGCTTAGGTGATGATGCTGCTGCTGTGCTGATGCTGCTGAGGTGAGGATACTGCTGAGAAAATGATGCTGCTGAGGGGATGTTTCTGCTGAGGAGATGATGCTGCTGCTGAGGGGATGATGCTGGTGCTGAGGTGATGCTGCTGCTGAGGGGATGATGCTACTGCGGAGGGGATGATGCTGCTGTGCTGATGATGCTGCTGAGGTGATTCTGCTGAGGTGATGATGCTGCTGAGGTGATGATGCAGCTGAGGGGATGAATCTGCTAATGTAATGATGCTGCTGAGGTAATGATGCTGCTGAGGATTCTGCTGAGGTGATGATGCTGCTGAAGGGAAATGCTGCTGAGGGTGATGATGCTGCTGAGGGGATGATGCTGCTGAGGTGATGATGCTGCTTAGGTGAATATGCTGCTGAGTTAAGGATGCTTCTCAGGTGATGCTGCTGAGGGGATGATGCTGATGAGTGTATGATGCTGCTGAGGCGATGATGCTGCTGAGGCGATGCTGCTGAGGTGATGATGCTGCTGAGAGGATGATGCTGCTGAGGGGATGCTGCTGAGGGGATGATGCTGCTGAGATGATGCTGCTGAGGGGATGATACTGCTGAGGTAATGATGCTGCTTTGGCGATATAGCTGCTGAGGGTATCATGCTTCTGCTGAGGTGATGATGCTGCTGAGGTAATGATGCTGCTGAGGGAATGATGCTGCTGAGGTAATGATGCTGCTGAGGTGATGTAGCTGCTGAGGGGATGATGCTGCTGAGGATTCTACTGAGGTGATGACCCTGCTGACGGGATTTTGCTGATGAGGGGATGATGCCTCTGATGTTATGAAGCTGCTGAGGTGATGCTGCTTATGAGGTGATGATGCTGCTGAGTTAATGGTGCTGCTGAGGGGATGATGCTGCTCAGGTGTTGATGCTGCTGAGAGGATGATGCTGCTGACGTAATGGTGCTGCTGCTGAGGTGATGATGCTGATGAGGTGATGATGCTGCTGCTGAGGTGATGATGCTGCTGAGGCGAAGATGCTGCTGAGGGGATGATGCTCCTAAGGTAATGCTGCTGCTGAGGTGATGATGATGCTGAAGTAATGGTGCTGATGCTGAGGTGATGATGCTGATGAGGTGATGATGCTGCTACTGAGGTGATGATGCTGCTGAGGTGATGATTCTGCTGAGGGGATGATGCTGCTGAGGTAATGATGCTGCTGAGGTGATGATGCTGCTGAGGTGAGGAAACTGCTGAGAGAATGATGATGCTGAGGGGATGATGCTGCTGAGGTAATGATGCTGCTGAGGGGATAATGCTGCTGAGGAAATGATGCTGCTGAGGTAATGATGCTGCTGAGGGGATGATGTTGCTGGTGAGGGCATGATGCTGCTGCTGAGGTGATGATGCTGCTGAGGGGAAGATGCTGCTGCTGAGGGGATGATGTTGCTGAGGTGATGATAATGCTGCTGAGGGGATGATGCTGCTGAAGTGATGTTGCTGCTGCTGAGGTGATGATGCTGCTGAGGTGATGAAGATGCTGCTGAGGTCTTGATGCTGCTGATGGGATGATGCTGCTGCTGAGATGATGATGCTGCTGAAGTGATGATGCTGCTGCTGAGGTGATGATTCTGCTGGGGAGATGATGTTGCTGCTGAGGTGTTGCTGCTGCTGAGGGGATGATGCTGCTGCTGAGGGGATGATGCTGGTGCTGTTGTGATGATGCTGCTGAATGGATGATGCTGCTGCTGAGGGGATGATGCTGCTGAGGAGATGATAATGCTGCGGCGGGAATGATGCTGCTGAGGTGATGATGTTGCTGCTGAGTTGATGATGCTGCTGCTGAGGACACGATGTTGCTGAGGGGATGATGCTGCTGCTGAGGGGATGATGCTGCTGAGGGGATGATATCGTTGAGCGGATGCTGCTGCTGAGGTGATGAGGCTGCTTAGGTGATTATGCTGCTGAGGTAGTGATGCTGCTGACGTAATTTTGCTGCTGATGCATGATTCTGTTTAGTTGATGATGCAGCTGGGGTAATGATGCTGCTGATGTGATGCTGCTGAGGGGATGTTGCTGCTGAGGGGATGCTGCTGAGGGGATGATGCTGCTGAGGGCATGCGCTGCTGAGGGAATGATGCTGCTGAGGTAATGATGCTGCTGAGGTAATGGTGCTGCTGTCAGGATGCTGCTGAGGGGATGATGCTGCTGATGTAATGGTGCTGCTGCTGAGGTTATGATGCTGCTGAGGTAATGGTGCTGCTGTAAAGATGCTGCTGAGGGATTGATGCTGATGAAGTGCAGGAGATGCTGCAGAGATGATGATGCTGATGAGGTGATGATGCTGCTGCTGGGGTGATGATGCTGCTGAGGTGATGCTGAAGCTGAGGGGATGATGCTGCTGAGGTAATGATGCTGCTGAGGTGATGATGCTGCTGAGGGGATGATGCAGCTGAGGGGATGATGCTGCTGAGGTCATGATGCTGCTCAGGTGTTGATGAAGCTGAGGGGATGATGCTGCTGATGTAATGGTGCTGCTGCTGAGGGGATGATGCTGCCGAGCTAATGATGCTGCTGAGGTGATGATGATGCTGAAGTAATGGTGCTGCTGCTGAAGTGATGATGCTGATGAGGTGATGATGCTGCTGCTGAAGTGATGATGCTGCTGAGGGGATGGTGCTGCTGAGGGGATGATGCTGCTGAGGGGATGCTGCTGAGTGGATGTTGCTGCTGAGATAATGCTGCTGAGGGGATGATACTGCTGAGGTGATGATGCAACTGCTGAGGTGATGATGCTGCTGAGATGATGATGCTGCTGAGGGGATGATGCTGCTGAGGTAATGATGCTGCTTAGGTGATGAAGCTGCTGAGGGGATGATGCTGCTGAGGATTCTGCTGAGGTGATGACCATGCCGAGGGGATGTTGCTGCTGAGGGGATGATGCCTCTGAGGTGATGATGCTGCTGAGGTGATGCTGCTTCTGTGGTTATGCTGCTAAGGGGATGACGCTGCTGAGGGGATGATGCTGCTGAGGAAATGGTGCTGCTGAGGTGATGATGCTGCTGAGGTGATGATGCTGCTGAGGCGATGATGCTGCTTCTGAGGTGATGATGCTGATGAGGTGATGATGCAGCTGCTGAGGTGATGATGCTGCTGAGGGGATGCTGCTGCTGATGTAATGGTGCTGCTGCTGAGGTGATGATGCTGATGAGGTGATGATGCAGCTGCTGAGGTGATGATGCTGCCGAGGTAATGATGCTGCTGAGGTGATGATGATGCTGATGTAATGGTGCTGCTGCTGAGGTGATGATGCTGATGAGGTGATGATGTTTCTCCTGAGGCGATGATGTTGCTGAGGTGATGATGTTGCTGAGGTGATGATGATGCTGCTGAGGTCTTGATGCTGCTGATGGGATGATGCTGCTGCTGAGATGATGATGCTGCTGAAGCGATGATGCTGCTGCTGAGGTGTTGATGCTGCTGGGGAGATTTTGTTGCTGCTGAGGTGATGCTGCTGCTGAGGGGATGATGCTGCTGCTGCGGGGATGATGCTGGTGCTGTTGTGATGATGCTGCTGAGGGATGATGCTGGTGCTGTTGTGATGATGCTGATGAGGGGATGATGCTGCTGCTGAGAGGATGATGCTGCTGAGGAGATGATAATGCTGCGGTGGGGATGATGCTGCTGAGGTGATGATGTTGCTGAGGTGATGATGCTGCTGAGGGGATGATGCTGCTGAGGTAATGATGCTGCTGAGGTGATGATGCTGCTGAGGTGATGATGCTGCTGAGGTGATGATGCTGCTGAGGGGATGATGCTGCTTAGGGGATGATGCTGCTGCTGAGCTGATGCAGCTGAGGTGAGGATACTACTGAGAGGATGCTGCTGCTGAGGGGATGTTTCTGCTGAGGAGATAATGATGCTGCTGAGGGGATGATGCTACTGCTGAGGGGCTGATGCTGCTGTGCTGATGATGCTGCTGAGGTGATTCTGCTGAGGTGATGATGCTGCTGATGTGATGATGCAGCTGAGGGGATGAATCTGCTGATGTAATGATGGTGATGAGGTAATGATGCTGCTGAGGATTCTGCTGAGGTGATGATGCTGCTGAAGGGAAATGCTGCTGAGGGTGATAATGCTGCTGAGGGGATGATGCTGCTGAGGGGATGATGCTGCCGAGGCAATGATGCTGCTGAGGTGATGATGATGCTGAAGTAATGGTGCTGCTTCTGAGGTGATGATGCTGATGAGGTGATGATGTTTCTGCTGAGGTGATGATGCTGCTGAGGTGATGATGCTGCTGAGGGGATGATGCTGCTGAGGTAATGATGCTGCTGAGGTGATGATGCTGCTGAGGGGATGATGCTGCTGAGGTGATGATGCGGCTGAGGGAATGCTGCTGCTTAGGGGATGATGCTGCTGCTGTGCTGATGCTGCTGAGGTGAGGATACTGCTGAGAGGATGATGCTGCTGAGGGGATGTTTCTGCTGAGGAGATGATGCTGCTGCTGAGGGGATGATGCTGGTGCTGAGGTGATGCTGCTGCTGAGGGGATGATGCTACTGCGGAGGGGATGATGCTGCTGTGCTGATGATGCTGCTGAGGTGATTCTGCTGAGGTGATGATGCTGCTGAGGTGATGATGCAGCTGAGGGGATGAATCTGCTAATGTAATGATGCTGCTGAGGTAATGATGCTGCTGAGGACCCTGCTGAGGTGATGATGCTGCTGAAGGGAAATGCTGCTGAGGGTGATGATGCTGCTGAGGGGATGATGCTGCTGAGGTGATGATGCTGCTTAGGTGAATTTGCTGCTGAGTTAAGGATGCTTCTCAGGTGATGCTGCTGAGGGGATGATGCTGATGAGTGTATGATGCTGCTGAGGCGATGATGCTGCTGAGGCGATGCTGCTGAGGTGATGATGCTGCTGAGAGGATGATGCTGCTGAGGGGATGCTGCTGAGGGGATGATGCTGCTGAGATGATGCTGCTGAGGGGATGATACTGCTGAGGTAATGATGCTGCTTTGGCGATATAGCTGCTGAGGGTATCATGCTTCTGCTGAGGTGATGATGCTGCTGAGGTAATGATGCTGCTGAGGGAATGATGCTGCTGAGGTAATGATGCTGCTGAGGTGATGTAGCTGCTGAGGGGATGATGCTGCTGAGGATTCTACTGAGGTGATGACCCTGCTGACGGGATTTTGCTGATGAGGGGATGATGCCTCTGATGTTATGAAGCTGCTGAGGTGATGCTGCTGCTGAGGTGATGATGCTGCTGAGTTAATGGTGCTGCTGAGGGGATGATGCTGCTCAGGTGTTGATGCTGCTGAGAGGATGATGCTGCTGACGTAATGGTGCTGCTGCTGAGGTGATGATGCTGATGAGGTGATGATGCTGCTGCTGAGGTGATGATGCTGCTGAGGCGAAGATGCTGCTGAGGGGATGATGCTCCTAAGGTAATGCTGCTGCTGAGGTGATGATGATGCTGAAGTAATGGTGCTGATGCTGAGGTGATGATGCTGATGAGGTGATGATGCTGCTACTGAGGTGATGATGCTGCTGAGGTGATGATTCTGCTGAGGGGATGATGCTGCTGAGGTAATGATGCTGCTGAGGTGATGATGCTGCTGAGGTGAGGAAACTGCTGAGAGAATGATGATGCTGAGGGGATGATGCTGCTGAGGTAATGATGCTGCTGAGGGGATAATGCTGCTGAGGAAATGATGCTGCTGAGGTAATGATGCTGCTGAGGGGATGATGTTGCTGGTGAGGGCATGATGCTGCTGCTGAGTTGATGATGCTGCTGAGGGGATGATGCTGCTGCTGAGGGCATGATGTTGCTGAGGTGATGATAATGCTGCTGAGGGGATGATGCTGCTGAAGTGATGTTGCTGCTGCTGAGGTGATGATGCTGCTGAGGTGATGAAGATGCTGCTGAGGTCTTGATGCTGCTGATGGGATGATGCTGCTGCTGAGATGATGATGCTGCTGAAGTGATGATGCTGCTGCTGAGGTGATGATTCTGCTGGGGAGATGATGTTGCTGCTGAGGTGATGCTGCTGCTGAGGGGATGATGCTGCTGCTGAGGGGATGATGCTGGTGCTGTTGTGATGATGCTGCTGAATGGATGATGCTGCTGCTGAGGGGATGATGCTGCTGAGGAGATGATAATGCTGCGGCGGGAATGATGCTGCTGAGGTGATGATGTTGCTGCTGAGTTGATGATGCTGCTGCTGAGGACACGATGTTGCTGAGGGGATGATGCTGCTGCTGAGGGGATGATGCTGCTGAGGGGATGATATCGTTGAGCGGATGCTGCTGCTGAGGTGATGAGGCTGCTTAGGTGATTATGCTGCTGAGGTAGTGATGCCGCTGACGTAATTTTGCTGCTGAGTGCATGATTCTGTTTAGTTGATGATGCAGCTGGGGTAATGATGCTGCTGATGTGATGCTGCTGAGGGGATGTTGCTGCTGAGGGGATGCTGCTGAGGGGATGATGCTGCTGAGGGCATGCGCTGCTGAGGGAATGATGCTGCTGAGGTAATGATGCTGCTGAGGTAATGGTGCTGCTGTCAGGATGCTGCTGAGGGGATGATGCTGCTGATGTAATGGTGCTGCTGCTGAGGTTATGATGCTGCTGAGGTAATGGTGCTGCTGTAAAGATGCTGCTGAGGGATTGATGCTGATGAAGTGCAGGAGATGCTGCAGAGATGATGATGCTGATGAGGTGATGATGCTGCTGCTGGGGTGATGATGCTGCTGAGGTGATGCTGAAGCTGAGGGGATGATGCTGCTGAGGTAATGATGCTGCTGAGGTGATGATGCTGCTGAGGGGATGATGCAGCTGAGGGGATGATGCTGCTGAGGTCATGATGCTGCTCAGGTGTTGATGAAGCTGAGGGGATGATGCTGCTGATGTAATGGTGCTGCTGCTGAGGGGATGATGCTGCCGAGCTAATGATGCTGCTGAGGTGATGATGATGCTGAAGTAATGGTGCTGCTGCTGAAGTGATGATGCTGATGAGGTGATGATGCTGCTGCTGAGGTGATGATGCTGCTGAGGGGATGGTGCTGCTGAGGGGATGATGCTGCTGAGGGGATGCTGCTGAGTGGATGTTGCTGCTGAGATAATGCTGCTGAGGGGATGATACTGCTGAGGTGATGATGCAACTGCTGAGGTGATGATGCTGCTGAGATGATGATGCTGCTGAGGGGATGATGCTGCTGAGGTAATGATGCTGCTTAGGTGATGAAGCTGCTGAGGGGATGATGCTGCTGAGGATTCTGCTGAGGTGATGACCATGCCGAGGGGATGTTGCTGCTGAGGGGATGATGCCTCTGAGGTGATGATGCTGCTGAGGTGATGATGATGTTGAAGTAATGGTGCTGCTGCTGAAGTGATGATGCTGATGAGGTGATGATGCTGCTGCTGAGGTGATGATGCTGCTGAGGGGATGATGCTGCTTAGGGGATGATGCTGATGAGGGGATGCTGCTGAGGGGATGTTGCTGCTGAGATGATGCTGCTGAGGGGATGATAATGCTGAGGTGATGATGCAGCTGCTGAGGTGATGATGCTGCTGAGGTGATGATGCTGCTGAGGCGATGATGCTGCTTCTGAGGTGATGATGCTGATGAGGTGATGATGCAGCTGCTGAGGTGATGATGCTGCTGAGGGGATGCTGCTGCTGATGTAATGGTGCTGCTGCTGAGGTGATGATGCTGATGAGGTGATGATGCAGCTGCTGAGGTGATGATGCTGCCGAGGTAATGATGCTGCTGAGGTGATGATGATGCTGATGTAATGGTGCTGCTGCTGAGGTGATGATGCTGATGAGGTGATGATGTTTCTCCTGAGGCGATGATGTTGCTGAGGTGATGATGTTGCTGAGGTGATGATGATGCTGCTGAGGTCTTGATGCTGCTGATGGGATGATGCTGCTGCTGAGATGATGATGCTGCTGAAGCGATGATGCTGCTGCTGAGGTGTTGATGCTGCTGGGGAGATTTTGTTGCTGCTGAGGTGATGCTGCTGCTGAGGGGATGATGCTGCTGCTGCGGGGATGATGCTGGTGCTGTTGTGATGATGCTGCTGAGGGATGATGCTGGTGCTGTTGTGATGATGCTGATGAGGGGATGATGCTGCTGCTGAGAGGATGATGCTGCTGAGGAGATGATAATGCTGCGGTGGGGATGATGCTGCTGAGGTGATGATGTTGCTGAGGTGATGATGCTGCTGAGGGGATGATGCTGCTGAGGTAATGATGCTGCTGAGGTGATGATGCTGCTGAGGTGATGATGCTGCTGAGGTGATGATGCTGCTGAGGGGATGATGCTGCTTAGGGGATGATGCTGCTGCTGAGCTGATGCAGCTGAGGTGAGGATACTACTGAGAGGATGCTGCTGCTGAGGGGATGTTTCTGCTGAGGAGATAATGATGCTGAAGAGGGGATGATGCTACTGCTGAGGGGCTGATGCTGCTGTGCTGATGATGCTGCTGAGGTGATTCTGCTGAGGTGATGATGCTGCTGATGTGATGATGCAGCTGAGGGGATGAATCTGCTGATGTAATGATGGTGATGAGGTAATGATGCTGCTGAGGATTCTGCTGAGGTGATGATGCTGCTGAAGGGAAATGCTGCTGAGGGTGATAATGCTGCTGAGGGGATGATGCTGCTGAGGGGATGATGCTGCCGAGGCAATGATGCTGCTGAGGTGATGATGATGCTGAAGTAATGGTGCTGCTTCTGAGGTGATGATGCTGATGAGGTGATGATGTTTCTGCTGAGGTGATGATGCTGCTGAGGTGATGATGCTGCTGAGGGGATGATGCTGCTGAGGTAATGATGCTGCTGAGGTGATGATGCTGCTGAGGGGATGATGCTGCTGAGGTGATGATGCGGCTGAGGGAATGCTGCTGCTTAGGGGATGATGCTGCTGCTGTGCTGATGCTGCTGAGGTGAGGATACTGCTGAGAGGATGATGCTGCTGAGGGGATGTTTCTGCTGTGGAGATGATGCTGCTGCTGAGGGGATGATGCTGGTGCTGAGGTGATGCTGCTGCTGAGGGGATGATGCTACTGCGGAGGGGATGATGCTGCTGTGCTGATGATGCTGCTGAGGTGATTCTGCTGAGGTGATGATGCTGCTGAGGTGATGATGCAGCTGAGGGGATGAATCTGCTAATGTAATGATGCTGCTGAGGTAATGATGCTGCTGAGGACCCTGCTGAGGTGATGATGCTGCTGAAGGGAAATGCTGCTGAGGGTGATGATGCTGCTGAGGGGATGATGCTGCTGAGGTGATGATGCTGCTTAGGTGAATTTGCTGCTGAGTTAAGGATGCTTCTCAGGTGATGCTGCTGAGGGGATGATGCTGATGAGTGTATGATGCTGCTGAGGCGATGATGCTGCTGAGGCGATGCTGCTGAGGTGATGATGCTGCTGAGAGGATGATGCTGCTGAGGGGATGCTGCTGAGGGGATGATGCTGCTGAGATGATGCTGCTGAGGGGATGATACTGCTGAGGTAATGATGCTGCTTTGGCGATATAGCTGCTGAGGGTATCATGCTTCTGCTGAGGTGATGATGCTGCTGAGGTAATGATGCTGCTGAGGGAATGATGCTGCTGAGGTAATGATGCTGCTGAGGTGATGTAGCTGCTGAGGGGATGATGCTGCTGAGGATTCTACTGAGGTGATGACCCTGCTGACGGGATTTTGCTGATGAGGGGATGATGCCTCTGATGTTATGAAGCTGCTGAGGTGATGCTGCTGCTGAGGTGATGATGCTGCTGAGTTAATGGTGCTGCTGAGGGGATGATGCTGCTCAGGTGTTGATGCTGCTGAGGGGATGATGCTGCTGACGTAATGGTGCTGCTGAGGTGATGATGATGCTGAAGTAATGGTGCTGATGCTGAGGTGATGATGCTGATGAGGTGATGATGCTGCTACTGAGGTGATGATGCTGCTGAGGTGATGATTCTGCTGAGGGGATGATGCTGCTGAGGTAATGATGCTGCTGAGGTGATGATGCTGCTGAGGTGAGGAAACTGCTGAGAGAATGATGATGCTGAGGGGATGATGCTGCTGAGGTAATGATGCTGCTGAGGGGATAATGCTGCTGAGGAAATGATGCTGCTGAGGTAATGATGCTGCTGAGGGGATGATGTTGCTGGTGAGGGCATGATGCTGCTGCTGAGGTGATGATGCTGCTGAGGGGATGATGCTGCTACTGAGGGCATGATGTTGCTGAGGTGATGATAATGCTGCTGAGGGGATGATGCTGCTGAAGTGATGTTGCTGCTGCTGAGGTGATGATGCTGCTGAGGTGATGAAGATGCTGCTGAGGTCTTGATGCTGCTGATGGGATGATGCTGCTGCTGAGATGATGATGCTGCTGAAGTGATGATGCTGCTGCTGAGGTGATGATTCTGCTGGGGAGATGATGTTGCTGCTGAGGTGATGCTGCTGCTGAGGGGATGATGCTGCTGCTGAGGGGATGATGCTGGTGCTGTTGTGATGATGCTGCTGAATGGATGATGCTGCTGCTGAGGGGATGATGCTGCTGAGGAGATGATAATGCTGCGGCGGGAATGATGCTGCTGAGGTGATGATGTTGCTGCTGAGTTGATGATGCTGCTGCTGAGGACACGATGTTGCTGAGGGGATGATGCTGCTGCTGAGGGGATGATGCTGCTGAGGGGATGATATCGTTGAGCGGATGCTGCTGCTGAGGTGATGAGGCTGCTTAGGTGATTATGCTGCTGAGGTAGTGATGCTGCTGACGTAATTTTGCTGCTGAGTGCATGATTCTGTTTAGTTGATGATGCAGCTGGGGTAATGATGCTGCTGATGTGATGCTGCTGAGGGGATGTTGCTGCTGAGGGGATGCTGCTGAGGGGATGATGCTGCTGAGGGCATGCGCTGCTGAGGGGATGATGCTGCTGAGGTAATGATGCTGCTGAGGTAATGGTGCTGCTGTCAGGATGCTGCTGAGGGGATGATGCTGCTGATGTAATGGTGCTGCTGCTGAGGTTATGATGCTGCTGAGGTAATGGTGCTGCTGTAAAGATGCTGCTGAGGGATTGATGCTGATGAAGTGCAGGAGATGCTGCAGAGATGATGATGCTGATGAGGTGATGATGCTGCTGCTGGGGTGATGATGCTGCTGAGGTGATGCTGAAGCTGAGGGGATGATGCTGCTGAGGTAATGATGCTGCTGAGGTGATGATGCTGCTGAGGGGATGATGCAGCTGAGGGGATGATGCTGCTGAGGTCATGATGCTGCTCAGGTGTTGATGAAGCTGAGGGGATGATGCTGCTGATGTAATGGTGCTGCTGCTGAGGGGATGATGCTGCCGAGCTAATGATGCTGCTGAGGTGATGATGATGCTGAAGTAATGGTGCTGCTGCTGAAGTGATGATGCTGATGAGGTGATGATGCTGCTGCTGAGGTGATGATGCTGCTGAGGGGATGGTGCTGCTGAGGGGATGATGCTGCTGAGGGGATGCTGCTGAGTGGATGTTGCTGCTGAGATAATGCTGCTGAGGGGATGATACTGCTGAGGTGATGATGCAACTGCTGAGGTGATGATGCTGCTGAGATGATGATGCTGCTGAGGGGATGATGCTGCTGAGGTAATGATGCTGCTTAGGTGATGAAGCTGCTGAGGGGATGATGCTGCTGAGGATTCTGCTGAGGTGATGACCATGCCGAGGGGATGTTGCTGCTGAGGGGATGATGCCTCTGAGGTGATGATGCTGCTGAGGTGATGATGATGTTGAAGTAATGGTGCTGCTGCTGAAGTGATGATGCTGATGAGGTGATGATGCTGCTGCTGAGGTGATGATGCTGCTGAGGGGATGATGCTGCTTAGGGGATGATGCTGATGAGGGGATGCTGCTGAGGGGATGTTGCTGCTGAGATGATGCTGCTGAGGGGATGATAATGCTGAGGTGATGATGCAGCTGCTGAGGTGATGATCCTGCTGAGATGATGATGCTGCTGAGGGAATGATGCTGCTGAGGTAATTATGCTGCTTAGGTGATGAAGCTGCTGAGGGTATGATGCTGCTGAGTATTCTGCTGAGGTGATGACCATGCCGAGGGGATGTTGCTGCTGAGGGGATGATGCCTCTGAGGTGATGATGCTGCTGAGGTGATGCTGCTTCTGTGGTTATGCTGCTAAGGGGATGACGCTGCTGAGGGGATGATGCTGCTGAGGAAATGGTGCTGCTGAGGTGATGATGCTGCTGAGGTGATGATGCTGCTGAGGCGATGATGCTGCTTCTGAGGTGATGATGCTGATGAGGTGATGATGCAGCTGCTGAGGTGATGATGCTGCTGAGGGGATGCTGCTGCTGATGTAATGGTGCTGCTGCTGAGGTGATGATGCTGATGAGGTGATGATGCAGCTGCTGAGGTGATGATGCTGCCGAGGTAATGATGCTGCTGAGGTGATGATGATGCTGATGTAATGGTGCTGCTGCTGAGGTGATGATGCTGATGAGGTGATGATGTTTCTCCTGAGGCGATGATGTTGCTGAGGTGATGATGTTGCTGAGGTGATGATGATGCTGCTGAGGTCTTGATGCTGCTGATGGGATGATGCTGCTGCTGAGATGATGATGCTGCTGAAGCGATGATGCTGCTGCTGAGGTGCTGATGCTGCTGGGGAGATTTTGTTGCTGCTGAGGTGATGCTGCTGCTGAGGGGATGATGCTGCTGCTGCGGGGATGATGCTGGTGCTGTTGTGATGATGCTGCTGAGGGATGATGCTGGTGCTGTTGTGATGATGCTGATGAGGGGATGATGCTGCTGCTGAGAGGATGATGCTGCTGAGGAGATGATAATGCTGCGGTGGGGATGATGCTGCTGAGGTGATGATGTTGCTGCTGAGGTGATGATGCTGCTGCTGAGGAGATGATGCTGCTGAGGGGATGATATCGTTGAGCGGATGCTGCCGCTGAGGTGATGAGGCTGCTTAGGTGATGATGCTGCTGAGGTAGTGATGCTGCTGACGTAATTTTGCTGCTGAGTGCATGATTCTGTTTAGTTGATGATGCAGCTGAGGTAATGATGCTGCTGATGTGATGCTGTTGAGTGGATGTTGCTGCTGAGGGGATGCTGCTGAGGGGATGATGCTGCTGAGGTAATGGCGCTGCTGAGGGAATGATGCTGCTGAGGGGATGATGCTGCTGAGGTAATGGTGCTGCTGTAAAGATGCTGATGAGGTGATGATGCTGCTGCTGAGGTGATGATGCTGCTGAGGTGATGCTGAAGCTGAGGGGATGATGCTGCTGAGGTAATGATGCTGCTGAGGTGATGATGCTGCTGAGGGGATGATGCTGCTGAGGGGATGATGCTGCTGAGGTGATGATGCTGCTCAGGTGTTGATGAAGCTGAGGGGATGATGCTGCCGAGCTAATGATGCTGCTGAGGTGATGATGATGCTGAAGTAATGGTGCTGCTGCTGAAGTGATGACGCTGATGAGGTGATGATGCTGCTGCTGAGGAGATGATGCTGTTGAGGGGATGATGCTGCTTAGGGGATGATGCTGCTGAGGGGATGCTCCTGAGGGGATGTTGCTGCTGCGATGATGCTGCTGAGGGGATGATACTGCTGAGGTGATGATGCAGCTGCTGTGGTGATCTTCCTGCTGAGATGATGATGCTGCTGAGGGGATGATGCTGCTGAGGTAATGATGCTGCTTAGGTGATGAAGCTGCTGAGGGGATGATGCTGCTGAGGATTCTGCTGAGGTGATGACCATGCCGAGGGGATGTTGCTGCTGAGGGGATGATGCCTCTGAGGTGATGATGCTGCTGAGGTGATGCTGCTTCTGTGGTGATGCTGCTAAGGGGATGACGCTGCTGAGGGGATGATGCTGCTGAGGAAATGGTGCTGCTGAGGTGATGATGCTGCTGAGGTATGATGCTGCTGAGGCGATGATGCTGCTTCTGAGGTGATGATGCTGATGAGGTGATGATGCAGCTGCTGAGGTGATGATGCTGCTGAGGGGATGCTGCTGCTGATGTAATGGTGCTGCTGCTGAGGTGATGATGCTGATGAGGTGATGATGCAGCTGCTGAGGTGATGATGCTGCCGAGGTAAAGATGCTGCTGAGGTGATGATGATGCTGAAGTAATGGTGCTGCTGCTGAGGTGATGATGCTGATGAGGTGATGATGTTTCTGCTGAGGCGATGATGCTGCTGAGGTGATGATGCTGCCGAGGGGATGATGCTGCTGTGTTAATGATGCTGCTGAGGTGATGCTGCTTCTGAGGGGATGATGCTGCTGAGGTGATGATGCTGCTGAGGGGATGATGCTGCTTAGGGGATGATGCTGCTGCTGAGCTAATGCTGCTGAGGGTGATGATGCTGCTGAGGTAATGGCGCTGCTGAGGGAATGATGCTGCTGAGGGGATGATGCTGCTGAGGTAATGGTGCTGCTGTAAAGATGCTGATGAGGTGATGATGCTGCTGCTGAGGTGATGATGCTGCTGAGGTGATGCTGAAGCTGAGGGGATGATGCTGCTGAGGTAATGATGCTGCTGAGGTGATGATGCTGCTGAGGGGATGATGCTGCTGAGGGGATGATACTGCTGAGGTGATGATGCTGCTCAGGTGTTGATGAAGCTGAGGGGATGATGCTGCCGAGCTAATGATGCTCCTGAGGTGATGATGATGCTGAAGTAATGGTGCTGCTGCTGAAGTGATGACGCTGATGAGGTGATGATGCTGCTGCTGAGGAGATGATGCTGTTGAGGGGATGATGCTGCTTAGGGGATGATGCTGCTGAGGGGATGCTCCTGAGGGGATGTTGCTGCTGCGATGATGCTGCTGAGGGGATGAAACTGCTGAGGTGATGATGCAGCTGCTGTGGTGATCTTCCTGCTGAGATGATGATGCTGCTGAGGGGATGATGCTGCTGAGGTAATGATGCTGCTTAGGTGATGAAGCTGCTGAGGGGATGATGCTGCTGAGGATTCTGCTGAGGTGATGACCATGCCGAGGGGATGTTGCTGCTGAGGGGATGATGCCTCTGAGGTGATGATGCTGCTGAGGTGATGCTGCTTCTGTGGTGATGCTGCTAAGGGGATGACGCTGCTGAGGTGATGATGCTGCTGAGGAAATGGTGCTGCTGAGGTGATGATGCTGCTGAGGTATGATGCTGCTGAGGCGATGATGCCTCTTCTGTGGTGATGATGCTGATGAGCTGATGATGCAGCTGCTGAGGTGATGATGCTGCTGAGGGGATGCTGCTGCTGATGTAATGGTGCTGCTGCTGAGGTGATGATGCTGATGAGGTGATGATGCAGCTGCTGAGGTGATGATGCTGCCGAGGTAAAGATGCTGCTGAGGTGATGATGATGCTGAAGTAATGGTGCTGCTGCTGAGGTGATGACGCTGATGAGGTGATGATGCTGCTGCTGAGGAGATGATGCTGTTGAGGGGATGATGCTGCTTAGGGGATGATGCTGCTTAGGGGATGCTCCTGAGGGGATGTTGCTGCTGCGATGATGCTGCTGAGGGGATGATACTGCTGAGGTGATGATGCAGCTGCTGTGGTGATCTTCCTGCTGAGATGATGATGCTGCTGAGGGGATGATGCTGCTGAGGTAATGATGCTGCTTAGGTGATGCAGCTGCTGAGGTGATGATGCTGCCGAGGTAAAGATGCTGCTGAGGTGATGATGATGCTGAAGTAATGGTGCTGCTGCTGAGGTGATGATGCTGATGAGGTGATGATGTTTCTGCTGAGGCGATGATGCTGCTGAGGTGATGATGCTGCTGAGGGGATGATGCTGCTGTGTTAATGATGCTGCTGAGGTGATGCTGCTTCTGAGGGGATGATGCTGCTGAGGTGATGATGCTGCTGAGGGGATGATGCTGCTTAGGGGATGATGCTGCTGCTGAGCTAATGCTGCTGAGGGTGATGATGCTGCTGAGGGGATGATGCTGCTGAGGAGATGATGTTGCCGAGGCAATGATGCTGCTGAGGTGATGATGATGCTGAAGTAATGGTGCTGCTGCTGAGGTTATGATGCTGATGAGGTGATGATGTTTCTGCTGAGGTGATGATGCTACTGAGGTGATGATGCTGCTGAGTGTATGATGCTGCTGAGGTAATGATGCTGCTGAGGTGATGATGCTGCTGAGGGGATGATGCTGCTGAGGGGATGATGCTGCTGAGGGAATGCTGCTGCTTAGGGGATGATGCTGCTGCTGAGCTGATGCTGCTGAGGTGAGGATACTGCTAAGAGGATGATGCTGCTGAGGGGATGTTTCTGCTGAGGAGATGATGCTGCTGCTGATGGGATGATGCTAGTGCTGAGGTGATGATAATGCTGCTGAGATGATGATGCTGCTGATTTGATGTTGCTGCTGCTGAGGTGATGATGCTGCTGGGGAGATGATGTTGCTGCTGAGGTGAAGCTGCTGCTGAGGGGATGATGCTGCTGCTGAGGGTATGATGCTGCTGAGGAGATGATAATGCTGCTGTGGGGATGATGCTGCTGAGGTAATGATGCTGCTTAGGTGATGAAGCTGCTGAGGGGATGATGCTGCTGAGGATTCTGCTGAGGTGATGACCATGCCGAGGGGATGTTGCTGCTGAGGGGATGATGCCTCTGAGGTGATGATGCTGCTGAGGTGATGCTGCTTCTGTGGTGATGCTGCTAAGGGGATGACGCTGCTGAGGGGATGATGCTGCTGAGGAAATGGTGCTGCTGAGGTGATGATGCTGCTGAGGTATGATGCTGCTGAGGCGATGATGCCTCTTCTGTGGTGATGATGCTGATGAGCTGATGATTCAGCTGCTGAGGTGATGATGCTGCTGAGGGGATGCTGCTGCTGATGTAATGGTGCTGCTGCTGAGGTGATGATGCTGATGAGGTGATGATGCAGCTGCTGAGGTGATGATGCTGCCGAGGTAAAGATGCTGCTGAGGTGATGATGATGCTGAAGTAATGGTGCTGCTGCTGAGGTGATGATGCTGATGAGGTGATGATGTTTCTGCTGAGGCGATGATGCTGCTGAGGTGATGATGCTGCTGAGGGGATGATGCTGCTGTGTTAATGATGCTGCTGAGGTGATGCTGCTTCTGAGGGGATGATGCTGCTGAGGTGATGATGCTGCTGAGGGGATGATGCTGCTTAGGGGATGATGCTGCTGCTGAGCTAATGCTGCTGAGGGTGATGATGCTGCTGAGGGGATGATGCTGCTGAGGAGATGATGTTGCCGAGGCAATGATGCTGCTGAGGTGATGATGATGCTGAAGTAATGGTGCTGCTGCTGAGGTTATGATGCTGATGAGGTGATGATGTTTCTGCTGAGGTGATGATGCTACTGAGGTGATGATGCTGCTGAGGGTATGATGCTGCTGAGGTAATGATGCTGCTGAGGTGATGATGCTGCTGAGGGGATGATGCTGCTGAGGGAATGATGCTGCTGAGGGAATGCTGCTGCTTAGGGGATGATGCTGCTGCTGAGCTGATGCTGCTGAGGTGAGGATACTGCTAAGAGGATGATGCTGCTGAGGGGATGTTTCTGCTGAGGAGATGATGCTGCTGCTGATGGGATGATGCTAGTGCTGAGGTGATGATAATGCTGCTGAGATGATGATGCTGCTGATTTGATGTTGCTGCTGCTGAGGTGATGATGCTGCTGGGGAGATGATGTTGCTGCTGAGGTGAAGCTGCTGCTGAGGGGATGATGCTGCTGCTGAGGGTATGATGCTGCTGAGGAGATGATAATGCTGCTGTGGGGATGATGCTGCTGAGGCGATGATGCTGCTGCTGAGGTGATGATGCTGCTGCTGAGGAGACGATGCTGCTGAGGGGATGATGCTGCTGCTGAGGGGATGATGCTGCTGAGGGGATGATATCGTTGAGCGGATGCTGCTGCTGAGGTGATGAGGCTGCTTAGGTGATAATGCTGCTGAGGCGATGATGCTGCTTCTGAGGTGATGATGCTGATGAGGTGATGATACAGCTGCTGAGGTGATGATGCTGCTGAGGGGATGCTGCTGCTGATGTAACGGTGCTGCTGCTGAGGTGATTTTGCTGATGTGGTGATGATGCAGCTGCTGAGGTGATGATGCTGCCGAGTTAATGATGCTGCTGAGGTGATGATGATGCTGAAGTAATGGTGCTGCTGCTGAGGTGATGATGCTGATGAGGAGATGATGTTTCTGCTGAGGCGATGATGCTGCAGAGGTGATGATGCTGCTGAGGGGATGATGCTGCCGAGTTAATGATGCTGCTGAGGTGATGCTGCTTCTGAGGGGATGATGCTGCTGAGGTGATGATGCTGCTGAGGGGATGATGCTGCTTAGGGGATGATGCTGCTGCTGAGCTGATGCTGCTGAGGGTGATGATGCTGCTGAGGGGATGATGCTGCTGATGAGATGATGTTGCCGAGGCAATGATGCTGCTGAGGTGATGATGATGCTGAATTAATGGTGCTGCTGCTGAGGTTATGATGCTGATGAGGTGATGATGTTTTTGCTGAGGTGATGATGCTGCTGAGGTGATGATGCTGCTGAGGGGATGATGCTGCTGAGGTAATGATGCTGCTGAGGTGATGATGCTGCTGAGGGGATGATGCTGCTGAGGTGATGATGCTGCTGAGGGAATGCTGCTGCTTAGGGGATGATGCTGCTGCTGAGCTGATGCTGCTGGGTTGAGGATACTGCTGAGAGGATGATGCTGCTGAGGGGATGTTTCTGCTGAGGAGATGATGCTGCTGCTGAGGGGATGATGCTAGTGCTGAGGTGATGATAATGCTGCTGAGATGATGATGCTGCTGAAGTGATGATGCTGCTGCTGAGGTGATGATGCTGCTGGGGAGATAAAGTTGCTGCTGAGGTGATGCTGCTGCTGAGGGGATGATGCTGCTGCTGTGGGGATGATGCTGCTGAGGAGATGATAATGCTGCGGTGGGGATGATGCTGCTGATGCGATGATGCTGCTGCTGAGGTGATGATGCTGCTGCTGAGGAGACGATGCTGCTGAGGGGATGATGCTGTTGCTGAGGGGATGATGCTGCTGAGGGGATGATATCGTTGAGCAGATGCTGCTGCTGAGGTGATGAGGCTGCTTAGGTGATGATGCTGCTGAGGTAGTGATGCTGCTGACGTAATTTTGCTGCTGAGTGCATGATTCTGTTTAGGTGATGATGCAGCTGAGGTAATGATGCTGCTGATGTGATGCTGCTGAGGGGATGGCGCTGCTGAGGGAATGATGCTGCTGAGGTAATGATGCTGCTGAGGTAATGGTGCTGCTGTAAAGATGCTGCTGAGGGGATGATGCTGCTGATGTAATGGTGCTGCTGCTGAGGTTATGATGCTGCTGAGGTAATGGTGTTGCTGTAAAGATGCTGCTGAGGGGATGATGCTGCTGAAGTGCTGGTGATGTTGCAGAGATGATGATGCTGATGAGGTGCTGATGCTGCTGCTGAGGTGATGATGCTGCTGAGGTGATGCTGAAGCTGAGGGGATGATGCTGCTGAGGTAATGATGCTGCTGAGGTGATGATGCTGCTGAGGGGATGATGCTACTGAGGGGATGATGCTGCTGAGGTGTTGATGCTGCTCAGGTGTTGATGAAGCTGAGGGGATGATGCTGCTGATGTAATGGCGCTGCTGCTGAGGGGATGATGCTGCCGAGCTAATGATGCTGCTGAGGTGATGAAGATGCTGAAGTAATGGTGCTGCTGCTGAAGTGATGATGCTGATGAGGTGATGATGCTGCTGCTGAGGAGATGATGCTGCTGAGGGGATGATGCTGCTTAGTGGATGATGCTGCTGAGGGGATGCTCCTGAGGGGATGTTGCTGCTGAGATGATGCTGCTGAGGGAATGATACTGCTGAGGTGATGATGCAGCTGCTGAGCTGATGATCCTGCTGAGATGATGATGCTGCTGAGGGGATGATGCTGCTGAGGTAATGATGCTGCTTAGGTGATGAAGCTGCTGAGGGGATGATGCTGCTGAGGATTCTGCTGAGGTGATGACCATGCCGAGGGGATGTTGCTGCTGAGGGGATGATTCCTCTGAGGTGATGATGCTGCTGAGGTGATGCTGCTTCTGTGGTGATGCTGCTAAGGGGATGACGCTGCTGAGGGGATGATGCTGCTGAGGAAATGGTGCTGCTGAGGTGATGATGCTGCTGAGGTGATGATGCTGCTGAGGCGATGATACTGCTTCTGAGGTGATGATGCTGATGAGGTGATGATGCAGCTGCTTAGGTGATGATGCTGCTGAGGGGTTGCTGCTGCTGATGTAATAGTGCTGCTGCTGAGGTGATGATCCTGATGAGGTGATGATTCAGATGCTGAGGTGATGATGCTGCCGAGGTAATGATGCAGCTGAGGTGATGATGATGCTGAAGTAATGGTACTGCTGCTGAGGTGATGATGCTGATGAGGTGATGTTGTTTCTGCTGAGGCGATGATGCTGCTGAAGGTAATGATGCTGCTGAGGGGTTGATGCTGCTGAGGTGATGATGATGCTGAAGTAATGGTGCTGCTGCTGAGGTTATGATGCTGATGAGGTGATGATGTTTCTGCTAAGGTGATGATGCTGCTGAGGTGATGATGCTGCTGAGGAGATGATGCTGCTGCTGAGGGGATGATGCTAGTGCTGAGGTGATGATAATGCTGCTGAGATGATGATGCTGCTGAAGTGATGATGCTGCTGCTGAGGTGATGCTGCTGCTGAGCGGATGATGCTGCTGCTGAGGGGATGATGCTGCTGAGGAGATGATAATGCTGCGGTGAGGATGATGCTGCTGAGGCGATGATGCTGCTGCTGAGGTGATGATGCTGCTGCTGAGGAGACGATGCTGCTGAGGGGATGATGCTGCTGCTGAGGGGATGATGCTGCTGAGGGGATGATATCGTTGAGCGGATGCTGCTGCTGAGGTGATGAGGCTGCTTAGGTGATGATGCTGCTGAGGTAGTGATGCTGCTGACGTAAGTTTGCTGCTGAGTGCATGATTCTGTTTAGGTGATGATGCAGCTGAGGTAATGATGCTGCTGTGGTAGTGATGCTGCTGACGTAATTTTGCTGTTGAGTGCATGATTCTGTTTAGGTGATGATGCAGCTGAGGTAATGATGCTGCTGATGTGATGCTGCTGAGGGGATGTTGCTGCTGAGGCGATGCTGCTGAGGGGATGATGCTGCTGAAGGGATGGCGCTGCTGAGGGAATGATGCTGCTGAGGTAATGATGCTGCTGAGGTAATGGTGCTGCTGTAAAGATGCTGCTGAGGGGATGATGCTGCTGATGTAATGGTGCTGCTGCTGAGGTTATGATGCTGCTGAGGTAATGGTGCTGCTGTAAAGATGCTGCTGAGGGGATGATGCTGCTGAAGTGCTGGTGATGTTGCAGAGATGATGATGCTGCTGAGGTGATGATGCTGCTGCTGAGTTGATGATGCTGCTGAGGTGATGCTGAAGCTGAGGGGATGATGCTGCTGATGTAATGATGCTGCTGAGGTGATGATGCTGCTGAGGGGATGATGCTACTGAGGGGATGATGCTGCTGAGGTGATGAAGCTGCTCAGGTGTTGATGAAGCTGAGGGGATGATGCTGCTGATGTAATGGTGATGCTGCTGAGGGGATGATGATGCTGAAGTAATGGTGCTGCTGCTGAAGTGATGATGCTGATGAGGTGATGATGCTGCTGCTGAGGAGATGATGCTGCTGAGGGGATGATGCTGCTTAGGGGATGATGCTGCTGAGGGGATGCTCCTGAGGGGATGTTGCTGCTGAGATGATGCTGCAGAGGGGATGATACTGCTGAGGTGATGATGCAGCTGCTGAGGTGATGATCCTGCTGAGATGATGATGCTGCTGAAATAATGATGCTGCTTAGGTGATGAAGCTGCTGAGGGAATGATGCTGCTGAGGATTCTGCTGAGGTGATGACCATGCCGAGGGGATGTTGCTGCTGAGGGGATGATGCCTCTGAGATGATGATGCTGCTGAGGTGATGCTGCTTCTGTGGTGATGCTTCTAAGGGGATGACGCTGCTGAGGGGATGATGCTGCTGAGGAAATGGTGCTTCTGAGGTGATGATGCTGATGAGGTGATGCTGCAGCTGCTGAGGTGATGATGCTGCTGAGGTGTTGCTGCTGCTGATGTAATGGTGCTACTGCTGAGGTGATGATGCTGATGAGGTGATGATGCAGATGCTGAGGTGATGATGCTGCCGAGGTAATGATGCTGCTTTGTTGATGATGATGCTGAAGTAATGGTGCTGCTGCTGTGGTGATGATGCTGATGAGGTGATATTGTTTCTGCTGAGGCGATGATGCTGCTGAGGGTGATGATGCTGCTGAGGGGATGATGCTGCTGAGGTGATGATGATGCTGAAGTAATGGTGCTGCTGCTGAGGTTATGATGCTGATGAGGTGATGATGTTTTTTCTGATGTGATGATGATGCTGAGGTGATGATGCTGCTGAGGGGATGATGCTGCTGAGGTAATGATGCTTCTGAGGTGATGATGCTTCTGAGGGGATGATGCTGCTGAGGTGATGTTGCTGCTGTGGGAATGCTGTTGCTTAGGGGATGATGTTGCTGCTGAGCTGATGCTGCTGAGGTGAGGATACTGCTGAGAGGATGATGCTGCTGAGGGGATGTTTCTGCTGAGGAGATGATGCTGCTGCTGAGGGGATGATGCTGGTGCTGAGGTGATGCTGCTGCTGAGGGGATGATGCTACTGCTGAGGGGATGATGCTGCTGTGCTGATGATGCTGCTGAGGTGATTCTGCTGAAGAAATGATGCTGCTGAGGTAATGATGCAGCTGAGGGGATGAATCTGCTGATGTAATGATGCTGCTGAGGTAATGATGCTGCTGAGGATTCTGATGAGGTGATGATGCTGCTGAAGGGAAATGCTGCTGAGGGTGATGATGCTGCTGAGGTGATGTAGCTGCTGAGGGGATGATGCTGCTGAGGATTCTACTGAGGTGATGACCCTGCTGACGGGACTTTGCTGATGAGGGGATGATGCCTCCGAGGTTATGAAGCTGCTGAGGTGATGCTGCTGCTGAGGTGATGATGCTGCTGAGTTAATGGTGCTGTTGAGGGGATGATGCTGCTCAGGTGTTGATGCTGCTGAGAGGATGATGCTGCTGACGTAATGGTGCTGCTGCTGAGGTGATGATGCTGATGAGGTGATGATGCTGCTGCTGAGATGATGATGCTGCTGAGGCGATGATGCTGCTGATGGGATGATGCTCCTGAGGTAATGCTGCTGCTGTGGTGATGTTGATGCTGAAGTAATGGTGCTGATGCTGAGGTGATGATGCTGATGAGGTGATGATGCTCTTACTGAGGTGATGATGCTGCTGAGGTGATGATTCTGCTGAGGGGATGATGCTGCTGAGGTAATGATGCTGCTGAGGTGATGATGCTGCTGAGGTGAGGATACTGCTGAGAGAATGATGCTGCTGAGGGGATGATGCTGCTGCTGAGGTGATGCTGCTGAGGATGATGCTGAGGGGATGATGCTGCTGAGGTAATGATGCTGCTGAGGGGATAATGCTGCTGAGGAAATGATGCTGCTGAGGTAATGATGCTGCTGAGGGGATGATGTTGCTGATGAGGGCATGATGCTGCTGCTGAGGTGATGATGCTGCTGAGGGGATGATGCTGCTGCTGAGATGATGATGCCGCTGAAGTGATGATGCTGCTGCTGAGGTGATGATGCTGCTGGGGAGATGATGTTGCAGCTGAGGTGATGCTGCTGAGGTGATGATGCTGCTGGGGAGATGATGTTGCAGCTGAGGTGATGCTGCTGCTGAGGGGATGATGCTGTTACTGAGGGTATGATGCTGCTGAGGAGATGATAATGCTGCGGTGGGGATGATGCTGCTTAGGTGATGATGCTGCTGCTGAGGTGATGATGCTGCTGCTGAGGAGACGATGCTGCTGAGGGGATGATGCTGCTGCTGAGGGGATGATGCTGCTGAGGGGATGATATCGTTGAGCGGATGCTGCTGCTGAGGTGATGAGGCTGCTTAGGTGATGATGCTGCTGAGGGGATGATGCTGCTGAGGTGATGATGCCGCTGAGGGGATGATGCAGCTGAGGATTCTGCTGAGGCGATGATGCTGCTGAGGGGATGTTGCTGCTGAGGGGATGATGCCTCTGAGGTGATAATGCTGCTGAGGTGATGCTGATCCTGAGCTGATGCTGCTGAGGGGACGATGCTGCTGCTGAGGGGATGATGCTGCTGCTGAGGGGATGATGCTGCTGAGGGGATGATGCTGCTGAGGGGATGATAATGCTGAAGTAATGGTGCTGCTGCTGAGGTGATGATGCTGATGAGGTGATGATGATGCTACTGGGGTGATGATGCTGCTGAGGTGATGATGCTGCTGAGGGGATGATGCTGCTGAGGTAATGATGCTGCTGAGGTGATGATGCTGCTGAGGGGATGATGCTGCTAAGGGGATGAGTCTGCATTGGGGATGATGCTGCTGCTGAGCTGATGCTACTGAGGTGTGGATACTGCTGAGAGAATGATGCTGCTGAGGGGATGATGCTGCTGCTGAGGTGATGCTGCTGAGGATGGTGCTGAGGGGATGATGCTGCTGAGGGAATGATGCTGCTGAGGTAATGATGCTGCTGAGGGGATGATGCTGCTGATGAGGGCATGAGGCTGCTGCTGAGGTGATGATGCTGCTGAGGGGAAGATGCTGCTGCTGAGGGGATGATGTTGCTGAGGTGACGATAATGCTGCTGAGCGGATGATGCTGCTGAAGTGATGTTGCTGCTGCTGAGGTGATGATGCTGCTGTGGTGATGATGCTGCTGCTGAGGTCTTGATGCTGCCGATGGGATGATGCTGCTGCTGAGATGATGATGCTGCTGAGGTGATGATGCTGCTGCTGAGGTGATGAGGCTGCTGAGGGGATGAAGTTGCTGCTGAGGTGATGATGCTGCTGAGGGGATGATGCTGCTGCTGAGGGTTTGATGATGGTGCTGAGGTGATGATGCCACTGAGGGGAAGATGCTACTGCTGAGGGGATAATGCTGCTGTGCTAATGATGCTGCTGCTGATGTGTTGCCGCTGAGGTGGTGATGCTGCTGAGGTGATGATGCGGCTGAGGGTGATGATGTTGCTGAGGGTGATGATGCTGCTGAGGGGATAATGCTGCTGAGGGAATGATGCTGCTTAGGTGATTATGCTGCTGAGTTAAGGATGCTCCTCAGGTGATGCTGCTGATGGGATGATGCTGATGAGCGGATGATGCTACTGAGGTGATGCTGCGGAGGTGATGATGCTGCTGAGAGGATGATGCTGCAGAGGGGATGCTGCTGAGGGGATGATGCTGCTGAGATGATGCTGCTGAGGGGATGATACTGCTGAGGTGATGATGCAGCTGCTGAGGCGATGATGCTGCTGAGGTGATGATGCTGCTGCGGGGATGATGCTGCTGAGGTAATGATGCTGCTTAGGTGATGAAGGTGCTGAGGGTTGATGCTGCTGAGGATTCTGCTGAGGTGATGACCATGCCGAGGGGAAATTGCTGCTGAGGGGATGATCCCTCTGAGGTGATAATATTGCTGAGGTGATGCTGCTGCTGAGGTGATGCTGCTAAGGGGATGATGCTGCTGAAGGGATGGCGCTGCTGCGGAAATGGTGCTGCTGAGGTGATGATGATGCTGAAGTAATGGTGCTGCTGCTGAGGTGATGATGCTGATGAGGTGATGATGTTTCTGCTCAGGTGATGATGCTGCTGAGGTGATGATGCTGCTGAGGGGATGATGCTGCAGAGGTAATGATGCTGCTGAGGTGATGATGCACTGAGGGGATGATGCTGCTGACGTGATGATGCTGCTGAGGGGAAGATGCTGCTTAGGGGATGATGCTGCTGCTGAGCTGATGCTGCTGAGGTGAGGATACTGCTGAGAGGATGATGCTGCTGAGTGGATGTTTCTGCTGAGGAGATGATGCTGCTGCTGAGGCGATGATTCTACTGCTGAGGGGATGATGCTGCTGAGGGGATGATGCTACTGCTGAGGGGATGATGCTGCTGTGCTGATGATGCTGCTGAGGTGATTCTGCTAAGGTGATGATGCTGCTGAAGTGATGATGCAGCTGAGGGGATGAATCTGCTGATGTACTGATGCTGCTGAGGTAATGATGCTGCTGAGGATTCTGCTGAGGGTGATGATGCTTTTGAGGGGATGATGCTGCTGAGGTAATGATGCTGCTGAGGTGATGATGATGCTGAATTAATGGTGCTGCTGCTGAGGTGATGATGCTGATGAGGTGATGATGTTTCTGCTGAGGTGATGATGCTGCTGAGGTGATGATGCTGCTGAGGGGATGATGCTGCTGAGGTAATGATGCTGCTGAGGTGATGATGCTGCTGAGAAGATGATGCTGCTGAGGGGATGTTTCTGCTGATGTGATGATGCTGCTGCTGAGTGGATGATGCTGGTGCTGAGGTGATGATGCTGCTGAGGGGATGATACTACTGCTGAGGGGATGATGCTGCTGTGCTGATGATGCTGCTGAGGTGATTCTGCTGAGCTGATGATGCTGCTGAGGTGATGATGCAGCTGAGTGGATGAATCTGCTGATGTAATGATGCTGCTGAGGTAATGATGCTGCTGAGGATTCTGCTGATGTGATGATGCTGCAGAAGGGAAATGCTGCTGAGGGTGATGATGCTGCTGAGGGGTTGATGCTGCTGAGGTGATGATGCTGCTTAGCTGAATATGCTGCTGAGTTAAGGATGCTCCTCAGGTGATGCTGCTAAGGGGATGATGCTGATGAGCGGATGATGCTGCTGAGGGGATGATGCTGCTGAGGTGATGCTGCTGAGGTGATGATGCTGCTGAGAGGATGATGCTGCTTAGGGGATGATGCTGAGGGGATGATGCTGCTGAGATGATGCTGCTGAGGGGATGTTACTGCTGAGGTAATGATGCTGCTGAGGTGATGTAGCTGCTGAGGGTATGATGCTGCTGCTGTGGTGCTGATGCTGCTGAGGTAATGATGCTGCTGAGGTGTTGATGAAGCTGTGGGGATGATGCTGCTCATGTAATGGTGCTGCTGCTGAGCTGATGATGCTGATGAGGTTTTGATGCAGCTGCTGAGGTGATGATGCTGCTGAGGGGATGATGCTGCTGATGTAATTGTGCTGCTGCCGAGGTGATGATGCTGATGAGGTGATGATGCAGCTGCTGAGGTGATGATGCTGCCGAGGTAATGATGCTGCTGAGGTGATGCTGCTGAGGTGAGGATACTGCTGGGAGGATGATGCTGCTGAGGGGATGTTTCTGCTGAGGAGTTGATGCTGCTGCTGAGGGGATGATTCTACTGCTGAGGGGATGATGCTGCTGAGGGGATGATGCTACTGCTGAGGGGATGATGCTGCTGTGCTGATGATGCTGCTGAGGTGATTCTGCTGAGGTGATGATGCTGCTGAAATGATGATGCAGCTGAGGGGATGAATCTGCTGATGTACTGATGCTGCTGAGGTAATGATGCTGCTGAGGATTCTGCTGAGGTGATGATGCTTTTGAGGGGATGATGCTGCTGAGGTAATGATGCTGCTGAGGTGATGATGATGCTGAATTAATGGTGCTGCTGCTGAGGTGATGATGCTGATGAGGTGATGATGTTTCTGCTGAGGTGATGATGCTGCTGAGGTGATGATGTTGCTCAGGTGTTGATGAAGCTGAGGGGATGATGCTGCTGATGTAATGGTGCTGCTGCCGAGGTGATGATGCTGATGAGGTGATGATGCTGCTGAGTGGATGATGCTGCCGAGCTAATTATGCTGCTGAGGGGATGATGCCTCTGAGGTGATGATGCTGCTGAGGTGATGCTGCTGCTGTGGTGATGCTGCTAGGGGGATGTTGCTGCTGAGGGGATGATGCTCCTGAGGAAATGGTGCTGCTGATGTAATGATGCTGCTGAGGGGATGATGCTGCTGAGGTGATGATGCTGCTGAGGTGTTGATGAATCTGAGGGGACGATGCTGCTGATGTAATGGTGCTGCTGCTGAGGTGATGATGCTGATGAGGTGTTGATGCAGCTGCTGAGGTGATGATGCTGCTGAGGGGATGATGCTGCTGATGTAATGGTGCTGCTGCTGAGGTGATGATGCTGATGAGGTGATGATGCAGCTGCTGAGGTGATGATGCTGCCGCGGTAATGATGCTGGTGAGGTGATGATGATGCTGAAGTAATGGTGCTGCTGCTGAGGTGATGATGCTGATGAGGTGATGATGTTTCTGCTCAGGTGATGATGCTGCTGAGGTGATGATGCTGCTGAGGGGATGATGCTGCAGAGGTAATGATGCTGCTGAGGTGATGATGCACTGAGGGGATGATGCTGCTGACGTGATGATGCTGCTGAGGGGAAGATGCTGCTTAGGGGATGATGCTGCTGCTGAGCTGATGCTGCTGAGGTGAGGATACTGCTGAGAGGATGATGCTGCTGAGGGGATGTTTCTGCTGAGGAGATGATGCTGCTGCTGAGGCGATGATTCTACTGCTGAGGGGATGATGCTGCTGAGGGGATGATGCTACTGCTGAGGTGATGATGCTGCTGTGCTGATGATGCTGCTGAGGTGATTCTGCTAAGGTGATGAGGCTGCTGAAGTGATGATGCAGCTGAGGGGATGAATCTGCTGATGTACTGATGCTGCTGAGGTAATGATGCTGCTGAGGATTCTGCTGAGGGTGATGATGCTTTTGAGGGGATGATGCTGCTGAGGTAATGATGCTGCTGAGGTGATGATGATGCTGAATTAATGGTGCTGCTGCTGAGGTGATGATGTTGATGAGGTGATGATGTTTCTGCTGAGGTGATGATGCTGCTGAGGTGATGATGCTGCTGAGGGGATGATGCTGCTGAGGTAATGATGCTGCTGAGGTGATGATGCTGCTGAGAGGATGATGCTGCTGAGGGGATGTTTCTGCTGATGTGATGATGCTGCTGCTGAGTGGATGATGCTAGTGCTGAGGTGATGATGCTGCTGAGGGGATGATACTACTGCTGAGGGGATGATGCTGCTGTGCTGATGATGCTGCTGAGGTGATTCTGCTGAGCTGATGATGCTGCTGAGGTGATGATGCAGCTGAGTGGATGAATCTGCTGATGTAATGATGCTGCTGAGGTAATGATGCTGCTGAGGATTCTGCTGATGTGATGATGCTGCAGAAGGGAAATGCTGCTGAGGGTGATGATGCTGCTGAGGGGTTGATGCTGCTGAGGTGATGATGCTGCTTAGCTGAATATGCTGCTGAGTTAAGGATGCTCCTCAGGTGATGCTGCTAAGGGGATGATGCTGATGAGCGGATGATGCTGCTGAGGGGATGATGCTGCTGAGGTGATGCTGCTGAGGTGATGATGCTGCTGAGAGGATGATGCTGCTTAGGGGATGATGCTGAGGGGATGATGCTGCTGAGATGATGCTGCTGAGGGGATGTTACTGCTGAGGTAATGATGCTGCTGAGGTGATGTAGCTGCTGAGGGTATGATGCTGCTGCTGTGGTGCTGATGCTGCTGAGGTAATGATGCTGCTGAGGTGTTGATGAAGCTGTGGGGATGATGCTGCTCATGTAATGGTGCTGCTGCTGAGCTGATGATGCTGATGAGGTTTTGATGCAGCTGCTGAGGTGATGATGCTGCTGAGGGGATGATGCTGCTGATGTAATTGTGCTGCTGCCGAGGTGATGATGCTGATGAGGTGATGATGCAGCTGCTGAGGTGATGATGCTGCCGAGGTAATGATGCTGCTGAGGTGATGATGATGCTGAAGTAATGGTGCTGCTGCTGAGGTGATGATGCTGATGAGGTGATGATGTTTCTGCTCAGGTGATGATGCTGCTGAGGTGAGGATGCTGCTGAGGGGATGATGCTGCTGAGGTAATGATGCTGCTTATGTGATGATGCTGCTGAGGGGATGATGCTGCTGACGTGATGATGCTGCTGAGGGGATGATGCTGCTTAGGGGATGATGCTGCTGCTGAGCTGATGCTGCTGAGGTGATAATACTGCTGAGAGGATGATGCTGCTGCGGGGATGTTTCCCCTGAAGAGATGATGCTGCTGCTGAGGGGATGATGCTGGTGCTGAGGGGATGATGCTGCTGTGCTGATGATGCTGCTGAGGTGATTGTGCTGAGGTGATGATGCTGCTGAGGTGATGATGCAGCTGAGGGGATGAATCTGCTGATGTACTGATGCTGCTGAGGTAATGATGCTGCTGAGGATTCTGCTGAGGTGATGATGCTGCTGAAGGGAAAGGCTGCTGAGGGTGATGATGCTGCTGAGGGGATGATGCTGCTGAGGGGATGATGCTGCCGAGGTAATGATGCTGCTGAGGTGACGATGATGCTGAGGTAATGGTGCTGCTGCTGAGGTGATGATGCTAATGAGGTGATGATGTTTCTGCTGAGGTGATGATGCTGCTGAGGTGATGATGCTTCTGTGGGGATGATGCTGCTGAGGTAATGATGCTGCTGAGGTGATGATGCTGCTGAGGGGATGCTGCTGCTGAGGTGATGATGCTGCTGAGGGGTTGCTGTTGCTTAGGGGATGCTGCTGCTTAGGGGATGATGCTGCTGCTGAGCTGATGCTGCTGATGTGAGGATACTGCTGAGAGGATGATGCTGCTGAGGGGATGTTTCTGCTGAGGTAATGATGCTGCTGAGGTGATGATGCTGCTGAGGGGATGATGCTGGTGCTGAGGTGATAATGCTGCTGAGGGGATGATGCTACTGCTGAGGGGATGATGCTGCTGTGCTGATGATGCTGCTGAGGTGATTCTGCTGAGGTGATGAAGCTGCTGAGGTGATGATGCAGCTGAGGGGATGAATCTGCTGATGTAATGATGCTGCTGAGGTAATGATGCTGCTGAGGATTCTGCTGAGGTGATGATGCTGCTGAAGTGAAATGCTGCTGAGGGTGATGATGCTGCTGAGGGGATGATGCTGCTGAGGTGATGATGCTGCTTAGGTGAATATGCTGCTGTGTTAAGGATGCTCCTCAGGTGATGCTGCTGAGGGGATGATGCTGATGAGCGGATGGTGCTGCTGAGGGGATGATGCTGCTGAGGTGATGCTGCTGAGGTGATGATGCTGCTGAGAGGATGATGCTGCTGAGGGGACGCTGCTGAGGGGATGATGCTGCTGAGATGATGCTGCTGAGGGGATGATACTGCTTAGGTAATGATGCTGCTGAGGCGATGTAGCTGCTGAGGGGATGATGCTGCTGCTGAGGTGATGCTGCTGCTGAGGTAATGATGCTGCTGAGGGAATGATGCTGCTGAGGTAATGATGCTGCTGAGGTAATGCAGCTGCTGAGGGGATGATGCTGCTGAGGATTCTACTGCGTGTTGAACCTGATAACGGGATTTTGCTGATGAGGGGATGATGCCTCTGTGGTTATGAAGCTGCTGAGGTGATGCTGCTGCTGAGGTGATGATGCTGCTGAGTTAATGATGCTGCTGAGGGGATGATAATGCTGAAGTAATGGTGCTGCTGCTGAGGTGATGATGCTGATGAGGTGATGATGCTGCTACTGAGGTGATGATGCTGCTGAGCTGATGATGCTGCTGAGGGGATGATGCTGCTGAGGTAATGATGCTGCTGAGGTGATGATGCTGCTGAGGGGATGATGCTGCTGAGGTGATGATGCTGCTGAGTGGATGATGCTGCTTTGGGGATGATGATGCTGCTGAGCTCATGCTGCTGAGGTGAGGATACTGCTGAGAGAATGATGCTGCTGAGGGGATGATGCTGCTGCTGAGGTGATGCTGCTGAGGATGATGCTGAGGGGTTGATGTTACTGCGGTGATGGTGCTGCTGAGGGGATAATGCTGCTGAGGGAATGATGCTGCTGAGGTTATGATGCTGCTGAGGGGATGATGCTGCTGCTGAGGGGATGATGTTGCTGAGGTGATGATAATGCTGCTGAGCGGATGATACTGCTGAAGTGATGTTGCTGCTGCTGAGGTGATGATGCTGCTGAGGTGATGAGGATGCTGCTGAGGTCTTGATGCTGCTGATGTGATGATGCTGCTGCTGAGATGATGATGCTGCTGAAGTGATGATGCTGCTGCTGAGGTGATGATGCTGCTGGGGAGATGATGTTGCTGCTGAGGTGATGCTGCTGCTGAGGGGATGATGCTGCTGCTGCGGGGATGATGCTGGTGCTGTTGTGATGATGCTGCTGAGGGATGATGCTGCTGCTGAGGGGATGATGCTTCTGAAGTGATGATAATGCTGCGGTGGGGATGATGCTGCTGAGGTGATGATGCTGCTGCTGAGGTGATGATGCTGCTGCTGAGGAATCGATGCTGCTGAGGGGATGATGCTGCTGCTGAGGGGATGTTGCTGCTGAGGGGATGCTGCTGAGGGGATGACGCTGCTGAGGGGACGGCGCTGATGAGGGGATGATGCTGCTGAGGTAATGATGCTGCTGAGGTAATGGTGCTGCTGTAAAGATGCTGCTGAGGGGATGATGCTGCTGAAGTGCTGGTGATGCTGCAGAGATGATGATGCTGATGAGGTGATGATGCTGCTGCTGAGGTGATGATGCTGCTGAGGTGATGCTGAAGCTGAGGGGATGATGCTGCTGAGGTAATGATGCTGCTGCTGAGGTGATGATGCTGCTGAGGGGATAATGCTGCTGAGGGGATGATGCTGCTGAGGTGATGATGCTACTCAGGTGTTGATGAAGCTGAGGGGATGATGCTGCTGATGTAATGGTGCTGCTGCTGAGGTGATGATGCTGATGAGGTGATGATGCAGCTGCTGAGGTAATGATGCTGCTGAGGTGATGATGCTGCTGAGGGGATGATGCTGCCGTGCTAATGATGCTGCTGAGGTGATGATGATGCTGAAGTAATGGTGCTGCTGCTGATGTGATGATGTTGCTGAGGTGATGATAATGCTGCTGAGGGGATGATGCTGCTGAAGTGATGTTGCTGCTGCTGAGGTGATGATGCTGCTGAGGTGATGATGATGCTGCTGAGGTCTTTATGCTGCCGATGGGATGATGCTGCTGCTGAGATGATGATGCTGCTGTGGTGATGATGCTGCTGCTGAAGTAATGGTGCTGCTGCTGACCTGATGATGCTGATCAGGTGATGATGCTGCTTAGGGGATGATGCTGCTGAGGTGATGATGCAGCTGCTGAGGGGATGATGCTGCTGAGATGATGCTGCTGAGGGGATGATACTGCTGAGGTGATGATGCAGCTGCTGAGGTGATGATGCTGCTGAGATGATGATGCTGCTGAGGGGATGATGCTGCTGAGGTAATGATGCTGCTTAGATGATGAAGCTGCTGAGGGGATGATGCTGCTGAGGATTCTGCTGAGGTGATGACCATGCTGAGGGGATGTTGCTGCTGAGGGGAATATGCCTCTGAGGTGATGATGCTGCTGAGGTGATGCTGCTTCTGTGGTGATACTGCTAAGGGGATGACGCTGCTGAGGGGATGATGCTGCTGAGGAAATGGTGCTGCTGAGGTGATGATGCAGCTGAGGTGATGATGCTGCTGAGGTGATGATGCTGCTGAGGTGTTGATGAAGCTGAGGGGATGATGCTGCTGATGTAATGGTGCTGCTGCTGAGGTGATGATGCTTTTGAGGTGATGATGCAGCAGCTGAGGAGATGATGCGGCTGAGGGGATGATGCTGCTGATGTAATGATGCAGCTGCTGAGGTGATGATGCTGCCGAGGAGATGATGCTGCTGAGGTGATGATGATGCTGAAGTAATGGTGCTGCTGCTGAGGTGATGATGCTGCCGAGGTAATGATGCTGCTGAGGTGATGATGCTGCTGAGGTGATGATGCTGCCGAGGAGATGATGCTGCTGAGGGGATGATGCTGCTTTGGAGATGATGCTGCTGAGGTAATGATGCTGCTGAGGTAATCGTGCTGCTGTAAAGATGCTGCTGAGGGGTGATGCTGCGGAAGTGCTGGTGATGCTGCAGAGATGATGATGCTGATGAGGTGATAATGCAGTTGCTGAGGTGATGATGCTGCTGAGGTGCTGATGATGCTGAAGTAATGGTGCTGCTGCTGAGGACATCATGCTGATGAGGTGATGATGCAGCTGCTGAGGTGATGATGCTGCTGAGGGTATGATGCTGCTGATGTAATGATTCAGCTGCTGAGGTGATGATGCTGCCGAGGTGATGATGCTGCTTAGGTGACGATGATGCTGAAGTGTTGATGAAGCTGAGGGAATGATGCTGCTGAGGAAATGGTGCTGCTGAGGTGTTTATGAAGCTGAGGGGATGATGCTGCTGATGTAATGGTGCTGCTGCTGAGGTGATGATGCTGATGAGGTGATGATGCAGCAGCTGAGGAGATGATGCTGCTGAGGGGATGATGCTGCTGAAGTGATGATGATGCTGAAGTAATGGTGCTGCTGCTGAGGTGATGATGCTGATGAGGTGATGATGTTTCTGCTGAGGCGATGATGCTGCTGAGGTGATGTTGCTGCTGAGGGGATGATGCTGCTGAGGTAATGATGCTGCTGAGGTGATGATGCTGCTGAGGGGATGATGCTTCTGAGGTGATGATAATGCTGCGGTGGGGATGATGCTGCTGAGGTGATGATGCTGCTGCTGAGGTGATGATGCTGCTGCTGAGGAATCGATGCTGCTGAGGGGATGATGCTGCTGCTGAGGGGATGATGCTGCTGAGGGGATGATATCGTTGAGCGGATGCTGCTGCTGAGGTGATGAGGCTGCTTAGGTGATGATGCTGCTGACGTAGTGATGCTGCTGACGTAATTTTGCTGCTGAGTGCATGATTCTGTTTAGGTGATGATGCAGCTGAGGTAATGATGCTGCTGATGTGATGCTGCTGAGGGGATGTTGCTGCTGAGGGGATGCTGCTGAGGGGATGATGCTGCTGAAGGGACGGCGCTGCTGAGGTGATGATGCTGCTGAGGTAATGGTGCTGCTGTAAAGATGCTGCTGAGGGGATGATGCTGCTGAAGTGCTGGTGATGCTGCAGAGATGATGATGCTGATGAGGTGATGATGCTGCTGCTGAGGTGATGATGCTGCTCAGGTGATGCTGAAGCTGAGGGGATGATGCTGCTGAGGTAATGATGCTGCTGCTGAGGTGATGATGCTGCTGAGGGGATAATGCTGCTGAGGGGATGATGCTGCTGAGGTGATGATGCTACTCAGGTGTTGATGAAGCTGAGGGGATGATGCTGCTGATGTAATGGTGCTGCTGCTGAGGTGATGATGCTGATGAGGTGATGATGCAGCTGCTGAGGTAATGATGCTGCTGAGGTGATGATGCTGCTGAGGGGATGATGCTGCCGTGCTAATGATGCTGCTGAGGTGATGATGATGCTGAAGTAATGGTGCTGCTGCTGATGTGATGATGTTGCTGAGGTGATGATAATGCTGCTGAGGGGATGATGCTGCTGAATTGATGTTGCTGCTGCTGAGGTGATGATGCTGCTGAGGTGATGATGATGCTGCTGAGGTCTTGATGCTGCCGATGGGATGATGCTGCTGCTGAGATGATGATGCTGCTGTGGTGATGATGCTGCTGCTGAATTAATGGTGCTGCTGCTGACCTGATGATGCTGATGAGGTGATGATGCTGCTTAGGGGATGATGCTGCTGAGGTGATGATGCAGCTGCTGAGGGGATGATGCTGCTGAGATGATGCTGCTGAGGGGATGATACTGCTGAGGTGATGATGCAGCTGCTGAGGTGATGATGCTGCTGAGATGATGATGCTGCTGAGGGGATGATGCTGCTGAGGTAATGATGCTGCTTAGATGATGAAGCTGCTGAGGTGATGATGCTGCTGAGGTGATGCTGCTTCTGTGGTGATACTGCTAAGGGGATGACGCTGCTGAGGGGATGATGCTGCTGAGGAAATGGTGCTGCTGAGGTGATGATGCAGCTGAGGTGATGATGCTGCTGAGGTGATGATGCTGCTGAGGTGTTGATGAAGCTGAGGGGATGATGCTGCTGATGTAATGGTGCTGCTGCTGAGGTGATGATGCTTTTGAGGTGATGATGCAGCAGCTGAGGAGATGATGCGGCTGAGGCGATGATGCTGCTGATGTAATGATGCAGCTGCTGAGGTGATGATGCTGCCGAGGAGATGATGCTGCTGAGGTAATGATGATGCTGAAGTAATGGTGCTGCTGCTGAGGTGATGATGCTGCCGAGGTAATGATGCTGCTGAGGTGATGATGCTGCTGAGGTGATGATGCTGCCGAGGAGATGATGCTGCTGAGGGGATGATGCTGCTTAGGAGATGATGCTGCTGAGGTAATGATGCTGCTGAGGTAATCGTGCTGCTGTAAAGATGCTGCTGAGGGGTGATGCTGCGGAAGTGCTGGTGATGCTGCAGAGATGATGATGCTGATGAGGTGATGATGCAGCTGCTGAGGTGATGATGCTGCTGAGGTGCTGATGATGCTGAAGTAATGGTGCTGCTGCTGAGGACATCATGCTGATGAGGTGATGATGCAGCTGCTGAGGTGATGATGCTGCTGAGGGGATGATGCTGCTTAGGTGACGATGATGCTGAAGTGTTGATGAAGCTGCGGGAATGATGCTGCTGAGGAAATGGTGCTGCTGAGGTGTTGATGAAGCTGAGGGGATGATGCTGCTGATGTAATGGTGCTGCTGCTGAGGTGATGATGCTGATGAGGTGATGATGCAGCAGCTGAGGAGATGATGCTGCTGAGGGGATGATGCTGCTGATGTAATGATGCAGCAGCTGAGGTGATGATGCTGCCGAGGTGATGATGCTGCTGAGGTGATGATGATGCTGAAGTAATGGTGCTGCTGCTGAGGTGATGATGCTGATGAGGTGATGATGTTTCTGCTGAGGCGATGATGCTGCTGAGGTGATGTTGCTGCTGAGGGGATGATGCTGCTGAGGTAATGATGCTGCTGAGGTGATGATGCTGCTGAGGGGATGATGCTTCTGAGGTGATGATAATGCTGCGGTGGGGATGATGCTGCTGAGGTGATGATGCTGCTGCTGAGGTGATGATGCTGCTGCTGAGGAATCGATGCTGCTGAGGGGATGATGCTGCTGCTGAGGGGATGATGCTGCTGAGGGGATGATATCGTTGAGCGGATGCTGCTGCTGAGGTGATGAGCCTGCTTAGGTGATGATGCTGCTGACGTAGTGATGCTGCTGACGTAATTTTGCTGCTGAGTTCATGATTCTGTTTAGGTGATGATGCTGCTGAGGTAATGATGCTGCTGCTGAGGTGATGATGCTGCTGAGGGGATAATGCTGCTGAGGGGATGATGCTGCTGAGGTGATGATGCTACTCAGGTGTTGATGAAGCTGAGGGGATGATGCTGCTGATGTAATGGTGCTGCTGCTGAGGTGATGATGCTGATGAGGTGATGATGCAGCTGCTGAGGTAATGATGCTGCTGAGGTGATGATGCTGCTGAGGGGATGATGCTGCCGTGCTAATGATGCTGCTGAGGTGATGATGATGCTGAAGTAATGGTGCTGCTGCTGATGTGATGATGTTGCTGAGGTGATGATAATGCTGCTGAGGGGATGATGCTGCTGAAGTGATGTTGCTGCTGCTGAGGTGATGATGCTGCTGAGGTGATGATGATGCTGCTGAGGTCTTTATGCTGCCGATGGGATGATGCTGCTGCTGAGATGATGATGCTGCTGTGGTGATGATGCTGCTGCTGAAGTAATGGTGCTGCTGCTGACCTGATGATGCTGATGAGGTGATGATGCTGCTTAGGGGATGATGCTGCTGAGGTGATGATGCATCTGCTGAGGGGATGATGCTGCTGAGATGATGCTGCTGAGGGGATGATACTGCTGAGGTGATGATGCAGCTGCTGAGGTGATGATGCTGCTGAGATGATGATGCTGCTGAGGGGATGATGCTGCTGAGGTAATGATGCTGCTTAGATGATGAAGCTGCTGAGGGGATGATGCTGCTGAGGATTCTGCTGAGGTGATGACCATGCTGAGGGGATGTTGCTGCTGAGGGGAATATGCCTCTGAGGTGATGATGCTGCTGAGGTGATGCTGCTTCTGTGGTGATACTGCTAAGGGGATGACGCTGCTGAGGGGATGATGCTGCTGAGGAAATGGTGCTGCTGAGGTGATGATGAAGCTGAGGGGATGATGCTGCTGATGTAATGGTGCTGCTGCTGAGGTGATGATGCTTTTGAGGTGATGATGCAGCAGCTGAGGAGATGATGCGGCTGCGGGGATGATGCTGCTGATGTAATGATGCAGCTGCTGAGGTGATGATGCTGCCGAGGAGATGATGCTGCTGAGGCGATGATGATGCTGAAGTAATGGTGCTGCTGCTGAGGTGATGATGCTGCCGAGGAGATGATGCTGCTGAGGGGATGATGCTGCTTTGGAGATGATGCTGCAGAGGTAATGATGCTGCTGAGGTAATCGTGCTGCTGTAAAGATGCTGCTGAGGGGTCATGCTGCGGAAGTGCTGGTGATGCTGCAGATATGATGATGCTGATGAGGTGATGATGCAGTTGCTGAGGTGATGATGCTGCTGAGGTGCTGATGATGCTGAAGTAATGGTGCTGCTGCTGAGGACATCATGCTGATGAGGTGATGATGCAGCTGCTGAGGTGATGCTGCTGATGAGGTGATGATGTTTCTGCTGAGGCGATGATGCTGCTGAGGTGATGTTGCTGCTGAGGGGATGATGCTGCTGAGGTAATGATGCTGCTGAGGTGATGATGCTGCTGAGGGGATGATGCTTCTAAGGTGATGATAATGCTGCGGTGGGGATGATGCTGCTGAGGTGATGATGCTGCTGCTGAGGTGATGAGGCTGCTGCTGAGGAATCGATGCTGCTGAGGGGATGATGCTGCTGCTGAGGGGATGATGCTGCTGAGGGGATGATATCGTTGAGCGGATGCTGCTGCTGAGGTGATGAGGCTGCTTAGGTGATGATGCTGCTGACGTAGTGATGCTGCTGACGTAATTTTGCTGCTGAGTGCATGATTCTGTTTAGGTGATGATGCAGCTGAGGTAATGATGCTGCTGATGTGATGCTGCTGAGGGGATGTTGCTGCTGAGGGGATGCTGCTGAGGGGATGATGCTGCTGAAGGGACGGCGCTGCTGAGGTGATGATGCTGCTGAGGTAATGATGCTGCTGAGGTAATGGTGCTGCTGTAAAGATGCTGCTGAGGGGATGATGCTGCTGAAGTGCTGGTGATGCTGCAGAGATGATGATGCTGATGAGGTGATGATGCTGCTGCTGAGGTGATGATGCTGCTCAGGTGATGCTGAAGCTGAGGGGATGATGCTGCTGAGGTAATGATGCTGCTGCTGAGGTGATGATGCTGCTGAGGGGATAATGCTGCTGAGGGGATGATGCTGCTGAGGTGATGATGCTACTCAGGTGTTGATGAAGCTGAGGGGATGATGCTGCTGATGTAATGGTGCTGCTGCTGAGGTGATGATGCTGATGAGGTGATGATGCAGCTGCTGAGGTAATGATGCTGCTGAGGTGATGATGCTGCTGAGGGGATGATGCTGCCGTGCTAATGATGCTGCTGAGGTGATGATGATGCTGAAGTAATGGTGCTGCTGCTGATGTGATGATGTTGCTGAGGTGATGATAATGCTGCTGAGGGGATGATGCTGCTGAATTGATGTTGCTGCTGCTGAGGTGATGATGCTGCTGAGGTGATGATGATGCTGCTGAGGTCTTGATGCTGCCGATGGGATGATGCTGCTGCTGAGCTGATGATGCTGCTGTGGTGATGATGCTGCTGCTGAAGTAATGGTGCTGCTGCTGACCTGATGATGCTGATGAGGTGATGATGCTGCTTAGGGGATGATGCTGCTGAGGTGATGATGCAGCTGCTGAGGGGATGATGCTGCTGAGATGATGCTGCTGAGGGGATGATACTGCTGAGGTGATGATGCAGCTGCTGAATTGATGATGCTGCTGAGATGATGATGCTGCTGAGGGGATGATGCTGCTGAGGTAATGATGCTGCTTAGATGATGAAGCTGCTGAGGGGATGATGCTGCTGAGGATTCTGCTGAGGTGATGACCATGCTGAGGGGATGTTGCTGCTGAGGGGAATATGCCTCTGAGGTGATGATGCTGCTGAGGTGATGCTGCTTCTGTGGTGATACTGCTAAGGGGATGACGCTGCTGAGGGGATGATGCTGCTGAGGAAATGGTGCTGCTGAGGTGATGATGCAGCTGAGGTGATGATGCTGCTGAGGTGATGATGCTGCTGAGGTGTTGATGAAGCTGAGGGGATGATGCTGCTGATGTAATGGTGCTGCTGCTGAGGTGATGATGCTTTTGAGGTGATGATGCAGCAGCTGAGGAGATGATGCGGCTGAGGCGATGATGCTGCTGATGTAATGATGCAGCTGCTGAGGTGATGATGCTGCCGAGGAGATGATGCTGCTGAGGTAATGATGATGCTGAAGTAATGGTGCTGCTGCTGAGGTGATGATGCTGCCGAGGTAATGATGCTGCTGAGGTGATGATGCTGCTGAGGTGATGATGCTGCCGAGGAGATGATGCTGCTGAGGGGATGATGCTGCTTAGGAGATGATGCTGCTGAGGTAATGATGCTGCTGAGGTAATCGTGCTGCTGTAAAGATGCTGCTGAGGGGTGATGCTGCGGAAGTGCTGGTGATGCTGCAGAGATGATGATGTTGATGAGGTGATGATGCAGCTGCTGAGGTGATGATGCTGCTGAGGTGCTGATGATGCTGAAGTAATGGTGCTGCTGCTGAGGACATCATGCTGATGAGGTGATGATGCAGCTGCTGAGGTGATGATGCTGCTGAGGGGATGATGCTGCTGATGTAATGATTCAGCTGCTGAGGTGATGATGCTGCCGAGGTGATGATGCTGCTTAGGTGACGATGATGCTGAAGTGTTGATGAAGCTGAGGGAATGATGCTGCTGAGGAAATGGTGCTGCTGAGGTGTTGATGAAGCTGAGGGGATGATGCTGCTGATGTAATGGTGCTGCTGCTGAGGTGATGATGCTGATGAGGTGATGATGCAGCAGCTGAGGAGATGATGCTGCTGAGGGGATGATGCTGCTGATGTAATGATGCAGCTGCTGAGGTGATGATGCTGCTGAGGTGATGATGCTGCTGAAGTGATGATGATGCTGAAGTAATGGTGCTGCTGCTGAGGTGATGATGCTGATGAGGTGATGATGTTTCTGCTGAGGCGATGATGCTGCTGAGGTGATGTTGCTGCTGAGGGGATGATGCTGCTGAGGTAATGATGCTGCTGAGGTGATGATGCTGCTGAGGGGATGATGCTTCTGAGGTGATGATAATGCTGCGGTGGGGATGATGCTGCTGAGGTGATGATGCTGCTGCTGAGGTGATGAGGCTGCTGCTGAGGAATCGATGCTGCTGAGGGGATGATGCTGCTGCTGAGGGGATGATGCTGCTGAGGGGATGATATCGTTGAGCGGATGCTGCTGCTGAGGTGATGAGGCTGCTTAGGTGATGATGCTGCTGACGTAGTGATGCTGCTGACGTAATTTTGCTGCTGAGTGCATGATTCTGTTTAGGTGATGATGCAGCTGAGGTAATGATGCTGCTGATGTGATGCAGCTGAGGGGATGTTGCTGCTGAGGGGATGCTGCTGAGGGGATGATGCTGCTGAAGGGACGGCGCTGCTGAGGTGATGATGCTGCTGAGGTAATGATGCTGCTGAGGTAATGGTGCTGCTGTAAAGATGCTGCTGAGGGGATGATGCTGCTGAAGTGCTGGTGATGCTGCAGAGATGATGATGCTGATGAGGTGATGATGCTGCTGCTGAAGTGATGATGCTGCTCAGGTGATGCTGAAGCTGAGGGGATGATGCTGCTGAGGTAATGATGCTGCTGCTGAGGTGATGATGCTGCTGAGGGGATAATGCTGCTGAGGGGATGATGCTGCTGAGGTGATGATGCTACTCAGGTGTTGATGAAGCTGAGGGGATGATGCTGCTGATGTAATGGTGCTGCTGCTGAGGTGATGATGCTGATGAGGCGATGATGCAGCTGCTGAGGTAATGATGCTGCTGAGGTGATGATGCTGCTGAGGGGATGATGCTGCCGTGCTAATGATGCTGCTGAGGTGATGATGATGCTGAAGTAATGGTGCTGCTGCTGATGTGATGATGTTGCTGAGGTGATGATAATGCTGCTGAGGGGATGATGCTGCTGAATTGATGTTGCTGCTGCTGAGGTGATGATGCTGCTGAGGTGATGATGATGCTGCTGAGGTCTTGATGCTGCCGATGGGATGATGCTGCTGCTGAGCTGATGATGCTGCTGTGGTGATGATGCTGCTGCTGAAGTAATGGTGCTGCTGCTGACCTGATGATGCTGATGAGGTGATGATGCTGCTTAGGGGATGATGCTGCTGAGGTGATGATGCAGCTGCTGAGGGGATGATGCTGCTGAGATGATGCTGCTGAGGGGATGATACTGCTGAGGTGATGATGCAGCTGCTGAATTGATGATGCTGCTGAGATGATGATGCTGCTGAGGGGATGATGCTGCTGAGGTAATGATGCTGCTTAGATGATGAAGCTGCTGAGGGGATGATGCTGCTGAGGATTCTGCTGAGGTGATGACCATGCTGAGGGGATGTTGCTGCTGAGGGGAATATGCCTCTGAGGTGATGATGCTGCTGAGGTGATGCTGCTTCTGTGGTGATACTGCTAAGGGGATGACGCTGCTGAGGGGATGATGCTGCTGAGGAAATGGTGCTGCTGAGGTGATGATGCAGCTGAGGTGATGATGCTGCTGAGGTGATGATGCTGCTGAGGTGTTGATGAAGCTGAGGGGATGATGCTGCTGATGTAATGGTGCTGCTGCTGAGGTGATGATGCTTTTGAGGTGATGATGCAGCAGCTGAGGAGATGATGCGGCTGAGGCGATGATGCTGCTGATGTAATGATGCAGCTGCTGAGGTGATGATGCTGCCGAGGAGATGATGCTGCTGAGGTAATGATGATGCTGAAGTAATGGTGCTGCTGCTGAGGTGATGATGCTGCCGAGGTAATGATGCTGCTGAGGTGATGATGCTGCTGAGGTGATGATGCTGCCGAGGAGATGATGCTGCTGAGGGGATGATGCTGCTTAGGAGATGATGCTGCTGAGGTAATGATGCTGCTGAGGTAATCGTGCTGCTGTAAAGATGCTGCTGAGGGGTGATGCTGCGGAAGTGCTGGTGATGCTGCAGAGATGATGATGTTGATGAGGTGATGATGCAGCTGCTGAGGTGATGATGCTGCTGAGGTGCTGATGATGCTGAAGTAATGGTGCTGCTGCTGAGGACATCATGCTGATGAGGTGATGATGCAGCTGCTGAGGTGATGATGCTGCTGAGGGGATGATGCTGCTGATGTAATGATTCAGCTGCTGAGGTGATGATGCTGCCGAGGTGATGATGCTGCTTAGGTGACGATGATGCTGAAGTGTTGATGAAGCTGAGGGAATGATGCTGCTGAGGAAATGGTGCTGCTGAGGTGTTGATGAAGCTGAGGGGATGATGCTGCTGATGTAATGGTGCTGCTGCTGAGGTGATGATGCTGATGAGGTGATGATGCAGCAGCTGAGGAGATGATGCTGCTGAGGGGATGATGCTGCTGATGTAATGATGCAGCTGCTGAGGTGATGATGCTGCTGAGGTGATGATGCTGCTGAAGTGATGATGATGCTGAAGTAATGGTGCTGCTGCTGAGGTGATGATGCTGATGAGGTGATGATGTTTCTGCTGAGGCGATGATGCTGCTGAGGTGATGTTGCTGCTGAGGGGATGATGCTGCTGAGGTAATGATGCTGCTGAGGTGATGATGCTGCTGAGGGGATGATGCTTCTGAGGTGATGATAATGCTGCGGTGGGGATGATGCTGCTGAGGTGATGATGCTGCTGCTGAGGTGATGAGGCTGCTGCTGAGGAATCGATGCTGCTGAGGGGATGATGCTGCTGCTGAGGGGATGATGCTGCTGAGGGGATGATATCGTTGAGCGGATGCTGCTGCTGAGGTGATGAGGCTGCTTAGGTGATGATGCTGCTGACGTAGTGATGCTGCTGACGTAATTTTGCTGCTGAGTGCATGATTCTGTTTAGGTGATGATGCAGCTGAGGTAATGATGCTGCTGATGTGATGCAGCTGAGGGGATGTTGCTGCTGAGGGGATGCTGCTGAGGGGATGATGCTGCTGAAGGGACGGCGCTGCTGAGGTGATGATGCTGCTGAGGTAATGATGCTGCTGAGGTAATGGTGCTGCTGTAAAGATGCTGCTGAGGGGATGATGCTGCTGAAGTGCTGGTGATGCTGCAGAGATGATGATGCTGATGAGGTGATGATGCTGCTGCTGAAGTGATGATGCTGCTCAGGTGATGCTGAAGCTGAGGGGATGATGCTGCTGAGGTAATGATGCTGCTGCTGAGGTGATGATGCTGCTGAGGGGATAATGCTGCTGAGGGGATGATGCTGCTGAGGTGATGATGCTACTCAGGTGTTGATGAAGCTGAGGGGATGATGCTGCTGATGTAATGGTGCTGCTGCTGAGGTGATGATGCTGATGAGGCGATGATGCAGCTGCTGAGGTAATGATGCTGCTGAGGTGATGATGCTGCTGAGGGGATGATGCTGCCGTGCTAATGATGCTGCTGAGGTGATGATGATGCTGAAGTAATGGTGCTGCTGCTGATGTGATGATGTTGCTGAGGTGATGATAATGCTGCTGAGGGGATGATGCTGCTGAATTGATGTTGCTGCTGCTGAGGTGATGATGCTGCTGAGGTGATGATGATGCTGCTGAGGTCTTGATGCTGCCGATGGGATGATGCTGCTGCTGAGATGATGATGCTGCTGTGGTGATGATGCTGCTGCTGAAGTAATGGTGCTGCTGCTGACCTGATGATGCTGATGAGGTGATGATGCTGCTTAGGGGATGATGCTGCTGAGGTGATGATGCAGCTGCTGAGGGGATGATGCTGCTGAGATGATGCTGCTGAGGGGATGATACTGCTGAGGTGATGATGCAGCTGCTGAATTGATGATGCTGCTGAGATGATGATGCTGCTGAGGGGATGATGCTGCTTAGATGATGAAGCTGCTGAGGGGATGATGCTGCTGAGGATTCTGCTGAGGTGATGACCATGCTGAGGGGATGTTGCTGCTGAGGGGAATATGCCTCTGAGGTGATGATGCTGCTGAGGTGATGCTGCTTCTGTGGTGATACTGCTAAGGGGATGACGCTGCTGAGGGGATGATGCTGCTGAGGAAATGGTGCTGCTGAGGTGATGATGCAGCTGAGGTGATGATGCTGCTGAGGTGATGATGCTGCTGAGGTGTTGATGAAGCTGAGGGGATGATGCTGCTGATGTAATGGTGCTGCTGCTGAGGTGATGATGCTTTTGAGGTGATGATGCAGCAGCTGAGGAGATGATGCGGCTGAGGCGATGATGCTGCTGATGTAATGATGCAGCTGCTGAGGTGATGATGCTGCCGAGGAGATGATGCTGCTGAGGTAATGATGATGCTGAAGTAATGGTGCTGCTGCTGAGGTGATGATGCTGCCGAGGTAATGATGCTGCTGAGGTGATGATGCTGCTGAGGTGATGATGCTGCCGAGGAGATGATGCTGCTGAGGGGATGATGCTGCTTAGGAGATGATGCTGCTGAGGTAATGATGCTGCTGAGGTAATCGTGCTGCTGTAAAGATGCTGCTGAGGGGTGATGCTGCGGAAGTGCTGGTGATGCTGCAGAGATGATGAAGTTGATGAGGTGATGATGCAGCTGCTGAGGTGATGATGCTGCTGAGGTGCTGATGATGCTGAAGTAATGGTGCTGCTGCTGAGGACATCATGCTGATGAGGTGATGATGCAGCTGCTGAGGTGATGATGCTGCTGAGGGGATGATGCTGCTGATGTAATGATTCAGCTGCTGAGGTGATGATGCTGCCGAGGTGATGATGCTGCTTAGGTGACGATGATGCTGAAGTGTTGATGAAGCTGAGGGAATGATGCTGCTGAGGAAATGGTGCTGCTGAGGTGTTGATGAAGCTGAGGGGATGATGCTGCTGATGTAATGGTGCTGCTGCTGAGGTGATGATGCTGATGAGGTGATGATGCAGCAGCTGAGGAGATGATGCTGCTGAGGGGATGATGCTGCTGATGTAATGATGCAGCTGCTGAGGTGATGATGCTGCTGAGGTGATGATGCTGCTGAAGTGATGATGATGCTGAAGTAATGGTGCTGCTGCTGAGGTGATGATGCTGATGAGGTGATGATGTTTCTGCTGAGGCGATGATGCTGCTGAGGTGATGTTGCTGCTGAGGGGATGATGCTGCTGAGGTAATGATGCTGCTGAGGTGATGATGCTGCTGAGGGGATGATGCTTCTGAGGTGATGATAATGCTGCGGTGGGGATGATGCTGCTGAGGTGATGATGCTGCTGCTGAGGTGATGAGGCTGCTGCTGAGGAATCGATGCTGCTGAGGGGATGATGCTGCTGCTGAGGGGATGATGCTGCTGAGGGGATGATATCGTTGAGCGGATGCTGCTGCTGAGGTGATGAGGCTGCTTAGGTGATGATGCTGCTGACGTAGTGATGCTGCTGACGTAATTTTGCTGCTGAGTGCATGATTCTGTTTAGGTGATGATGCAGCTGAGGTAATGATGCTGCTGATGTGATGCTGCTGAGGGGATGTTGCTGCTGAGGGGATGCTGCTGAGGGGATGATGCTGCTGAAGGGACGGCGCTGCTGAGGTGATGATGCTGCTGAGGTAATGATGCTGCTGAGGTAATGGTGCTGCTGTAAAGATGCTGCTGAGGGGATGATGCTGCTGAAGTGCTGGTGATGCTGCAGAGATGATGATGCTGATGAGGTGATGATGCTGCTGCTGAGGTGATGATGCTGCTCAGGTGATGCTGAAGCTGAGGGGATGATGCTGCTGAGGTAATGATGCTGCTGCTGAGGTGATGATGCTGCTGAGGGGATAATGCTGCTGAGGGGATGATGCTGCTGAGGTGATGATGCTACTCAGGTGTTGATGAAGCTGAGGGGATGATGCTGCTGATGTAATGGTGCTGCTGCTGAGGTGATGATGCTGATGAGGTGATGATGCAGCTGCTGAGGTAATGATGCTGCTGAGGTGATGATGCTGCTGAGGGGATGATGCTGCCGTGCTAATGATGCTGCTGAGGTGATGATGATGCTGAAGTAATGGTGCTGCTGCTGATGTGATGATGTTGCTGAGGTGATGATAATGCTGCTGAGGGGATGATGCTGCTGAATTGATGTTGCTGCTGCTGAGGTGATGATGCTGCTGAGGTGATGATGATGCTGCTGAGGTCTTGATGCTGCCGATGGGATGATGCTGCTGCTGAGATGATGATGCTGCTGTGGTGATGATGCTGCTGCTGAAGTAATGGTGCTGCTGCTGACCTGATGATGCTGATGAGGTGATGATGCTGCTTAGGGGATGATGCTGCTGAGGTGATGATGCAGCTGCTGAGGGGATGATGCTGCTGAGATGATGCTGCTGAGGGGATGATACTGCTGAGGTGATGATGCAGCTGCTGAATTGATGATGCTGCTGAGATGATGATGCTGCTGAGGGGATGATGCTGCTGAGGTAATGATGCTGCTTAGATGATGAAGCTGCTGAGGGGATGATGCTGCTGAGGATTCTGCTGAGGTGATGACCATGCTGAGGGGATGTTGCTGCTGAGGGGAATATGCCTCTGAGGTGATGATGCTGCTGAGGTGATGCTGCTTCTGTGGTGATACTGCTAAGGGGTTGACGCTGCTGAGGGGATGATGCTGCTGAGGAAATGGTGCTGCTGAGGTGATGATGCAGCTGAGGTGATGATGCTGCTGAGGTGATGATGCTGCTGAGGTGTTGATGAAGCTGAGGGGATGATGCTGCTGATGTAATGGTGCTGCTGCTGAGGTGATGATGCTTTTGAGGTGATGATGCAGCAGCTGAGGAGATGATGCGGCTGAGGCGATGATGCTGCTGATGTAATGATGCAGCTGCTGAGGTGATGATGCTGCCGAGGAGATGATGCTGCTGAGGTAATGATGATGCTGAAGTAATGGTGCTGCTGCTGAGGTGATGATGCTGCCGAGGTAATGATGCTGCTGAGGTGATGATGCTGCTGAGGTGATGATGCTGCCGAGGAGATGATGCTGCTGAGGGGATGATGCTGCTTAGGAGATGATGCTGCTGAGGTAATGATGCTGCTGAGGTAATCGTGCTGCTGTAAAGATGCTGCTGAGGGGTGATGCTGCGGAAGTGCTGGTGATGCTGCAGAGATGATGATGCTGATGAGGTGATGATGCAGCTGCTGAGGTGATGATGCTGCTGAGGTGCTGATGATGCTGAAGTAATGGTGCTGCTGCTGAGGACATCATGCTGATGAGGTGATGATGCAGCTGCTGAGGTGATGATGCTGCTGAGGGGATGATGCTGCTGATGTAATGATTCAGCTGCTGAGGTGATGATGCTGCCGAGGTGATGATGCTGCTTAGGTGACGATGATGCTGAAGTGTTGATGAAGCTGAGGGAATGATGCTGCTGAGGAAATGGTGCTGCTGAGGTGTTGATGAAGCTGAGGGGATGATGCTGCTGAAGTAATGGTGCTGCTGCTGAGGTGATGATGCTGATGAGGTGATGATGCAGCAGCTGGGGAGATGATGCTGCTGAGGGGATGATGCTGCTGATGTAATGATGCAGCTGCTGAGGTGATGATGCTGCCGAGGTGATGATGCTGCGGAGGTGATGATGATGCTGAAGTAATGGTGCTGCTGCTGAGGTGATGATGCTGATGAGGTGATGATGTTTCTGCTGAGGCGATGATGCTGCTGAGGTGATGTTGCTGCTGAGTGGATGATGCTGCTGAGGTAATGATGCTGCTGAGGTGATGATGCTGCTGAGGGGATGATGCTTCTGAGGTGATGATAATGCTGCGGTGGGGATGATGCTGCTGAGGTGATGATGCTGCTGCTGAGGTGATGATGCTGCTGCTGAGGAATCGATGCTGCTGAGGGGATGATGCTGCTGCTGAGGGGATGATGCTGCTGAGGGGATGATATCGTTGAGCGGATGCTGCTGCTGAGGTGATGAGGCTGCTTAGGTGATGATGCTGCTGACGTAGTGATGCTGCTGACGTAATTTTGCTGCTGAGTGCATCATTCTGTTTAGGTGATGATGCAGCTGAGGTAATGATGCTGCTGATGTGATGCTGCTGAGGGGATGTTGCTGCTGAGGGGATGCTGCTGAGGGGATGATGCTGCTGAAGGGATGGCGCTGCTGAGGTGATGATGCTGCTGAGGTAATGATGCTGCTGAGGTAATGGTGCTGCTGTAAAGATGCTGCTGAGGGGATGATGCTGCTGACGTGCTGGTGATGCTGCAGAGATGATGATGCTGATGAGGTGATGATGCTGCTGCTGAGGTGATGATGATGCTGAGGTGATGCTGAAGCTGAGGGGATGATGCTGCTGAGGTAATGATGCTGCTAAGGTGATGATGCTGCTGAGGGGATAATGCTGCTGAGGGGATGATGCTGCTGAGGAGATGATGCTGCTTTGGGGATGATGCTGCTGCTGAGCTGATGCTGCTGAGGTGAGGATACTGCTGAGAGAATGATGCTGCTGAGGGGATGATGCTGCTGCTGAGGTGATGCTGCTGAGGATGATGCTGAGGGGATGATGCTGCTGCGGTGATGATGCTGCTGAGGGGATAATGCTGCTGAGGGAATGATGCTGCTGAGTTAATGATGCTGCTGAAGGGATGATGTTGCTGATGAGGGCATGATGCTGCTGCTGAGGTGATGATGCTGCTGATGGGATGATGTTGCTGCTGAGCGGATGATGTTGCTGAGGTGATGATAATGCTGCTGAAGGGATGATGCTGCTGAAGTGATGTTGCTGCTGCTGAGGTGATGATGCTGCTGAGATGATGATGCTGCCTAAGTGATGATGCTGCTGCTGAGGTGATGATGCTGCTGGGGAGATGATGTTTCTGCTGAGGTGATGATAATGCTCCGGTGGGGATGATGCTGCTGAGGTGATGATGCTGCTGCTGAGGTGATGATGCTGCTGCTGAGGAATCGATGCTGCTGAGGGGATGATGCTGCTGCTGAGGAGATGATGCTGCTGAGGGGATGATATCGTTGAGCGGATGCTGCTGCTGAGGTGATGAGGCTGCTTAGGTGATGATGCTGCTGATGTAGTGATGCTGCTGACGTAATTTTGCTGTTGAGTGCATGATTCTGTTTAGGTGAAGATGCAGCTGAGGTAATGATGCTGCTGATGTGATGCTGCTGAGGGGATGTTGCTGCTGAGGGGATGCTGCTGAGGGGATAATGCTGCTGAGGGGATGACGCTGCTGAGGTGATGATGCTACTCAGGTGTTGATGAAGCTGAGGGGATGATGCTGCTGATGTAATGGTGCTGCTGCTGAGGTGATGATGCTGATGAGGTGATGATGCAGCTGCTGAGGTAATGATGCTGCTGAGGTGATGATGCTGCTGAGGGGATGATGCTGCCGAGCTAATGATGCTGCTGAGGTGATGATGATGCTGAGGTAATGGTTCTGCTGCTGATGTGATGATGCTGATGAGGTGGTGATGCTGCTGCTGAGGTGATGATGCTGCTGAGGGGATGATGCTGCTTAGGGGATGATGCTGCTGAGGGGATGCTGCTGAGGGGATGATGCTGCTGAGATGATGCTGCTGAGGGGATGATACTGCTGAGGTGATGATGCAGCTGCTGAGGTGATGATGCTGCTGAGATGATGCTGCTGCTGAGGGGATGATGCTGCTGAGGTAATGATGCTGCTTAGGTGATGAAGCTGCTGAGGGGATGATGCTGCTGAGGTGATGATGCAGCTGCTGAGGTGATGATCCTGCTGAGATGATGATGCTGCTGAGGGGATGCTGCTGCTGAGGTAATGATGCTGCTTAGGTGATGAAGCTGCTGAGGGGATGATGCTGCTGAGGATTCTGCTGAGGTGATGACCATGCCGAGGGGATGTTGCTGCTGAGGGGATGATGCCTCTGAGGTGATGATGCTGCTGAGGTGATGCTGCGTCTGTGGTGATGCTGCTAAGGGGATGACGCTGCTGAGGGGATGATGCTGCTGAGGAAATGGTGCTGCTGAGGTGATGATGCTGCTGAGGTGATGATGCAGCTGCTGAGGTGATGATGATGCTGAGGGGATGCTGCTGCTAATGTAATGGTGCTGCTGCTGAGGTGATGATGCTGATGAGGAGATGATGCAGCTGCTGAAGTGATGATGCTGCCGAGGTAATGATGCTGCTGAGGTGATGATGATGCTGAATTAATGGTGCTGCTGCTGAGGTTATGATGCTGATGAGGTGATGATGTTTCTGCTGAGGTGATGATGCTGCTGAGGTGATGTTGCTGCTGAGGGGATGATGCTGCTGAGGTAATGATGCTGCTGAGGTGATGATGCTGCTGAGGGGATGATGCTGCTGAGGTGATGATGCTGCTGAGGGAATGCTGCTGCTTAGGGGATGATGCTGCTGCTGAGCTGATGCTGCTGAGGTGAGGATACTGCTGAGAGGATGATGCTGCTGAGGGGATGTTTCTGCTGAGGAGATGATGCTGCTGCTGAGGGGATGATGCTAGTGCTGAGGTGATGATAATGCTGCTGAGATGATGATGCTGCTGAAGTGATGATGCTGCTGCTGAGGTGATGATGCTGCTGGGGAGATGATGTTGCTGCTGAGGTGATGCTGCTGCTGAGGGGACGATGCTGCTGCTGAGGGGATGATGCTGCTGAGGAGATGATAATGCTGCGGTGGGGATGATGCTGCTGAGGCGATGATGCTGCTGCTGAGGTGATGATGCTGCTGCTGAGGAGACGATGCTGCTGAGGTGATGATGCTGCTGCTGAGGGGATGATGCTGCTGAGGGGATGATATCGTTGAGCGGATGCTGGTGCTGAGGTGATGAGGCTGCTTAGGTGATGATGCTGCTGAGGTAGTGATGCTGCTGACGTAATTTTGCTGCTGAGTGCATGATTCTGTTTAGGTGATGATGCAGCTGAGGTAATGATGCTGCTGAGGTAGTGATGCTGCTGACGTAATTTTGCTGCTGAGTGCATGATTCTGTTTAGGTGATGATGCAGCTGAGGTAATGATGCTGCTGATGTGATGCTGCTGAGGGGATGTTGCTGCTGAGGGGATGCTGCTGAGGGGATGATGCTGCTGAGTGGATGGCGCTGCTGAGGGAATGTTGCTACTGAGGTAATGATGCTGCTGAGGTAATGGTGCTGCTGTAAAGATGCTGCTGAGGGGATGATGCTGCTGAAGTAATGGTGCTGCTGCTGAGGTTATGATGCTGCTGAGGTAATGGTGCTGCTGTAAAGATGCTGCTGAGGGGATGATGCTGCTGAAGTGCTGGTGATGTTGCAGAGATGATGATGCTGATGAGGTGATGATGCTGCTGCTGAGGTGATGATGCTGTGGTGTTGATGAAGCTGAGGGGATGATGCTGCTGATGAAATGGTGCTGCTGAGGTGATAATGCAGCTGTGGAGATGATGCTGCTGAGGTGATGATGCTGCTGAGGTGTTGATGAAGCTGAGGGGATGATGCTGCTGATGTAATGGTACTGCTGCTGAAGTGATGATGCTGATGAGGTGATGATGCAGCTGCTGAGGTGATGATGCTGCTGAGGGGATGATGCTGCTGATGTAATGATTCAGCTGCTGAGGTGATGATGCTGCCGAGCTGATGATGCTTCTTAGGTAATGATGATGCTGAGGTGTTGATGAAGCTGAGGGGATGATGCTGCTGAGGAAATGGTGCTGCTGAGGTGATGATGCAGCTGAGGAGATGATGCTGCTGAGGTGATGCAGCTGCTGAGGTGATGATGCTGCCGAGGTGATGATGCTGCTGAGGTGATGATGCTGCTGCTGAGGTGATGATGCTGCTGAGGTGATGCTGAAGCTGAGGGGATGATGCTGCTGATTTAATGGTGCTGCTGCTGAGGGGATGATGCTGCCGAGCTAATGATGCTGCTGAGGTGATGAGGATGCTGAAGTAATTCTGCTGCTGCTGAAGTGATGATGCTGATGAGGTGATAATGCTGCTGCTGAGGTGATGATGCTCTTGAGGGGATGATGTTGCTGATGAGGACATGATGCTGCTGCTGAGGTGATGATGCTGCTGAGGGGATGATGTTGCTGCTGAGGGGATGATGTTGCTGAGGTGATGATAATGCTGCTGAGGGGATGATGCTGCTGAAGTGATGTTGCTGCTGCTGAGGTGATGATGCTGCTGAGGTGATGATGCTGCTGAGGTGATGATGATGCTGCTGAGGTCTTGATGCTGCTGATAGGATGATGCTGCTGCTGAGATGATGATGCTGCTGAAGTGATGATGCTGCTGCTGAGGTGATGATGCTGCTGGGGAGACGATGTTGCTGCTGAGGTGATGCTGCTGCTGAGGGGATGATGCTGCTGCTGAGGGGATGATGCTGGTGCTGTTGTGATGATGCTGCTGCTGAGGAATCGATGCTGCTGAGGGGATGATGCTGCTGCTGAGGGGATGATGCTGCTGAGGGGATGATATCGTTGAGCGGATGCTGCTGCTGAGGTGATGAGGCTGCTAAGGTGATGATGCTGCTGACGTAGTGATGCTGCTGACGTAATTTTGCTGCTGAGTGCATGATTCTGTTTAGGTGATGATGCAGCTGAGGTAATGATGCTGCTGAGGTAGTGATGCTGCTGAGGTAATGGTGCTGCTGTCAGGATGCTGCTGAGGGGATGATGCTGCTGAAGTGCTGGTGATGCTGCAGAGATGATGATGCTGATGAGGTGATGATGCTGCTGATGAGGTGATGATGCTGCTGAGGTGATGATGATGCTGAGGTAATGGTGCTGCTGGTGAGCTGGTGATGCTGATGATGTGGTGATGCTGCTGCTGAGGTGATGATGCTGCTGAGGGGATGATGCTGCTTAGGGGATGATGCTGCTGAGGCGATGCTGCTGAGGGGATGATGCTGCTGAGAGGATGCTGCTGAGGGGATGATACTGCTGAGGTGATGATGCAGCTGCTGAGGTGATGCTGCTGCTGAGATGATGATGCTGCTGAGGGGATGATGCTGCTGAGGTAATGATGCTGCTTAGGTGATGAAGCTGCTGAGGGGATGATGCTCCTGAGGATTCTGCTGAGGTGATGACCATGCCGAGGGGATGTTGCTGCTGAGGGGCTGATGCCTCTGAGGTGATGATGCTGCTGAGGTGATGCTGCTGAGGTGATGCTGAAGCTGAGGGGATGATGCTGCTGAGGTAATGATGCTGCTAAGGTGATTATGCTGCTGAGGGGATGATGCTGCTGAGGGGATGATGCTGCTGAGGTGATCATGCTGCTCAGGTGTTGATGAAGCTGAGGGGATGATGCTGCTGATGTAATGGTGCTGCTTCTGATGTGATGATGCTGATGAGGTGATGATGCAGCTGCTGAGGTAATGATGCTGCTGAGGTGATGATGCTGCTGCTGAGGGGATGATGCTGCCGTGCTAATGATGCTGCTGAGGTGATGATGATGCTGAAGTAATGGTGCTGCTGCTGAGGTGATGATGCTGCTGAGGGGATGCTGCTGAGGGGATGATGCTGCTGAGATGATCCTGCTGAGGGGATGATACTGCTGAGGTGATGATGCAGCTGCTGAGGTGATGATGCTGCTGGGATGATGATGCTGCTGAGGGGATGATGCTGCTGAGGTAATGATGCTGCTTAGGTGATCAAGCTGCTGAGGGGATGATGCTGCTGAGGATTCTGCTGAGGTGATGACCATGCTGAGGGGATGTTGCTGCTGAGGGGAATATGCATCTGAGGTGATGATGCTGCTGAGGTGATGCTGCATCTGTGGTGATGCTACTAAGGGGATGACGCTGCTGAGGGGATGATGCTGCTGAGGAAATGGTTCTGCTGAGGTGATGATGCAGCTGAGGTGATGATGCTGCTGAGGTGATGATGCTGCTGAGGTGATGATGCTGCTGAGGTGTTGATGAAGCTGAGGGGATGATGCTGCTGATGTTATGGTGCTGCTGCTGATGTGATGATGCTGATGAGGTGATAATGCAGCAGCTGAGGAGATGATGCTGCTGAGGGGATGATGCTGCTGATGTAATGATGCAGCTGCTGAGGTGATGATGCTGATGAGGTGATGATGTTTCTGCTGAGGCGATGATGCTGCTGAGGTGATGTTGCTGCTGAGGGGATGATGCTGCTGAGGTAATGCTACTGCTGAGGTGATGATGCTGCTGAGGGGATGATGCTGCTGAGGTGATGATGCTGCTGAGGGGATGATGCTGCTTAGGGGATGATGCTGCTGCTGAGCTGATGCTGCTGAGGTGGGGATACTACTGAGAGGATGATGCTGCTGAGGGGATGTTTCTGCTGAGGAGATGATGCTGCTACTGAGGGGATGATGCTGGTGCTGAGGTGATGACGCTGCTGAGGGGATGATGCTACTGCTGAGGGGCTGATGCTGCTGTGCTGATTATGTTGCTGAGGTGATTCTGCTGTGGTGATGATGCTGCTGAGGTGATGATGCAGCTGAGGGGATGAATCTGCTGATGTCATGATGCTGCTGAGGTAATGATGCTACTGAGGATTCTGCTGAGGTGATGATGCTGCTGAAGGGAAATGCTGCTGAGGGTGATGATGCTACTGAGGGGATGATGCTGCTGAGGTTTTGATGCTGCCGAGGCAATGATGCTGCTGAGGTGATTATGCTGCTGAGGGGATGATGCTGCTGAGGTAATGATGCTGCTGAGGTGATGATGCTGCTGAGGGGATGATGCTGCTGAGGTGATGATGCTGCTGAGGGGATGATGCTGCTTTGGGGATGATGCTGCTGCTGAGGTGATGCTGCTGAAGATGCTGCTGAGGGGAAGATGCTGCTGCGGTGATGATGCTGCTGAGGGGATAATGCTGCTGAGGGAATGATGCTGCTGAGTTAATGATGCTGCTGAGGGGATGATGTTGCTGATGAGGGCATGATGCTGCTGCTGAGGTGATGATGCTGCTGAGGGGATGATGTTGCTGCTGAGGGGATGATGTTGCTGAGGTGATGATAATGCTGCTGAGGGGATGATGCTGCTGCAGTGATGTTGCTGCTGCTGAGGTGATGATGCTGCTGAGGTGATGATGATGCTGCTGTGGTCTTGATGCTGCTGATGGGATGATGCTGCTGCTGAGATGCTGATGCTGCTGAAGTGATGATGCTGCTGCTGAGGTGATGATGCTGCTGGGGAGATGATGTTGCTGCTGAGGTGATGCTGCTGCTGAGGGGATGATGCTCATGCTGAGGGGATGATTCTTCTGAGGTGATGATAATGCTGCTGAGATGACGATGCTGCTGGGGAGATGATGTTGCTGCTGAGGTGATGCTGCTGCTGAGGGGATGATGCTGCTGCTGAGGGGATGATGCTTCTGAGGTGATGATAATGCTGCGGTGGGGATGATGCTGCTGAGGTGATGATGCTGCTGCTGAGGTGATGATGCTGCTGCTGAGGAATCGATGCTGCTTAGGGGATGATGCTGCTGCTGAGGGGATGATGCTGCTGAGGGGATGATATCGTTGAGCGGATGCTGCTGCTGAGGTTGATGAGGCTGCTTAGGTGATGATGCTGCTGACGTAGTGATGCTGCTGACGTAATTTTGCTGTTGAGTGCATGATTCTGTTTAGGTGATGATGCAGCTGAGGTAATGATGCTGCTGATGTGATGCTGCTGAGGGGATGTTGCTGCTGAGGGGATGCTGCTGAGGGGATGATGCTGCTGAGGGGACGGCGCTGCTGAGGGGATGATGCTGCTGATGTAATGATGCTGCTGAGGTAATGGTGCTGCTGTCAGGATGCTGCTGAGGGGATGATGCTGCTGAAGTGCTGGTGATGCTGCAGAGATGATGATGCTGATGAGGTGATGATGCTGCTGCTGAGGTGATGATGCTGCTGAGGTGATGCTGAAGCTGAGGGGATGATGCTGCTCAGGTACTGATGCTGCTGAGGTGATGATGCTGCTGAGGGGATAATGCTGCTGAGGGGATGATGCTGCTGAGGTGATGATGCTGCTCAGGTGTTAATGAAGCTGAGGGGATGATGCTGCTGATGTAATGGTGCTGCTGCTGAGGTGATGATGCTGATGAGGTGATGATGCAGCTGCTGAGGTAATGATGCTGCTGAGGTGATGATGCTGCTGAGGGGATGATGCTGCCGAGCTAATGATGCTGCTGAGGTGATGATGATGCTGAGGTAATGGTGCTGCTGCTGAGGTGATGATGCTGATGAGGTGGTGATTCTGCTGCTGAGGTGATGATGCTGCTGAGATGATGCTGCTGAGGGGATGATACTGCTGAGGTGATGATGCAGCTGCTGAGGTGATGATGCTGCTGAGATGATGATGCTGCTGAGGGGATGATGCTGCTGAGGTAATGATGCTGCTTAGGTGATGAAGCTGCTGAGGGGATGATGCTGCTGAGGATTCTGCTGAGGTGATGACCATGCCGAGGGGATGTTGCTGCTGAGGTGATGATGCCTCTGAGGTAATGATGCTGCTGAGGTGATGCTGCTTCTGTGGTGATGCTGCTAAGGGGATGACGCTGCTGAAGGGATGATGCTGCTGAGGAAATGGTGCTGCTGAGGTGATGATGCTGCTGAGGTGATGATGCTGCTGAGGTGTTGATGAAGCTGAGGGGATGATGCTGCTCATGTAATGGTTCTGCTGCTGAGGTGATGATGCTGATGAGGTGATGATGCAGCTGCTGAGGTGATGATGCTGCTCAGGGGATGATGCTGCTGATGTAATGATTCAGCTGCTGAGGTGATGATGCTGCCGAGGTGATGATGCTGCTGAGGTGATGATGATGCTGAGGTGTTGATGAAGCTGAGGGGATGATGCTGCTGAGGAAATGGTGCTGCTGAGATGATGATGCAGCTGAGGTGATGATGCTGCTGAGGTGATGATGCTGCTGAGGTTTTGATGAAGCTGAGGGGATGATGCTGCTGATGTATTGGTGCTGCTGCTGAGGTGATGATGCTGATGAGGTGATGATGCAGCAGCTGAGGAGATGATGTTGCTGAGGGGATGATGCTGCTGATGTAATGATGCAGCTGCTGAGGTGATGATGCTGCCGAGGTGATGATGCTGCTGAGGTGATGATGATGCTGAAGTAATGGTGCTGCTGCTGAGGGGATGATGCTGCTGAGGTAATGATGCTGCTGAGGTGATGATGCTGCTGAGGGGATGATGCTTCTGAGGTGATGATAATGCTGCGGTGGGGATGATGCTGCTGAGGTGATGATGCATCTGCTGAGGTGGTGATGCTGCTGCTGAGGAATCGATGCTGCTGAGGGGATGATGCTGCTGCTGAGGGGATGATACTGCTGAGGGGATGATATCGTTGAGCGGATGCTGCTGCTGAGGTGATGAGGATGCTTAGGTGATGATGCTGCTGACGTAGTGATGCTGCTGACGTAATTTTGCTGCTGAGTGCATGATTCTGTTTAGGTGATGATGCAGCTGAGGTAATGATGCTGCTGATGTGATGCTTCTGAGGGGATGATGCTGCTGAGGGGATGCTGCTGAGGGGATGATGCTGCTGAGGGGACGGCGCTGCTGAGGGGCTGATGCTGCTGAGGTAATGATGCTGCTGAGGTAATGGTGCTGCTGTAAAGATGCTGCTGAGGGGATAATGTTGCTGAAGTGCTGGTGATGCTGCAGAGATGATGATGCTGATGAGGTGATGATGCTGCTGCTGAGGTGATGATGCTGCTTAGGTGATGCTGAAGCTGAGGGGATGATGCTGCTGAGGTAATGATGCTGCTAAGGTGATGATGCTGCTGAGGTGATGATGCTGATGAGGTGATGATGCAGCTGCTGAGGTAATGATGCTGCTGAGGTGATGATGCTGCTGCTGAGGGGATGTTGCTGCCGTGCTAATGATGCTGCTGAAGTGATGATGATGCTGAAGTAATGGTGCTGCTGCTGAGGTGATGATGCTGATGAGGTGATGATGCTGCTGAGGGGATGATGCTGCTGAGGGGATGCTGCTGAGGGGATGATGCTGCTGAGATGATGCTGCTGAGGGGATGATATTGCTGAGGTGATGATGCAGCTGCTGAGTTGATGATGCTGCTGAGAAGATGATGCTGCTGAGGGGATGATGCTGCTGAGGTAATGATGCTGCTGAGGTGATGAAGCTGCTGAGGGGATGATGCTGCTGAGGATTCTGCTGAGGTGATGACCATGCTGAGGGGATGTTGCTGCTGAGGGGAATATGCCTCTGAGGTGATGATGCTGCTGAGGTGATGCTGCATCTGTGGTGATGCTGCTAAGGGGTTGACGCTGCTGAGGGGATGATGCTGCTGAGGAAATGGTGCTGCTGAGGTGATGATGCAGCTGAGGTGATGATGCTGCTGAGGTGATGATGCTGCTGAGGGGATGATGCTGCTGATGTAATGATGCAGCTGCTGAGGTGATGATGCTGCCAAGAGATGATGCTGCTGAGGTGATGATGATGCTGAAGTAATGGTGCTGCTGCTGAGGTGATGATGCTGCTGAGGGGATGATGCTGCTGAGGTGATGATGCTGCTGAGGGGATGATGCTGCTTAGGGGATGATGCTGCTGCTGAGCTGATGCTGCTGAGGTGGGGATACTACTGAGAGGATGATGCTGCTGAGGGGATGTTTCTGCTGAGGAGATGATGCTGCTACTGAGGGGATGATGCTGGTGCTGAGGTGATGACGCTGCTGAGGGGATGATGCTACTGCTGAGGGGCTGATGCTGCTGTGCTGATGATGCTGCTGAGGTGATTCTGCTGAGGTGATGATGCTGCTGAGGTGATGATGCAGCTGAGGGGATGAATCTGCTGATGTAATGATGGTGCTGAGGTAATGATGCTGCTGAGGATTCTGCTGAGGTGATGATGCTGCTGAAAGGAAATGCTGCTGAGGGTGATGATGCTACTGAGGGGATGTTGCTGCTGAGGGGATGATGCTGCGAGGCAATGATGCTGCTGAGGTGATTATGCTGCTGAGGGGATGATGCTGCTGAGGTAATGATGCTGCTGAGGTGATGATGCTGCTGAGGGGATGATGCTGCTGAGGTGATGATGCTGCTGAGGGGATGATGCTGCTCTGGGGATGACGCTGCTGCTGAGCTGATGCGGCTGAGGTGAGGATACTGCTCAGAGAATGATGCTGCTGAGGGGATGATGCTGCTGCTGAGGTGATGCTGCTGAGGATGATGCTGAGGGGATGATGCTGCTGCGGTGATGATGCTGCTGGGGATAATGCTGCTGAGGGAATGATGCTGCTGAGTAAATGATGCTGCTGAGGGGAAGATGTTGCTGATGAGGGCATGATGTTGCTGCTGAGGGGATGATGTTGCTGAGGTGATGACAATGCTGCTGAGGGGATGTTGCTGCTGAAGTGATGTTTCTGCTGCTGAGGTGATGATGCTGCTGAGGTGATGATGATGCTGCTGAGGTCTTGATGCTGCTGATGGGATGATGCTGCTGCTGAGATGATGATGCTGCTGAAGTGATGATGATGCTGCTGAGGTGATGATGCTGCTGGGGAGATGATGTTGCTGCTGAGGTGATGCTGCTGCTGAGGGGATGATGCTGCTGCTGAGGGGATGATTCTTCTGAGGTGATGATAATGCTGCTGAGATGATGATGCTGCTGAAGTGATGATGCTGCTGCTGAGGTGATGATGCTGCTGGGGAGATGATGTTGCTGCTGAGCTGATGCTGCTGCCGAGGGGATGATGCTGCTGCTGAGGGGATGATGCTTCTGAGGTGATGATAATGCTGCGGTGGGGATGATGCTGCTGAGGTGATGATGCTGCTGCTGAGGTGATGATGCTGCTGCTGAGGAATCGATGCTGCTGAGGGGATGATGCTGCTGCTGAGGGGATGATGCTGCTGAGGGGATGATATCGTTGAGCGGATGCTGCTGCTGAGATGATGAGGCTGCTTAGGTGATGATGCTGCTGACGTAGTGATGTTGCTGACGTAATTTTGCTGTTGAGTGCATGATTCTGTTTAGGTGATGATGCAGCTGAGGTAATGATGCTGCTGATGTGATGCGGCTGAGGGGATGTTGCTGCTGAGGGGATGCTGCTGAGGGGATGATGCTGCTGAGGGGACGGCGCTGCTGAGGGGATGCTGCTGCTGAGCTAATGATGCTGCTGAGGTAATGGTGCTGCTGTCAGGATGCTGCTGATGGGATGATGCTGCTGAAGTGCTGGTGATGCTGCAGAGATGATGATGCTGATGAGGTGATGATGCTGCTGCTGAGGTGATGATGCTGCTGAGGTGATGCTGAAGCTGAGGGGATGATGCTGCTGAGGTAATGATGCTGCTGAGGTGAGGATGCTGCTGAGGGGATAATGCTGCTGAGGGGATGATACTGCTGAGGTGATGATGCTGCTCAGGTGTTGATGAAGCTGGGGGGATGATGCTGCTGATGTAATGGTGCTGCTGCTGAGGTGATGATGCTGATGAGGTGATGATGCAGCTGCTGAGGTAATGATGCTGCTGAGGTGATGATGCTGCTGAGGGGATGATGCTGCCGAGCTAATGATGCTGCTGAGGTGATGATGATGCTGAGGTAATGGTGCTGCTGCTGAGGTGATGATGCCGATGAGGTGGTGATGCTGCTGCTGAGGTGATGATGCTGCTGAGGGGATGATGCTGCTTAGGGAATGATGCTGCTGAGGGGATGTTGCTGAGGGGATGATGCTGCTGAGGAGATGATGCTGCTGAGGGGATGATGCTGCTTAGGGGATGATGCGGCTGAGGTGAAAATACTACTGAGAGGATGATGCTGCTGAGGGGATGTTTCTGCTGAGCAGATGATGCTGCTACTGAGGGGATGATGCTGGTGCTGAGGTGATGACGCTGCTGAGGGGATGGTGCTACTGCTGAGGGGCTGATGCTGCTGTGCTGATGATGCTGATGAGGTGATTCTGCTGAGGGGATGATGCTGCTGAGGTGATGATGCTGCTGAGGGGATGATGCTGCTTTGGGGATGATGCTGCTGCTGAGCTGATGCGGCTGAGGTGAGGATACTGCTGAGAGAATGATGCTGCTGAGGGGATGATGCTGCTGCCGATGTGATGCTGCTGAGGATGATGCTGAGGGGATGATGCTGCTGAGGTGATGATGCTGCTGAGGGGATAATGCTGCTTTGGGGATGATGCTGCTGAGTTAATGATGCTTCTGAGTGGATGATACTGCTGAGGTGATGATGCAGCTGCTGAGGTGATGATGCTGCTGAGATGATGATGCTGCTGAGGGGATGATGCTGCTGAGGTAATGATGCTGCTTAGGTGATGAAGCTGCTGAGGGGATGATGCTGCTGAGGATTCTGCTGAGGTGATGACCATGCCGAGGGGATGTTGCTGCTGAGGGGATGATTCCTCTGAGGTGATGATGCTGCTGAGGTGATGCTGCTTCTGTGGTGATGCTGCTAAGGGGATGACGCTGCTGAGGGGATGATGCTGCTGAGGAAATGGTGCTGTTGAGGTGATGATGCTGCTGAGGTGATGATGCTGCTGAGGTGATGATGCTGCTGAGGTAATGATGCTGCTGAGGATTCTGCTGAGGTGATGATGATGCTGAAGGGAAATGCTACTGAGTGTGATGATGCTGCTGAGGGGATGATGCTGCTGAGGTGATGATGCTGCTTAGGTGAATATGCTGCTGAGTTAAGGATGCTTCTCATGTGATGCTGCTGAGGGAATGATGCTGCTGAGGTAATGATGCTGCTGAGGTGATGTAGCTGCTGAGGGGATGATGCTGCTGAGGATTCTACTGAGGTGATGACCCTGCTGTCGGTATTTTGCTGATGAGGGGATGATGCCACTGATGTTATGAAGCTGCTGAGGTGATGCTGCTGCTGAGGTGATGATGCTGCTGAGTTAATGGTGCTGCTGAGGGGATGATGCTGCTCAGGTGTTGATGCTGCTGAGAGGATGATGCTGCTGACGTAATGGTGCTGCTGCTGAGGTGATGATGCTGATGAGGTGATGATGCTGCTGCTGAGGTGATGATGCTGCTGAGGCGAAGATGCTGCTGAGGGGATGATGCTCCTAAGGTAATGCTGCTGCTGAGGTGATGATGATGCTGAAGTAATGGTGCTGATGCTGAGGTGATGATGCTGATGAGGTGATGATGCTGCTACTGAGGTGATGATGCTGCTGAGGTGATGATTCTGCTGAGGAGATGATGCTGCTGAGGTAATGATGCTGCTGAGGTGATGATGCTGCTGAGGTGAGGATACTGCTGAGAGAATGATGATGCTGAGGGGATGATGCTGCTGAGGTAATGATGCAGCGGAGGGGATAATGCTGCTGAGGAAATGATGCTGCTGAGGTAATGATGCTGCTGAGGGGATGATGCTGCTGCTGAGGGGATGATGCTGGTGCTGTTGTGATGATGCTGCTGAATGGATGATGCTGCTGCTGAGGGGATGATGCTGCTGAGGAGATGATAATGCTGTGGCGGGAATGATGCTGCTGAGGTGATGATGTTGCTGCTGAGTTGATGATGCTGCTGCTGAGGACACGATGTTGCTGAGGGGATGATGCTGCTGCTGAGGGGATGATGCTGCTGAGGGGATGATATCGTTGAGCGGATGCTGCTGCTGAGGTGATGAGGCTGCTTAGGTGATTATGCTGCTGAGGTAGTGATGCTGCTGACGTAATTTTGCTGCTGAGTGCATGATTCTGTTTAGTTGATGATGCAGGTGGGGTTATGATGCTGCTGATGTGATGCTGCTGAGGGGATGTTGCTGCTGAGGGGATGCTGCTGAGGGGATGATGCTGCTGAGGGCATGGCGCTGCTGAGGGAATGATGCTGCTGAGGTAATGATGCTGCTGAGGTAATGGTGCTGCTGTCAGGATGCTGCTGAGGGGATGATGCTGCTGATGTAATGGTGCTGCTGCTGAGGTTATGATGCTGCTGAGGTAATGGTGCTGCTGTAAAGATGCTGCTGAGGGGATGATGCTGATGAAGTGCAGGAGATGCTGCAGAGATGATGATGCTGATGAGGTGATGATGCTGCTGCTGGGGTGATGATGCTGCTGAGGTGATGCTGAAGCTGAGGGGATGATGCTGCTGAGGTAATGATGCTGCTGAGGTGATGATGCTGCTGAGGGGATGATGCAGCTGAGGGGATGATGCTGCTGAGGTCATGATGCTGCTCAGGTGTTGATGAAACTGAGGGGATGATGCTGCTGATGTAATGGTGCTGCTGCTGAGGGGATGATGCTGCCGAGCTAATGATGCTGCTGAGGTGATGATGATGCTGAAGTGATTGTGGTGCTGCTGAAGTGATGATGCTGATGAGGTAATGATGCTGCTGCTGAGGTGATGATGCTGCTGAGGGGATGATGCTGCTGAGGGGATGATGCTGCTGAGGGGATGCTGCTGAGTGGATGTTGCTGCTGAGATAATGCTGCTGAGGGGATGATACTGCTGAGGTGATGATGCAGCTACTGAGGTGATGATGCTGCTGAGATGATAATGCTGCTGAGGGGATGATCCTGCTGAGGTAATGATGCTGCTTAGGTGATGAAGCTGCTGAGGGGATGATGCTGCTGAGGGGATGATGCCTCTGAGGTGATGATGCTGCTGAGGTGATGATGATGTTGAAGTAATGGTGCTGCTGCTGAAGTGATGATGCTGATGAGGTGATGATGCTGCTGCTGAGGTGATGATGCTGCTGAGGGAATGATGCTGCTTAGGGGATGATGCTGATGAGGGGATGCTGCTGAGGGGATGTTGCTGCTGCGATGATGCTGCTGAGGGGATGATACTGCTGAGGTGATGATGCAGCTGCTGAGGTGATGATCCTGCTGAGATGATGAAGCTGCTGAGGGAATGATGCTGCTGAGATAATTATGCTGCTTAGGTGATGAAGCTGCTGAGGGTATGATGCTGCTGAGTATTCTGCTGAGGTGATGACCATGCCGAGGGGATGTTGCTGCTGAGGGGATGATGCCTCTGAGTTGATGATGCTGCTGAGGTGATGCTGCTTCTGTGGTTATGCTGCTAAGGGGATGACGCTGCTGAGGGGATGATGCTGCTGAGGAAATGGTGCTGCTGAGGTGATGATGCTGCTGAGGTGATGATGCTGCTGAGGCGATGATGCTGCTTCTGAGGTGATGATGCTGATGATTTGATGATGCAGCTGCTGAGGTGATGATGCTGCTGAGGGGATGCTGCTGCTGATGTAATGGTGCTGCTGCTGAGGTGATGATGCTGCTGAGGTGATGATGCAGCTGCTGAGGTGATGATGCTGCCGAGGTAATGATGCTGCTGAGGTGATGATGATGCTGAAGTAATGGTGCTGCTGCTGAGGTGATGATGCTGATGAGGTGATGATGTTTCTCCTGAGGCGATGATGCTGCTGAGGTGATGATGTTGCTGAGGTGATGATGATGCTGCTGAGGTCTTGATGCTGCTGATGGGATGATGCTGCTGCTGAGATGATGAAGCTGCTGAAGTGATGATGCTGCTGCTGAGGTGATGATGCTGCTGGGGAGATTTTGTTGCTGCTGAGGTGATGCCGCTGCTGAGGGGATGATGCTGCTGAGGTGATGATGCTGCTGAGGGGATTATGCTGCTTTGGGGATGATGCTGCTGAGTTAATGATGCTGCTGAGTGGATGATACTGCTGAGGTGATGATGCAGCTGCTGAGGTGATGATGCTGCTGAGATGATGATGCTGCTGAGGGGATGATGCTGCTGAGGTAATGATGCTGCTTAGGTGATGAAGCTGCTGAGGGGATGATGCTGCTGAGGATTCTGCTGAGGTGATGACCATGCCGAGGGGATGTTGCTGCTGAGGGGATGATTCCTCTGAGGTGATGATGCTGCTGAGGTGATGCTGCTTCTGTGGTGATGCTGCTAAGGGGATGACGTTGCTGAGGGGATGATGCTGCTGAGGAAATGGTGCTGCTGAGGTGATGATGCTGCTGAGGTGATGATGCTGCTAAGGTGATGATGCTGCTGAGGTGTTGATGAAGCTGAGGGGATGATGCTGCTGATGTAATGGTGCTGCTGCTTAGGTGATGATGCTGATGAGGTGATGATGCTGCTGAGGGGATGATGCTGCTGATGTAATGATTCAGCTGCTGAGGTGATGATGCTGCCGAGGTGATGATGCTGCTGAGGTGATGATGATGCTGAGGTGTTGATGAAGCTGAGGGGATGATGCTGCTGAGGAAATGGTGCTGCTGAGGTGATGATGCTGCTGAGGGGATGATGCTGCTGATGTAATGGTGCTGCGGCTGAGGTGATGACGCTGATGAGGTGATGATGCAGCAGCTGACTAGATGATGCGGCTGACGGGATGATGCTGCTGATGTAATGATGCAGCTGCTGAGGTGATGATGCTGCCGAGGTGATGATGCTGCTGAGGTGATGATGATGCTGAAGTAATGGTGCTGCTGCTGAGGTGATGTTGCTGATGAGGTGATGATGCTGCTGAGGGGATGATGCTGCTGAGGGGATGATGCTGCTGAGGGGATGATGCTGCTGAGGGGATGATGCTGCTGAGGGGATGCTGCTGAGTGGATGTTGCTGCTGAGATAATGCTGCTGAGGGGATGATACTGCTGAGGTGATGATGCAGCTACTGAGGTGATGATGCTGCTGAGATGATGATGCTGCTGAGGGGATGATCCTGCTGAGGTAATGATGCTGCTCAGGTGTTGATGCTGCTGAGAGGATGATGCTGCTGACGTAATGGTGCTGCTGCTGAGGTGATGATGCTGATGAGGTGATGATGCTGCTGAGGCGATGCTGCTGCTTAGGGGATGATGCTGCTGAGGTGATGATGATGCTGAAGTGATTGTGGTGCTGCTGAAGTGATGATGCTGATGAGGTAATGATGCTGCTGCTGAGGTGATGATGCTGCTGAGGGGATGATGCTGCTGAGGGGATGATGCTGCTGAGGGGATGCTGCTGAGTGGATGTTGCTGCTGAGATAATGCTGCTGAGGGGATGATACTGCTGAGGTGATGATGCAGCTACTGAGGTGATGATGCTGCTGAGATGATAATGCTGCTGAGGGGATGATCCTGCTGAGGTAATGATGCTGCTTAGGTGATGAAGCTGCTGAGGGGATGATGCTGCTGAGGGGATGATGCCTCTGAGGTGATGATGCTGCTGAGGTGATGATGATGTTGAAGTAATGGTGCTGCTGCTGAAGGAATGATGCTGATGAGGTGATGATGCTGCTGCTGAGGTGATGATGCTGCTGAGGGAATGATGCTGCTTAGGGGATGATGCTGATGAGGGGATGCTGCTGAGGGGATGTTGCTGCTGCGATGATGCTGCTGAGGGGATGATACTGCTGAGGTGATGATGCAGCTGCTGAGGTGATGATCCTGCTGAGATGATGATGCTGCTGAGGGAATGATGCTGCTGAGATAATTATGCTGCTTAGGTGATGAAGCTGCTGAGGGTATGATGCTGCTGAGTATTCTGCTGAGGTGATGACCATGCCGAGGGGATGTTGCTGCTGAGGGGATGATGCCTCTGAGGTGATGATGCTGCTGAGGTGATGCTGCTTCTGTGGTTATGCTGCTAAGGGGATGACGCTGCTGAGGGGATGATGCTGCTGAGGAAATGGTGCTGCTGAGGTGATGATGCTGCTGAGGTGATGATGCTGCTGAGGTGATGATGTTTCTCCTGAGGCGATGATGCTGCTGAGGTGATGATGTTGCTGAGGTGATGATGATGCTGCTGAGGTCTTGATGCTGCTGATGGGATGATGCTGCTGCTGAGATGATGAAGCTGCTGAAGTGATGATGCTGCTGCTGAGGTGATGATGCTGCTGGGGAGATTTTGTTGCTGCTGAGGTGATGCCGCTGCTGAGGGGATGATGCTGCTGAGGTGATGATGCTGCTGAGGGGATTATGCTGCTTTGGGGATGATGCTGCTGAGTTAATGATGCTGCTGAGTGGATGATACTGCTGAGGTGATGATGCAGCTGCTGAGGTGATGATGCTGCTGAGATGATGATGCTGCTGAGGGGATGATGCTGCTGAGGTAATGATGCTGCTTAGGTGATGAAGCTGCTGAGGGGATGATGCTGCTGAGGATTCTGCTGAGGTGATGACCATGCCGAGGGGATGTTGCTGCTGAGGGGATGATTCCTCTGAGGTGATGATGCTGCTGAGGTGATGCTGCTTCTGTGGTGATGCTGCTAAGGGGATGACGTTGCTGAGGGGATGATGCTGCTGAGGAAATGGTGCTGCTGAGGTGATGATGCTGCTGAGGTGATGATGCTGCCAAGGTGATGATGCTGCTGAGGTGTTGATGAAGCTGAGGGGATGATGCTGCTGATGTAATGGTGCTGCTGCTTAGGTGATGATGCTGATGAGGTGATGATGCTGTTGAGGGGATGATGCTGCTGATGTAATGATTCAGCTGCTGAGGTGATGATGCTGCCGAGGTGATGATGCTGCTGAGGTGATGATGATGCTGAGGTGTTGATGAAGCTGAGGGGATGATGCTGCTGAGGAAATGGTGCTGCTGAGGTGATGATGCTGCTGAGGGGATGATGCTGCTGATGTAATGGTGCTGCGGCTGAGGTGATGACGCTGATGAGGTGATGATGCAGCAGCTGACTAGATGATGCGGCTGACGGGATGATGCTGCTGATGTAATGATGCTGCTGCTGAGGTGATGATGATGCTGAAGTAATGGTGCTGCTGCTGAGGTGATGTTGCTGATGAGGTGATGATGCTGCTGAGGGGATGATGCTGCTGAGGGGATGATGCTGCTGAGGGGATGATGCTGCTGAGGGGATGATGCTGCTGAGGGGATGCTGCTGAGTGGATGTTGCTGCTGAGATAATGCTGCTGAGGGGATGATACTGCTGAGGTGATGATGCAGCTACTGAGGTGATGATGCTGCTGAGATGATGATGCTGCTGAGGGGATGATCCTGCTGAGGTAATGATGCTGCTTAGGTGATGAAGCTGCTGAGGTGATGATGCTGCCGAGGTAATGATGCTGCTGAGGTGATGATGATGCTGAAGTAATGGTGCTGCTGCTGAGGTGATGATGCTGATGAGGTGATGATGTTTCTCCTGAGGCGATGATGCTGCTGAGGTGATGATGTTGCTGAGGTGATGATGATGCTGCTGAGGTCTTGATGCTGCTGATGGGATGATGCTGCTGCTGAGATGATGATGCTGCTGAAGTGATGATGCTGCTGCTGAGGTGATGATGCTGCTGGGGAGATTTTGTTGCTGCTGAGGTGATGCTGCTGCTGAGGGGATGATGCTGCTGAGGTGATGATGCTGCTGAGGGGATTATGCTGCTTTGGGGATGATGCTGCTGAGTTAATGATGCTGCTGAGTGGATGATACTGCTGAGGTGATGATGCAGCTGCTGAGGTGATGATGCTGCTGAGATGATGATGCTGCTGAGGGGATGATGCTGCTGAGGTAATGATGCTGCTTAGGTGATGAAGCTGCTGAGGGGATGATGCTGCTGAGGATTCTGCTGAGGTGATAACCATGCCGAGGGGATGTTGCTGCTGAGGGGATGATTCCTCTGAGGTGATGATGCTGCTGAGGTGATGCTGCTTCTGTGGTGATGCTGCTAAGGGGATGACGTTGCTGAGGGGATGATGCTGCTGATGAAATGGTGCTGCTGAGGTGATGATGCTGCTGAGGTGATGATGCTGCTGAGGTGATGATGCTGCTGAGGTGTTGATGAAGCTGAGGGGATGATGCTGCTGATGTAATGGTGCTGCTGCTTAGGTGATGATGCTGATGAGGTGATGATGCTGCTGAGGGGATGATGCTGCTGATGTAATGATTCAGCTGCTGAGGTGATGATGCTGCCGAGGTGATGATGCTGCTGAGGTGATGATGATGCTGAGGTGTTGATGAAGCTGAGGGGATGATGCTGCTGAGGAAATGGTGCTGCTGAGGTGATGATGCTGCTGAGGGGATGATGCTGCTGATGTAATGGTGCTGCGGCTGAGGTGATGACGCTGATGAGGTGATGATGCAGCAGCTGACTAGATGATGCGGCTGACGGGATGATGCTGCTGATGTAATGATGCAGCTGCTGAGGTGATGATGCTGCCGAGGTGATGATGCTGCTGAGGTGATGATGATGCTGAAGTAATGGTGCTGCTGCTGAGGTGATGTTGCTGATGAGGTGATGATGCTGCTGAGGGGATGATGCTGCTGAGGTAATGATGCTGCTGAGGTGATGATGCTGCTGAGGTGATGATGCTGCTGAGGGGATGATGCTGCTTAGGGGATGATGCTGCTGCTGAGCTGATGCAGCTGAGGTGAGGATACTACTGAGAGGATGATGCTGCTGAGGGGATGTTTCTGCTGAGGAGATAATGATGCTGCTGAGGGGATGATGCTACTGCTGAGGGGATGATGCTGCTGTGCTGATGATGCTGCTGAGGTGATTCTGCTGAGGTGATGATGCTGCTGATGTGATGATGCAGCTGAGGGGATGAATCTGCTGATGTAATGATGGTGATGAGGTAATGATGCTGCTGAGGATTCTGCTGAGGCGATGATGCTGCTGAAGGGAAATGCTGCTGAGGGTGATGATGCTGCTGAGGGGATGATGCTGCTGAGGGGATGATGCTGCCGAGGCAATGATGCTGCTGAGGTGATGATGATGCTGAAGTAATGGTGCTGCTGCTGAGGAGATGATGCTGATGAGGTGATGATGTTTCTGCTGAGGTGATGATGCTGCTGAGGGGATGATGCTGCTGAGGTAATGATGCTGCTGAGGTGATGATGCTGCTGAGGGGATGATGCTGCTGAGGTCATGATGCTGCTGAGGGAATGCTGCTGCTTAGGGGATGATGCTGCTGCTGTGCTGATGCTGCTGAGGTGAGGATACTGCTGAGAGGATGATGCTGCTGAGGGGATGTTTCTGCTGAGGAGATGACGCTGCTGCTGAGGGGATGATGCTGGTGCTGAGGTGATGCTGCTGCTGAGGGGATGATGCTACTGCGGAGGGGATGATGCTGCTGTGCTGATGATGCTGCTGAGGTGATTCTGCTGAGGTGATGATGCTGCTGAGGTGATGATGCAGCTGAGGGGATGAATCTGCTGAGGGGATGATGCTGCTGAGGTGATGATGCTGCTTAGGTGAATATCCTGCTGAGTTAAGGATGCTTCTCAGGTGATGCTGCTGAGAGGATGATGCTGATGAGTGTATGATGCTGCTGAGGCGATGATGCTGCTGAGGCGATGCTGCTGAGGTGATGATGCTGCTGAGAGGATGATGCTGCTGAGGGGATGCTGCTGAGGGGATGATGCTGCTGAGATGATGCTGCTGAGGGGATGATACTGCTGAGGTAATGATGCTGCTTTGGCGATATAGCTGCTGAGGGTATCATGCTTCTGCTGAGGTGATGATGCTTTGAGGTAATGATGCTGCCTAGGGAATGATGCTGCTGAGGTAATGATGCTGCTGAGGTGATGTAGCTGCTGAGGGGATGATGCTGCTGAGGATTCTACTGAGGTGATGACCCTGCTGACGGGATTTTGCTGATGAGGGGATGATGCCTCTGATGTTATGAAGCTGCTGAGGTGATGCTGCTGCTGAGGTGATGATGCTGCTGAGTTAATCGTGCTGCTGAGGGGATGATGCTGCTCAGGTGTTGATGCTGCTGGGAGGATGATGCTGCTGACGTAATGGTGCTGCTGCTGAGGTGATGATTTTGATGAGGTGATGATGCTGCTGCTGAGGTGATGATGCTGCTGAGGCGAAGATGCTGCTGAGGGGATGATGCTCCTAAGGTAATGCTGCTGCTGAGGTGATGATGATGCTGAAGTAATGGTGCTGATGCTGAGGTGATGATGCTGATGAGGTGATGATGCTGCTACTGAGGTGATGATGCTGCTGAGGTGATGATTCTGCTGAGGGGATGATGCTGCTGAGGTAATGATGCTGCTGAGGTGATGATGCTGCTGAGGTGAGGAAACTGCTGAGAGAATGATGGTGCTGAGGGGATGATGCTGCTGAGGTAATGATGCTGCTGAGGGGATAATGCTGCTGAGGAAATGATGCTGCTGAGGTAATGATGCTGCTGAGGGGATGATGTTGCTGGTGAGGGCATGATGCTGCTGCTGAGGTGATGATGCTGCTGAGGGGATGATTCTGCTGCTGAGGGGATGATGTTGCTGAGGTGATGATAATGCTGCTGAGGGGATGATGCTGCTGAAGTGATGTTGCTGCTGCTGAGGTGATGATGCTGCTGAGGTGATGAAGATGCTGCTGAGGTCTTGATGCTGCTGATGGGATGATGCTGCTGCTGAGATGATGATGCTGCTGAAGTGATGATGCTGCTGCTGAGGTGATGATGCTGCTGGGTAGATGATGTTGCTGCTGAGGTGATGCTGCTGCTGAGGGGATGATGCTGCTGCTGAGGGGATGATGCTGGTGCTGTTGTGATGATGCTGCTGAATGGATGATGCTGCTGCTGAGGGGATGATGCTGCTGAGGAGATGATAATGCTGCGGCGGGAATGATGCTGCTGAGGTGATGATGTTGCTGCTGAGTTGATGATGCTGCTGCTGAGGACACGATGTTGCTGAGGGGATGATGCTGCTGCTGAGGGGATGATGCTGCTGAGGGGATGATATCGTTGAGCGGATGCTGCTGCTGAGGTGATGAGGCTGCTTAGGTGATTATGCTGCTGAGGTAGTGATGCTGCTGACGTAATTTTGCTGCTGAGTGCATGATTCTGTTTAGTTGATGATGCAGCTGGGGTAATGATGCTGCTGATGTGATGCTGCTGAGGGGATGTTGCTGCTGAGGGGATGCTGCTGAGGTGATGCTGAAGCTGAGGGGATGATGCTGCTGAGGTAATGATGCTGCTGAGGTGATGATGCTGCTGAGGGGATGATGCAGCTGAGGGGATGATGCTGCTGAGGTCATGATGCTGCTCAGGTGTTGATGAAGCTGAGGGGATGATGCTGCTGATGTAATGGTGCTGCTGCTGAGGGGATGATGCTGCCGAGCTAATGATGCTGCTGAGGTGATGATGATGCTGAAGTAATGGTGCTGCTGCTGAGGTGATGATGCTGATGAGGTGATGATGCTGCTGCTGAGGTGATGATGCTGCTGAGGGGATGATGCTGCTGAGGGGATGATGCTGCTGAGGGGATGCTGCTGAGTGGATGTTGCTGCTGAGATAATGCTGCTGAGGGGATGATACTGCTGAGGTGATGATGCAGCTGCTGAGGTGATGATCCTGCTGAGATGATGATGCTGCTGAGGGGATGATGCTGCTGAGGTAATGATGCTGCTTAGGTGATGAAGCTGCTGACGGGATGATGCTGCTGAGGATTCTGCTGAGGTGATGACCATGCCGAGGGGATGTTGCTGCTGAGGGGATGATGCCTCTGAGGTGATGATGCTGCTGAGGTGATGATGATGTTGAAGTAATGGTGCTGCTGCTGAAGTGATGATGCTGATGAGGTGATGCTGCTGCTGCTGAGGTGATGATGCTGCTGAGGGGATGATGCTGCTTCGGGGATGATGCTGATGAGGGGATGCTGCTGAGGGGATGTTGCTGCTGAGATGATGCTGCTGAGGGGATGATACTGCTGAGATGATGATGCAGCTGCTGAGGTGATGATCCTGCTGAGATGATGATGCTGCTGAGGGAATGATGCTGCTGAGGTAATTATGCTGCTTAGGTGATGAAGCTGCTGAGGGTATGATGCTGCTGAGTATTCTGCTGAGGTGATGACCATGCCGAGGGGATGTTGCTGCTGAGGGGATGATGCCTCTGAGGTGATGATGCTGCTGAGGTGATGCTGCTTCTGTGGTTATGCTGCTAAGGGGATGACGCTGCTGAGGGGATGATGCTGCTGAGGAAATGGTGCTGCTGAGGTGATGATGCTGCTGAGGTGATGATGCTGCTGAGGCGATGATGCTGCTTCTGAGGTGATGATGCTGATGAGGTGATGATGCAGCTGCTGAGGTGTAATGAAGCTGAGGGGATGATGCTGCTGATGCAATGGTGATGCTGCTGAGGGGATGATGCTGCCGAGCTAATGATGCTGCTGAGGTGATGATGATGCTGAAGTAATGGTGCTGCTGCTGAAGTGATGATGCTGATGAGGTGATGATGCTGCTGCTGAGGAGATGATGCTGCTGAGGGGATGATGCTGCTTAGAGGATGATGCTGCTGAGGGGATGCTCCTGAGGGGATGTTGCTGCTGAGATGATGCTGCTGAGGGGATGATTCTGCTGAGGTGATGATGCAGCTGCTGAGGTGATGATCCTGCTGCTGAGGAGACGATGCTGCTGAGGGGATGATGCTGCTGCTGAGGGGATGATGCTGCTGAGGAGATGATATCGTTGAGCGGATGTTGCTGCTGAGGTGATGAGGCTGCTTAGGTGATGATGCTGCTGAGGTAGTGATGCTGCTGACGTAATTTTGCTGCTGAGTGCATGATTCTGTTTAGGTGATGATGCAGCTGAGGTAATGATGCTGCTGAGGTAGTGATGCTGCTGACGTAATTTTGCTGCTGAGTGCATGATTCTGTTTAGGTGATGATGCAGCTGAGTTAATGATGCTGCTGATGTGATGCTGCTGAGGTGATGTTGCTGCTGAGGGGATGCTGCTGAGGGGATGATGCTGCTGAGGGGATGGCGCTGCTGAGGGAATGATGCTGCTGAGGTAATGATGCTGCTGAGGTAATGGTGCTGCTGAGGTGATGATGCTGCTGAGGGGATGATGCTGCTGAGGGGATGATGATGCTGCTGAGGGGATGATGCTAGTGCTGAGGTGATGATCATGCTGCTGGGATGATGATGCTGCAGAAGTGATGATGCTGCTGCTGAGTTGATGATGCTGCTGGGGAGATAAAGTTGCTGCTGAGGTGATGCTGCTGCTGAGGGGATGATGCTGCTGCTGAGTGGATGATGCTGCTGAGGAGATGATAATGCTGCGGTGGGGATGATGCTGCTGATGCGATGATGCTGCTGCTGAGGTGATGATGCTGCTGCTGAGGAGACGATGCTGCTGAGGGAATGATGCTGCTGCTGAGGGGATGATGCTGCTGCGGGGATGATATCGTTGAGCGGATGCTGCTGCTGAGGTGATGAGGCTGCTTAGGTGATGATGCTGCTGAGGTAGTGATGCTGCTGACGTAATTTTGCTGCTGAGTGCATGATTCTGTTTAGGTGATGATGCAGCTGAGTTAATGATGCTGCTGAGGTAGTGATGCTGCTGACGTAATTTTGCTGCTGAGTGCATGATTCTGTTTAGGTGATGATGCAGCTGAGGTAATGATGCTGCTGATGTGATGCTGCTGAGGGGATGGCGCTGCTGAGGGAATGATGCTGCTGAGGTGATGATGCTGCTGAGTGGATGATGCTACTGAGGGGATGATGCTGCTGAGGTGATGATGCTGCTCGGGTGTTGATGAAGCTGAGGGGATGATGCTGCTGATGTAATGGTGCTGCTGCTGAGGGGATGATGCTGCCGAGCTAATGATGCTGCTGAGGTGATGAAGATGCTGAAGTAATGGTGCGGCTGCTGAAGTGATGATGCTGATGAGGTGATGATGCTGCTGCTGAGGAGATGATGCTGCTGAGGGGATGATGCTGCTTAGGGGATGATGCTGCTGAGGGGATGCTCCTGAGGGGATGTTGCTGCTGAGATGATGCTGCTGAGGGGATGATACTGCTGAGGTGATGATGCAGCTGCTGAGGTGATGATCCTGCTGAGATGATGATGCTGCTGAGGGGATGATGCTGCTGAGGTAATGATGCTGCTTAGGTGATGAAGCTGCTGAGGGGATGATGCTGCTGAGGATTCTGCTGAGGTGATGGCCATGCCGAGGGGATGTTGCTGCTGAGGGGATGATGCCTCTGAGGTGATGATGCTGCTGAGGTGATGCTGCTTCTGTGGTGATGCTGCTAAGGTGATGACGCTGCTGAGGGGATGATGCTGCTGAGGAAATGGTGCTGCTGAGGTGATGATGCTGCTGAGGTGATGATGCTGCTGAGGCGATGATGCTGCTTCTGAGGTGATGATGCTGATGAGGTGATGATGCAGCTGCTTAGGTGATGATGCTGCTGAGGGGTTGCCGCTGCTGATGTAATGGTGCTGCTGCTGAGGTGATGATGCTGATGAGGTGATGATGCAGATGCTGAGGTGATGATGCTGCCGAGGTAATGATGCTGCTGAGGTAATGATGCTGCTGAGGTGATGATGCTGCTGAGGGGATGATGCTACTGAGGGGATGATGCTGCTGAGGTGATGATGCTGCTCGGGTGTTGATGAAGCTGAGGGAATGATGCTGCTGATGTAATGGTGCTGCTGCTGAGGGGATGATGCTGCCGAGCTAATGATGCTGCTGAGGTGATGAAGATGCTGAAGTAATGGTGCTGCTGCTGAAGTGATGATGCTGATGAGGTGATGATGCTGCTGCTGAGGAGATGATGCTGCTGAGGGGATGATGCTGCTTAGGGGATGATGCTGCTGAGGGGATGCTCCTGAGGGGATGTTGCTGCTGAGATGATGCTGCTGAGGGGATGATACTGCTGAGGTGATGATGCAGCTGCTGAGGTGATGATCCTGCTGAGATGATGATGCTGCTGAGGGGATGATGCTGCTGAGGTAATGATGCTGCTTAGGTGATGAAGCTGCTGAGGGGATGATGCTGCTGAGGATTCTGCTGAGGTGATGACCATGCCGAGGGGATGTTGCTGCTGAGGGGATGATGCCTCTGAGGTGATGATGCTGCTGAGGTGATGCTGCTTCTGTGGTGATGCTGCTAAGGGGATGACGCTGCTGAGGGGATGATGCTGCTGAGGAAATGGTGCTGCTGAGGTGATGATGCTGCTGAGGTGATGATGCTGCTGAGGCGATGATGCTGCTTCTGAGGTGATGATGCTGATGAGGTGATGATGCAGCTGCTTAGGTGATGATGCTGCTGAGGGGTTGCTGCTGCTGATGTAATGGTGCTGCTGCTCAGGTGATGATGCTGATGAGGTGATGATGCAGATGCTGAGGTGATGATGCTGCCGAGGTAATGATGCAGCTGAGGTGATGATGATGCTGAAGTAATGGTGCTGCTGCTGAGGTGATGATGCTGATGAGGTGATGTTGTTTCTGCTGAGGCGATGATGCTGCTGAGGGTGATGATGCTGCTGAGGGGATGATGCTGCTGAGGTGATGATGATGCTGAAGTAATGATGCTGCTGCTGAGGTTATGATGCTGATGAGGTGATGATGTTTCTGCTAAGGTGATGATGCTGCTGAGGTGATGATGCTGCTGAGGGGATGATGCTGCTGAGGTAATGATGCTGCTGAGGTGATGATGCTGCTGAGGGGATGATGGTGCTGAGGTGATGATGCTGCTGAGGGAATGCTGCTGCTTAGGGGATGATGCTGCTGCTGAGCTGATGCTGCTGAGGTGAGGATACTGCTGAGAGGATGATGCTGCTGAGGGGATGTTTCTGCTGAGGAGATGATGCTGCTGCTGAGGGGATGATGCTAGTGCTGAGGTGATGATAATGCTGCTGAGATGATGATGCTGCTGAAGTGATGATGCTGCTGCTGAGGTGATGCTGCTGCTGAGCGAATGATGCTGCTGCTGAGGGGATGATGCTGCTGAGGAGATGATAATGCTGCGGTGGGGATGATGCTGCTGAGGCGATGATGCTGCTGCTGAGGTGATGATGCTGCTGCTGAGGAGACGATACTGCTGAGGGGATGATGCTGCTGCTGATGCGATGATGCTGCTGAGGGGATGATATCGTTGAGCGGATGCTGCTGCTGAGGTGATGAGGCTGCTTAGGTGATGATGCTGCTGGGGTAGTGATGCTGCTGACGTAAGTTTGCTGCTGAGTGCATGATTCTGTTTAGGTGACGATGCAGCTGAGGTAATGATGCTGCTGTGGTAGTGATGCTGCTGACGTAATTTTGCTGCTGAGTGCATGATTCTGTTTAGTTGATGATGCAGCTGAGGTAATGATGCTGCTGATGTGATGCTGCTGAGGGGATGTTGCTGCTGAGGGGATGCTGCTGAGGGGATGATGCTGCTGAGGGGATGGCGCTGCTGAGGGAATGATGCTGCTGAGGTAATGATGCTGCTGAGGTAATGGTGCTGCTGAGGTAATGGTGCTGCTGTAAAGATGCTGCTGAGGGGATGATGCTGCTGAAGTGCTGGTGATGTTGCAGAGATGATGATGCTGCTGAGGTGATGATGCTGCTGCTGAGGTGATGATGCTGCTGAGGTGATGCTGAAGCTGAGGGGATGATGCTGCTGAGGTAATGATGCTGCTGAGGTGATGATGCTGCTGAGGGGATGATGCTGCTGAGGGGATGATGCTGCTGAGGTGATGATGCTTGCTCAGGTGTTGATGAAGCTGAGGGGATGATGCTGCTGATGCAATGGTGATGCTGCTGAGGGGATGATGCTGCCGAGCTAATGATGCTGCTGAGGTGATGATGATGCTGAAGTAATGGTGCTACTGCTGAAGTGATGATGCTGAAGAGGTGATGATGCTGCTGCTGAGGAGATGATGCTGCTGAGGGGACGATGCTGCTTAGAGGATGATGCTGCTGAGGGGATGCTCCTGAGGGGATGTTGCTGCTGAGATGATGCTGCTGAGGGGATGATTCTGCTGAGGTGATGATGCAGCTGCTGAGGTGATGATCCTGCTGCTGAGGAGACGATGCTGCTGAGGGGATGATGCTGCTGCTGAGGGGACGATGCTGCTGAGGGGATGATATCGTTGAGCGGATGCTGCTGCTGAGGTGATGAGGCTGCTTAGGTGATGATGCTGCTGAGGTAGTGATGCTGCTGACGTAATTTTGCTGCTGAGTGCATGATTCTGTTTAGGTGATGATGCTGCTGAGGTAGTGATGCTGCTGACGTAATTTTGCTGCTGAGTGCATGATTCTGTTTAGGTGATGATGCAGCTGAGTTAATGATGCTGCTGATGTGATGCTGCTGAGGTTATGTTGCTGCTGAGGGGATGCTGCTGAGGGGATGATGCTGCTGAGGGGATGGCGCTGCTGAGGGAATGATGCTGCTGAGGTAATGATGCTGCTGAGGTAATGGTGCTGCTGCTGTGGTGATGATGCTGATGAGGTGATGTTGTTTCTGCTGAGGCGATGATGCTGCTGAGGGTGATGATGCTGCTGAGGGGATGATGCTGCTGAGGTGATGATGATGCTGAAGTAATGGTGCTGCTGCTGAGGTTATGATGCTGATGAGGTGATGATGTATTTTCTGATGTGATGATGCTGCTGAGGTGATGATGCTGCTGAGGGGATGATGCTGCTGAGGTAATGATGCTGCTGAGGTGATGATGCTGCTGAGGGGATGATGCTGCTGAGGTGATGTTGATGCTGAGGGAATGCTGCTGCTTAGGGGATGATGTTGCTGCTGAGCTGATGCTGCTGAGGTGAGGATACTGCTGAGAGGATGATGCTGCTGAGGGGATGATTCTGCTGAGGAGATGATGCTGCTGCTGAGGGGATGATGCTGGTGCTGAGGTGATGCTGCTGCTGAGGGGATGATGCTACTGCTGAGGGGATGATGCTGCTGTGCTGATGATGCTGCTGAGGTGATTCTGCTGAGGTGATGATGCTGCTGAGGTGATGATGCAGCTGAGGGGATGAATCTGCTGATGTAATGATGCTGCTGAGGTAATGATGCTGCTGAGGATTCTGATGAGGTGATGATGCTGCTGAAGGGAAATGCTGCTGAGGGTGATGATGCTGCTGAGGTGATGTAGCTGCTGAGGGGATGATGCTGCTGAGGATTCTACTGAGGTGATGACCCTGCTGACGGGATTTTGCTGATGAGGGGATGATGCCTCCGAGGTTATGAAGCTGCTGAGGTCTTGCTGCTGCTGAGGTGATGATGCTGCTGAGTTAATGGTGCTGCTGAGGGGATGATGCTGCTCAGGTGTTGATGCTGCTGAGAGGATGATGCTGCTGACGTAATGGTGCTGCTGCTGAGGTGATGATGCTGCTGAGGTGATGATGCTGCTGCTGAGGGGATGATGCTGCCGTGCTAATGATGCTGCTGAGGTGATGATGATGCTGAAGTAATGGTGCTGCTGCTGAGGTGATGATGCTGATGAGGTGATGATTTTGCTGAGGGGATGATGCTGCTGAGGGGATGCTGCTGAGGGGATGATGCTGCTGAGATGATCCTGCTGAGGGGATGATACTGCTGAGGTGATGATGCAGCTGCTGAGGTGATGATGCTGCTGGGATGATGATGCTGCTGAGGGGATGATGCTGCTGAGGTAATGATGCTGCTTAGGTGATGAAGCTGCTGAGGGGATGATGCTGCTGAGGATTCTGCTGAGGTGATGACCATGCTGAGGGGATGTTGCTGCTGAGGGGAATATGCATCTGAGGTGATGATGCTGCTGAGGTGATGCTGCATCTGTGGTGATGCTGCTAAGGGGATGACGCTGCTGAGGGGATGATGCTGCTGAGGAAATGGTTCTGCTGAGGTGATGATGCAGCTGAGTTGATGATGCTGCTGAGGTGATGATGCTGCTGAGGTGATGATGCTGCTGAGGTGTTGATGAAGCTGAGGGGATGATGCTGCTGATGTTATGGTGCTGCTGCTGATGTGATGATGCTGATGAGGTGATAATGCAGCAGCTGAGGAGATGATGCTGCTGAGGGGATGATGCTGCTGATGTAATGATGCAGCTGCTGAGGTGATGATGCTGATGAGGTGATGATGTTTCTGCTGAGGCGATGATGCTGCTGAGGTGATGTTGCTGCTGAGGGGATGATGCTGCTGAGGTAATGCTGCTGCTGAGGTGATGATGCTGCTGAGGGGATGATGCTGCTGAGGTGATGATGCTGCTGAGGGGATGATGCTGCTTAGGGGATGATGCTGCTGCTGAGCTGATGCTGCTGAGGTGGGGATACTACTGAGAGGATGATGCTGCTGAGGGGATGTTTCTGCTGAGGAGATGATGCTGCTACTGAGGGGATGATGCTGGTGCTGAGGTGATGACGCTGCTGAGGGGATGATGCTACTGCTGAGGGGCTGATGCTGCTGTGCTGATTATGTTGCTGAGGTGATTCTGCTGTGGTGATGATGCTGCTGAGGTGATGATGCAGCTGAGGGGATGAATCTGCTGATGTCATGATGCTGCTGAGGTAATGATGCTACTGAGGATTCTGCTGAGGTGATGATGCTGCTGAAGGGAAATGCTGCTGAGGGTGATGATGCTACTGAGGGGATGATGCTGCTGAGGTGATGATGCTGCCGAGGCAATGATGCTGCTGAGGTGATGATGCTGCTGAGGGGATGATGCTGCTGAGGTAATGATGCTGCTGAGGTGATGATGCTGCTGAGGGGATGATGCTGCTGAGGTGATGATGCTGCTGAGGGGATGATGCTGCTTTGGGGATGATGCTGCTGCTGAGGTGATGCTGCTGAGGATGCTGCTGAGGGGAAGATGCTGCTGCGGTGATGATGCTGCTGAGGGGATAATGCTGCTGAGGGAATGATGCTGCTGAGTTAATGATGCTGCTGAGGGGATGATGTTGCTGATGAGGGCATGATGCTGCTGCTGAGGTGATGATGCTGCTGATGGGATGATGTTGCTGCTGAGGGGATGATGTTGCTGAGGTGATGATAATGCTGCTGAGGGGATGATGCTGCTGCAGTGATGTTGCTGCTGCTGAGGTGATGATGCTGCTGAGGTGATGATGATGCTGCTGTGGTCTTGATGCTGCTGATGGGATGATGCTGCTGCTGAGATGCTGATGCTGCTGAAATGATGATGCTGCTGCTGAGGTGATGATGCTGCTGGGGAGATGATGTTGCTGCTGAGGTGATGCTGCTGCTGAGGGGATGATGCTCATGCTGAGGGGATGATTCTTCTGAGGTGATGATAATGCTGCTGAGATGACGATGCTGCTGGGGAGATGATGTTGCTGCTGAGGTGATGCTGCTGCTGAGGGGATGATGCTGCTGCTGAGGGGATGATGCTTCTGAGGTGATGATAATGCTGCGGTGGGGATGATGCTGCTGAGGTGATGATGCTGCTGCTGATGTGATGATGCTGCTGCTGAGGAATCGATGCTGCTTAGGGGATGATGCTGCTGCTGAGGGGATGATGCTGCTGAGGGGATGATATCGTTGAGCGGATGCTGCTGCTGAGGTTGATGAGGCTGCTTAGGTGATGATGCTGCTGACGTAGTGATGCTGCTGACGTAATTTTGCTGTTGAGTGCATGATTCTGTTTAGGTGATGATGCAGCTGAGGTAATGATGCTGCTGATGTGATGCTGCTGAGGGGATGTTGCTGCTGAGGGGATGCTGCTGAGGGGATGATGCTGCTGAGGGGACGGCGCTGCTGAGGGGATGATGCTGCTGATGTAATGATGCTGCTGAGGTAATGGTGCTGCTGTCAGGATGCTGCTGAGGGGATGATGCTGCTGAAGTGCTGGTGATGCTGCAGAGATGATGATGCTGATGAGGTGATGATGCTGCTGCTGAGGTGATGATGCTGCTGAGGTGATGCTGAAGCTGAGGGGATGATGCTGCTCAGGTACTGATGCTGCTGAGGTGATGATGCTGCTGAGGGGATAATGCTGCTGAGGGGATGATGCTGCTGAGGTGATGATGCTGCTCAGGTGTTAATGAAGCTGAGGGGATGATGCTGCTGATGTAATGGTCTGCTGCTGAGGTGATGATGCTGATGAGGTGATGATGCAGCTGCTGAGGTAATGATGCTGCTGAGGTGATGATGCTGCTGAGGGGATGATGCTGCCGAGCTAATGATGCTGCTGAGGTGATGATGATGCTGAGGTAATGGTGCTGCTGCTGAGGTGATGATGCTGATGAGGTGGTGATTCTGCTGCTGAGGTGATGATGCTGCTGAGATGATGCTGCTGAGGGGATGATACTGCTGAGGTGATGATGCAGCTGCTGAGGTGATGATGCTGCTGAGATGATGATGCTGCTGAGGGGATGATGCTGCTGAGGTAATGATGCTGCTTAGGTGATGAAGCTGCTGAGGGGATGATGCTGCTGAGGATTCTGCTGAGGTGATGACCATGCCGAGGGGATGTTGCTGCTGAGGTGATGATGCCTCTGAGGTAATGATGCTGCTGAGGTGATGCTGCTTCTGTGGTGATGCTGCTAAGGGGATGACGCTGCTGAAGGGATGATGCTGCTGAGGAAATGGTGCTGCTGAGGTGATGATGCTGCTGAGGTGATGATGCTGCTGAGGTGTTGATGAAGCTGAGGGGATGATGCTGCTCATGTAATGGTTCTGCTGCTGAGGTGATGATGCTGATGAGGTGATGATGCAGCTGCTGAGGTGATGATGCTGCTCAGGGGATGATGCTGCTGATGTAATGATTCAGCTGCTGAGGTGATGATGCTGCCGAGGTGATGATGCTGCTGAGGTGATGATGATGCTGAGGTGTTGATGAAGCTGAGGGGATGATGCTGCTGAGGAAATGGTGCTGCTGAGATGATGATGCAGCTGAGGTGATGATGCTGCTGAGGTGATGATGCTGCTGAGGTTTTGATGAAGCTGAGGGGATGATGCTGCTGATGTATTGGTGCTGCTGCTGAGGTGATGATGCTGATGAGGTGATGATGCAGCAGCTGAGGAGATGATGTTGCTGAGGGGATGATGCTGCTGATGTAATGATGCAGCTGCTGAGGTGATGATGCTGCCGAGGTGATGATGCTGCTGAGGTGATGAAGATGCTGAAGTAATGGTGCTGCTGCTGAGGGGATGATGCTGCTGAGGTAATGATGCTGCTGAGGTGATGATGCTGCTGAGGGGATGATGCTTCTGAGGTGATGATAATGCTGCGGTGGGGATGATGCTGCTGAGGTGATGATGCATCTGCTGAGGTGGTGATGCTGCTGCTGAGGAATCGATGCTGCTGAGGGGATGATGCTGCTGCTGAGGGGATGATACTGCTGAGGGGATGATATCGTTGAGCGGATGCTGCTGCTGAGGTGATGAGGATGCTTAGGTGATGATGCTGCTGACGTAGTGATGCTGCTGACGTAATTTTGCTGCTGAGTGCATGATTCTGTTTAGGTGATGATGCAGCTGAGGTAATGATGCTGCTGATGTGATGCTTCTGAGGGGATGATGCTGCTGAGGGGATGCTGCTGAGGGGATGATGCTGCTGAGGGGACGGCGCTGCTGAGGGGCTGATGCTGCTGAGGTAATGATGCTGCTGAGGTAATGGTGCTGCTGTAAAGATGCTGCTGAGGGGATAATGCTGCTGAAGTGCTGGTGATGCTGCAGAGATGATGATGCTGATGAGGTGATGATGCTGCTGCTGAGGTGATGATGCTGCTTAGGTGATGCTGAAGCTGAGGGGATGATGCTGCTGAGGTAATGATGCTGCTAAGGTGATGATGCTGCTGAGGTGATGATGCTGATGAGGTGATGATGCAGCTGCTGAGGTAATGATGCTGCTGAGGTGATGATGCTGCTGCTGAGGGGATGTTGCTGCCGTGCTAATGATGCTGCTGAGGTGATGATGATGCTGAAGTAATGGTGCTGCTGCTGAGGTGATGATGCTGATGAGGTGATGATGCTGCTGAGGGGATGAAGCTGCTGAGGGGATGCTGCTGAGGGGATGATGCTGCTGAGATGATGCTGCTGAGGGGATGATATTGCTGAGGTGATGATGCAGCTGCTGAGTTGATGATGCTGCTGAGAAGATGATGCTGCTGAGGGGATGATGCTGCTGAGTTAATGATGCTGCTTAGGTGATGAAGCTGCTGAGGGGATGATGCTGCTGAGGATTCTGCTGAGGTGATGACCATGCTGAGGGGATGTTGCTGCTGAGGGGAATATGCCTCTGAGGTGATGATGCTGCTGAGGTGATGCTGCATCTGTGGTGATGCTGCTAAGGGGTTGACGCTGCTGAGGGGATGATGCTGCTGAGGAAATGGTGCTGCTGAGGTGATGATGCAGCTGAGGTGATGATGCTGCTGAGGTGATGATGCTGCTGAGGGGATGATGCTGCTGATGTAATGATGCAGCTGCTGAGGTGATGATGCTGCCAAGAGATGATGCTGCTGAGGTGATGATGATGCTGAAGTAATGGTGCTGCTGCTGAGGTGATGATGCTGCTGAGGGGATGATGCTGCTGAGGTGATGATGCTGCTGAGGGGATGATGCTGCTGAGGTGATGATGCTGCTGAGGGGATGATGCTGCTTAGGGGATGATGCTGCTGCTGAGCTGATGCTGCTGAGGTGGGGATACTACTGAGAGGATGATGCTGCTGAGGGGATGTTTCTGCTGAGGAGATGATGCTGCTACTGAGGGGATGATGCTGGTGCTGAGGTGATGACGCTGCTGAGGGGATGATGCTACTGCTGAGGGGCTGATGCTGCTGTGCTGATGATGCTGCTGAGGTGATTCTGCTGAGGTGATGATGCTGCTGAGGTGATGATGCAGCTGAGGGGATGAATCTGCTGATGTAATGATGGTGCTGAGGTAATGATGCTGCTGAGGATTCTGCTGAGGTGATGATGCTGCTGAAGGGAAATGCTGCTGAGGGTGATGATGCTACTGAGGGGATGTTGCTGCTGAGGGGATGATGCTGCGAGGCAATGATGCTGCTGAGGTGATTATGCTGCTGAGGGGATGATGCTGCTGAGGTAATGATGCTGCTGAGGTGATGATGCTGCTGAGGGGATGATGCTGCTGAGGTGATGATGCTGCTGAGGGGATGATGCTGCTCTGGGGATGACGCTGCTGCTGAGCTGATGCGGCTGAGGTGAGGATACTGCTCAGAGAATGATGCTGCTGAGGGGATGATGCTGCTGCTGAGGTGATGCTGCTGAGGATGATGCTGAGGGTATGATGCTGCTGCGGTGATGATGCTGCTGGGGATAATGCTGCTGAGGGAATGATGCTGCTGAGTAAATGATGCTGCTGAGGGGAAGATGTTGCTGATGAGGGCATGATGTTGCTGCTGAGGGGATGATGTTGCTGAGGTGATGACAATGCTGCTGAGGGGATGTTGCTGCTGAAGTGATGTTTCTGCTGCTGAGGTGATGATGCTGCTGAGGTGATGATGATGCTGCTGAGGTCTTGATGCTGCTGATGGGATGATGCTGCTGCTGAGATGATGATGCTGCTGAAGTGATGATGATGCTGCTGAGGTGATGATGCTGCTGGGGAGATGATGTTGCTGCTGAGGTGATGCTGCTGCTGAGGGGATGATGCTGCTGCTGAGGGGATGATTCTTCTGAGGTGATGATAATGCTGCTGAGATGATGATGCTGCTGAAGTGATGATGCTGCTGCTGAGGTGATGATGCTGCTGGGGACATGATGTTGCTGCTGAGCTGATGCTGCTGCCGAGGGGATGATGCTGCTGCTGAGGGGATGATGCTTCTGAGGTGATGATAATGCTGCGGTGGGGATGATGCTGCTGAGGTGATGATGCTGCTGCTGAGGTGATGATGCTGCTGCTGAGGAATCGATGCTGCTGAGGGGATGATGCTGCTGCTGAGGGGATGATGCTGCTGAGGGGATGATATCGTTGAGCGGATGCTGCTGCTGAGGTGATGAGGCTGCTTAGGTGATGATGCTGCTGACGTAGTGATGTTGCTGACGTAATTTTGCTGTTGAGTGCATGATTCTGTTTAGGTGATGATGCAGCTGAGGTAATGATGCTGCTGATGTGATGCGGCTGAGGGGATGTTGCTGCTGAGGGGATGCTGCTGAGGGGATGATGCTGCTGAGGGGACGGCGCTGCTGAGGGGATGCTGCTGCTGAGCTAATGATGCTGCTGAGGTAATGGTGCTGCTGTCAGGATGCTGCTGAGGGGATGATGCTGCTGAAGTGCTGGTGATGCTGCAGAGATGATGATGCTGATGAGGTGATGATGCTGCTGCTGAGGTGATGATGGTGCTGAGGTGATGCTGAAGCTGAGGGGATGATGCTGCTGAGGTAATGATGCTGCTGAGGTGAGGATGCTGCTGAGGGGATAATGCTGCTGAGGGGATGATACTGCTGTGGTGATGATGCTGCTCAGGTGTTGATGAAGCTGAGGGGATGATGCTGCTGATGTAATGGTGCTGCTGCTGAGGTGATGATGCTGATGAGGTGATGATGCAGCTGCTGAGGTAATGATGCTGCTGAGGTGATGATGCTGCTGAGGGGATGATGCTGCCGAGCTAATGATGCTGCTGAGGTGATGATGATGCTGAGGTAATGGTGCTGCTGCTGAGGTGATGATGCCGATGAGGTGGTGATGCTGCTGCTGAGGTGATGATGCTGCTGAGGGGATGATGCTGCTTAGGGAATGATGCTGCTGAGGGGATGTTGCTGAGGGGATGATGCTGCTGAGGAGATGATGCTGCTGAGGGGATGATGCTGCTTAGGGGATGATGCGGCTGAGGTGAAAATACTACTGAGAGGATGATGCTGCTGAGGGGATGTTTCTGCTGAGCAGATGATGCTGCTACTGAGGGGATGATGCTGGTGCTGAGGTGATGACGCTGCTGAGGGGATGGTGCTACTGCTGAGGGGCTGATGCTGCTGTGCTGATGATGCTGATGAGGTGATTCTGCTGAGGGGATGATGCTGCTGAGGTGATGATGCTGCTGAGGGGATGATGCTGCTTTGGGGATGATGCTGCTGCTGAGCTGATGCGGCTGAGGTGAGGATACTGCTGAGAGAATGATGCTGCTGAGGGGATGATGCTGCTGCCGATGTGATGCTGCTGAGGATGATGCTGAGGGGATGATGCTGCTGAGGTGATGATGCTGCTGAGGGGATAATGCTGCTTTGGGGATGATGCTGCTGAGTTAATGATGCTTCTGAGTGGATGATACTGCTGAGGTGATGATGCAGCTGCTGAGGTGATGATGCTGCTGAGATGATGATGCTGCTGAGGGGATGATGCTGCTGAGGTAATGATGCTGCTTAGGTGATGAAGCTGCTGAGGGGATGATGCTGCTGAGGATTCTGCTGAGGTGATGACCATGCCGAGGGGATGTTGCTGCTGAGGGGATGATTCCTCTGAGGTGATGATGCTGCTGAGGTGATGCTGCTTCTGTGGTGATGCTGCTAAGGGGATGACGCTGCTGAGGGGATGATGCTGCTGAGGAAATGGTGCTGTTGAGGTGATGATGCTGCTGAGGTGATGATGCTGCTGAGGTGATGATGCTGCTGAGGTAATGATGCTGCTGAGGATTCTGCTGAGGTGATGATGATGCTGAAGGGAAATGCTACTGAGGGTGATGATGCTGCTGAGGGGATGATGCTGCTGAGGTGATGATGCTGCTTAGGTGAATATGCTGCTGAGTTAAGGATGCTTCTCATGTGATGCTGCTGAGGGAATGATGCTGCTGAGGTAATGATGCTGCTGAGGTGATGTAGCTGCTGAGGGGATGATGCTGCTGAGGATTCTACTGAGGTGATGACCCTGCTGTCGGTATTTTGCTGATGAGGGGATGATGCCTCTGATGTTATGAAGCTGCTGAGGTGATGCTGCTGCTGAGGTGATGATGCTGCTGAGTTAATGGTGCTGCTGAGGGGATGATGCTGCTCAGGTGTTGATGCTGCTGAGAGGATGATGCTGCTGACGTAATGGTGCTGCTGCTGAGGTGATGATGCTGATGAGGTGATGATGCTGCTGCTGAGGTGATGATGCTGCTGAGGCGAAGATGCTGCTGAGGGGATGATGCTCCTAAGGTAATGCTGCTGCTGAGGTGATGATGATGCTGAAGTAATGGTGCTGATGCTGAGGTGATGATGCTGATGAGGTGATGATGCTGCTACTGAGGTGATGATGCTGCTGAGGTGATGATTCTGCTGAGGGGATGATGCTGCTGAGGTAATGATGCTGCTGAGGTGATGATGCTGCTGAGGTGAGGATACTGCTGAGAGAATGATGATGCTGAGGGGATGATGCTGCTGAGGTAATGATGCAGCTGAGGGGATAATGCTGCTGAGGAAATGATGCTGCTGAGTTAATGATGCTGCTGAGGGGATGATGTTGCTGGTGAGGGCATGATGCTGCTGCTGAGGTGATGATGCTGCTGAGGGGATGATGCTGCTGCTGAGGGGATGATGTTGCTGAGGTGATGATAATGCTGCTGAGGGGATGATGCTGCTGAAGTGATGTTGCTGCTGCTGAGGTGATGATGCTGCTGAGGTGATGAAGATGCTGCTGAGGTCTTGATGCTGCTGATGGGATGATGCTGCTGCTGAGATGATGATGCTGCTGAAGTGATGATGCTGCAGCTGAGGTGATGATGCTGCTGGGGAGATGATGTTGCTGCTGAGGTGATGCTGCTGCTGAGGGGATGATGCTGCTGCTGAGGGGATGATGCTGGTGCTGTTGTGATGATGCTGCTGAATGGATGATGCTGCTGCTGAGGGGATGATGCTGCTGAGGAGATGATAATGCTGTGGCGGGAATGATGCTGCTGAGGTGATGATGTTGCTGCTGAGTTGATGATGCTGCTGCTGAGGACACGATGTTGCTGAGGGGATGATGCTGCTGCTGAGGGGATGATGCTGCTGAGGGGATGATATCGTTGAGCGGATGCTGCTGCTGAGGTGATGAGGCTGCTTAGGTGATTATGCTGCTGAGGTAGTGATGCTGCTGACGTAATTTTGCTGCTGAGTGCATGATTCTGTTTAGTTGATGATGCAGCTGGGGTAATGATGCTGCTGATGTGATGCTGCTGAGGGGATGTTGCTGCTGAGGGGATGCTGCTGAGGGGATGATGCTGCTGAGGGCATGGCGCTGCTGAGGGAATGATGCTGCTGAGGGGATGATGCTGCTGATGTAATGGTGCTGCTGCTGAGGTTATGATGCTGCTGAGGTAATGGTGCTGCTGTAAAGATGCTGCTGAGGGGATGATGCTGATGAAGTGCAGGAGATGCTGCAGAGATGATGATGCTGATGAGGTGATGATGCTGCTGCTGGGGTGATGATGCTGCTGAGGTGATGCTGAAGCTGAGGGGATGATGCTGCTGAGGTAATGATGCTGCTGAGGTGATGATGCTGCTGAGGGGATGATGCAGCTGAGGGGATGATGCTGCTGAGGTCATGATGCTGCTCAGGTGTTGATGAAACTGAGGGGATGATGCTACTGATGTAATGGTGCTGCTGCTGAGGGGATGATGCTGCCGAGCTAATGATGCTGCTGAGGTGATGATGATGCTGAAGTGATTGTGGTGCTGCTGAAGTGATGATGCTGATGAGGTAATGATGCTGCTGCTGAGGTGATGATGCTGCTGAGGGGATGATGCTGCTGAGGGGATGATGCTGCTGAGGGGATGCTGCTGAGTGGATGTTGCTGCTGAGATAATGCTGCTGAGGGGATGATACTGCTGAGGTGATGATGCAGCTACTGAGGTGATGATGCTGCTGAGATGATAATGCTGCTGAGGGGATGATCCTGCTGAGGTAATGATGCTGCTTAGGTGATGAAGCTGCTGAGGGGATGATGCTGCTGAGGGGATGATGCCTCTGAGGTGATGATGCTGCTGAGGTGATGATGATGTTGAAGTAATGGTGCTGCTGCTGAAGTGATGATGCTGATGAGGTGATGATGCTGCTGCTGAGGTGATGATGCTGCTGAGGGAATGATGCTGCTTAGGGGATGATGCTGATGAGGGGATGCTGCTGAGGGGATGTTGCTGCTGCGATGATGCTGCTGAGGGGATGATACTGCTGAGGTGATGATGCAGCTGCTGAGGTGATGATCCTGCTGAGATGATGATGCTGCTGAGGGAATGATGCTGCTGAGATAATTATGCTGCTTAGGTGATGAAGCTGCTGAGGGTATGATGCTGCTGAGTATTCTGCTGAGGTGATGACCATGCCGAGGGGATGTTGCTGCTGAGGGGATGATGCCTCTGAGGTGATGATGCTGCTGAGGTGATGCTGCTTCTGTGGTTATGCTGCTAAGGGGATGACGCTGCTGAGGGGATGATGCTGCTGAGGAAATGGTGCTGCTGAGGTGATGATGCTGCTGAGGTGATGATGCTGCTGAGGCGATGATGCTGCTTCTGAGGTGATGATGCTGATGATTTGATGATGCAGCTGCTGAGGTGATGATGCTGCTGAGGGGATGCTGCTGCTGATGTAATGGTGCTGCTGCTGAGGTGATGATGCTGCTGAGGTGATGATGCAGCTGCTGAGGTGATGATGCTGCCGAGGTAATGATGCTGCTGAGGTGATGATGATGCTGAAGTAATGGTGCTGCTGCTGTGGTGATGATGCTGATGAGGTGATGATGTTTCTCCTGAGGCGATGATGCTGCTGAGGTGATGATGTTGCTGAGGTGATGATGATGCTGCTGAGGTCTTGATGCTGCTGATGGGATGATGCTGCTGCTGAGATGATGAAGCTGCTGAAGTGATGATGCTGCTGCTGAGGTGATGATGCTGCTGGGGAGATTTTGTTGCTGCTGAGGTGATGCCGCTGCTGAGGGGATGATGCTGCTGAGGTGATGATGCTGCTGAGGGGATTATGCTGCTTTGGGGATGATGCTGCTGAGTTAATGATGCTGCTGAGTGGATGATACTGCTGAGGTGATGATGCAGCTGCTGAGGTGATGATGCTGCTGAGATGATGATGCTGCTGAGGGGATGATGCTGCTGAGGTAATGATGCTGCTTAGGTGATGAAGCTGCTGAGGGGATGATGCTGCTGAGGATTCTGCTGAGGTGATGACCATGCCGAGGGGATGTTGCTGCTGAGGGGATGATTCCTCTGAGGTGATGATGCTGCTGAGGTGATGCTGCTTCTGTGGTGATGCTGCTAAGGGGATGACGTTGCTGAGGGGATGATGCTGCTGAGGAAATGGTGCTGCAGAGGTGATGATGCTGCTGAGGTGATGATGCTGCTAAGGTGATGATGCTGCTGAGGTGTTGATGAAGCTGAGGGGATGATGCTGCTGATGTAATGGTGCTGCTGCTTAGGTGATGATGCTGATGAGGTGATGATGCTGCTGAGGGGATGATGCTGCTGATGTAATGATTCAGCTGCTGAGGTGATGATGCTGCCGAGGTGATGATGCTGCTGAGGTGATGATGATGCTGAGGTGTTGATGAAGCTGAGGGGATGATGCTGCTGAGGAAATGGTGCTGCTGAGGTGATGATGCTGCTGAGGGGATGATGCTGCTGATGTAATGGTGCTGCGGCTGAGGTGATGACGCTGATGAGGTGATGATGCAGCAGCTGACTAGATGATGCGGCTGACGGGATGATGCTGCTGATGTAATGATGCAGCTGCTGAGGTGATGATGCTGCCGAGGTGATGATGCTGCTGAGGTGATGATGATGCTGAAGTAATGGTGCTGCTGCTGAGGTGATGTTGCTGATGAGGTGATGATGCTGCTGAGGGGATGATGCTGCTGAGGGGATGATGCTGCTGAGGGGATGATGCTGCTGAGGGGATGATGCTGCTGAGGGGATGCTGCTGAGTGGATGTTGCTGCTGAGATAATGCTGCTGAGGGGTTGATACTGCTGAGGTGATGATGCAGCTACTGAGGTGATGATGCTGCTGAGATGACGATGCTGCTGAGGGGATGATCCTGCTGAGGTAATGATGCTGCTCAGGTGTTGATGCTGCTGAGAGGATGATGCTGCTGACGTAATGGTGCTGCTGCTGAGGTGATGATGCTGATGAGGTGATGATGCTGCTGCTGAGGTGATGATGCTGCTGAGGCGAAGATGCTGCTGAGGGGATGATGCTCCTAAGGTAATGCTGCTGCTGAGGTGATGATGATGCTGAAGTAATGGTGCTGATGCTGAGGTGATGATGCTGATGAGGTGATGATGCTGCTACTGAGGTGATGAGGCTGCTGAGGTGATGATTCTGCTGAGGGGATGATGCTGCTGAGGTAATGATGCTGCTGAGGTGATGATGCTGCTGAGGTGAGGATACTGCTGAGAGAATGATGATGCTGAGGGGATGATGCTGCTGAGGTAATGATGCAGCTGAGGGGATAATGCTGCTGAGGAAATGATGCTGCTGAGGTAATGATGCTGCTGAGGGGATGATGTTGCTGATGAGGGCATGATGCTGCTGCTGAGGTGATGATGCTGCTGAGGGGATGATGCTGCTGCTGAGGGGATGATGTTGCTGAGGTGATGATAATGCTGCTGAGGGGATGATGCTGCTGAAGTGATGTTGCTGCTGCTGAGGTGATGATGCTGCTGAGGTGATGAAGATGCTGCTGAGGTCTTGATGCTGCTGATGGGATGATGCTGCTGCTGAGATGATGATGCTGCTGAAGTGATGATGCTGCAGCTGAGGTGATGATGCTGCTGGGGAGATGATGTTGCTGCTGAGGTGATGCTGCTGCTGAGGGGATGATGCTGCTGCTGAGGGGATGATGCTGGTGCTGTTGTGATGATGCTGCTGAATGGATGATGCTGCTGCTGAGGGGATGATGCTGCTGAGGAGATGATAATGCTGTGGCGGGAATGATGCTGCTGAGGTGATGATGTTGCTGCTGAGTTGATGATGCTGCTGCTGAGGACACGATGTTGCTGAGGGGATGATGCTGCTGCTGAGGGGATGATGCTGCTGAGGGGATGATATCGTTGAGCGGATGCTGCTGCTGAGGTGATGAGGCTGCTTAGGTGATTATGCTGCTGAGGTAGTGATGCTGCTGACGTAATTTTGCTGCTGAGTGCATGATTCTGTTTAGTTGATGATGCAGCTGGGGTAATGATGCTGCTGATGTGATGCTGCTGAGGGGATGTTGCTGCTGAGGGGATGCTGCTGAGGGGATGATGCTGCTGAGGGCATGGCGCTGCTGAGGGAATGATGCTGCTGAGGTAATGATGCTGCTGAGGTAATGGTGCTGCTGTCAGGATGCTGCTGAGGGGATGATGCTGCTGATGTAATGGTGCTGCTGCTGAGGTTATGATGCTGCTGAGGTAATGGTGCTGCTGTAAAGATGCTGCTGAGGGGATGATGCTGATGAAGTGCAGGAGATGCTGCAGAGATGATGATGCTGATGAGGTGATGATGCTGCTGCTGGGGTGATGATGCTGCTGAGGTGATGCTGAAGCTGAGGGGATGATGCTGCTGAGGTAATGATGCTGCTGAGGTGATGATGCTGCTGAGGGGATGATGCAGCTGAGGGGATGATGCTGCTGAGGTCATGATGCTGCTCAGGTGATGATGAAACTGAGGGGATGATGCTGCTGATGTAATGGTGCTGCTGCTGAGGGGATGATGCTGCCGAGCTAATGATGCTGCTGAGGTGATGATGATGCTGAAGTGATTGTGGTGCTGCTGAAGTGATGATGCTGATGAGGTAATGATGCTGCTGCTGAGGTGATGATGCTGCTGAGGGGATGATGCTGCTGAGGGGATGATGCTGCTGAGGGGATGCTGCTGAGTGGATGTTGCTGCTGAGATAATGCTGCTGAGGGGATGATACTGCTGAGGTGATGATGCAGCTACTGAGGTGATGATGCTGCTGAGATGATAATGCTGCTGAGGGGATGATCCTGCTGAGGTAATGATGCTGCTTAGGTGATGAAGATGCTGAGGGGATGATGCTGCTGAGGGGATGATGCCTCTGAGGTGATGATGCTGCTGAGGTGATGATGATGTTGAAGTAATGGTGCTGCTGCTGAAGTGATGATGCTGATGAGGTGATGATGCTGCTGCTGAGGTGATGATGCTGCTGAGGGAATGATGCTGCTTAGGGGATGATGCTGATGAGGGGATGCTGCTGAGGGGATGTTGCTGCTGCGATGATGCTGCTGAGGGGATGATACTGCTGAGGTGATGATGCAGCTGCTGAGGTGATGATCCTGCTGAGATGATGATGCTGCTGAGGGAATGATGCTGCTGAGATAATTATGCTGCTTAGGTGATGAAGCTGCTGAGGGTATGATGCTGCTGAGTATTCTGCTGAGGTGATGACCATGCCGAGGGGATGTTGCTGCTGAGGGGATGATGCCTCTGAGGTGATGATGCTGCTGAGGTGATGCTGCTTCTGTGGTTATGCTGCTAAGGGGATGACGCTGCTGAGGGGATGATGCTGCTGAGGAAATGGTGCTGCTGAGGTGATGATGCTGCTGAGGTGATGATGCTGCTGAGGCGATGATGCTGCTTCTGAGGTGATGATGCTGATGAGGTGATGATGCAGCTGCTGAGGTGATGATGCTGCTGAGGGGATGCTGCTGCTGATGTAATGGTGCTGCTGCTGAGGTGATGATGCTGCTGAGGTGATGATGCAGCTGCTGAGGTGATGATGCTGCCGAGGTAATGATGCTGCTGAGGTGATGATGATGCTGAAGTAATGGTGCTGCTGCTGAGGTGATGATGCTGATGAGGTGATGATGTTTCTCCTGAGGCGATGATGCTGCTGAGGTGATGATGTTGCTGAGGTGATGATGATGCTGCTGAGGTCTTGATGCTGCTGATGGGATGATGCTGCTGCTGAGATGATGAAGCTGCTGAAGTGATGATGCTGCTGCTGAGGTGATGATGCTGCTGGGGAGATTTTGTTGCTGCTGAGGTGATGCCGCTGCTGAGGGGATGATGCTGCTGAGGTGATGATGCTGCTGAGGGGATTATGCTGCTTTGGGGATGATGCTGCTGAGTTAATGATGCTGCTGAGTGGATGATACTGCTGAGGTGATGATGCAGCTGCTGAGGTGATGATGCTGCTGAGATGATGCTGCTGCTGAGGGGATGATGCTGCTGAGGTAATGATGCTGCTTAGGTGATGAAGCTGCTGAGGGGATGATGCTGCTGAGGATTCTGCTGAGGTGATGACCATGCCGAGGGGATGTTGCTGCTGAGGGGATGATTCCTCTGAGGTGATGATGCTGCTGAGGTGATGCTGCTTCTGTGGTGATGCTGCTAAGGGGATGACGTTGCTGAGGGGATGATGCTGCTGAGGAAATGGTGCTGCTGAGGTGATGATGCTGCTGAGGTGATGATGCTGCTAAGGTGATGATGCTGCTGAGGTGTTGATGAAGCTGAGGGGATGATGCTGCTGATGTAATGGTGCTGCTGCTTAGGTGATGATGCTGATGAGGTGATGATGCTGCTGAGGGGATGATGCTGCTGATGTAATGATTCAGCTGCTGAGGTGATGATGCTGCCGAGGTGATGATGCTGCTGAGGTGATGATGATGCTGAGGTGTTGATGAAGCTGAGGGGATGATGCTGCTGAGGAAATGGTGCTGCTGAGGTGATGATGCTGCTGAGGGGATGATGCTGCTGATGTAATGGTGCTGCGGCTGAGGTGATGACGCTGATGAGGTGATGATGCAGCAGCTGACTAGATGATGCGGCTGACGGGATGATGCTGCTGATGTAATGATGCTGCTGCTGAGGTGATGATGATGCTGAAGTAATGGTGCTGCTGCTGAGGTGATGTTGCTGATGAGGTGATGATGCTGCTGAGGGGATGATGCTGCTGAGGGGATGATGCTGCTGAGGGGATGATGCTGCTGAGGGGATGCTGCTGAGTGGATGTTGCTGCTGAGATAATGCTGCTGAGGGGATGATACTGCTGAGGTGATGATGCAGCTACTGAGGTGATGATGCTGCTGAGATGATGATGCTGCTGAAGGGATGATCCTGCTGAGGTAATGATGCTGCTTAGGTGATGAAGCTGCTGAGGGGATGATGCTGCTGAGGGGATGATGCCTCTGAGGTGATGATGCTGCTGAGGTGATGATGATGTTGAAGTAATGGTGCTGCTGCTGAAGTGATGATGCTGATGAGGTGATGATGCTGCTGCTGAGGTGATGATGCTGCTGAGGGAATGATGCTGCTTAGGGGATGATGCTGATGAGGGGATGCTGCTGAGGGGATGTTGCTGCTGCGATGATGCTGCTGAGGGGATGATACTGCTGAGGTGATGATGCAGCTGCTGAGGTGATGATCCTGCTGAGATGATGATGCTGCTGAGGGAATGATGCTGCTGAGGTAATTATGCTGCTTAGGTGATGAAGCTGCTGAGGGTATGATGCTGCTGAGCATTCTGCTGAGGTGATGACCATGCCGAGGGGATGTTGCTGCTGAGGGGATGATGCCTCTGAGGTGATGATGCTGCTGAGGTGATGCTGCTTCTGTGGTTATGCTGCTAAGGGGATGACGCTGCTGAGGGGATGATGCTGCTGAGGAAATGGTGCTGCTGAGGTGATGATGCTGCTGAGGTGATGATGCTGCTGAGGCGATGATGCTGCTTCTGAGGTGATGATGCTGATGAGGTGATGATGCAGCTGCTGAGGTGATGATGCTGCTGAGGGGATGCTGCTGCTGATGTAATGGTGCTGCTGCTGAGGTGATGATGCTGCTGAGGTGATGATGCAGCTGCTGAGGTGATGATGCTGCCGAGGTAATGATGCTGCTGAGGTGATGATGATGCTGAAGTAATGGTGCTGCTGCTGAGGTGATGATGCTGATGAGGTGATGATGTTTCTCCTGAGGCGATGATGCTGCTGAGGTGATGATGTTGCTGAGGTGATGATGATGCTGCTGAGGTCTTGATGCTGCTGATGGGATGATGCTGCTGCTGAGATGATGATGCTGCTGAAGTGATGATGCTGCTGCTGAGGTGATGATGCTGCTGGGGAGATTTTGTTGCTGCTGAGGTGATGCTGCTGCTGAGGGGATGATGCTGCTGAGGTGATGATGCTGCTGAGGGGATTATGCTGCTTTGGGGATGATGCTGCTGAGTTAATGATGCTGCTGAGTTGATGATACTGCTGAGGTGATGATGCAGCTGCTGAGGTGATGATGCTGCTGAGATGATGATGCTGCTGAGGGGATGATGCTGCTGAGGTAATGATGCTGCTTAGGTGATGAAGCTGCTGAGGGGATGATGCTGCTGAGGATTCTGCTGAGGTGATAACCATGCCGAGGGGATGTTGCTGCTGAGGGGATGATTCCTCTGAGGTGATGATGCTGCTGAGGTGATGCTGCTTCTGTGGTGATGCTGCTAAGGGGATGACGTTGCTGAGGGGATGATGCTGCTGATGAAATGGTGCTGCTGAGGTGATGATGCTGCTGAGGTGATGATGCTGCTGAGGTGATGATGCTGCTGAGGTGTTGATGAAGCTGAGGGGATGATGCTGCTGATGTAATGGTGCTGCTGCTTAGGTGATGATGCTGATGAGGTGATGATGCTGCTGAGGGGATGATGCTGCTGATGTAATGATTCAGCTGCTGAGGTGATGATGCTGCCGAGGTGATGATGCTGCTGAGGTGATGATGATGCTGAGGTGTTGATGAAGCTGAGGGGATGATGCTGCTGAGGAAATGGTGCTGCTGAGGTGATGATGCTGCTGAGGGGATGATGCTGCTGATGTAATGGTGCTGCGGCTGAGGTGATGACGCTGATGAGGTGATGATGCAGCAGCTGACTAGATGATGCGGCTGACGGGATGATGCTGCTGATGTAATGATGCAGCTGCTGAGGTGATGATGCTGCCGAGGTGATGATGCTGCTGAGGTGATGATGATGCTGAAGTAATGGTGCTGCTGCTGAGGTGATGTTGCTGATGAGGTGATGATGCTGCTGAGGGGATGATGCTGCTGAGGTAATGATGCTGCTGAGGTGATGATGCTGCTGAGGTGATGATGCTGCTGAGGTGATGATGCTGCTGAGGGGATGATGCTGCTTAGGGGATGATGCTGCTGCTGAGCTGATGCAGCTGAGGTGAGGATACTACTGAGAGGATGATGCTGCTGAGGGGATGTTTCTGCTGAGGAGATAATGATGCTGCTGAGGGGATGATGCTACTGCTGAGGGGCTGATGCTGCTGTGCTGATGATGCTGCTGAGGTGATTCTGCTGAGGTGATGATGCTGCTGATGTGATGATGCAGCTGAGGGGATGAATCTGCTGATGTAATGATGGTGATGAGGTAATGATGCTGCTGAGGATTCTGCTGAGGCGATGATGCTGCTGAAGGGAAATGCTGCTGAGGGTGATGATGCTGCTGAGGGGATGATGCTGCTGAGGGGATGATGCTGCCGAGGCAATGATGCTGCTGAGGTGATGATGATGCTGAAGTAATGGTGCTGCTGCTGAGGTGATGATGCTGATGAGGTGATGATGTTTCTGCTGAGGTGATGATGCTGCTGAGGGGATGATGCTGCTGAGGTAATGATGCTGCTGAGGTGATGATGCTGCTGAGGGGATGATGCTGCTGAGGTCATGATGCTGCTGAGGGAATGCTGCTGCTTAGGGGATGATGCTGCTGCTGTGCTGATGCTGCTGAGGTGAGGATACTGCTGAGAGGATGATGCTGCTGAGGGGATGTTTCTGCTGAGGAGATGACGCTGCTGCTGAGGGGATGATGCTGGTGCTGAGGTGATGCTGCTGCTGAGGGGATGATGCTACTGTGGAGGGGATGATGCTGCTGTGCTGATGATGCTGCTGAGGTGATTCTGCTGAGGTGATGATGCTGCTGAGGTGATGATGCAGCTGAGGGGATGAATCTGCTGAGGGGATGATGCTGCTGAGGTGATGATGCTGCTTAGGTGAATATCCTGCTGAGTTAAGGATGCTTCTCAGGTGATGCTGCTGAGGGGATGATGCTGATGAGTGTATGATGCTGCTGAGGCGATGATGCTGCTGAGGCGATGCTGCTGAGGTGATGATGCTGCTGAGAGGATGATGCTGCTGAGGGGATGCTGCTGAGGGGATGATGCTGCTGAGATGATGCTGCTGAGGGGATGATACTGCTGAGGTAATGATGCTGCTTTGGCGATATAGCTGCTGAGGGTATCATGCTTCTGCTGAGGTGATGATGCTGCTGAGGTAATGATGCTGCTGAGGGAATGATGCTGCTGAGGTAATGATGCTGCTGAGGTGATGTAGCTGCTGAGGGGATGATGCTGCTGAGGATTCTACTGAGGTGATGACCCTGCTGACGGGATTTTGCTGATGAGGGGATGATGCCTCTGATGTTATGAAGCTGCTGAGGTGATGCTGCTGCTGAGGTGATGATGCTGCTGAGTTAATCGTGCTGCTGAGGGGATGATGCTGCTCAGGTGTTGATGCTGCTGGGAGGATGATGCTGCTGACGTAATGGTGCTGCTGCTGAGGTGATGATTTTGATGAGGTGATGATGCTGCTGCTGAGGTGATGATGCTGCTGAGGCGAAGATGCTGCTGAGGGGATGATGCTCCTAAGGTAATGCTGCTGCTGAGGTGATGATGATGCTGAAGTAATGGTGCTGATGCTGAGGTGATGATGCTGATGAGGTGATGATGCTGCTACTGAGGTGATGATGCTGCTGAGGTGATGATTCTGCTGAGGGGATGATGCTGCTGAGGTAATGATGCTGCTGAGGTGATGATGCTGCTGAGGTGAGGAAACTGCTGAGAGAATGATGGTGCTGAGGGGATGATGCTGCTGAGGTAATGATGCTGCTGAGGGGATAATGCTGCTGAGGAAATGATGCTGCTGAGGTAATGATGCTGCTGAGGGGATGATGTTGCTGGTGAGGGCATGATGCTGCTGCTGAGGTGATGATGCTGCTGAGGGGATGATTCTGCTGCTGAGGGGATGATGTTGCTGAGGTGATGATAATGCTGCTGAGGGGATGATGCTGCTGAAGTGATGTTGCTGCTGCTGAGGTGATGATGCTGCTGAGGTGATGAAGATGCTGCTGAGGTCTTGATGCTGCTGATGGGATGATGCTGCTGCTGAGATGATGATGCTGCTGAAGTGATGATGCTGCTGCTGAGGTGATGATGCTGCTGGGTAGATGATGTTGCTGCTGAGGTGATGCTGCTGCTGAGGGGATGATGCTGCTGCTGAGGGGATGATGCTGGTGCTGTTGTGATGATGCTGCTGAATGGATGATGCTGCTGCTGAGGGGATGATGCTGCTGAGGAGATGATAATGCTGCGGCGGGAATGATGCTGCTGAGGTGATGATGTTGCTGCTGAGTTGATGATGCTGCTGCTGAGGACACGATGTTGCTGAGGGGATGATGCTGCTGCTGAGGGGATGATGCTGCTGAGGGGATGATATCGTTGAGCGGATGCTGCTGCTGAGGTGATGAGGCTGCTTAGGTGATTATGCTGCTGAGGTAGTGATGCTGCTGACGTAATTTTGCTGCTGAGTGCATGATTCTGTTTAGTTGATGATGCAGCTGGGGTAATGATGCTGCTGATGTGATGCTGCTGAGGGGATGTTGCTGCTGAGGGGATGCTGCTGAGGGGATGATGCTGCTGAGGGCATGGCGCTGCTGAGGGAATGATGCTGCTGAGGTAATGATGCTGCTGAGGTAATGGTGCTGCTGTCAGGATGCTGCTGAGGGGATGATGCTGCTGATGTAATGGTGCTGCTGCTGAGTTTATGATGCTGCTGAGGTAATGGTGCTGCTGTAAAGATGCTGCTGAGGGGATGATGCTGATGAAGTGCAGGAGATGCTGCAGAGATGATGATGCTGATGAGGTGATGATGCTGCTGCTGGGGTGATGATGCTGCTGAGGTGATGCTGAAGCTGAGGGGATGATGCTGCTGAGGTAATGATGCTGCTGAGGTGATGATGCTGCTGAGGGGATGATGCAGCTGAGGGGATGATGCTGCTGAGGTCATGATGCTGCTCAGGTGTTGATGATGCTGAGGGGATGATGCTGCTGATGTAATGGTGCTGCTGCTGAGGGGATGATGCTGCCGAGCTAATGATGCTGCTGAGGTGATGATGATGCTGAAGTAATGGTGCTGCTGCTGAGGTGATGATGCTGATGAGGTGATGATGCTGCTGCTGAGGTGATGATGCTGCTGAGGGGATGATGCTGCTGAGGGGATGATGCTGCTGAGGGGATGCTGCTGAGTGGATGTTGCTGCTGAGATAATGCTGCTGAGGGGATGATACTGCTGAGGTGATGATGCAGCTGCTGAGGTGATGATCCTGCTGAGATGATGATGCTGCTGAGGGGATGATGCTGCTGAGGTAATGATGCTGCTTAGGTGATGAAGCTGCTGAGGGGATGATGCTGCTGAGGATTCTGCTGAGGTGATGACCATGCCGAGGGGATGTTGCTGCTGAGGGGATGATGCCTCTGAGGTGATGATGCTGCTGAGGTGATGATGATGTTGAAGTAATGGTGCTGCTGCTGAAGTGATGATGCTGATGAGGTGATGATGCTGCTGCTGAGGTGATGATGCTGCTGAGGGGATGATGCTGCTTCGGGGATGATGCTGATGAGGGGATGCTGCTGAGGGGATGTTGCTGCTGAGATGATGCTGCTGAGGGGATGATACTGCTGAGATGATGATGCAGCTGCTGAGGTGATGATCCTGCTGAGATGATGATGCTGCTGAGGGAATGATGCTGCTGAGGTAATTATGCTGCTTAGGTGATGAAGCTGCTGAGGGTATGATGCTGCTGAGTATTCTGCTGAGGTGATGACCATGCCGAGGGGATGTTGCTGCTGAGGGGATGATGCCTCTGAGGTGATGATGCTGCTGAGGTGATGCTGCTTCTGTGGTTATGCTGCTAAGGGGATGACGCTGCTGAGGGGATGATGCTGCTGAGGAAATGGTGCTGCTGAGGTGATGATGCTGCTGAGGTGATGATGCTGCTGAGGCGATGATGCTGCTTCTGAGGTGATGATGCTGATGAGGTGATGATGCAGCTGCTGAGGTGTTGATGAAGCTGAGGGGATGATGCTGCTGATGCAATGGTGATGCTGCTGAGGGGATGATGCTGCCGAGCTAATGATGCTGCTGAGGTGATGATGATGCTGAAGTAATGGTGCTGCTGCTGAAGTGATGATGCTGATGAGGTGATGATGCTGCTGCTGAGGAGATGATGCTGCTGAGGGGATGATGCTGCTTAGAGGATGATGCTGCTGAGGGGATGCTCCTGAGGGGATGTTGCTGCTGAGATGATGCTGCTGAGGGGATGATTCTGCTGAGGTGATGATGCAGCTGCTGAGGTGATGATCCTGCTGCTGAGGAGACGATGCTGCTGAGGGGATGATGCTGCTGCTGAGGGGATGATGCTGCTGAGGAGATGATATCGTTGAGCGGATGTTGCTGCTGAGGTGATGAGGCTGCTTAGGTGATGATGCTGCTGAGGTAGTGATGCTGCTGACGTAATTTTGCTGCTGAGTGCATGATTCTGTTTAGGTGATGATGCAGCTGAGGTAATGATGCTGCTGAGGTAGTGATGCTGCTGACGTAATTTTGCTGCTGAGTGCATGATTCTGTTTAGGTGATGATGCAGCTGAGTTAATGATGCTGCTGATGTGATGCTGCTGAGGTGATGTTGCTGCTGAGGGGATGCTGCTGAGGGGATGATGCTGCTGAGGGGATGGCGCTGCTGAGGGAATGATGCTGCTGAGGTAATGATGCTGCTGAGGTAATGGTGCTGCTGAGGTGATGATGCTGCTGAGGGGATGATGCTGCTGAGGGGATGATGATGCTGCTGAGGGGATGATGCTAGTGCTGAGGTGATGATCATGCTGCTGGGATGATGATGCTGCAGAAGTGATGATGCTGCTGCTGAGTTGATGATGCTGCTGGGGAGATAAAGTTGCTGCTGAGGTGATGCTGCTGCTGAGGGGATGATGCTGCTGCTGAGTGGATGATGCTGCTGAGGAGATGATAATGCTGAGGTGGGGATGATGCTGCTGATGCGATGATGCTGCTGCTGAGGTGATGATGCTGCTGCTGAGGAGACGATGCTGCTGAGGGAATGATGCTGCTGCTGAGGGGATGATGCTGCTGCGGGGATGATATCGTTGAGCGGATGCTGCTGCTGAGGTGATGAGGCTGCTTAGGTGATGATGCTGCTGAGGTAGTGATGCTGCTGACGTAATTTTGCTGCTGAGTGCATGATTCTGTTTAGGTGATGATGCAGCTGAGTTAATGATGCTGCTGAGGTAGTGATGCTGCTGACGTAATTTTGCTGCTGAGTGCATGATTCTGTTTAGGTGATGATGCAGCTGAGGTAATGATGCTGCTGATGTGATGCTGCTGAGGGGATGGCGCTGCTGAGGGAATGTTGCTGCTGAGGTAATGATGCTGCTGAGGTAATGGTGCTGCTGTAAAGATGCTGCTGAGGGGATGATGCTGCTGATGTAATGGTGCTGCTGCTGAGGTTATGATGCTGCTGAGGTAATGGTGCTTTTGTAAAGATGCTGCTGAGGGGATGATGCTGCTGAAGTGCTGGTGATATTGCAGAGATGATGATGCTGATGAGGTGATGATGCTGCTGCTGAGGTGATGATGCTGCTGAGGTGATGCTGAAGCTGAGGGGATGATGCTGCTGAGGTAATGATGCTGCTGAGGTGATGATGCTGCTGAGTGGATGATGCTACTGAGGGGATGATGCTGCTGAGGTGATGATGCTGCTCGGGTGTTGATGAAGCTGAGGGGATGATGCTGCTGATGTAATGGTGCTGCTGCTGAGGGGATGATGCTGCCGAGCTAATGATGCTGCTGAGGTGATGAAGATGCTGAAGTAATGGTGCGGCTGCTGAAGTGATGATGCTGATGAGGTGATGATGCTGCTGCTGAGGAGATGATGCTGCTGAGGGGATGATGCTGCTTAGGGGATGATGCTGCTGAGGGGATGCTCCTGAGGGGATGTTGCTGCTGAGATAATGCTGCTGAGGGGATGATACTGCTGAGGTGATGATGCAGCTGCTGAGGTGATGATCCTGCTGAGATGATGATGCTGCTGAGGGGATGATGCTGCTGAGGTAATGATGCTGCTTAGGTGATGAAGCTGCTGAGGGGATGATGCTGCTGAGGATTCTGCTGAGGTGATGACCATGCCGAGGGGATGTTGCTGCTGAGGGGATGATGCCTCTGAGGTGATGATGCTGCTGAGGTGATGCTGCTTCTGTGGTGATGCTGCTAAGGTGATGACGCTGCTGAGGGGATGATGCTGCTGAGGAAATGGTGCTGCTGAGGTGATGATGCTGCTGAGGTGATGATGCTGCTGAGGCGATGATGCTGCTTCTGAGGTGATGATGCTGATGAGGTGATGATGCAGCTGCTTAGGTGATGATGCTGCTGAGGGGTTGCCGCTGCTGATGTAATGGTGCTGCTGCTGAGGTGATGATGCTGATGAGGTGATGATGCAGATGCTGAGGTGATGATGCTGCCGAGGTAATGATGCTGCTGAGGTAATGATGCTGCTGAGGTGATGATGCTGCTGAGGGGATGATGCTACTGAGGGGATGATGCTGCTGAGGTGATGATGCTGCTCGGGTGTTGATGAAGCTGAGGGAATGATGCTGCTGATGTAATGGTGCTGCTGCTGAGGGGATGATGCTGCCGAGCTAATGATGCTGCTGAGGTGATGAAGATGCTGAAGTAATGGTGCTGCTGCTGAAGTGATGATGCTGATGAGGTGATGATGCTGCTGCTGAGGAGATGATGCTGCTGAGGGGATGATGCTGCTTAGGGGATGATGCTGCTGAGGGGATGCTCCTGAGGGGATGTTGCTGCTGAGATGATGCTGCTGAGGGGATGATACTGCTGAGGTGATGATGCAGCTGCTGAGGTGATGATCCTGCTGAGATGATGATGCTGCTGAGGGGATGATGCTGCTGAGGTAATGATGCTGCTTAGGTGATGAAGCTGCTGAGGGGATGATGCTGCTGAGGATTCTGCTGAGGTGATGACCATGCCGAGGGGATGTTGCTGCTGAGGGGATGATGCCTCTGAGGTGATGATGCTGCTGAGGTGATGCTGCTTCTGTGGTGATGCTGCTAAGAGGATGACGCTGCTGAGGGGATGATGCTGCTGAGGAAATGGTGCTGCTGAGGTGATGATGCTGCTGAGGTGATGATGCTGCTGAGGCGATGATGCTGCTTCTGAGGTGATGATGCTGATGAGGTGATGATGCAGCTGCTTAGGTGATGAAGCTGCTGAGGGGTTGCTGCTGCTGATGTAATGGTGCTGCTGCTCAGGTGATGATGCTGATGAGGTGATGATGCAGATGCTGAGGTGATGATGCTGCCGAGGTAATGATGCAGCTGAGGTGATGATGATGCTGAAGTAATGGTGCTGCTGCTGAGGTGATGATGCTGATGAGGTGATGTTGTTTCTGCTGAGGCGATGATGCTGCTGAGGGTGATGATGCTGCTGAGGGGATGATGCTGCTGAGGTGATGATGATGCTGAAGTAATGGTGCTGCTGCTGAGGTTATGATGCTGATGAGGTGATGATGTTTCTGCTAAGGTGATGATGCTGCTGAGGTGATGATGCTGCTGAGGGGATGATGCTGCTGAGGTAATGATGCTGCTGAGGTGATGATGCTGCTGAGGGGATGATGGTGCTGAGGTGATGATGCTGCTGAGGGAATGCTGCTGCTTAGGGGATGATGCTGCTGCTGAGCTGATGCTGCTGAGGTGAGGATACTGCTGAGAGGATGATGCTGCTGAGGGGATGTTTCTGCTGAGGAGATGATGCTGCTGCTGAGGGGATGATGCTAGTGCTGAGGTGATGATAATGCTGCTGAGATGATGATGCTGCTGAAGTGATGATGCTGCTGCTGAGGTGATGCTGCTGCTGAGCGAATGATGCTGCTGCTGAGGGGATGATGCTGCTGAGGAGATGATAATGCTGCGGTGGGGATGATGCTGCTGAGGCGATGATGCTGCTGCTGAGGTGATGATGCTGCTGCTGAGGAGACGATACTGCTGAGGGGATGATGCTGCTGCTGAGGCGATGATGCTGCTGAGGGGATGATATCGTTGAGCGGATGCTGCTGCTGAGGTGATGAGGCTGCTTAGGTGATGATGCTGCTGGGGTAGTGATGCTGCTGACGTAAGTTTGCTGCTGAGTGCATGATTCTGTTTAGGTGACGATGCAGCTGAGGTAATGATGCTGCTGTGGTAGTGATGCTGCTGACGTAATTTTGCTGCTGAGTGCATGATACTGTTTAGTTGATGATGCAGCTGAGGTAATGATGCTGCTGATGTGATGCTGCTGAGGGGATGTTGCTGCTGAGGGGATGCTGCTGAGGGGATGATGCTGCTGAGGGGATGGCGCTGCTGAGGGAATGATGCTGCTGAAGTAATGATGCTGCTGAGGTAATGGTGCTGCTGAGGTAATGGTGCTGCTGTAAAGATGCTGCTGAGGGGATGATGCTGCTGAAGTGCTGGTGATGTTGCAGAGATGATGATGCTGCTGAGGTGATGATGCTGCTGCTGAGGTGATGATGCTGCTGAGGTGATGCTGAAGCTGAGGGGATGATGCTGCTGAGGTAATGATGCTGCTGAGGTGATGATGCTGCTGAGGGGATGATGCTGCTGAGGGGATGATGCTGCTGAGGTGATGATGCTTGCTCAGGTGTTGATGAAGCTGAGGGGATGATGCTGCTGATGCAATGGTGATGCTGCTGAGGGGATGATGCTGCCGAGCTAATGATGCTGCTGAGGTGATGATGATGCTGAAGTAATGGTGCTGCTGCTGAAGTGATGATGCTGAAGAGGTGATGATGCTGCTGCTGAGGAGATGATGCTGCTGAGGGGACGATGCTGCTTAGAGGATGATGCTGCTGAGGGGATGCTCCTGAGGGGATGTTGATGCTGAGATGATGCTGCTGAGGGGATGATTCTGCTGAGGTGATGATGCAGCTGCTGAGGTGATGATCCTGCTGCTGAGGAGACGATGCTGCTGAGGGGATGATGCTGCTGCTGAGGGGACGATGCTGCTGAGGGGATGATATCGTTGAGCGGATGCTGCTGCTGAGGTGATGAGGCTGCTTAGGTGATGATGCTGCTGAGGTAGTGATGCTGCTGACGTAATTTTGCTGCTGAGTGCATGATTCTGTTTAGGTGATGATGCTGCTGAGGTAGTGATGCTGCTGACGTAATTTTGCTGCTGAGTGCATGATTCTGTTTAGGTGATGATGCAGCTGAGTTAATGATGCTGCTGATGTGATGCTGCTGAGGTTATGTTGCTGCTGAGGGGATGCTGCTGAGGGGATGATGCTGCTGAGGGGATGGCGCTGCTGAGGGAATGATGCTGCTGAGGTAATGATGCTGCTGAGGTAATGGTGCTGCTGCTGTGGTGATGATGCTGATGAGGTGATGTTGTTTCTGCTGAGGCGATGATGCTGCTGAGGGTGATGATGCTGCTGAGGGGATGATGCTGCTGAGGTGATGATGATGCTGAAGTAATGGTGCTGCTGCTGAGGTTATGATGCTGATGAGGTGATGATGTATTTTCTGATGTGATGATGCTGCTGAGGTGATGATGCTGCTGAGGGGATGATGCTGCTGAGGTAATGATGCTGCTGAGGTGATGATGCTGCTGAGGGGATGATGCTGCTGAGGTGATGTTGCTGCTGAGGGAATGCTGCTGCTTAGGGGATGATGTTGCTGCTGAGCTGATGCTGCTGAGGTGAGGATACTGCTGAGAGGATGATGCTGCTGAGGGAATGATTCTGCTGAGGAGATGATGCTGCTGCTGAGGGGATGATGCTGGTGCTGAGGTGATGCTGCTGCTGAGGGGATGATGCTACTGCTGAGGGGATGATGCTGCTGTGCTGATGATGCTGCTGAGGTGATTCTGCTGAGGTGATGATGCTGCTGAGGTGATGATGCAGCTGAGGGGATGAATCTGCTGATGTAATGATGCTGCTGAGGTAATGATGCTGCTGAGGATTCTGATGAGGTGATGATGCTGCTGAAGGGAAATGCTGCTGAGGGTGATGATGCTGCTGAGGTGATGTAGCTGCTGAGGGGATGATGCTGCTGAGGATTCTACTGAGGTGATGACCCTGCTGACGGGATTTTGCTGATGAGGGGATGATGCCTCCGAGGTTATGAAGCTGCTGAGGTCTTGCTGCTGCTGAGGTGATGATGCTGCTGAGTTAATGGTGCTGCTGAGGGGATGATGCTGCTCAGGTGTTGATGCTGCTGAGAGGATGATGCTGCTGACGTAATGGTGCTGCTGCTGAGGTGATGATGCTGATGATGTGATGATGCTGCTGCTGAGGTGATGATGCTGCTGAGGCGATGATGCTGCTGAGGGGATGATGCTCCTGAGGTAATGCTGCTGCTGAGGTGATGATGATGCTGAAGTAATGGTGCTGATGCTGAGGTGATGATTTTGATGAGGTGATGATGCTGCTACTGAGGTGATGATGCTGCTGAGGTGATGATTCTGCTGAGGGGATGATGCTGCTGAGGTAATGATGCTGCTGAGGTGATGATGCTGCTGAGGTGAGGATACTGCTGAGAGAATGATGCTGCTGAGGGGATGATGCTGCTGCTGAGGTGATGCTGCTGAGGATGATGCTGAGGGGATGATGCTGCTGAGGTAATGATGCTGCTGAGGGGTAATGCTGCTGAGGAAATGATGCTGCTGAGGTAATGATGCTGCTGAGGGGATGATGTTGCTGATGAGGGCATGATGCTGCTGCTGAGGTGATGATGCTGCTGAGGGGCTGATGCTGCTGGGGAGATGATGATGCTGCTGAAGTGATGATGCTGCTGCTGAGGTGATGATGCTGCTGGGGAGATGATGTTGCAGCTGAGGTGATGCTGCTGTTGAGGGGATGATGCTGCTGCTGAGGGGAAGATGCTGGTGCTGTTGTGATGATGCTGCTGAGGGGATGATGCTGTTGCTGAGGGTATGATGCTGCTGAGGAGATGATAATGCTGCGGTGGGGATGATGCTGCTTAGGTGATGATGCTGCTGCTGAGGTGATGATGCTGCTGCTGAGGAGACGATGCTGCTGAGGGGATGATGCTGCTGCTGAGGGAATGATGCTGCTGAGGGGATGATATCGTTGAGCGGATGCTGCCTCTGAGGTGATGAGGCTGCTTAGGTGATGATGCTGCTGACGTAGTGATGCTGCTGATGTAATTTTGCTGCTGAGTTCATGATTCTGTTTAGGTGATGATGCAGCTGAGGTAATGATGCTGCTGATGTGATGCTGCTGAGGGGATGTTGCTGCTGAGGGGTTGCTGCTGAGGGGATGATGCTGCTGAGGGGATGGCGCTGCTGAGGGAATGAAGCTGCTGAGGTAATGATGCTGCTGAGGTAATGGTGCTGCTGTAAAGATGCTGCTGAGGGGATGATGCTGCTGATGTAATGGTGCTGCTGCTGAGGTTATGATGCTGCTAAGGCAATGGTGCTGCTGTAAAGATGCTGCTGAGGGGATGATGCTTCTGATGTGCTGGTGATGTTGCAGAGATGATGATGCTGATGAGGTGATGATGCTGCTGCTGAGGTGATGATGCTGCTGAGGTGATGCTGAAGCTGAGGGGATGATGCTGCTGAGGTAATGATGCTGCTGAGGTGATGATGCTGCTGAGGGGATGATGTTGCTGAGTGGATGATGCTGCTGAGGTGATGATGCTGCTCAGGTGTTGATGAAGCTGAGGGGATGATGCTGCTGATGTAATGGTGCTGCTGCTGAGGGGATGATGCTGCCGAGCTAATGATGCTGCTGAGGTGATGATGATGCTGAAGTAATGGTGCTGCTGCTGAATTGATGATGCTGATGAGGTGATGATGCTGCTGCTGAGGTGATGATGCTGCTGAGGGGATGAAGCTGCTTAGGGGATGATGCTGCTGAGGTAATGATGCTGCTGAGGGGATGATGTTGCTGCTGAGGGGATGATGTTGCTGAAGTGATGTTGCTGCTGCTGAGGTGATGATGCTGCTGAGGTGATGATGCTGCTGAGGTGATGATGATGCTGCTGGGGTCTTGATGCTGCTGATGGGATGATGCTGCTGCTGAGATGATGATGCTGCTGAAGTGATGATGCTGCTGCTGAGGTGATGATGCTGCTGGGGAGATGATGTTGCTGCTGAGGTGATGCTTCTGCTGAGGTGATGATGCTGCTGCTGAGGGGATGATGCTGGTGCTGTTGTGATGTTTCTGCTGAGGGGATGATGCTGCTGCTGAGGGGATGATGCTTCTGAGGGGATGATAATGCTGCGGTGGGGATGATGCTGCTGAGGTGATGATGCTGCTGCTGAGGTGATGATGCTGCTGCTGAGGAATGAATGCTGCTGAGGGGATGATACTGCTGCTGAGGGGATGATGCTGCTGAGGGGATGATATCGTTGAGCGGATGTTGCTGCTTAGGTGATGAGGCTGCTTAGGTGATGATGCTTCTGACGTAGTGATGCTGCTGACGTAATTTTGCTGCTGAGTGCATGATTCTGTTTAGGTGATGATGCAGCTGAGGTAATGATGCTGCTGAAATAGTGATGCTGCTGAGGTAATGGTGCTGCTGTCAGGATGCTGCTGAGGGGATGATGCTGCTGAAGTGCTGCTGATGCTGCAGAGATGATGATGCTGATGAGGTGATGATGCTGCTGATGAGTTGATGATGCTGCTGAGAAGATGCTGAAGCTGAGGGGATGATGCTGCTGAGGTAATGATGCTGCTGCTGAGGAGATGATGCTGCTGAGGGGATAATGCTGCTGAGGGGATGATGCTCCTGAGGTGATGATGCTGCTCAGGTGTTGATGGAGCTGAGGGGATGATGCTGCTGATGTAATGGTGCTGCTGCTGAGGTGATGATGCTGCTGCTGAGGTAATGATGCTGCTGAGGTGATGCTGCTGCTGAGGGGATGATGCTGCCGAGCTAATGATGCTGCTGAGGTGATGATGATGCTGAGGTAATGGTGCTGCTGCTGAGGTGATGATGCTGATGATGTGGTGATGCTGCTGCTGAGGTGATGATGCTCTGAGGGGATGATGCTGCTTAGGGGATGATGCTGCTGAGGGGATGCTGCTGAGGGGATGAAGCTGCTGAGATGGTGCTGCTGAGGGGATGATACTGCTGAGGTGATGATGCAGCTGCTGAGGTGATGCTGCTGCTGAGATGATGATGCTGCTGAGGGAATGATGCTGCTGAGGTAATTATGCTGCTTAGGTGATGAAGCTGCTGAGTGTATGATGCTGCTGAGTATTCTGCTGAGGTGATGACCATGCCGAGGGGATGTTGCTGCTGAGGGGATGATGCCTCTGAGGTGATGATGCTGCTGAGGTGATGCTGCTTCTGTGGTTATGCTGCTAAGGGGATGACGCTGCTGAGGGGATGATGCTGCTGAGGAAATGGTGCTGCTGAGGTGATGATGCTGCTGAGGTGATGATGCTGCTGAGGCGATGATGCTGCTTCTGAGGTGATGATGCTGATGAGGTGATGATGCAGCTGCTGAGGTGATGATGCTGCTGAGGGGATGTTGCTTTTGATGTAATGGTGCTGCTGCTGAGGTGATGATGCTGCTGAGGTGATGATGCAGCTGCTGAGGTGATGATGCTGCCGAGGTAATGATGCTGCTGAGGTGATGATGATGCTGAAGTAATGGTGCTGCAGCTGAGGTGATGATGCTGATGAGGTGATGATGTTTCTCCTGAGGCGATGATGCTGCTGAGGTGATGATGTTGCTGAAGTGATGATGATGCTGCTGAGGTCTTGATGCTGCTGATGGGATGATGCTGCTGCTGAGATGATGATGCTGCTGAAGTGATGATGCTGCTGCTGAGGTGATGATGCTGCTGGGGAGATTTTGTTGCTGCTGAGGTGATGCTGCTGCTGAGGGGATAATGCAGCTGAGGTGATGATGCTGCTGAGGGGATTATGCTGCTTTGGGGATGATGCTGCTGAGTTAATGATGCTGCTGAGTGGATGATAGTGCTGAGGTGATGATGCAGCTGCTGAGGTGATGATGCTGCTGAGATGATGATGCTGCTGAGGGGATGATGCTGCTGAGGTAATGATGCTGCTTAGGTGATGAAGCTGCTGAGGGGATGATGCTGCTGAGGATTCTGCTGAGGTGATGACCATGCCGAGGGGATGTTGCTGCTGAGGGGATGATTCCTCTGAGGTGATGATGCTGCTGAGGTGATGCTGCTTCTGTGGTGATGCTGCTAAGGGGATGACGTTGCTGAGGGTATGATGCTGCTGAGGAAATGGTGCTGCTGAGGTGATGATGCTGCTGAGGTGATGATGCTGCTGAGGTGTTGATGAAGCTGAGGGGATGATGCTGCTGATGTAATGGTGCTGCTGCTTAGGTGATGATGCTGATGAGGTGATGATGCTGCTGAGGGGATGATGCTGCTGATGTAATGATTCAGCTGCTGAGGTGATGATGCTGCCGAGGTGATGATGCTGCTGAGGTGATGATGATGCTGAGGTGTTGATGAAGCTGAGGGGATGATGCTGCTGAGGAAATGCTGCTGCTGAGGTGATGATGCTGCTGAGGGGATGATGCTGCTGATGTAATGGTGCTGCGGCTGAGGTGATGACGCTGATGAGGTGATGATGCAGCAGCTGACTAGATGATGCTGCTGACGGGATGATGCTGCTGATGTAATGATGCAGCTGCTGAGGTGATGATGCTGCCGAGGTGATGATGCTGCTGAGGTGATGATGATGCTGAAGTAATGGTGCTGCTGCTGAGGTGATGTTGCTGATGAGGTGATGATGCTGCTGAGGGGATGATGCTGCTGAGGTAATGATGCTGCTGAGGTGATGATGCTGCTGAGGTGATGATGCTGCTGAGGTGATGATGCTGCTGAGGGGATGATGCTGCTTAGGGGATGATGCTGCTGCTGAGCTGATGCAGCTGAGGTGAGGATACTACTGAGAGGATGATGCTGCTGAGGGGATGTTTCTGCTGAGGAGATAATGATGCTGCTGAGGGGATGATGCTACTGCTGAGGGGCTGATGCTGCTGTGCTGATGATGCTGCTGATTTGATTCTGCTGAGGTGATGATGCTGCTGATGTGATGATGCAGCTGAGGGGATGAATCTGCTGATGTAATGATGGTGATGAGGTAATGATGCTGCTGAGGATTCTGCTGAGGTGATGATGCTGCTGAAGGGAAATGCTGCTGAGGGTGATGATGCTGCTGAGGGGATGATGCTGCTGAGGGGATGATGCTGCCGAGGCAATGATGCTGCTGAGGTGATGATGATGCTGAAGTAATGGTGCTGCTGCTGAGGTGATGATGCTCATGAGGTGATGATGTTTCTGCTGAGGTGATGATGCTGCTGAGGTGATGATGCTGCTGAGGGGATGATGCTGCTGAGGTAATGATGCTGCTGAGGTGATGATGCTGCTGAGGGGATGATGCTGCTGAGGTGATGATGCTGCTGAGGGAATGCTGCTGCTTAGGGGATGATGCTGCTGCTGTGCTGATGCTGCTGAGGTGAGGATACTGCTGAGAGGATGATGCTGCTGAGGGGATGTTTCTGCTGAGGAGATGATGCTGCTGCTGAGGGGATGATGCTGGTGCTGAGGTGATGCTGCTGCTGAGGGGATGATGCTACTGCGGAGGGGATGATGCTGCTGTGCTGATGATGCTGCTGAGGTGATTCTGCTGAGGTGATGATGCTGCTAAGGTGATCATGCAGCTGAGGGGATGAATCTGCTAATGTAATGATGCTGCTGAGGTAATGATGCTGCTGAGGATTCTGCTGAGGTGATGATGCTGCTGAAGGGAAATGCTGCTGAGGGTGATGATGCTGCTGAGGGGATGATGCTGCTGAGGTGATGATGCTGCTTAGGTGAATATGCTGCTGAGTTAAGGATGCTTCTCAGGTGATGCTGCTGAGGGGATGATGCTGATGAGTGTATGATGCTGCTGAGGCGATGATGCTGCTGAGGCGATGCTGCTGAGGTGATGATGCTGCTGAGAGGATGATGCTGCTGAGGGGATGCTGCTGAGTGGATGATGCTGCTGAGATGATGCTGCTGAGGCGATGATACTGCTGAGGTAATGATGCTGCTTTGGCGATATAGCTGCTGAGGGTATCATGCTTCTGCTGAGGTGATGATGCTGCTGCTGAGGAGATGATGCTGCTGAGGGGATGATGCTGCTTAGGGGATGATGCTGCTGAGGGGATGCTCCTGAGGGGATGTTGCTGCTGAGATGATGCTGCTGAGGGGATGATACTGCTGAGGTGATGATGCAGCTGCTGAGGTGATGATCCTGCTGAGATGATGATGCTGCTGAGGGGATGATGCTGCTGAGGTAATGATGCTGCTTAGGTGATGAAGCTGCTGAGGGGATGATGCTGCTGAGGATTCTGCTGAGGTGATGACCATGCCGAGGGGATGTTGCTGCTGAGGGGATGATGCCTCTGAGGTGATGATGCTGCTGAGGTGATGCTGCTTCTGTGGTGATGCTGCTAAGGGGATGACGCTGCTGAGGGGATGATGCTGCTGAGGAAATGGTGCTGCTGAGGTGATGATGCTGCTGAGGTGATGATGCTGCTGAGGCGATGATGCTGCTTCTGAGGTGATGATGCTGATGAGGTGATGATGCAGCTACTTAGGTGATGATGCTGCTGAGGGGTTGCTGCTGCTGATGTAATGGTGCTGCTGCTCAGGTGATGATGCTGATGAGGTGATGATGCAGATGCTGAGGTGATGATGCTGCCGAGGTAATGATGCAGCTGAGGTGATGATGATGCTGAAGTAATGGTGCTGCTGCTGAGGTGATGATGCTGATGAGGTGATGTTGTTTCTGCTGAGGCGATGATGCTGCTGAGGGTGATGATGCTGCTGAGGGGATGATGCTGCTGAGGTGATGATGATGCTGAAGTAATGGTGCTGCTGCTGAGGTTATGATGCTGATGAGGTGATGATGTTTCTGCTAAGGTGATGATGCTGCTGAGGTGATGATGCTGCTGAGGGGATGATGCTGCTGAGGTAATGATGCTGCTGATGTGATGATGCTGCTGAGGGGATGATGGTGCTGAGGTGATGATGCTGCTGAGGGAATGCTGCTGCTTAGGGGATGATGCTGCTGCTGAGCTGATGCTGCTGAGGTGAGGATACTGCTGAGAGGATGATGCTGCTGAGGGGATGTTTCTGCTGAGGAGATGATGCTGCTGCTGAGGGGATGATGCTAGTGCTGAGGTGATGATAATGCTGCTGAGATGATGATGCTGCTGAAGTGATGATGCTGCTGCTGAGGTGATGCTGCTGCTGAGCGGATGATGCTGCTGCTGAGGGAATGATGCTGCTGAGGAGATGATAATGCTGCGGTGGGGATGATGCTGCTGAGGCGATGATGCTGCTGCTGAGGTGATGATGCTGCTGCTGAGGAGACGATACTGCTGAGGGGATGATGCTGCTGCTGCGGCGATGATGCTGCTGAGGGGATGATATCGTTGAGCGGATGCTGCTGCTGAGGTGATGAGGCTGCTTAGGTGATGATGCTGCTGAGGTAGTGATGCTGCTGACGTAGGTTTGCTGCTGAGTGCATGATTCTGTTTAGGTGACGATGCAGCTGAGGTAATGATGCTGCTGTGGTAGTGATGCTGCTGACGTAATTTTGCTGCTGAGTGCATGATTCTGTTTAGTTGATGATGCAGCTGAGGTAATGATGCTGCTGATGTGATGCTGCTGAGGGGATGTTGCTGCTGAGGGGATGCTGCTGAGGGGATGATGCTGCTGAAGGGATGATGCTGCTGAGGTGATGATGATGCTGAAGTAATGGTGCTGCTGCTGAGGTTATGATGCTGATGAGGTGATGATGTATTTTCTGATGTGATGATGCTGCTGAGGTGATGATGCTGCTGAGGGGATGATGCTGCTGAGGTAATGATGCTGCTGAGGTGATGATGCTGCTGAGGGGATGATGCTGCTGAGGTGATGTTGCTGCTGAGGGAATGCTGCTGCTTAGGGGATGATGTTGCTGCTGAGCTGATGCTGCTGAGGTGAGGATACTGCTGAGAGGATGATGCTGCTGAGGGGATGATTCTGCTGAGGAGATGATGCTGCTGCTGAGGGGATGATGCTGGTGCTGAGGTGATGCTGCTGCTGAGGGGATGATGCTACTGCTGAGGGGATGATGCTGCTGTGCTGATGATGCTGCTGAGGTGATTCTGCTGAGGTGATGATGCTGCTGAGGTGATGATGCAGCTGAGGGGATGAATCTGCTGATGTAATGATGCTGCTGAGGTAATGATGCTGCTGAGGATTCTGATGAGGTGATGATGCTGCTGAAGGGAAATGCTGCTGAGGGTGATGATGCTGCTGAGGTGATGTAGCTGCTGAGGGGATGATGCTGCTGAGGATTCTACTGAGGTGATGACCCTGCTGACGGGATTTTGCTGATGAGGGGATGATGCCTCCGAGGTTATGAAGCTGCTGAGGTGATGCTGCTGCTGAGGTGATGATGCTGCTGAGTTAATGGTGCTGCTGAGGGGATGATGCTGCTCAGGTGTTGATGCTGCTGAGAGGATGATGCTGCTGACGTAATGGTGCTGCTGCTGAGGTGATGATGCTGATGATGTGATGATGCTGCTGCTGAGGTGATGATGCTGCTGAGTTAATGATGCTGCTGATGTGATGCTGCTGAGGTGATGTTGCTGCTGAGCGGATGCTGCTGAGGGGATGATGCTGCTGAGGGGATGGCGCTGCTGAGGGAATGATGCTGCTGAGGTAATGATGCTGCTGAGGTAATGGTGCTGCTGCTGTGGTGATGATGCTGATGAGGTGATGTTGTTTCTGCTGAGGCGATGATGCTGCTGAGGGTGATGATGCTGCTGAGGGGATGATGCTGCTGAGGTGATGATGATGCTGAAGTAATGGTGCTGCTGCTGAGGTTATGATGCTGATGAGGTGATGATGTATTTTCTGATGTGATGATGCTGCTGAGGTGATGATGCTGCTGAGGGGATGATGCTGCTGAGGTTATGATGCTGCTGAGGTGATGATGCTGCTGAGGGGATGATGCTGCTGAGGTGATGTTGCTGCTGAGGGAATGCTGCTGCTTAGGGGATGTTGTTGCTGCTGAGCTGATGCTGCTGAGGTGAGGATACTGCTGAGAGGATGATGCTGCTGAGGGGATGATTCTGCTGAGGAGATGATGCTGCTGCTGAGGGGATGATGCTGGTGCTGAGGTGATGCTGCTGCTGAGGGGATAATGCTACTGCTGAGGGGATGATGCTGCTGTGCTGATGATGCTGCTGAGGTGATTCTGCTGAGGTGATGATGCTGCTGAGGTGATGATGCAGCTGAGGGGATGAATCTGCTGATGTAATGATGCTGCTGAGGTAATGATGCTGCTGAGGATTCTGATGAGGTGATGATGCTGCTGAAGGGAAATGCTGCTGAGGGTGATGATGCTGCTGAGGTGATGTAGCTGCTGAGGGGATGATGCTGCTGAGGATTCTGCTGAGGTGATGACCATGCCGAGGGGATGTTGCTGCTGAGGGGATGATGCCTCTGAGGTGATGATGCTGCTGAGGTGATGCTGCTTCTGTGGTGATGCTGCTAAGGGGATGACGCTGCTGAGGGGATGATGCTGCTGAGGAAATGGTGCTGCTGAGGTGATGATGCTGCTGAGGTGATGATGCTGCTGAGGCGATGATGCTGCTTCTGAGGTGATGATGCTGATGAGGTGATGATGCAGCTGCTTAGGTGATGATGCTGCTGAGGGGTTGCTGCTGCTGATGTAATGGTGCTGCTGCTCAGGTGATGATGCTGATGAGGTGATGATGCAGATGCTGAGGTGATGATGCTGCCGAGGTAATGATGCAGCTGAGGTGATGATGATGCTGAAGTAATGGTGCTGCTGCTGAGGTGATGATGCTGATGAGGTGATGTTGTTTCTGCTGAGGCGATGATGCTGCTGAGGGTGATGATGCTGCTGAGGGGATGATGCTGCTGAGGTGATGATGATGCTGAAGTAATGGTGCTGCTGCTGAGGTTATGATGCTGATGAGGTGATGATGTTTCTGCTAAGGTGATGATGCTGCTGAGGTGATGATGCTGCTGAGGGGATGATGCTGCTGAGGTAATGATGCTGCTGAGGTGATGATGCTGCTGAGGGGATGATGGTGCTGAGGTGATGATGCTGCTGAGGTAATGATGCTGCTGCTGAGGAGATGATGCTGCTGAGGGGATAATGCTGCTGAGGGGATGATGCTCCTGAGGTGATGATGCTGCTCAGGTGTTGATGGAGCTGAGGGGATGATGCTGCTGATGTAATGGTGCTGCTGCTGAGGTGATGATGCTGCTGCTGAGGTAATGATGCTGCTGAGGTGATGCTGCTGCTGAGGGGATGATGCTGCCGAGCTAATGATGCTGCTGAGGTGATGATGATGCTGAGGTAATGGTGCTGCTGCTGAGGTGATGATGCTGATGATGTGGTGATGCTGCTGCTGAGGTGATGATGCTCTGAGGGGATGATGCTGCTTAGGGGATGATGCTGCTGAGGGGATGCTGCTGAGGGGATGAAGCTGCTGAGATGGTGCTGCTGAGGGGATGATACTGCTGAGGTGATGATGCAGCTGCTGAGGTGATGCTGCTGCTGAGATGATGATGCTGCTGAGGGAATGATGCTGCTGAGGTAATTATGCTGCTTAGGTGATGAAGCTGCTGAGTGTATGATGCTGCTGAGTATTCTGCTGAGGTGATGACCATGCCGAGGGGATGTTGCTGCTGAGGGGATGATGCCTCTGAGGTGATGATGCTGCTGAGGTGATGCTGCTTCTGTGGTTATGCTGCTAAGGGGATGACGCTGCTGAGGGGATGATGCTGCTGAGGAAATGGTGCTGCTGAGGTGATGATGCTGCTGAGGTGATGATGCTGCTGAGGCGATGATGCTGCTTCTGAGGTGATGATGCTGATGAGGTGATGATGCAGCTGCTGAGGTGATGATGCTGCTGAGGGGATGTTGCTTTTGATGTAATGGTGCTGCTGCTGAGGTGATGATGCTGCTGAGGTGATGATGCAGCTGCTGAGGTGATGATGCTGCCGAGGTAATGATGCTGCTGAGGTGATGATGATGCTGAAGTAATGGTGCTGCAGCTGAGGTGATGATGCTGATGAGGTGATGATGTTTCTCCTGAGGCGATGATGCTGCTGAGGTGATGATGTTGCTGAAGTGATGATGATGCTGCTGAGGTCTTGATGCTGCTGATGGGATGATGCTGCTGCTGAGATGATGATGCTGCTGAAGTGATGATGCTGCTGCTGAGGTGATGATGCTGCTGGGGAGATTTTGTTGCTGCTGAGGTGATGCTGCTGCTGAGGGGATAATGCAGCTGAGGTGATGATGCTGCTGAGGGGATTATGCTGCTTTGGGGATGATGCTGCTGAGTTAATGATGCTGCTGAGTGGATGATAGTGCTGAGGTGATGATGCAGCTGCTGAGGTGATGATGCTGTTGAGATGATGATGCTGCTGAGGGGATGATGCTGCTGAGGTAATGATGCTGCTTAGGTGATGAAGCTGCTGAGGGGATGATGCTGCTGAGGATTCTGCTGAGGTGATGACCATGCCGAGGGGATGTTGCTGCTGAGGGGATGATTCCTCTGAGGTGATGATGCTGCTGAGGTGATGCTGCTTCTGTGGTGATGCTGCTAAGGGGATGACGTTGCTGAGGGTATGATGCTGCTGAGGAAATGGTGCTGCTGAGGTGATGATGCTGCTGAGGTGATGATGCTGCTGAGGTGTTGATGAAGCTGAGGGGATGATGCTGCTGATGTAATGGTGCTGCTGCTTAGGTGATGATGCTGATGAGGTGATGATGCTGCTGAGGGGATGATGCTGCTGATGTAATGATTCAGCTGCTGAGGTGATGATGCTGCCGAGGTGATGATGCTGCTGAGGTGATGATGATGCTGAGGTGTTGATGAAGCTGAGGGGATGATGCTGCTGAGGAAATGCTGCTGCTGAGGTGATGATGCTGCTGAGGGGATGATGCTGCTGATGTAATGGTGCTGCGGCTGAGGTGATGACGCTGATGAGGTGATGATGCAGCAGCTGACTAGATGATGCTGCTGACGGGATGATGCTGCTGATGTAATGATGCAGCTGCTGAGGTGATGATGCTGCCGAGGTGATGATGCTGCTGAGGTGATGATGATGCTGAAGTAATGGTGCTGCTGCTGAGGTGATGTTGCTGATGAGGTGATGATGCTGCTGAGGGGATGATGCTGCTGAGGTAATGATGCTGCTGAGGTGATGATGCTGCTGAGGTGATGATGCTGCTGAGGTGATGATGCTGCTGAGGGGATGATGCTGCTTAGGGGATGATGCTGCTGCTGAGCTGATGCAGCTGAGGTGAGGATACTACTGAGAGGATGATGCTGCTGAGGGGATGTTTCTGCTGAGGAGATAATGATGCTGCTGAGGGGATGATGCTACTGCTGAGGGGCTGATGCTGCTGTGCTGATGATGCTGCTGATTTGATTCTGCTGAGGTGATGATGCTGCTGATGTGATGATGCAGCTGAGGGGATGAATCTGCTGATGTAATGATGGTGATGAGGTAATGATGCTGCTGAGGATTCTGCTGAGGTGATGATGCTGCTGAAGGGAAATGCTGCTGAGGGTGATGATGCTGCTGAGGGGATGATGCTGCTGAGGGGATGATGCTGCCGAGGCAATGATGCTGCTGAGGTGATGATGATGCTGAAGTAATGGTGCTGCTGCTGAGGTGATGATGCTCATGAGGTGATGATGTTTCTGCTGAGGTGATGATGCTGCTGAGGTGATGATGCTGCTGAGGGGATGATGCTGCTGAGGTAATGATGCTGCTGAGGTGATGATGCTGCTGAGGGGATGATGCTGCTGAGGTGATGATGCTGCTGAGGGAATGCTGCTGCTTAGGGGATGATGCTGCTGCTGTGCTGATGCTGCTGAGGTGAGGATACTGCTGAGAGGATGATGCTGCTGAGGGGATGTTTCTGCTGAGGAGATGATGCTGCTGCTGAGGGGATGATGCTGGTGCTGAGGTGATGCTGCTGCTGAGGGGATGATGCTACTGCGGAGGGGATGATGCTGCTGTGCTGATGATGCTGCTGAGGTGATTCTGCTGAGGTGATGATGCTGCTAAGGTGATCATGCAGCTGAGGGGATGAATCTGCTAATGTAATGATGCTGCTGAGGTAATGATGCTGCTGAGGATTCTGCTGAGGTGATGATGCTGCTGAAGGGAAATGCTGCTGAGGGTGATGATGCTGCTGAGGGGATGATGCTGCTGAGGTGATGATGCTGCTTAGGTGAATATGCTGCTGAGTTAAGGATGCTTCTCAGGTGATGCTGCTGAGGGGATGATGCTGATGAGTGTATGATGCTGCTGAGGCGATGATGCTGCTGAGGCGATGCTGCTGAGGTGATGATGCTGCTGAGAGGATGATGCTGCTGAGGGGATGCTGCTGAGTGGATGATGCTGCTGAGATGATGCTGCTGAGGCGATGATACTGCTGAGGTAATGATGCTGCTTTGGCGATATAGCTGCTGAGGGTATCATGCTTCTGCTGAGGTGATGATGCTGCTGAGGTAATGATGCTGCTGAGGGAATGATGCTGCTGAGGTAATGATGCTGCTGAGGTGATGTAGCTGATGAGGGGATGATGCTGCTGAGGATTCTACTGAGGTGATGACCCTGCTGACGGGATTTTGCTGATGAGGGGATGATGCCTCTGATGTTATGAAGCTGCTGAGGTGATGCTGCTGCTGAGGTGATGATGCTGCTGAGTTAATCGTGCTGCTGAGGGGATGATGCTGCTCAGGTGTTGATGCTGCTGAGAGGATGATGCTGCTGACGTAATGGTGCTGCTGCTGAGGTGATGATGCTGATGAGGTGATGATGCTGCTGCTGAGGTGATGATGCTGCTGAGGCGAAGATGCTGCTGAGGGGATGATGCTCCTAAGGTAATGCTGCTGCTGAGGTGATGATGATGCTGAAGTAATGGTGCTGATGCTGAGGTGATGATGCTGATGAGGTGATGATGCTGCTACTGAGGTGATGATGCTGCTGAGGTGATGATTCTGCTGAGGGGATGATGCTGCTGAGGTAATGATGCTGCTGAGGTGATGATGCTGCTGAGGTGAGGAAACTGCTGAGAGAATGATGATGCTGAGGGGATGATGCTGCTGAGGTAATGATGCTGCTGAGGGGATAATGCTGCTGAGGAAATGATGCTGCTGAGGTAATGATGCTGCTGAGGGGATGATGTTGCTGGTGAGGGCATGATGCTGCTGCTGAGGTGATGATGCTGCTGAGGGGATGATGCTGCTGCTGAGGGGATGATGTTGCTGAGGTGATGATAATGCTGCTGAGGGGATGATGCTGCTGAAGTGATGTTGCTGCTGCTGAGGTGATGATGCTGCTGAGGTGATGAAGATGCTGCTGAGGTCTTGATGCTGCTGATGGGATGATGCTGCTGCTGAGATGATGATGCTGCTGAAGTGATGATGCTGCTGCTGAGGTGATGATGCTGCTGGGGAGATGATGTTGCTGCTGAGGTGATGCTGCTGCTGAGGGGATGATGCTGCTGCTGAGGGGATAATGCTGGTGCTGTTGTGATGATGCTGCTGAATGGATGATGCTGCTGCTGAGGGGATGATGCTGCTGAGGAGATGATAATGCTGCGGCGGGAATGATGCTGCTGAGGTGATGATGTTGCTGCTGAGTTGATGATGCTGCTGCTGAGGACACGATGTTGCTGAGGGGATGATGCTGCTGCTGAGGGGATGATGCTGCTGAGGAGATGATATCGTTGAGCGGATGCTGCTGCTGAGGTGATGAGGCTGCTTAAGTGATTATGCTGCTGAGGTAGTGATGCTGCTGACGTAATTTTGCTGCTGAGTGCATGATTCTGTTTAGTTGATGATGCAGCTGGGGTAATGATGCTGCTGATGTGATGCTGCTGAGGGGATGTTGCTGCTGAGGGGATGCTGCTGAGGGGATGATGCTGCTGAGGGCATGGCGCTGCTGAGGGAATGATGCTGCTGAGGTAATGATGCTGCTGAGGTAATGGTGCTGCTGTCAGGATGCTGCTGAGGGGATGATGCTGCTGATGTAATGGTGCTGCTGCTGAGTTTATGATGCTGCTGAGGTAATGGTGCTGCTGTAAAGATGCTGCTGAGGGGATGATGCTGATGAAGTGCAGGAGATGCTGCAGAGATGATGATGCTGATGAGGTGATGATGCTGCTGCTGGGGTGATGATGCTGCTGAGGTGATGCTGAAGCTGAGGGGATGATGCTGCTGAGGTAATGATGCTGCTGAGGTGATGATGCTGCTGAGGGGATGATGCAGCTGAGGGGCTGATGCTGCTGAGGTCATGATGCTGCTCAGGTGTTGATGAAGCTGAGGGGATGATGCTGCTGATGTAATGGTGCTGCTGCTGAGGGGATGATGCTGCCGAGCTAATGATGCTGCTGAGGTGATGATGATGCTGAAGTAATGGTGCTGCTGCTGAAGTGATGATGCTGATGAGGTGATGATGCTGCTGCTGAGGTGATGATGCTGCTGAGGGGATGATGCTGCTGAGGGGATGATGCTGCTGAGGGGATGCTGCTGAGTGGATGTTGCTGCTGAGATAATGCTGCTGAGGGGATGATGTTGCTGCTGAGGTGATGATGCTGCTGAGGTGATGATCCTGCTGAGATGATGATGCTGCTGAGGGGATGATGCTGCTGAGGTAATGATGCTGCTTAGGTGATGAAGCTGCTGAGGGGATGATGCTGCTGAGGATTCTGCTGAAGTGATGACCATGCCGAGGGGATGTTGCTGCTGAGGGGATGATGCCTCTGAGGTGATGATGCTGCTGAGGTGATGCTGCTTCTGTGGTGATGCTGCTAAGGGGATGACGCTGCTGAGGGGATGATGCTGCTGAGGAAATGGTACTGCTGAGGTGATGATGCTGCTGAGGTGATGATGCTGCTGAGGCGATGATGCTGCTTCTGAGGTGATGATGCTGATGAGGTGATGATGCAGCTGCTTAGGTGATGATGCTGCTGAGGGGTTGCTGCTGCTGATGTAATGGTGCTGCTGCTCAGGTGATGATGCTGATGAGGTGATGATGCAGATGCTGAGGTGATGATGCTGCCGAGGTAATGATGCAGCTGAGGTGATGATGATGCTGAAGTAATGGTGCTGCTGCTGAGGTGATGATGCTGATGAGGTGATGTTGTTTCTGCTGAGGCGATGATGCTGCTGAGGGTGATGATGCTGCTGAGGGGATGATGCTGCTGAGGTGATGATGATGCTGAAGTAATGGTGCTGCTGCTGAGGTTATGATGCTGATGAGGTGATGATGTTTCTGCTAAGGTGATGATGCTGCTGAGGTGATGATGCTGCTGATGTGATGCTGCTGAGGGGATGGCGCTGCTGAGGGAATGATGCTGCTGAGGTAATGATGCTGCTGAGGTAATGGTGCTGCTGTAAAGATGCTGCTGAGGGGATGATGCTGCTGATGTAATGGTGCTGCTGCTGAGGTTATGATGCTGCTGAGGTAATGGTGCTTTTGTAAAGATGCTGCTGAGGGGATGATGCTGCTGAAGTGCTGGTGATATTGCAGAGATGATGATGCTGATGAGGTGATGATGCTGCTGCTGAGGTGATGATGCTGCTGAGGTGATGCTGAAGCTGAGGGGATGATGCTGCTGAGGTAATGATGCTGCTGAGGTGATGATGCTGCTGAGTGGATGATGCTACTGAGGGGATGATGCTGCTGAGGTGATGATGCTGCTCGGGTGTTGATGAAGCTGAGGGGATGATGCTGCTGATGTAATGGTGCTGCTGCTGAGGGGATGATGCTGCCGAGCTAATGATGCTGCTGAGGTGATGAAGATGCTGAAGTAATGGTGCGGCTGCTGAAGTGATGATGCTGATGAGGTGATGATGCTGCTGCTGAGGAGATGATGCTGCTGAGGGTATGATGCTGCTTAGGGGATGATGCTGCTGAGGGGATGCTCCTGAGGGGATGTTGCTGCTGAGATGATGCTGCTGAGGGGATGATACTGCTGAGGTGATGATGCAGCTGCTGAGGTGATGATCCTGCTGAGATGATGATGCTGCTGAGGGGATGAAGCTGCTGAGGGGATGATGCTGCTGAGGATTCTGCTGAGGTGATGACCATGCCGAGGGGATGTTGCTGCTGAGGGGATGATGCCTCTGAGGTGATGATGCTGCTGAGGTGATGCTGCTTCTGTGGTGATGCTGCTAAGGTGATGACGCTGCTGAGGGGATGATGCTGCTGAGGAAATGGGGCTGCTGAGGTGATGATGCTGCTGAGGTGATGATGCTGCTGAGGCGATGATGCTGCTTCTGAGGTGATGATGCTGATGAGGTGATGATGCAGCTGCTTAGGTGATGATGCTGCTGAGGGGTTGCCGCTGCTGATGTAATGGTGCTGCTGCTGAGGTGATGATGCTGATGAGGTGATGATGCAGATGCTGAGGTGATGATGCTGCCGAGGTAATGATGCTGCTGAGGTAATGATGCTGCTGAGGTGATGATGCTGCTGAGGGGATGATGCTACTGAGGGGATGATGCTGCTGAGGTGATGATGCTGCTCGGGTGTTGATGAAGCTGAGGGAATGATGCTGCTGATGTAATGGTGCTGCTGCTGAGGGGATGATGCTGCCGAGCTAATGATGCTGCTGAGGTGATGAAGATGCTGAAGTAATGGTGCTGCTGCTGAAGTGATGATGCTGATGAGGTGATGATGCTGCTGCTGAGGAGATGATGCTGCTGAGGGGATGATGCTGCTTAGGGGATGATGCTGCTGAGGGGATGCTCCTGAGGGGATGTTGCTGCTGAGATGATGCTGCTGAGGGGATGATACTGCTGAGGTGATGATGCAGCTGCTGAGGTGATGATCCTGCTGAGATGATGATGCTGCTGAGGGGATGATGCTGCTGAGGTAATGATGCTGCTTAGGTGATGAAGCTGCTGAGGGGATGATGCTGCTGAGGATTCTGCTGAGGTGATGACCATGCCGAGGGGATGTTGCTGCTGAGGGGATGATGCCTCTGAGGTGATGATGCTGCTGAGGTGATGCTGCTTCTGTGGTGATGCTGCTAAGGGGATGACGCTGCTGAGGGGATGATGCTGCTGAGGAAATGGTGCTGCTGAGGTGATGATGCTGCTGAGGTGATGATGCTGCTGAGGCGATGATGCTGCTTCTGAGGTGATGATGCTGATGAGGTGATGATGCAGCTACTTAGGTGATGATGCTGCTGAGGGGTTGCTGCTGCTGATGTAATGGTGCTGCTGCTCAGGTGATGATGCTGATGAGGTGATGATGCAGATGCTGAGGTGATGATGCTGCCGAGGTAATGATGCAGCTGAGGTGATGATGATGCTGAAGTAATGGTGCTGCTGCTGAGGTGATGATGCTGATGAGGTGATGTTGTTTCTGCTGAGGCGATGATGCTGCTGAGGGTGATGATGCTGCTGAGGGGATGATGCTGCTGAGGTGATGATGATGCTGAAGTAATGGTGCTGCTGCTGAGGTTATGATGCTGATGAGGTGATGATGTTTCTGCTAAGGTGATGATGCTGCTGAGGTGATGATGCTGCTGAGGGGATGATGCTGCTGAGGTAATGATGCTGCTGAGGTGATGATGCTGCTGAGGGGATGATGGTGCTGAGGTGATGATGCTGCTGAGGGAATGCTGCTGCTTAGGGGATGATGCTGCTGCTGAGCTGATGCTGCTGAGGTGAGGATACTGCTGAGAGGATGATGCTGCTGAGGGGATGTTTCTGCTGAGGAGATGATGCTGCTGCTGAGGGGATGATGCTAGTGCTGAGGTGATGATAATGCTGCTGAGATGATGATGCTGCTGAAGTGATGATGCTGCTGCTGAGGTGATGCTGCTGCTGAGCGGATGATGCTGCTGCTGAGGGAATGATGCTGCTGAGGAGATGATAATGCTGCGGTGGGGATGATGCTGCTGAGGCGATGATGCTGCTGCTGAGGTGATGATGCTGCTGCTGAGGAGACGATACTGCTGAGGGGATGATGCTGCTGCTGCGGCGATGATGCTGCTGAGGGGATGATATCGTTGAGCGGATGCTGCTGCTGAGGTGATGAGGCTGCTTAGGTGATGATGCTGCTGAGGTAGTGATGCTGCTGACGTAGGTTTGCTGCTGAGTGCATGATTCTGTTTAGGTGACGATGCAGCTGAGGTAATGATGCTGCTGTGGTAGTGATGCTGCTGACGTAATTTTGCTGCTGAGTGCATGATTCTGTTTAGTTGATGATGCAGCTGAGGTAATGATGCTGCTGATGTGATGCTGCTGAGGGGATGTTGCTGCTGAGGGGATGCTGCTGAGGGGATGATGCTGCTGAAGGGATGATGCTGCTGAGGTGATGATGATGCTGAAGTAATGGTGCTGCTGCTGAGGTTATGATGCTGATGAGGTGATGATGTATTTTCTGATGTGATGATGCTGCTGAGGTGATGATGCTGCTGAGGGGATGATGCTGCTGAGGTAATGATGCTGCTGAGGTGATGATGCTGCTGAGGGGATGATGCTGCTGAGGTGATGTTGCTGCTGAGGGAATGCTGCTGCTTAGGGGATGATGTTGCTGCTGAGCTGATGCTGCTGAGGTGAGGATACTGCTGAGAGGATGATGCTGCTGAGGGGATGATTCTGCTGAGGAGATGATGCTGCTGCTGAGGGGATGATGCTGGTGCTGAGGTGATGCTGCTGCTGAGGGGATGATGCTACTGCTGAGGGGATGATGCTGCTGTGCTGATGATGCTGCTGAGGTGATTCTGCTGAGGTGATGATGCTGCTGAGGTGATGATGCAGCTGAGGGGATGAATCTGCTGATGTAATGATGCTGCTGAGGTAATGATGCTGCTGAGGATTCTGATGAGGTGATGATGCTGCTGAAGGGAAATGCTGCTGAGGGTGATGATGCTGCTGAGGTGATGTAGCTGCTGAGGGGATGATGCTGCTGAGGATTCTACTGAGGTGATGACCCTGCTGACGGGATTTTGCTGATGAGGGGATGATGCCTCCGAGGTTATGAAGCTGCTGAGGTGATGCTGCTGCTGAGGTGATGATGCTGCTGAGTTAATGGTGCTGCTGAGGGGATGATGCTGCTCAGGTGTTGATGCTGCTGAGAGGATGATGCTGCTGACGTAATGGTGCTGCTGCTGAGGTGATGATGCTGATGATGTGATGATGCTGCTGCTGAGGTGATGATGCTGCTGAGTTAATGATGCTGCTGATGTGATGCTGCTGAGGTGATGTTGCTGCTGAGGGGATGCTGCTGAGGGGATGATGCTGCTGAGGGGATGGCGCTGCTGAGGGAATGATGCTGCTGAGGTAATGATGCTGCTGAGGTAATGGTGCTGCTGCTGTGGTGATGATGCTGATGAGGTGATGTTGTTTCTGCTGAGGCGATGATGCTGCTGAGGGTGATGATGCTGCTGAGGGGATGATGCTGCTGAGGTGATGATGATGCTGAAGTAATGGTGCTGCTGCTGAGGTTATGATGCTGATGAGGTGATGATGTATTTTCTGATGTGATGATGCTGCTGAGGTGATGATGCTGCTGAGGGGATGATGCTGCTGAGGTAATGATGCTGCTGAGGTGATGATGCTGCTGAGGGGATGATGCTGCTGAGGTGATGTTGCTGCTGAGGGAATGCTGCTGCTTAGGGGATGTTGTTGCTGCTGAGCTGATGCTGCTGAGGTGAGGATACTGCTGAGAGGATGATGCTGCTGAGGGGATGATTCTGCTGAGGAGATGATGCTGCTGCTGAGGGGATGATGCTGGTGCTGAGGTGATGCTGCTGCTGAGGGGATAATGCTACTGCTGAGGGGATGATGCTGCTGTGCTGATGATGCTGCTGAGGTGATTCTGCTGAGGTGATGATGCTGCTGAGGTGATGATGCAGCTGAGGGGATGAATCTGCTGATGTAATGATGCTGCTGAGGTAATGATGCTGCTGAGGATTCTGATGAGGTGATGATGCTGCTGAAGGGAAATGCTGCTGAGGGTGATGATGCTGCTGAGGTGATGTAGCTGCTGAGGGGATGATGCTGCTGAGGATTCTGCTGAGGTGATGACCATGCCGAGGGGATGTTGCTGCTGAGGGGATGATGCCTCTGAGGTGATGATGCTGCTGAGGTGATGCTGCTTCTGTGGTGATGCTGCTAAGGGGATGACGCTGCTGAGGGGATGATGCTGCTGAGGAAATGGTGCTGCTGAGGTGATGATGCTGCTGAGGTGATGATGCTGCTGAGGCGATGATGCTGCTTCTGAGGTGATGATGCTGATGAGGTGATGATGCAGCTGCTTAGGTGATGATGCTGCTGAGGGGTTGCTGCTGCTGATGTAATGGTGCTGCTGCTCAGGTGATGATGCTGATGAGGTGATGATGCAGATGCTGAGGTGATGATGCTGCCGAGGTAATGATGCAGCTGAGGTGATGATGATGCTGAAGTAATGGTGCTGCTGCTGAGGTGATGATGCTGATGAGGTGATGTTGTTTCTGCTGAGGCGATGATGCTGCTGAGGGTGATGATGCTGCTGAGGGGATGATGCTGCTGAGGTGATGATGATGCTGAAGTAATGGTGCTGCTGCTGAGGTTATGATGCTGATGAGGTGATGATGTTTCTGCTAAGGTGATGATGCTGCTGAGGTGATGATGCTGCTGAGGGGATGATGCTGCTGAGGTAATGATGCTGCTGATGTGATGATGCTGCTGAGGGGATGATGGTGCTGAGGTGATGATGCTGCTGAGGGAATGCTGCTGCTTAGGGGATGATGCTGCTGCTGAGCTGATGCTGCTGAGGTGAGGATACTGCTGAGAGGATGATGCTGCTGAGGGGATGTTTCTGCTGAGGAGATGATGCTGCTGCTGAGGGGATGATGCTAGTGCTGAGGTGATGATAATGCTGCTGAGATGATGATGCTGCTGAAGTGATGATGCTGCTGCTGAGGTGATGCTGCTGCTGAGCGGATGATGCTGCTGCTGAGGGAATGATGCTGCTGAGGAGATGATAATGCTGCGGTGGGGATGATGCTGCTGAGGCGATGATGCTGCTGCTGAGGTGATGATGCTGCTGCTGAGGAGACGATACTGCTGAGGGGATGATGCTGCTGCTGCGGCGATGATGCTGCTGAGGGGATGATATCGTTGAGCGGATGCTGCTGCTGAGGTGATGAGGCTGCTTAGGTGATGATGCTGCTGAGGTAGTGATGCTGCTGACGTAGGTTTGCTGCTGAGTGCATGATTCTGTTTAGGTGACGATGCAGCTGAGGTAATGATGCTGCTGTGGTAGTGATGCTGCTGACGTAATTTTGCTGCTGAGTGCATGATTCTGTTTAGTTGATGATGCAGCTGAGGTAATGATGCTGCTGATGTGATGCTGCTGAGGGGATGTTGCTGCTGAGGGGATGCTGCTGAGGGGATGATGCTGCTGAAGGGATGATGCTGCTGAGGTGATGATGATGCTGAAGTAATGGTGCTGCTGCTGAGGTTATGATGCTGATGAGGTGATGATGTATTTTCTGATGTGATGATGCTGCTGAGGTGATGATGCTGCTGAGGGGATGATGCTGCTGAGGTAATGATGCTGCTGAGGTGATGATGCTGCTGAGGGGATGATGCTGCTGAGGTGATGTTGCTGCTGAGGGAATGCTGCTGCTTAGGGGATGATGTTGCTGCTGAGCTGATGCTGCTGAGGTGAGGATACTGCTGAGAGGATGATGCTGCTGAGGGGATGATTCTGCTGAGGAGATGATGCTGCTGCTGAGGGGATGATGCTGGTGCTGAGGTGATGCTGCTGCTGAGGGGATGATGCTACTGCTGAGGGGATGATGCTGCTGTGCTGATGATGCTGCTGAGGTGATTCTGCTGAGGTGATGATGCTGCTGAGGTGATGATGCAGCTGAGGGGATGAATCTGCTGATGTAATGATGCTGCTGAGGTAATGATGCTGCTGAGGATTCTGATGAGGTGATGATGCTGCTGAAGGGAAATGCTGCTGAGGGTGATGATGCTGCTGAGGTGATGTAGCTGCTGAGGGGATGATGCTGCTGAGGATTCTACTGAGGTGATGACCCTGCTGACGGGATTTTGCTGATGAGGGGATGATGCCTCCGAGGTTATGAAGCTGCTGAGGTGATGCTGCTGCTGAGGTGATGATGCTGCTGAGTTAATGGTGCTGCTGAGGGGATGATGCTGCTCAGGTGTTGATGCTGCTGAGAGGATGATGCTGCTGACGTAATGGTGCTGCTGCTGAGGTGATGATGCTGATGATGTGATGATGCTGCTGCTGAGGTGATGATGCTGCTGAGTTAATGATGCTGCTGATGTGATGCTGCTGAGGTGATGTTGCTGCTGAGGGGATGCTGCTGAGGGGATGATGCTGCTGAGGGGATGGCGCTGCTGAGGGAATGATGCTGCTGAGGTAATGATGCTGCTGAGGTAATGGTGCTGCTGCTGTGGTGATGATGCTGATGAGGTGATGTTGTTTCTGCTGAGGCGATGATGCTGCTGAGGGTGATGATGCTGCTGAGGGGATGATGCTGCTGAGGTGATGATGATGCTGAAGTAATGGTGCTGCTGCTGAGGTTATGATGCTGATGAGGTGATGATGTATTTTCTGATGTGATGATGCTGCTGAGGTGATGATGCTGCTGAGGGGATGATGCTGCTGAGGTAATGATGCTGCTGAGGTGATGATGCTGCTGAGGGGATGATGCTGCTGAGGTGATGTTGCTGCTGAGGGAATGCTGCTGCTTAGGGGATGTTGTTGCTGCTGAGCTGATGCTGCTGAGGTGAGGATACTGCTGAGAGGATGATGCTGCTGAGGGGATGATTCTGCTGAGGAGATGATGCTGCTGCTGAGGGGATGATGCTGGTGCTGAGGTGATGCTGCTGCTGAGGGGATAATGCTACTGCTGAGGGGATGATGCTGCTGTGCTGATGATGCTGCTGAGGTGATTCTGCTGAGGTGATGATGCTGCTGAGGTGATGATGCAGCTGAGGGGATGAATCTGCTGATGTAATGATGCTGCTGAGGTAATGATGCTGCTGAGGATTCTGATGAGGTGATGATGCTGCTGAAGGGAAATGCTGCTGAGGGTGATGATGCTGCTGAGGTGATGTAGCTGCTGAGGGGATGATGCTGCTGAGGATTCTACTGAGGTGATGACCCTGCTGACGGGATTTTGCTGATGAGGGGATGATGCCTCCGAGGTTATGAAGCTGCTGAGGTGATGCTGCTGCTGAGGTGATGATGCTGCTGAGTTAATGGTGCTGCTGAGGGGATGATGCTGCTCAGGTGTTGATGCTGCTGAGAGGATGATGCTGCTGACGTAATGGTGCTGCTGCTGAGGTGATGATGCTGATGAGGTGATGATGCTGCTGCTGAGGTGATGATGCTGCTGAGGCGATGATGCTGCTGAGGGGATGATGCTCCTGAGGTAATGCTGCTGCTGTGGTGATGATGATGCTGAAGTAATGGTGCTGATGCTGAGGTGATGATTTTGATGAGGTGATGATGCTGCTACTGAGGTGATGATGCTGCTGAGGTGATGATTCTGCTGAGGGGATGATGCTGCTGAGGTAATGATGCTGCTGAGGTGATGATGCTGCTGAGGTGAGGATACTGCTGAGAGAATGATGCTGCTGAGGGGATGATGCTGCTGCTGAGGTGATGCTGCTGAGGAAGATGCTGAGGGGATGATGCTGCTGAGGTAATGATGCTGCTGAGGGGTAATGCTGCTGAGGAAATGATGCTGCTGAGGTAATGATGCTGCTGAGGGGATGATGTTGCTGATGAGGGCATGATGCTGCTGCTGAGGTGATGATGCTGCTGAGGGGATGATGCTGCTGCTGAGATGATGATGCTGCTGAAGTGATGATGCTGCTGCTGAGGTGATGATGCTGCTGGGGAGATGATGTTGCAGCTGAGGTGATGCTGCTGTTGAGGGGATGATGCTGCTGCTGAGGGGAAGATGCTGGTGCTGTTGTGATGATGCTGCTGAGGGGATGATGCTGTTGCTGAGGGTAGGATGCTGCTGAGGAGATGATAATGCTGCGGTGGGGATGATGCTGCTTAGGTGATGATGCTGCTGCTGAGGTGATGATGCTGATGAGGTGATGATGCAGCAGCTGAGGAGATGATGCTGCTGAGGGGATGATGCTGCTGATGTAATGATGCAGCTGCTGAGGTGATGATGCTGCCGAGGTGATGATGCTGCTGAGGTGATGATGATGCTGAAGTAATGGTGCTGCTGCTGAGGTGATGATGCTGATGAGGTGATGATGTTTCTGCTGAGGCGATGATGCTGCTGAGGTGATGATGCTGCTGAGGGGATGATGCTGCTGAGGTAATGATGCTGCTGAGGTGATGATGCTGCTGAGGGGATGATGCTGCTGAGGTGATGATGCTGCTGAGGGGATGATGCTGCTTAGGGGATGATGCTGCTGAGGTGATTATGATGCTTAAGTAATGGTGCTGCTGCTGAGGTGATGATGCTGATGAGGTGATGATGTTTCTGCTGAGGTGATGATCCTGCTGAGGTGATGATGCTGCTGAGGTGATGATGCTGCTGAGGGGATGATGCTGCTGAGGTGATGATGCTGCTGAGGGAATGCTGCTGCTTAGGGGATGATGCTGCTGCTGAGCTGATGCTGCTGAGTTGGGGATACTGCTGAGAGGATGATGCTGTTGAGGGAATGTTTCTGCTGAGGAGATGATGCTGCTGCTGAGGGGATGATGCTGGTGCTGAGGTGATGCTGCTGCTCAGGGGATGATGCTACTGCTGAGGGGATGATGCTGCTGTGCTGATGATGCTGCTGATTTGATTCTGCTGAGGTGATGATGCTGCTGAGGTGATGATGCAGCTGAGGGGATGAATCTGCTGATGTAATGATGCTGCTGAGGTAATGATGCTGCTGATTATTCTGCTGAGGTGATGATGCTGCTGAAGGGAAATGCTGCTGAGGGTGATGATGCTGCTGAGCGGATGATGCTGCTGAGGTGATGATGCTGCTTTGGTGAATATGCTGCTGAGTTAAGGATGCTTCTCAGGTGATGCTGCTGAGGGGATGATGCTGATGAGTGTATGATGCTGCTGAGGCGATGATGCTGCTGAGGCGATGCTGCTGAGGTGATGATGCTGCTGAGAGGATGATGCTGCTGAGGGGATGCTGCTGCGCGGATGATGCTGCTGAGAAGATGCTGCTGAGGGGATGATACTGCTGAGGTAATGATGCTGCTTTGGCGATATAGCTGCTGAGGGGATGATGCTTCTGCTGAGGCGATGATGCTGCTGAGGTAATGATGCTGCTGAGGGAATGATGCTGCTGAGGTAATGATGCTGCTGAGGTGATGAAGCTGCTGAGGGAATGATGCTGCTGAGGATTCTACTGAGGTGATGACCCTGCTGACGGGATTTTGCTGATGAGGGGTTGAAGCCTCTGAGGTTATGAAGCTGCTGAGGTGATGCTGCTGCTGAGGTGATGCTGCTGCTGAGGTGATGATGCTGCTGAGTTAATGGTGCTGCTGAGGGGATGATGCTGCTCAGGTGTTGATGCTGCTGAGAGAATGATGCTGCTGACGTAATGGTGCTGCTGCTGAGGTGATGATGCTGATGAGGTGATGATGCTGCTGCTGAGGTGAGGATGCTGCTGAGGCGATGATGCTGCTGAGGATTCTGCTGACGTGATGACCATGCCGAGGGGATGTTGCTGCTGAGGGGATGATGCCTCTGAGGTGATGATGCTGCTGAGGTGATGCTGCTTCTGTGGTGATGCTGCTAAGGGGATGACGCTGCTGAGGTGATGATGCTGCTGAGGAAATTTTGCTGCTGAGGTGATGATGCTGCTGAGGTGATGATGCTGCTGAGGCGATGATGCTGCTTCTGAGGTGATGATGCTGCTGAGGGGATGCTGCTGCTGATGTAATGATGCTGCTGCTGAGGTGATGATGCTGATGAGGTGATGATGCAGCTGCTGAGGTGATGATGCTGCCGAGGTAATGATGCTGCTTTGTTGATGATGATGCTGATGTAATGGTGCTGCTGCTGAGGTGATGATGCTGCTGAGGTGATGCTGCTGCTGAGGGGATGTTGCTGCTGAGGTGATGATGCTGCTGAGGGGATGATGCTGCCTAGGGGATGATGCTGCTGCTGAGCTGATGCTGCTGAGGGTGATGATGCTGCTGAGGGGATGATGCTGCTGAGGGGATGATGCTGCCTAGGCAATGATGCTGCTGAGGTAATGATGATGCTGAAGTAATGGTGCTGCTGCTGAGGTTATGATGCTGATGATTTGATGATGTTTCTGCTGAGGTGATGATGCTGGTGAGGTGATGATGCTGCTGAGGGGATGAGGCTGTTGAGGTAATGTTGCTGCTGAGGTGATGATGCTGCTGAGGGGTTGATGCTGCTGAGGTGATGATGCTGCTGAGGGAATGCTGCTGCTTAGGGGATGATGCTGCTGCTGAGCTGATGCTGCTGAGGTGAGGATACTGCTGAGAGGATGATGATGCTGAGGGGATGATGCTGCTTTGGTGAATATGCTGCTGAGTTAAAGATGCTTCTCAGGTGATGCTGCTGAGGGATGATGCTGATGAGTGTATGATGCTGCTGAGGCGATGATGCTGCTGAGGCGATGCTGCTGAGGTGTTGATGCTGCTGAGAGGATGATGCTGCTGAGGGGATGTTGCTGAGGGGATGATGCTGCTGAGAAGATGCTGCTGAGGGGATGATACTGCTGAGGTAATGATGCTGCGTTGGCGATATAGCTGCTGAGGGGATGATGCTTCTGCTGAGGTGATGATGCTGCTGAGGTAATGATGCTGCTGAGGGAATGATGCTGCTGAGGTAATGATGCTGCTGAGGTGATGAAGCTGCTGAGGGAATGATGCTGCTGAGGATTCTACTGAGGTGATGACCCTGCTGACGGGATTTTGCTGATGAGGGGTTGATGCCTCTGAGGTTATGAAGCTGCTGAGGTGATGCTGCTGCTGAGGTGATGATGCTGCTGAGTTAATGGTGCTGCTGAGGGGATGATGCTGCTCAGGTGTTGATGCTGCTGAGAGGATGATGCTGCTGACGTAATGGTGCTGCTGCTGAGGTGATGATGCTGATGAGGTGATGATGCTGCTGCTGAGGTGATGATGCTGCTGAGGCGATGATGCTGCTGAGGTGATGATGCTGCTGAGGGGATGATGCTGCTGAGGTGATGATGCTGCTGAGGGAATGCTGCTGCTTAGGGGATGATGCTGCTGCTGAGCTGATGCTGCTGAGGTGGGGATACTGCTGAGAGGATGATGCTGTTGAGGGGATGTTTCTGCTGAGGAGATGATGCTGCTGCTGAGGGGATGATGATGATGCTGAGGTGATGCTGCTGCTCAGGGGATGATGCTACTGCTGAGGGGATGATGCTGCTGTGCTGATGATGCTGCTGAGGTGCTTCTGCTGAGGTGATGATGCTGCTGAGGTGATGATGCAGCTGAGGGGATGAATCTGCTGATGTAATGATGCTGCTGAGGTAATGATGCTGCTGATTATTCTGCTGAGGTGATGATGCTGCTGAAGGGAAATGCCTCTGAGGGTGATGATGCTGCTGAGGGGATGATGCTGCTGAGGTGATGATGCTGCTTTGGTGAATATGCTGCTGAGTTAAGGATGCTTCTCAGGTGATGCTGCTGAGGGGATGATGCTGATGAGTGTATGATGCTGCTGAGGCGATGATGCTGCTGAGGCGATGCTGCTGAGGTGATGATGCTGCTGAGAGGATGATGCTGCTGAGGGGATGCTGCTGAGCGGATGATGCTGCTGAGAAGATGCTGCTGAGGGGATGATACTGCTGAGGTAATGATGCTGCTTTGGCGATATAGCTGCTGAGGGGATGATGCTTCTGCTGAGGTGATGATGCTGCTGAGGTAAAGATGCTGCTGAGGGAATGATGCTGCTGAGGTAATGATGCTGCTGAGGTGATGAAGCTGCTGAGGGAATGATGCTGCTGAGGATTCTACTGAGGTGATGACCCTGCTGACGGGATTTTGCTGATGAGGGGTTGATGCCTCTGAGTTTATGAAGCTGCTGAGGTAAAGATGCTGCTGAGGGAATGATGCTGCTGAGGTAATGATGCTGCTGAGGTGATGAAGCTGCTGAGGGAATGATGCTGCTGAGGAATCTACTGAGGTGATGACCCTGCTGACGGGATTTTGCTGATGAGGGGTTGATGCCTCTGAGTTTATGAAGCTGCTGAGGTGATGCTGCTGCTGAGGTGATGATGCTGCTGAGTTGATGGTGCTGCTGAGGGGATGATGCTGCTCAGGTGTTGATGCTGCTGAGAGGATGATGCTGCTGACGTAATGGTGCTGCTGCTGAGGTGATGATGCTGATGAGGTGATGATGCTGCTGCTGAGGCGAGGATGCTGCTGAGGCGATGATGCTGCTGAGGATTCTGCTGACGTGATGACCATGCCGAGGGGATGTTGCTGCTGAGGAGATGATGCCTCTGAGGTGATGATGCTGCTGAGGTGATGCTGCTTCTGTGGTGATGCTGCTAAGGGGATGACGCTGCTGAGGGGATGATGCTGCTGAGGAAATGGTGCTGCTGAGGTGATGATGCTGCTGAGGTGATGATGCTGCTGAGGCGATGATGCTGCTTCTGAGGTGATGATGCTGATGAGGTGATGATGCAGCTGCTGAGGTGATGATGCTGCTGAGGGGATGCTGCTGCTGATTTAATGATGCTGCTGCTGAGGTGATGATGCTGCTGAGGTGATGATGCAGCTGCTGAGGTGATGATGCTGCCGAGGTAATGATGCTGCTTTGTTGATGATGATGCTGATGTAATGGTGCTGCTGCTGAGGTGATGATGCTGATGAGGTGATGATGTTTCTGCTGAGGCGATGATGCTGCTGAGGTGATGATGCTGCTGAGGGGATGATGCTGCTGAGGTAATGATGCTGCTGAGGTGATGCTGCTGCTGAAGGGATGTTGCTGCTGAGGTGATGATGCTGCTGAGGGGATGATGCTGCTTAGGGGATGATGCTACTGCTGAGCAGATGCTGCTGAGGGTGATGATGCTGCTGAGGGGATGATGCTGCTGAGGGGATGATGCTGCCTAGGCAATGATGCTGCTGAGGTGATGATGATGCTGAAGTAATGGTGCTGCTGCTGAGGTTATGATGCTGATGATTTGATGATGTTTCTGCTGAGGTGATGATGCTGCTGAGGTGATGATGCTGCTGAGGGGATGATGTTGCTAATGAGGACATGATGCTTCTGCTGAGGTGATGATGCTGCTGAGGGGATGATGTTGCTGCTGAGGGGATGATGTTGCTGAAGTGATGTTGCTGCTGCTGAGGTGATGATGCTGCTGAGGTGATGATGCTGCTGAGGTGATGATGATGCTGCTGGGGTCTTGATGCTGCTGATGGGATGATGCTGCTGCTGAGATGATGATGCTGCTGAAGTGATGATGCTGCTGCTGAGGTGATGATGCTGCTGGGGAGATGATGTTGCTGCTGAGGTGATGCTGCTGCTGAGGGGATGATGCTGCTGCTGAGGGGATGATGCTGGTGCTGTTGTGATGTTTCTGCTGAGGGGATGATGCTGCTGCTGAGGGGATGATGCTTCTGAGGTGATGATAATGCTGCGGTGGGGATGATGCTGCTGAGGTGATGATGCTGCTGCTGAGGTGATGATGCTGCTGCTGAGGAATGGATGCTGCTGAGGGGATGATACTGCTGCTGAGGGGATGATGCTGCTGAGGGGATGATATCGTGGAGCAGATGTTGCTGCTTAGGTGATGAGGCTGCTTAGGTGATGATGCTTCTGACGTAGTGATGCTGCTGACGTAATTTTGCTGCTGAGTGCATGATTCTGTTTAGGTGATGATGCAGCTGAGGTAATGATGCTGTTGAAATAGTGATGCTGCTGAGCTAATGGTGCTGCTGTCAGGATGCTGCTGAGGGGATGATGCTGCTGAAGTGCTGCTGATGCTGCAGAGATGATGATGCTGATGAGGTGATGATGCTGCTGATGAGGTGATGATGCTGCTGAGGTGATGCTGAAGCTGAGGGGATGATGCTGCTGAGGTAATGATGCTGCTGCTGAGGAGATGATGCTGCTGAGGGGATAATGCTGCTGAGGGGATGATGCTCCTGAGGTGATGATGCTGCTCAGGTGTTGATGGAGCTGAGGGGATGATGCTGCTGATGTAATGGTGCTGCTGCTGAGGTGATGATGCAGCTGCAGAGGTAATGATGCTGCTGAGGTGATGCTGCTGCTTAGGGGATGATGCTGCCGAGCTAATGATGCTGCTGAGGTGATGATGATGCTGAGGCGATGCTGCTGAGGTGATGATGCTGCTGAGAGGATGATGCTGCTGAGGGGATGCTGCTGAGCGGATGATGCTGCTGAGAAGATGCTGCTGAGGGGATGATACTGCTGAGGTAATGATGCTGCTTTGGCGATATAGCTGCTGAGGGGATGATGCTTCTGCTGAGGTGATGATGCTGCTGAGGTAATGATGCTGCTGAGGGAATGATGCTGCTGAGGTAATGATGCTGCTGAGGTGATGAAGCTGCTGAGGGAATGATGCTGCTGAGGATTCTACTGAGGTGATGACCCTGCTGACGGGATTTTGCTGATGAGGGGTTGATGCCTCTGAGGTTATGAAGCTGCTGAGGTGATGCTGCTGCTGAGGTGATGATGCTGCTGAGTTGATGGTGCTGCTGAGGGGATGATGCTGCTCAGGTGTTGATGCTGCTGAGAGGATGATGCTGCTGACGTAATGGTGCTGCTGCTGAGGTGATGATGCTGATGAGGTGATGATGCTGCTGCTGAGGCGAGGATGCTGCTGAGGCGATGATGCTGCTGAGGATTCTGCTGACGTGATGACCATGCCGAGGGGATGTTGCTGCTGAGGGGATGATGCCTCTGAGGTGATGATGCTGCTGAGGTGATGCTGCTTCTGTGGTGATGCTGCTAAGGGGATGACGCTGCTGAGGGGATGATGCTGCTGAGGAAATGGTGCTGCTGAGGTGATGATGCTGCTGAGGTGATGATGCTGCTGAGGCGATGATGCTGCTTCTGAGGTGATGATGCTGATGAGGTGATGATGCAGCTGCTGAGGTGATGATGCTGCTGAGGGGATGCTGCTGCTGATTTAATGATGCTGCTGCTGAGGTGATGATGCTGATGAGGTGATGATGCAGCTGCTGAGTTGATGATGCTGCCGAGGTAATGATGCTGCTTTGTTGATGATGATGCTGATGTAATGGTGCTGCTGCTGAGGTGATGATGCTGATGAGGTGATGATGTTTCTGCTGAGGCGATGATGCTGCTGAGGTGATGATGCTGCTGAGGGGATGATGCTGCTGAGGTAATGATGCTGCTGAGGTGATGCTGCTGCTGAGGGGATGTTGCTGCTGAGGTGATGATGCTGCTGAGGGGATGATGCTGCTTAGGGGATGATGCTACTGCTGAGCAGATGCTGCTGAGGGTGATGATGCTGCTGAGGGGATTTTGCTGCTGAGGGGATGATGCTGCCTAGGCAATGATGCTGCTGAGGTGATGATGATGCTGAAGTAATGGTGCTGCTGCTGAGGTTATGATGCTGATGATTTGATGATGTTTCTGCTGAGGTGATGATGCTGCTGAGGTGATGATGCTGCTGAGGGGATGATGTTGCTGAGTGGATGATGCTGCTGAGGTGATGATGCTGCTCAGGTGTTGATGAAGCTGAGGGGATGATGCTGCTGATGTAATGGTGCTGCTGCTGAGGGGATGATGCTGCCGAGCTAATGATGCTGCTGAGGTGATGATGATGCTGAAGTAATGGTGCTGCTGCTGAATTGATGATGCTGATGAGGTGATGATGCTGCTGCTGAGGTGATGATGCTGCTGAGGGGATGATGTTGCTTAGGGGATGATGCTGCTGAGGTAATGATGCTGCTGAGGGGATGATGTTGCTAATGAGGACATGATGCTTCTGCTGAGGTGATGATGCTGCTGAAGGGATGATGTTGCTGCTGAGGGGATGATGTTGCTGAAGTGATGTTGCTGCTGCTGAGGTGATGATGCTGCTGAGATGATGATGCTGCTGAGGTGATGATGATGCTGCTGGGGTCTTGATGCTGCTGATGGGATGATGCTGCTGCTGAGATGATGATGCTGCTGAAGTGATGATGCTGCTGCTGAGGTGATGATGCTGCTGGGGAGATGATGTTGCTGCTGAGGTGATGCTGCTGCTGAGGGGATGATGCTGCTGCTGAGGGGATGATGCTGGTGCTGTTGTGATGTTTCTGCTGAGGGGATGATGCTGCTGCTGAGGGGATGATGCTTCTGAGGTGATGATAATGCTGCGGTGGGGATGATGCTGCTGAGGTGATGATGCTGCTGCTGAGGTGATGATGCTGCTGCTGAGGAATGGATGCTGCTGAGGGGATGATACTGCTGCTGAGGGGATGATGCTGCTGAGGGGATGATATCGTTGAGCGGATGTTGCTGCTTAGGTGATGAGGCTGCTTAGGTGATGATGCTTCTGACGTAGTGATGCTGCTGACGTAATTTTGCTGCTGAGTGCATGATTCTGTTTAGGTGATGATGCAGCTGAGGTAATGATGCTGCTGAAATAGTGATGCTGCTGAGGTAATGGTGCTGCTGTCAGGATGCTGCTGAGGGGATGATGCTGCTGAAGTGCTGCTGATGCTGCAGAGATGATGATGCTGATGAGGTGATGATGCTGCTGATGAGGTGATGATGCTGCTGAGGTGATGCTGAAGCTGAGGGGATGATGCTGCTGAGGTAATGATGCTGCTGCTGAGGAGATGATGCTGCTGAGGGGATAATGCTGCTGTGGGGATGATGCTCCTGAGGTGATGATGCTGCTCAGGTGTTGATGGAGCTGAGGGGATGATGCTCCTGATGTAATGGTGCTGCTGCTGAGGTGATGATGCAGCTGCAGAGGTAATGATGCTGCTGAGGTGATGCTGCTGCTTAGGGGATGATGCTGCCGAGCTAATGATGCTGCTGAGGTGATGATGATGCTGAGGTAATGGTGCTGCTGCTGAGGTGATGATGCTGATGATGTGGTGATGCTGCTGCTGAGGTGATGATGCTCTGAGGGGATGATGCTGCTTAGGGGATGATGCTGCTGAGGGGATGCTGCTGAGGGGATGAAGCTGCTGAGATGGTGCTGCTGAGGGGATGATACTGCTGAGGTGATGATGCAGCTGTTGAGGTGATGCTGCTGCTGAGATGATGATGCTGCTGAGGGGATGATGCTGCTGAGGTAATGATGCTGCTTAGGTGATGAAGCTGCTGAAGGGGATGATGCTGCTGAGGATTCTGCTGAGGTGATGACCATGCCGAGGGGATGTTGCTGCTGAGGGGATGATGCCTCTGAGGTGATGATGCTGCTGAGGTGATGCTGCTTCTGTGGTGATGTTGCTAAGGGGATGATGCTGCTGAGTTGATGATGCTGCTGAGGTGATGATGCTGCTGAGGTGTTGATGAAGCTGAGGGGATGATGCTGCTGATGTAATGGTGCTGCTGCTGAGGTGATGATGCTGATGAGGTGATGATGCTGCTGCTGAGGTGATGATGCTGCTGAGGGGATGATGCAGCTGATGTAATGATTCAGCTGCTGAGGTGATGAAGCTGCCGAGGTGATGATGCTGCTGAGGTGATGATGATGCTGAGGTGTTGATGAATCTGAGGGGATGATGCTGCTGAGGAAATGGTGCTGCTGAGGGGATGATGCAGCTGACGTGATGATTCTGCTGAGGTGATGATGCCGCTGAGGTGTTGATGAAGCTGAGGGGATGATGCTGCTGATGTAATGGTGCTGCTGCTGAAGTGATGATGCTGATGAGGTGATGATGCAGCAGCTGAGGAGATGATGCTGCTGAGGGGATGATGCTGCTGATGTAATGATGCAGCTGCTGAGGTGATGATGCTGCCGAGGTGATGATGCTGCTGAGGTGATGATGATGCTGAAGTAATGGTGCTGCTGCTGAGGTGATGATGCTGATGAGGTGATGATGTTTCTGCTGAGGCGATGATGCTGCTGAGGTGATGATGTTGCTGAGGGGATGATGCTGCTGAGGTAATGATGCTGCTGAGGTGATGATGCTGCTGAGGGGATGATGCTGCTGAGGTGATGATGCTGCTGAGGGGATGATGCTGCTTAGGGGATGATGCTGCTGAGGTGATTATGATGCTTAAGTAATGGTGCTGCTGCTGAGGTGATGATGCTGATGAGGTGATGATGTTTCTGCTGAGGTGATGATCCTGCTGAGGTGATGATGCTGCTGAGGTGATGATGCTGCTGAGGGGATGATGCTGCTGAGGTGATGATGCTGCTGAGGGAATGCTGCTGCTTAGGGGATGATGCTGCTGCTGAGCTGATGCTGCTGAGGTGGGGATACTGCTGAGAGGATGATGCTGTTGAGGGGATGTTTCTGCTGAGGAGATGATGCTGCTGCTGAGGGGATGATGCTGGTGCTGAGGTGATGCTGCTGCTCAGGGGATGATGCTACTGCTGAGGGGATGATGCTGCTGTGCTGATGATGCTGCTGATTTGATTCTGCTGAGGTGATGATGCTGCTGAGGTGATGATGCAGCTGAGGGGATGAATCTGCTGATGTAATGATGCTGCTGAGGTAATGATGCTGCTGATTATTCTGCTGAGGTGATGATGCTGCTGAAGGGAAATGCTGCTGAGGGTGATGATGCTGCTGAGGGGATGATGCTGCTGAGGTGATGATGCTGCTTTGGTGAATATGCTGCTGAGTTAAGGATGCTTCTCAGGTGATGCTGCTGAGGGGATGATGCTGATGAGTGTATGATGCTGCTGAGGCGATGATGCTGCTGAGGCGATGCTGCTGAGGTGATGATGCTGCTGAGAGGATGATGCTGCTGAGGGGATGCTGCTGAGCGGATGATGCTGCTGAGAAGATGCTGCTGAGGGGATGATACTGCTGAGGTAATGATGCTGCTTTGGCGATATAGCTGCTGAGGGGATGATGCTTCTGCTGAGGTGATGATGCTGCTGATGTAATGATGCTGCTGAGGGAATGATGCTGCTGAGGTAATGATGCTGCTGAGGTGATGAAGCTGCTGAGGGAATGATGCTGCTGAGGATTCTACTGAGGTGATGACCCTGCTGACGGGATTTTGCTGATGAGGGGTTGATGCCTCTGAGGTTATGAAGCTGCTGAGGTGATGCTGCTGCTGAGGTGATGATGCTGCTGAGTTAATGGTGCTGCTGAGGGGATGATGCTGCTCAGGTGTTGATGCTGCTGAGAGGATGATGCTGCTGACGTAATGGTGCTGCTGCTGAGGTGATGATGCTGATGAGGTGATGATGCTGCTGCTGAGGCGAGGATGCTGCTGAGGCGATGATGCTGCTGAGGATTCTGCTGACGTGATGACCATGCCGAGGGGATGTTGCTGCTGAGGGGATGATGCCTCTGAGGTGATGATGCTGCTGAGGTGATGCTGCTTCTGTGGTGATGCTGCTAAGGGGATGACGCTGCTGAGGGGATGATGCTGCTGAGGAAATGGTGCTACTGAGGTGATGATGCTGCTGAGGTGATGATGCTGCTGAAGCGATGATGCTGCTTCTGAGGTGATGATGCTGATGAGGTGATGATGCAGCTGCTGAGGTGATGATGCTGCTGAGGGGATGCTGCTGCTGATGTAATGATGCTGCTGCTGAGGTGATGATGCTGATGAGGTGATGATGCAGCTGCTGAGGTGATGATGCTGCCGAGGTAATGATGCTGCTTTGTTGATGATGATGCTGATGTAATGGTGCTGCTGCTGAGGTGATGATGCTGATGAGGTGATGATGTTTCTGCTGAGGCGATGATGCTGCTGAGGTGATGATGCTTCTGAGGGGATGATGCTGCTGAGGTAATGATGCTGCTGAGGTGATGCTGCTGCTGAGGGGATGTTGCTGCTGAGGTGATGATGCTGCTGAGGGGATGATGCTGCTTAGGGGATGATGCTGCTGCTGAGCTGATGCTGCTGAGGGTGATGATGCTGCTGAGGGGATGATGCTGCTGAGGGGATGATGCTGCCTAGGCAATGATGCTGCTGAGGTGATGATGATGCTGAAGTAATGGTGCTGCTGCTGAGGTTATGATGCTGATGATTTGATGATGTTTCTGCTGAGGTGATGATGCTGCTGAGGTGATGATGCTGCTGAGGAGATGATGCTGCTGCTGAGGGGATGATGCTAGTGCTGAGGTGATGATAATGCTGCTGAGATGATGATGCTGCTGAAGTGATGATGCTGCTGCTGAGGAGATGCTGCTGCTGAGCGGATGATGCTGCTGCTGAGGGGATGATGCTGCTGAGTTAATGGTGCAGCTGAGGGGATGATGCTGCTCAGGTGTTGATGCTGCTGAGAGGATGATGCTGCTGACGTAATGGTGCTGCTGCTGAGGTGATGATGCTGATGAGGTGATGATGCTGCTGCTGAGGTGATGATGCTGCTGAGGCGAAGATGCTGCTGAGGGGATGATGCTCCTAAGGTAATGCTGCTGCTGAGGTGATGATGATGCTGAAGTAATGGTGCTGATGCTGAGGTGATGATGCTGATGAGGTGATGATGCTGCTACTGAGGTGATGATGCTGCTGAGGTAATGATGCTGCTGAGGTGATGATGCTGCTGAGGTGAGGATACTGCTGAGAGAATGATGCTGCTGAGGGGATGATGCTGCTGCTGAGGTGATGCTGCTGAGGATGATGCTGAGGGGATGATGCTGCTGAGGTAATGATGCTGCTGAGGGGATAATGCTGCTGAGGAAATGATGCTGCTGAGGTAATGATGCTGCTGAGAGGATGATGTTGCTGATGAGGGTATGATGCTGCTGCTGAGGTGATGACGCTGCTGAGGGGATGATGCTGCTGATGTAATGGTGCTGCTGCTGAGGGGATGATGCTGATGAGGTGATGATGCAGCAGCTGAGGAGATGATGCTGCTGAGGGGATGATGCTGCTGATGTAATGATGCAGCTGCTGAGGCGATGATGCTGCCGAGGTGATGATGCTGCTGAGGTGATGATGATGCTGAAGTAATGGTGCTGCTGCTGAGGTGATGATGCTGATGAGGTGATGATGTTTCTGCCGAGGTGATGATGCTGCTGAGGTGATGATGCTGCTGAGGGGATGATGCTGCTGAGGTAATGATGCTGCTGAGGTGATGCTGCTACTGAGGGGATGATGCTGCTGAGGTGATGATGCTGCTGAGGGGATGATGCTGCTTAGGGGATGATGATGCTTAGGGGATGATGCTGCTGCTGATCTGATGCTGCTGAGGGTGAAAATGCTGCTGAGGGGATGATGCTGCTGAGGTGATGATGCTGGAGCTGTTGTGATGATGCTGCTGAGGGGATGATATCGTTGAGCGGATGCTGCTGCTGAGGTGATGAGGCTGCTTAGGTGATGATGCTGCTGAGGTAGTGATGCTGCTGACTTAATTTTGCTGCTGAGTGCATGATTCTGTTTAGGTGATGATGCAGCTGAGGTAATGATGCTGCTGAGGTAGTGATGCTGCTGACGTAATTTTGCTGCTGAGTGCATGATTCTGTTTAGGTGATGATGCAGCTGAGGTAATGATGCTGCTGATGTGATGCTGCTGAGGGGATGTTGCTGCTGAGGGGTTGGCGCTGCTGAGGGAATGATGCTGCTGAGGTAATGATGCTGCTGAGGTAATGGTGCTGCTGTAAAGATGCTGCTGAGGGGATGATGCTGCTGATGTAATGGTGCTGCTGCTGAGGTTATGATGCTGCTGAGGTAATGGCGCTGCTGTAAAGATGCTGCTGAGGGGATGATGCTGCTGAAGTGCTGGTGATGTTGCAGAGATGATGATGCTGATGAGGTGATGATGCTGCTGCTGGGGTGATGATGCTGCTGAGGTGATGCTGAAGCTGAGGGGATGATGCTGCTGAGGTAATGATGCTGCTGAGGTGATGATGCTGCTGAGGGGATGATGCTGCTGAGGGGATGATGCTGCTGAGGTGATGATGCTGCTCAGGTGTTGATGAAGCTGAGGGGATGATGCTGCTGATGTAATGGTGCTGCTGCTGAGGGGATGATGCTGCCGAGCTAATGATGCTGCTGAAGTGTTGATGATGCTGAAGCAATGTTGCTGCTGCTGAAGTGATGATGCTGATGAGGTGATGATGCTGCTGCTGAGGTGATGATGCTGCTGAGGGGATGATGCTGCTTAGGGGATGATGCTGCTGAGGTAATGATGCTGCTGAGGGAATGATGTTGCTGATGAGGGCATGATGCTGCTACTGAGGTGGTGATGCTGCTGAGGGGATGATGTTGCTGCTGAGGGGATGATGCTGGTTCTGTTGTGATGATGCTGCTGAGGGGATGATGCTGCTGCTGAGGGGATGATGCTGCTGCTGAGGAATTGATGCTGCTGAGGGGATGATACTGCTGCTGAGGGGATGATGCTGCTGAGGGGATGATATCGTTGAGCGGATGCTGCTGCTGAGGTGATGAGGCTGCTTAGGTGATGATGCTGCTGACGTAGTGATGCTGCTGACGTAATTTTGGTGCTGAGTGCATGATTCTGTTTAGGTGATGATGCAGCTGAGGTAATGATGCTGTTGATGTGATGCTGCTGAGGGGATGTTGCTGCTGAGGGGATGCTGCTGAGGGGATGATGCTGCTGAGGGGACGGCGCTGCTGAGGGGATGATGCTGCTGTGGTAATGATGCTGCTGAGGTAATGGTGCTGCTGTCAGGATGCTGCTGAGGTAATTTTGGTGCTGAGTGCATGATTCTGTTTAGGTGATGATGCAGCTGAGGTAATGATGCTGTTGATGTGATGCTGCTGAGGGGATGTTGCTGCTGAGGGGATGATGCCTCTGAGGTGATGATGCTGCTGAGGTGATGCTGCTTCTGTGGTGATGCTGCTAAGGGGATGACGCTGCTGAGGGGATGATGCTGCTGAGGAAATGGTGCTGCTGAGGTGATGATGCTGCTGAGGTGATGATGCTGCTGAGGCGATGATGCTGCTTCTGAGGTGATGATGCTGATGAGGTGATGATGCAGCTGCTGAGGTGATGATGCTGCTGAGGGGATGCTGCTGCTGATTTAATGATGCTGCTGCTGAGGTGATGATGCTGATGAGGTGATGATGCAGCTGCTGAGTTGATGATGCTGCCGAGGTAATGATGCTGCTTTGATGATGATGATGCTGATGTAATGGTGCTGCTGCTGAGGTGATGATGCTGATGAGGTGATGATGTTTCTGCTGAGGCGATGATGCTGCTGAGGTGATGATGCTGCTGAGGGGATGATGCTGCTGAGGTAATGTTGCTGCTGAGGTGATGCTGCTGCTGTGGTAATGATGCTGCTGAGGTAATGGTGCTGCTGTCAGGATGCTGCTGAGGGGATGATGCTGCTGAAGTGCTGGTGATGCTGCAGAGATGATGATGCTGATGAGGTGATGATGCTGCTGATGAGGTGATGATGCTGCTGAGGTGATGCTGAAGCTGAGGGGATGATGCTGCTGAGGTAATGATGCTTCTGCTGAGGTGATGATGCTGCTGAGGGGATAATGCTGCTGAGGGGATGATGCTGCTGAGGTGATGATGCTGCTCAGGTGTTGATGAAGCTGAGGGGATGATGCTGCTGATGTAATGGTGCTGCTGCTGAGGTGATGATGCTGATGGGGTGATGATGCAGCTGCTGAGGTAATGATGCTGCTGAGGTGATGATGATGCTGAGGTAATGGTGCTGCTGCTGAGGTGATGATGCTGATGATGTGGTGATGCTGCTGCTGAGGTGATGATGCTGCTGAGGGGATGATGCTGCTTAGGGGATGATGCTGCTGAGGGGATGCTACTGAGGGGATGATGCTGCTGAGATGATGCTGCTGAGGGGATGATACTGCCGAGGTGATGATGCTGCTGAGGTGATGATGATGCTGAGGTGTTGATGAAGCTGAGGGGATGCTGCTGCTGAGGAAATGGTGCTGCTGAGGTGATGATGCTGCTGAGGTGTTGATGAAGCTGAGGGGATGATGCTGCTGATGTATTGGTGCTGCTGCTGAGGTGATGATGCTGATGAGGTGATGATGCAGCAGCTGAGGAGATGATGCTGCTGAGGGGATGATGCTGCTGATGTAATGATGCAGCTGCTGAGGTGATGATGCTGCCGAGGTCATGATGCTGCTGAGGTGATGATGATGCTGAAGTAATGGTGCTGCTGCTGAGGTGATGATGCTGCTGAGGTGATGCTGCTTCTGTGGTGATGCTGCTAAGTGGATGAAGCTGCTGAGGGGTTGATGCTGCTGAGGAAATGGTGCTGCTGAGGTGTTGATGCTGCTGAGGTGATGATGCTGCTGAGGTGATGATGCTGCTGAGGTGTTGATGAAGCTGAGGGGATGATGCTGCTGATGTAATGTTGCTGCTGCTGAGGTGATGATGCTGATGAGGTGATGATGCAGCTGCTGAGGTGATGATGCTGCTGAGGGGATGATGCTGCTGATGTAATGATTCAGCTGCTGAGGTGATGATGCTGCCGAGGTGATGATGCTGCTGATGTGATGATGATGCTGAGGTGTTGATGAAGCTGAGGGAATGATGCTGCTGAGGAAATGGTGCTGCTGAGGTGATGATGCTGCTGAGGTGTTGATGAAGCTGAGGGGATGATGCTGCTGATGTAATGGTGCTGCTGCTGAGGTGATGATGCTGATGAGGTGATGATGCAGCAGCTGAGGAGATGATGCTGCTGAGGGGATGATGCTGCTGATGTAATGATGCAGCTGCTGAGGTGATGATGCTGCCGAGGTGCTGATGCTGCTGAGGTGATGATGATGCTGAGGTAATGGTGCTGCTGAGGTAATGATGCTGCTGAGGTAATGATGCTGCTGAGGTGATGATGCTGCTGAGGGGATGATGCTGCTGAGGTGATGATGCTGCTGAGGGGACGATGCTGCTTAGGGGATGATGCTGCTGCTGAGCTGATGCGGCTGAGGTGAAAATACTACTGAGAGGATGATGCTGCTGAGGGGATGTTTCTGCTGAGCAGATGATGCTGCTACTGAGGGGATGATGCTGGTGCTGAGGTGATGACGCTGCTGAGGGGATGATGCTACTGCTGAGGGGCTGATGCTGCTGTGCGGATGATGCTGCTGATGTGATTCTGGTGAAGTGATGATGCTGCTGAGGTGATGATGCAGCTGAGGGGATGAATCTGCTGATGTAATGATGGTGCTGAGGTGATGATGCTGCTGAGGGGATGATGCTGCTGAGGTGATGATACTGCTGAGGGAATGCTGCTGCTTAGGGGATGATGCTGCTGCTGAGCTGATGCTGCTGAGGTGAGGATACTGCTGAGAGGATGATGCTGCTGAGGGGATGTTTCTGCTGAGGAGATGATGCTGCTGCTGAGGGGATGATGCTGGTGCTGAGGTGATGCTGCTGCTGAGGGGATGATGCTACTGCTGAGGGGATGATGCTGCTGCGCTGATGATGCTGCTGAGGTGATTCTGCTGAGGTGATGATGCAGCTGAGGGGATGAATCTGCTGATGTAATGATGCTGCTGAGGTAATGATGCTGCTGAGGATTCTGCTGAGGTGATGATGCTGCTGAAGGGAAATGCTGCTGAGGGTGATGATACTGCTGAGGGGATGATGCTGCTGAGGTGATGATGCTGCTGAGGGCATGATGTTCCTGAGGTAATGCTGCTGCTGTGGTGATGATGATGCTGAAGTAATGGTGCTGATGCTGAGGTGATGATGCTGATGAGGTGATGATGCTGCTACTGAGGTGATGATGCTGCTGAGGTGATGATTCTGCTGAGGGGATGATGCTGCTGAGGTAATGATGCTGCTGAGGTGATGATGCTGCTGAGGTGAGGATACTGCTGAGAGAATGATGCTGCTGAGGGGATGATGCTGCTGAGGTAATGATGCTGCTGTGGTGATGATGCTGCTGAGGGGATGATGCTGCTGAGGTGATGATGCTGCTGAGGGAATGCTGCTGCTTAGGGGATGATGCTGCTGCTGAGCTGATGCTGCTGAGGTGAGGATACTGCTGAGAGGATGATGCTGCTGAGGGGATGTTTCTGCTGAGGAGATGATGCTGCTGCTGAGGGGATGATGCTGGTGCTGAGGTGATGCTGCTGCTGAGGGGATGATGCTACTGCTGAGGGGATGATGCTGCTGTGCTGATGATGCTGCTGAGGTGATTCTGCTGAGGTGATGATGCAGCTGTGGGTTTGAATCTGCTGATGTAATGATGCTGCTGAAGTAATGATGCCGCTGAGGATTCTGCTGAGGTGATGATGCTGCTGAAGGGAAATGCTGCTGAGGTGATGATGCTGCTTAGGTGAATATGCTGCTGAGTTAAGGATGCTTCTCAGGTGATGCTGCTGAGGGGATGATGCTGATGAGTGTATGATGCTGCTGAGGCAATGATGCTGCTGAGGCGATGCTGCTGAGGTGATGATGCTGCTGAGAGGATGATGCTGCTGAGGTGATGCTGCTGAGGGGATGATACTGCTGAGATGATGCTGCTGAGGGGATGATACTGCTGAGGTAATGATGCTGCTTTGGCGATATAGCTGCTGAGGGGATGATGCTTCTGCTGATGTGATGATGCTGCTGAGGTAATGATGCTGCTGAGGGAATGATGCTGCTGAGGTAATGATGCTGCTGAGGTGATGTAGCTGCTGAGGGGATGATGCTGCTGAGGATTCTACTGAGGTGATGACCCTGCTGACGGGATTTTGCTGATGAGGGAATGATGCCTCTGAGGTTATGAAGCTGCTGAGGTGATGCTGCTGCTGAGGTGATGATGCTGCTGAGTTAATGGTGCTGCTGAGGGGATGATGCTGCTCAGGTGTTGATGCTGCTGAGAGGATGATGCTGCTGACGTAATGGTGCTGCTGCTGAGGTGATGATGCTGATGAGGTGATGATGCTGCTGCTGAGGTGATGATGCTGCTGAGGTGATGCTGAAGCTGAGGGGATGATGCTGCTGAGGTAATGATGCTGCTGCTGAGGTGATGATGCTGCTGAGGGGATGATGCTGCTGAGTGGATGATTCTGCTGAGGTGATGATGCTGCTCAGGTGTTGATGAAGCTGAGGGGATGATGCTGCTGATGTAATGGTGCTGCTGCTGAGGGGATGATGCTGCCGAGCGAATGATGCTGCTGAGGTGATGATGATGCTGAAGTAATGGTGCTGCTGCTGAAGTGATGATGCTGATGAGGTGATGATGCTGCTGCTGAGGTGATGATGCTGCTGAGGTGAGGATGCTGCTTAGGGGATGATGCTGCTGAGGGGATGATGCTGCTGCTGAGGTGATGCTGCTGAGGATGATGCTGAGGGGATGATGCTGCTGAGGGGATAATGCTGCTGAGAAAATGATGCTGCTGAGCTAATGATCCTGCTGAGAGGATGATGTTGCTGATGAGGGCACGATGCTGCTGTTGAGGTGATGATGCTGCTGAGGGGATGATGCTGCTGCTGAGATGATGATGCTGCTGAAGTGATGATGCTGCTGCTGAGGTGATGATGTTGCTGGGGAGATGATGTTGCTGCTGAGGTGATGCTGCTGCTGAGGGGATGATTCTGCTGCTGAGGGGATGATGCTGGTGCTGTTGTGATGATGCTGCTGAGGGGATGATGCTGCTGCTGAGGGGATGATGCTGCTGAGGAGATGATAATGCTGCGGTGGGGATGATGCTGCTGAGGTGATGATGCTGCTGCTGAGGTGATGATGCTGCTGCTGAGGAGACGATGCTGCTGAGGGGATGATGCTGCTGCTGAGGGGATGATGCTGCTGAGGGGATGATATCGTTGAGCGGATGCTGCTGCTGAGGTGATGAGGCTGCTTAGGTGATGATGCTGCTGAGGTAGTGATGCTGCTGACGTAATTTTACTGCTGAGTGCATGATTCTGTTTAGTTGATGATGCAGCTGAGGTAATGATGCTGCTGATGTGATGCTGCTGAGGGGATGTTGCTGCTGAGGGGATGCTGCTGAGGGGATGATGCTGCTAAGGGGATGGCGCTGCTGAGGGAATGATGCTGCTGAGGTAATGATGCTGCTGAGGTAATGGTGCTGCTGTAAAGATGCTGCTGAGGGGATGATGCTGCTGATGTAATGGTGCTGCTGCTGAGGTTATGATGCTGCTGAGGCAATGGTGCTGCTGTAGAGATGCTGCTGAGGGGATGATGCTTCTGATGTGCTGGTGATGTTGCAGAGATGATGATGCTGATGAGGTGATGATGCTGCTGCTGAGGTGATGATGCTGCTGAGGTGATGCTGAAGCTGAGGGGATGATGCTGCTGAGGTAATGATGCTGCTGAGGTGATGATGCTGCTGAGGGGATGATGCTGCTGGGTGGCTGATGCTGCTGAGGTGATGATGCTGCTCAGGTGTTGATGAAGCTGAAGGGATGATGCTGCTGATGTAATGGTGCTGCTGCTGAGGGGATGATGCTGCCGAGCTAATGATGCTGCTGAGGTGATGATGATGCTGAAGTAATGGTTCTGCTGCTGAAGTGATGATGCTGATGAGGTGATGATGCTGCTGCTGAGGTGATGATGCTGCTGAGGGGATGATGCTGCTTAGGGGATGATGCTGCTGAGGGGATGCTGCTGAGGGGATGATGCTGCTGAGATGATGCTGCTGAGGGGATGATACTGCTGAGGTGATGATGCAGCTGCTGAGGTGATGATCCTGCTGAGATGATGATGCTGCTGAGGGGATGATGCTGCTGAGGTAATGATGCTGCCGTGGTAATGATGCTGCTGAGGTGATGATGATGCTGAAGTATTGGTGCTGCTGCTGAGGTGATGATACTGATGAGGTGATGATGTTTCTGCTGAGGCGATGATGCTGCTGAGGTGATGATGCTGCTGAGGGGATGATGCTGCTAAGGTAATGATGCTGCTGAGGTGATGCTGCTGCTGAGGGGATGATGCTGCTGAGGTGATGATGCTGCTGAGGGGATGATGCTGCTTAGGGGATGATGCTGCTGCTGAGCTGATGCTGCTGAGGGTGATGATGCTGCTGCGGGGATGATGCTGCTGAGGGGATGATGCTGCCGAGGCAATGATGCTGCTGAGGTGATGATGATGCTGAAGTAATGGTGCTGCTGCTGAGGTTATGATGCTGATGAGGTGATGATGTTTCTGCTGAGGTGATGATGCTGCTGAGGTGATGATGCTGCTGAGGGGATGATGCTGCTGAGGTAATGATGCTGCTGAGGTGATGATGCTGCTGAGGGGATGATGCTGCTGAGGTGATGATGCTGCTGAGGGAATGCTGCTGCTTAGGGGATGATGCTGCTGCTGAGCTGATGCTGCTGAGGTGAGGATACTGCTGAGAGGATGATGCTGCTGAGGGGATGTTTCTGCTGAGGAGATGATGCTGCTGCTGAGGGGATGATGCTAGTTCTGAGGTGATGACGCTGCTGAGGGGATGATGCTGCTGCTGAGGGGCTGATGCTGCTGTGGTGATGATGCTGCTGAGGTGATTCTGCTGAGGTGATGATGCTGCTGAGGTGATGATGCAGCTGAGGTGATGATGCAGCTGAGGGGATGAATCTGCTGATGTAATGATGCTGCTGAGGTAATGATGCTGCTGAGGATTCTGCTGAGGTGATGATGCTGCTGAAGGGAAATGCTGCTGAGGGTGATGATGCTGCTGAGGGGATGATGCTGCTGAGGGGAATATGCTGCCGAGGCAATGATGCTGCTGAGGTGATGATGATGCTGAAGTAATGGTGCTGCTGCTGAGGTGATGAAGCTGATGAGGTGATGATGTTTCTGCTGAGGTGATGATGCTGCTGAGGTGATGATGCTGCTGAGGGGATGATGCTGCCGAGGTAATGATGCTGCTGAGGTGATGATGCTGCTGAGGGGATGATGCTGCTGAGGTAATGATGCTGCTGAGGGAATGCTGCTGCTTAGGGGATGATGCTGCTGCCGAGCTGATGCTGCTGAGGTGAGGATACTGCTGAGAGGATGATGCTGCTGAGGGGAGTTTTCTGCTGAGGAGATGATGCTGCTGATGAGGGGATGATGCTGGTGCTGAGGTGATGCTGCTGCTGAGGGGATGATGCTACTGAGGAGGGGATGATGCTGCTGTGCTGATGATGCTGCTGAGGTGATTCTGCTGAGGTGATGATGCTGCTGAGGCGATGATGCAGCTGAGGGGATGAATCTGCTGATGTAATGATGCTGCTGAGGTAATGATGCTGCTGAGGATTCTGCTGAGTTGATGACGCTGCTGAAGGGAAATGCTGCTGAGGGTGATGATGCTGCTGAGGGGATGATGCTGCTGAGGTGATGATGCTGCTGAGGCGATTTTGCTGAGGAAATGATGCTGCTGAGAGGATGATGCTGCTAAGGGGATGCTGCTGAGGGGATGATGCTGATGAGTGTATGATGCTGCTGAGGCGATGATTCTGCTGTGGCGATGCTGCTGAGGTGATGATGCTGCTGAGAGGATGATGCTGCTGAGGGGATGCTGCTGAGGGGATGATGCTGCTGAGATGATGCTGCTGATGGGATGATACTGCTGAGGTAATGATGCTGCTTTGTCGATATAGCTGCTGAGGGGATGATGCTGCTGCTGAGGTGATGATGCTGCTGAGGTAATGATGCTGCTGAGGGAATGATGCTGCTGAGGTAATGATGCTGCTGAGGTGATGTAGCTGCTGAGGGGATGATGCTGCTGAGGATTCTACTGAGGTGATGACCCTGCTGACGGGATTTTGCTGATGAGGGGATGATGCCTCTGAGGTTATGAAGCTGCTGAGGTGATGCTGCTGCTGAGGTGATGATGCTGCTGAGTTAATGGTGCTGCTGAGGGGATGATGCTGCTCAGGTGTTGATGCTGCTGAGAGGATGATGCTGCTGATGGAATGGTGCTGCTGCTGAGGTGATGATGCTGATGAGGTGATGATGCTGCTGCTGAGGTGATGATGCTGCTGAGGCGATGATGCTGCTGAGGGGATGATGCTCCTGAGGTAATGCTTCTGCTGAGGTGATGATGATGCTGAAGTATTGGTGCTGATGCTGAGGTGATGATTTTGATGAGGTGATGATGCTGCTACTGAGGTGATGATGCTGCTGAGGTGATGATGCAGCTGAGGGGATGATGCTGCTGAGGTAATGATGCTGCTGAGGTGATGATGCTGCTGATGGGATGATGCTGCTGAGTTGATGATGCTCCTGAGGGGATGATGCTGCTTTGGGGATGATGCTGCTGCTGAGCTGATGCTGCTGAGGTGAGGATACTGCTGAGAGAATGATGCTGCTGAGGGGATGATGCTGCTGCTGAGGTGATGCTGCTGAGGATGATGCTGAGGGGATGATGCTGCTGAGGTGATGATGCTGCTGAGGGGATTATGCTGCTGAGGGAATGATGCTGCTGAGGTAATGATGCTGCTGAGGGGATGATGTTGCTGATGAGGGCATGATGCTGCTGCTGAGGTGATGATGCTGCTGAGGGGATGATGCTGCTGCTGAGGGGATGATGTTGCTGAGGTGATGATAATGCTGCTGAGGGGATGACGCTGCTGAAGTGATGAGGCTGCTGCTGAGGTGATGATGCTGCTGAGGTGATGATGCTGCTGCTGAGGTGATGATGCTGCTGAGGGAATGATATCGCTGAGCGGATGCTGCTGCTGAGGGGATGATGCTGCTGAGGGGATGATATCGCTGAGCGGATGCTGCTGCTGAGGTGATGAGGCTGCTTAGGTGATGATGCTGCTGAGGTAGTGATGCTGCTGACGTAATTTTGCTGCTGAGTGCATGATTCTGTTTAGGTGATGATGCAGCTGAGGTAATGATGCTGCTGATGTGATGCTGCTGAGGGGATGTTGCTGCTGAGGGGATGCTGCTGAGGGGATGATGCTGCTGAGAGGATGGCACTGCTGAGGGGATGATGCTGCTGAGGTAATGATGCTGCTGAGGTAATGATGCTGTTGAGGTGATGCTGTTGAGGGGATGATGCTGCTGAAGTGCTGGTGATGATGCAGAGATGATGATGCTGATGAGGTGATGATGCTGCTGCTGAGGTGATGATGCTGCTGAGGTGATGCTGAAGCTGAGGGAATCATGCTGCTGAGGTAATGATGCTGCTGAGGTGATGATGCAGCTGAGGGGATGATGCTGCTGAGGTAATGATGCTGCTGAGGGGATGATGCAGCTGAGGGGATGCTGCTGCTGAGGTGATGATGCTGCTGAGGGGATGATGCTTCTGACGTGATGATGCTGCTGAGGGAATGATGCTGCTGAGGGGATGCTGCTGAGGGGATGATGCTGCTGAGGGGATGGTGCTGCTGAGGGGATGATGCTGCTGAGTGGATGATGCTGCTGAGGTAACGATGCTTCTGAGGTGATTCTGCTGAGGTGATGCTGCTGCTGAGGTGATGCTGCTGAGGGGATGCTGCTGCTGAGGGGATGATAATGCTGAGGTGATGATGGAGCTGCTGAGGTGATGATGCTGCTGAGATGATGATGCTGCTGAGGGGATGATGCTGCTGAGGTAATGATGCTGCTGAGGTGATGATGCTGCTGAAGGGATGATGCTGCTGAGGTAATGATGCTGCTGAGGGGATGATGCAGCTGAGGGGATGCTGCTGCTGAGGTGATGATGCTGCTGAGGAGATGATGCTTTTGAATTGATGATGCTGCTGAGGGAATGAGGCTGCTGAGGGGATAGTGCTGAGGGGATTATGCTGTTGAGGGGATGGTGCTGCTGAGGGGATGATGCTGCTGAGTGGATGATGATGCTGAAAGATGATGCTGCTGAGGGATGCTGCTGAGGGGATGATGCTGCTGAGATGATGCTGCTGAGGGGTTGATAATGCTGAGCTGATGATGGAGCTTCTGAGGTGATGATGCTGCTGAGATGAAGATGCTGCTGAGGTGATGATGCTGCTGAGTTGATGATGCTGCTTAGGATTCTGCTGAGATGAAGTTGCTGCTGAGGTGATGCTGCTGAGGGGAAGATGCTGCTGAAGTAATGATGCTGCTGCTGTGGTGATGATGCTGATGAGGTGACGATGCTGCTGCTGAGGTGATGATGCTGCTGAGGTGATAATGCTGCTTAGGGGATGATGCTGCTGAAGTGACGAGGCTGCTGCTGAGGTGATGATGCTGCTGAGGGGATGTTGCTGCTGCTGAGGGGATGATGCTGCAGAGGTGATGATAATGCTGCTGAGGGGATGATGCTGCTGCTGAGATGATGTTGCTGCTGAGGTGATGATGCTGCTGAGGGGATGATGCTGCTGCTGAGGGGATGATGCTGCTGAGGTGATGATGCTGCTGAGGGGATGATGCTGCTGAGGTAATGATGCTGCTGAGGGGATGATGCTGCTGAGGTAATGATGCTGCTGAGGTGATGATGCAGCTGAGGGGATGCTGCTGCTGAGGTGATGATGCTGCTTAGGGGATGATGCTTTTGAATTGATGATGCTGCTGAGGGAATGATACTGCTGAGGGGATAGTGCTGATTGGATTATGCTGCTGAGGGGATGGTGCTGCTGAGGGGATGATGCTGCTGAGGGGATGATGATGAGGGGATGATGCAGCTGAGTGATGATGCTGCTGAAAGATGATGCTGCTGAGGGATGCTGCTGAGGGGATGATGCTGCTGAGGTGATGATAATGCTGCTGAGAGGATGATGCTGCTGAAGTGATGAGGCTGCTGCTGAGGTGAAGATGCTGCTGAGGTGATGCTGATCCTGTAGTAATGGTGCTGCTGCTGAGATGTTGATGCTGATGAGGTGATGATGCTGCTGCTGAGGTGATGATGCTGCTGAGGTTTTGATGCTGCTGAGGGGATAATGCTGCTGAGGTAATGATGCTGCTGAGATGATGATTCTGCTGAGGGGATGATGCTGCTGTGTTGATGATGCTGCTGAGGGGATGATGTTGCTTAGCGGATGATGCTGCTGCTGAGCTGATGCTGCTGAGGATGCCACTGAGGGGATGATGCTGCTGCGGAGTGGATTATGCTGCTGAGGTGATGTTGCTGCTGAGGCGATGATGATGCTGAGGTGATGATGTTGCATCATTATTCTGCTGAGGGGCTGATGCTGCTGATGAGAGGATGACGCTGCTGCTGAGGTGATGATGCTGCTGAGGGGATGTTGCTGCTGCTGAGGGGATGATGCTGCAGAGGTGATGATAATGCTGCTTAGGGGATGATGCTGCTGAAGTGATGAGGCTGCTGCTGAGGTGATGATGCTGCTGAGGGGATGTTGCTGCTGCTGAGGGGATGATGCTGCAGAGGTGATGATAATGCTGCTGAGGGGATGATGCTGCTGCTGAGATGATGTTGCTGCTGAGTTGATGATGCTGCTGCTGAGGTGATGATGCTGCTGAGGGGATGATGTTGCTGCTGAGGTGATGATGCTGCTGAGGGGATGATGCTGCTGCTGAGGGGATGATGCTGCTGAGGTGATGATATTGCTGCGGCGGGGATGATGCTGCTGAGGTGATGATGCTGCTGCTGAGGTGATGATGCTGCTGCGGAGGGGATGATGCTGCTGAGGGGATGATGCTTCTGCTGGGGTGATGATGCTGCTGAGGAGATGATATTGCTGAGCAGTTGCTGCTGCTGTGGTGATGCTGCTGAAGGGATGATGCTGCGTGGGTGATGATGATGCTGAGGGAGTGATGCTGCTGAGGTAATGATGCTGCTGAGGGGATGATGCTGCTTAGGTGGTGATGCAGCTGAGGTAATGATGCTGCTGAAGTGATGCTGCTGAGGGGATGATGCTGCTGAGCAGATGCTGCTGAGGGGATGATGCTGCTGAGGGGATGGCGCTGCTAAGGGGATGATGCTGCTGAGGTAATGATGCTGCTGATGTAATGATGCTGCTGAGGTGATGCTTCTGAGGGGATGATGCTGCTGAAGTACTGGTGCTGCTGCTGAGATGCTGATGCTGATGAGGTGATGATGCTTCTGCTGAGGTGATGATGCTGCTGAGGTGATGCTGCTGCGGAGGGGATGATGCTGCTGAGGTAATGATGCTGCTGGGGTGATGATGCTGCTGAGGGGTTGATGCTGCTGAGGTAATGATGCTGCTGAGGGGATGATGCAGCTGAGGGGATGCTGCTGCTGAGGTGATGATGCTGCTGAGGGGATGATGCTTCTGACGTGATGATGCTGCTGAGGGAATGATGCTGCTGAGCGGATGCTGCTGAGGGGATGATGCTGTCGCGGGGACGGTGCTGCTGAGGGGATGCTGCTGCTGAGGGGATGATACTGCTGAGGTAACGCTGCTGCTGAGGTGATGCTGCTGAGATGATTCTGCTGCCGAGGTGATGCTGCTGAGGGGATGATGCAGCTGAGGGGATGATGCTGCTGATGGGAAGATGCTGCTAAGGTGATGATGTTGCTGCTGAGAGGATGATGCTGCTGAGGGGATGCTGCTGAGGGGATGATGCTGCTGAGATGATGCGGCTGAGGTGATGATACTGCTGAGGTGATGATGGAGCTGCTGAGTTGATGATGCTGCTGAGGTGATGATGCTGCTGAGGTGATGCTTCTGTGGGGATGAGGCTGCTGAAGTACTGGTGCTGCTGCTGAGATGCTGATGCTGATGAGGTGATGATGCTTCTGCTGATGTGATGATGCTGCTGAGGTAATAATGCTGCTGAGGGGATGATGCAGCTGAGGGGATGCTGCTGCTGAGATGATGATGCTGCTGAGGGGATGATGCTTTTGAATTGATGATGCTGCTGAGGGGATGATGCTGCTGAGGGGATAGTGCTGAGGGGATTATGCTGCTGAGGGGATGGTGCTGCTGAGGGGATGATGCTGCTGAGGGGATGATGATGAGGGGATGATGCAGCTGAGGGGATTATGCTGCTGAGGGGATGGTGCTGCTGAGGGGATGATGCTGCTGAGGGGATGATGATGAGGGGATGATGCAGCTGAGGGGATGATGCTGCTGAGGGAATGCTGCTGAGGGGATGATGCTTCTGACGTGATGATGCGGCTGAGGGAATGATGCTGCAGAGGTGATGCTGCTGAGGTGATGCTGCTGAGGGGAAGATGCTGCTGAGGGTGATGATGCTGCTGAGGGTTTGATGCTGCTGAGGGGATGATGCTGCTGAGGTGGTGATGCTGCTGAGGTGATGATGCTGCTGAAGTAATGATGCTGCTGCTGAGGTGATGATGCTGATGCAGGTGATGATGCTGCTGCTGAGGTAATGATGCTGCTGAGGTGATGATGCTGCTGAGGGGATGATGCTGCTGAGGTAATGATGATCCTGAAGTAATGGTGCTGCTGCTGAGGTGTTGATGCTGATGAGGTGAATATGCTGCTGCTGAGGGGATGATGCTGGTGCTGTTGTGATGATGCTGCTGAGGGGATGATGCTGCTGCTGAGGGGATGATGCTGCTGAGGTGATGATAATGCTGCGGCGGGGATGATGCTGCTGAGGTGATGATAACGCTGAGCGGATGCTGCTGCTGAGGGGATGATGCTGCTGAGGGGATGATATCGCTGAGCTGATGCTGCTGCTGAGGTGATGAGGCTGCTTAGGTGATGATGCTGCTGAGGTAGTGATGCTGCTGACGTAATTTTGCTGCTGAGTGCATGATTCTGTTTAGGTGATGATGCAGCTGAGGTAATGATGCTGCTGATGTGATGCTGCTGAGGGGATGTTGCTGCTGAGGGGATGCTGCTGAGATGATGGCACTGCTGAGGGGATGATGCTGCTGAGGTAATGATGCTGCTGAGGTTATGATGCTGCTGAGGTGATGCTGCTGAGGGGATGATGCTGCTGAAGTGCTGGTGATGCGGCAGAGATGATGATGCTGATGAGGTGATGATGCTGCTGCTGAGGGGATGATGCTGCTGAGATGATGATTCTGCTGAGGGAATGATGCTGCTGAGGGGATGCTGCTGAGGGGATGATGCTGCTGAGGGGATTGTGCTGCTGAGGGGATGATGCAGCTGAGGGGATGCTGCTGCTGAGGTGATGATACTGCTTAGGGGATGATGCTTTTGAATTGATGATGCTGCTGAGGGAAGGATACTGCTGAGGGGATAGTGCTGAGGGGATTATGCTGCTGAGGGGATGGTGCTGCTGAGGGGATGATGCAGCTGAGTGATGATGCTGCTGAAAGATGATGCTGCTGAGGGATGCTGCTGAGGGGATGATGCTGCTGAGGTGATGATGCTGCTGAGGGAATGCTGCTGCTTAGGGGATGATGCTGCTGCTGAGCTGATGCTGCTGAGGTGAGGATACTGCTGAGAGGATGATGCTGCTGAGGGGATGTTTCTGCTGAGGAGATGATGCTGCTGCTGAGGGGATGATGCTGGTGCTGAGGTGATGCTGCTGCTGAGGGGATGATGCTACTGCTGAGGGGATGATGCTGCTGTGCTGATGATGCTGCTGAGGTGATTCTGCTGAGGTGATGATGCAGCTGTGGGGATGAATCTGCTGATGTAATGATGCTGCTGAAGTAATGATGCCGCTGAGGATTCTGCTGAGGTGATGATGCTGCTGAAGGGAAATGCTGCTGAGGGTGATGATACTGCTGAGGGGATGATGCTGCTGAGGTGATGATGCTGCTTAGGTGAATATGCTGCTGAGTTAAGGATGCTTCTCAGGTGATGCTGCTGAGGGGATGATGCTGATGAGTGTATGATGCTGCTGAGGCAATGATGCTGCTGAGGCGATGCTGCTGAGGTGATGATGCTGCTGAGAGGATGATGCTGCTGAGGTGATGCTGCTGAGGGGATGATACTGGTGAGATGATGCTGCTGAGGGGATGATACTGCTGAGGTAATGATGCTGCTTTGGCGATATAGCTGCTGAGGGGATGATGCTTCTGCTGATGTGATGATGCTGCTGAGGTAATGATGCTGCTGAGGGAATGATGCTGCTGAGGTAATGATGCTGCTGAGGTGATGTAGCTGCTGAGGGGATGATGCTGCTGAGGATTCTACTGAGGTGATGACCCTGCTGACGGGATTTTGCTGATGAGGGAATGATGCCTCTGAGGTTATGAAGCTGCTGAGGTGATGCTGCTGCTGAGGTGATGATGCTGCTGAGTTAATGGTGCTGCTGAGGGGATGATGCTGCTCAGGTGTTGATGCTGCTGAGAGGATGATGCTGCTGACGTAATGGTGCTGCTGCTGAGGTGATGATGCTGATGAGGTGATGATGCTGCTGCTGAGGTGATGATGCTGCTGAGGCGATGATGCTGCTGATGGGATGATGCTCCTGAGGTAATGCTGCTGCTGTGGTGATGATGATGCTGAAGTAATGGTGCTGATGCTGAGGTGATGATGCTGATGAGGTGATGATGCTGCTACTGAGGTGATGATGCTGCTGAGGTGATGATTCTGCTGAGGGGATGATGCTGCTGAGGTAATTATGCTGCTGAGGTGATGATGCTGCTGAGGTGACGATACTGCTGAGAGAATGATGCTGCTAAGGGGATGATGCTGCTGCTGAGGTGATGCTGCTGAGGATGATGCTGAGGGGATGATGCTGCTGAGGTAATGATGCTGCTGAGGGGATAATGCTGCTGAGAAAATGATGCTGCTGAGCTAATGATGCTGCTGAGAGGATGATGTTGCTGATGAGGGTATGATGCTGCTGCTGAGGTGATGATGCTGCTGAGGGGATGATGCTGCTGCTGAGATGATGATGCTGCTGAAGTGAGGATGTTGCTGCTGAGGTGATGCTGCTGCTGAGGGGATGATTCTGCTGATGTAATGGTGCTGCTGCTGAGGTTATGATGCTGCTGAGGCAATGGTGCTGCTCTAGAGATGCTGCTGAGGGGATGATGCTTCTGAAGTGCTGGTGATGTTGCAGAGATGATGATGCTGATGAGGTGATGATGCTGCTGCTGAGGTGATGATGCTGCTGAGGTGATGCTGAAGCTGAGGGGATGATGCTGCTGAGGTAATGATGCTGCTGAGGTGATGATGCTGCTGAGGGGATGATGCTGCTGAGTGGATGATTCTGCTGAGGTGATGATGCTGCTCAGGTGTTGATGAAGCTGAGGGGATGATGCTGCTGATGTAATGGTGCTGCTGCTGAGGGGATGATGCTGCCGAGCGAATGATGCTGCTGAGGTGATGATGATGCTGAAGTAATGGTGCTGCTGTTGAAGTGATGATGCTGATGAGGTGATGATGCTGCTGCTGACGTGATGATGCTGCTGAGGTGAGGATGCTGCTTAGGGGATGATGCTGCTGAGGGGATGATGCTGCTGCTGAGGTGATGCTGCTGAGGATGATGCTGAGGGGATGATGCTGCTGAGGTAATGATGCTGCTGAGGGGATAATGCTGCTGAGAAAATGATGCTGCTGAGCTAATGATCCTGCTGAGAGGATGATGTTGCTGATGAGGGCACGATGCTGCTGTTGAGGTGATGATGCTGCTGAGGGGATGATGCTGCTGCTGAGATGATGATGCTGCTGAAGTGATGATGCTGCTGCTGAGGTGATGATGTTGCTGGGGAGATGATGTTGCTGCTGAGGTGATGCTGCTGCTGAGGGGATGATTCTGCTGCTGAGGGGATGATGCTGGTGCTGTTGTGATGATGCTGCTGAGGGGATGATGCTGCTGCTGAGGGGATGATGCTGCTGAGGAGATGATAATGCTGCGGTGGGGATGATGCTGCTGAGGTGATGATGCTGCTGCTGAGGTGATGATGCTGCTGCTGAGGAGACGATGCTGCTGAGGGGATGATGCTGCTGCTGAGGGGATGATGCTGCTGAGGGGATGATATCGTTGAGCGGATGCTGCTGCTGAGGTGATGAGGCTGCTTAGGTGATGATGCTGCTGAGGTAGTGATGCTGCTGACGTAATTTTGCTGCTGAGTGCATGATTCTGTTTAGGTGATGATGCAGCTGAGGTAATGATGCTGCTGATGTGATGCTGCTGAGGGGATGTTGCTGCTGAGGGGATGCTGCTGAGGGGATGATGCTGCTAAGGGGATGGCGCTGCTGAGGGAATGATGCTGCTGAGGTAATGATGCTGCTGAGGTAATGGTGCTGCTGTAAAGATGCTGCTGAGGGGATGATGCTGCTGATGTAATGGTGCTGCTGCTGAGGTTATGATGCTGCTGAGGGGATGATATCGTTGAGCGGATGCTGCTGCTGAGGTGATGAGGCTGCTTAGGTGATGATGCTGCTGACGTAGTGATGCTGCTGACGTAATTTTGGTGCTGAGTGCATGATTCTGTTTAGGTGATGATGCAGCTGAGGTAATGATGCTGTTGATGTGATGCTGCTGAGGGGATGTTGCTGCTGAGGGGATGCTGCTGAGGGGATGATGCTGCTGAGGGGACGGCGCTGCTGAGGGGATGATGCTGCTGTGGTAATGATGCTGCTGAGGTAATGGTGCTGCTGTCAGGATGCTGCTGAGGGGATGATGCTGCTGAAGTGCTGGTGATGCTGCAGAGATGATGATGCTGATGAGGTGATGATGCTGCTGCTGAGGTGATGATGCTGCTGAGGTGATGCTGAAGCTGAGGGGATGATGCTGCTGAGGTAATGATGCTTCTGCTGAGGTGATGATGCTGCTGAGGGGATAATGCTGCTGAGGGGATGATGCTGCTGAGGTGATGATGCTGCTCAGGTGTTGATGAAGCTGAGGGGATGATGCTGCTGATGTAATGGTGCTGCTGCTGAGGTGATGATGCTGATGGGGTGATGATGCAGCTGCTGAGGTAATGATGCTGCTGAGGTGATGATGATGCTGAGGTAATGGTGCTGCTGCTGAGGTGATGATGCTGATGATGTGGTGATGCTGCTGCTGAGGTGATGATGCTGCTGAGGGGATGATGCTGCTTAGGGGATGATGCTGCTGAGGGGATGCTACTGAGGGGATGATGCTGCTGAGATGATGCTGCTGAGGGGATGATACTGCCGAGGTGATGATGCTGCTGAGGTGATGATGATGCTGAGGTGTTGATGAAGCTGAGGGGATGCTGCTGCTGAGGAAATGGTGCTGCTGAGGTGATGATGCTGCTGAGGTGTTGATGAAGCTGAGGGGATGATGCTGCTGATGTATTGTTGCTGCTGCTGAGGTGATGATGCTGATGAGGTGATGATGCAGCAGCTGAGGAGATGATGCTGCTGAGGGGATGATGCTGCTGATGTAATGATGCAGCTGCTGAGGTGATGATGCTGCCGAGGTCATGATGCTGCTGAGGTGATGATGATGCTGAAGTAATGGTGCTGCTGCTGAGGTCATGATGCTGCTGAGGTGATGCTGCTTCTGTGGTGATGCTGCTAAGGGGATGACGCTGCTGAGGGGTTGATGCTGCTGAGGAAATGGTGCTGCTGAGGTGTTGATGCTGCTGAGGTGATGATGCTGCTGAGGTGATGATGCTGCTGAGGTGTTGATGAAGCTGAGGGGATGATGCTGCTGATGTAATGTTGCTGCTGCTGAGGTGATGATGCTGATGACGTGATGATGCAGCTGCTGAGGTGATGATGCTGCTGAGGGGATGATGCTGCTGAAGTAATGATTCAGCTGCTGAGGTGATTATGCTGCCGAGGTGATGATGCTGCTGAGGTGATGATGGTGCTGAGGTGTTGATGAAGCTGAGGGGATTATGCTGCTGAGGAAATGGTGCTGCTGAGGTGATGATGCTGCTGAGGTGTTGATGAAGCTGAGGGGATGATGCTGCTGATGTAATGGTGCTGATGCTGAGGTGATGATGCTGATGAGGTGATGATGCAGCAGCTGAGGAGATGATGCTGCTGAGGGGATGATGCTGCTGATGTAATGATGCAGCTGCTGAGGTGATGATGCTGCCGAGGTGCTGATGCTGCTGAGGTGATGATGATGCTGAGGTAATGGTGCTGCTGCTGAGGTGATGATGCTGATGAGGTGATGATGTTTCTGCTGAGGCGATGATGCTGCTGAGGTGATGATGCTGCTGAGGTAATGATGCTGCTGAGGTAATGATGCTGCTGAGGTGATGATGCTGCTGAGGGGATGATGCTGCTGAGGTGATGATGCTGCTGAGGGGATGATGCTGCTTAGGGGATGATGCTGCTGCTGAGCTGATGCGGCTGAGGTGAAAATACTACTGAGAGGATGATGCTGCTAAGGGGATGTTTCTGCTGAGCAGATGATGCTGCTACTGAGGGGATGATGCTGGTGCTGAGGTGATGACGCTGCTGAGGGGATGATGCTACTGCTGAGGGGATGATGCTGCTGTGCTGATGATGCTGCTGAGGTGATTCTGCTGAGGTGATGATGCTGCTGAGGTGATGATGCAGCTGAGGGGATGAATCTGCTGATGTAATGATGCTGCTGAAGTAATGATGCCGCTGAGGATTCTGCTGAGGTGATGATGCTGCTGAAGGGAAATGCTGCTGAGGGTGATGATACTGCTGAGGGGATGATGCTGCTGAGGTGATGATGCTGCTTAGGTGAATATGCTGCTGAGTTAAGGATGCTTCTCAGGTGATGCTGCTGAGGGGATGATGCTGATGAGTGTATGATGCTGCTGAGGCAATGATGCTGCTGAGGCGATGCTGCTGAGGGGATGATGCTGCTGAGAGGATGATGCTGCTGAGGTGATGCTGCTGAAGGGATGATACTGCTGAGATGATGCTGCTGAGGGGATGATACTGCTGAGGTAATGATGCTGCTTTGGCGATATAGCTGCTGAGGGGATGATGCTTCTGCTGATGTGATGATGCTGCTGAGGTAATGATGCTGCTGAGGGAATGATGCTGCTGAGGTAATGATGCTGCTGAGGTGATGTAGCTGCTGAGGGGATGATGCTGCTGAGGATTCTACTGAGGTGATGACCCTGCTGACGGGATTTTGCTGATGAGGGAATGATGCCTCTGAGGTTATGAAGCTGCTGAGGTGATGCTGCTGCTGAGGTGATGATGCTGCTGAGTTAATGGTGCTGCTGAGGGGATGATGCTGCTCAGGTGTTGATGCTGCTGAGAGGATGATGCTGCTGACGTAATGGTGCTGCTGCTGAGGTGATGATGCTGATGAGGTGATGATGCTGCTGCTGAGGTGATGATGCTGCTGAGGCGATGATGCTGCTGATGTGATGATGCTCCTGAGGTAATGCTGCTGCTGTGGTGATGATGATGCTGAAGTAATGGTGCTGATGCTGAGGTGATGATGCTGATGAGGTGATGATGCTGCTACTGAGGTGATGATGCTGCTGAGGTGATGATTCTGCTGAGGGGATGATGCTGCTGAGGTAATGATGCTGCTGAGGTGATGATGCTGCTGAGGTGACGATACTGCTGAGAGAATGATGCTGCTGAGGGGATGATGCTGCTGCTGAGGTGATGCTGCTGAGGATGATGCTGAGGGGATGATGCTGCTGAGGTAATGATGCTGCTGAGGGGATAATGCTGCTGAGAAAATGATGCTGCTGAGCTAATGATGCTGCTGAGAGGATGATGTTGCTGATGAGGGCATGATGCTGCTGCTGAGGTGATGATGCTGCTGAGGGGATGATGCTGCTGCTGAGATGATGATGCTGCTGAAGTGATGATGTTGCTGCTGAGGTGATGCTGCTGCTGAGGGGATGATTCTGCTGATGTAATGGTGCTGCTGCTGAGGTTATGATGCTGCTGAGGCAATGGTGCTGCTCTAGAGATGCTGCTGAGGGGATGATGCTTCTGAAGTGCTGGTGATGTTGCAGAGATGATGATGCTGATGAGGTGATGATGCTGCTGCTGAGGTGATAATGCTGCTGAGGTGATGCTGAAGCTGAGGGGATGATGCTGCTGAGGTAATGATGCTGCTGAGGTGATGATGCTGCTGAGGGGATGATGCTGCTGAGTGGATGATTCTGCTGAGGTGATGATGCTGCTCAGGTGTTGATGAAGCTGAGGGGATGATGCTGCTGATGTAATGGTGCTGCTGCTGAGGGGATGATGCTGCCGAGCGAATGATGCTGCTGAGGTGATGATGATGCTGAAGTAATGGTGCTGCTGTTGAAGTGATGATGCTGATGAGGTGATGATGCTGCTGCTGACGTGATGATGCTGCTGAGGTGAGGATGCTGCTTAGGGGATGATGCTGCTGAGGGGATGATGCTGCTGCTGAGGTGATGCTGCTGAGGATGATGCTGAGGGGATGATGCTGCTGAGGTAATGATGCTGCTGAGGGGATAATGCTGCTGAGAAAATGATGCTGCTGAGCTAATGATCCTGCTGAGAGGATGATGTTGCTGATGAGGGCACGATGCTGCTGTTGAGGTGATGATGCTGCTGAGGGGATGATGCTGCTGCTGAGATGATGATGCTGCTGAAGTGATGATGCTGCTGCTGAGGTGATGATGTTGCTGGGGAGATGATGTTGCTGCTGAGGTGATGCTGCTGCTGAGGGGATGATTCTGCTGCTGAGGGGATGATGCTGGTGCTGTTGTGATGATGCTGCTGAGGGGATGATGCTGCTGCTGAGGGGATGATGCTGCTGAGGAGATGATAATGCTGCGGTGGGGATGATGCTGCTGAGGTGATGATGCTGCTGCTGAGGTGATGATGCTGCTGCTGAGGAGACGATGCTGCTGAGGGGATGATGCTGCTGCTGAGGGGATGATGCTGCTGAGGGGATGATATCGTTGAGCGGATGCTGCTGCTGAGGTGATGAGGCTGCTTAGGTGATGATGCTGCTGAGGTAGTGATGCTGCTGACGTAATTTTGCTGCTGAGTGCATGATTCTGTTTAGGTGATGATGCAGCTGAGGTAATGATGCTGCTGATGTGATGCTGCTGAGGGGATGTTGCTGCTGAGGGGATGCTGCTGAGGGGATGATGCTGCTAAGGGGATGGCGCTGCTGAGGGAATGATGCTGCTGAGGTAATGATGCTGCTGAGGTAATGGTGCTGCTGTAAAGATGCTGCTGAGGGGATGATGCTGCTGATGTAATGGTGCTGCTGCTGAGGTTATGATGCTGCTGAGGGGATGATATCGTTGAGCGGATGCTGCTGCTGAGGTGATGAGGCTGCTTAGGTGATGATGCTGCTGACGTAGTGATGCTGCTGACGTAATTTTGGTGCTGAGTGCATGATTCTGTTTAGGTGATGATGCAGCTGAGGTAATGATGCTGTTGATGTGATGCTGCTGAGGGGATGCTGCTGAGGGGATGATGCTGCTGAGGGGACGGCGCTGCTGAGGGGATGATGCTGCTGTGGTAATGATGCTGCTGAGGTAATGGTGCTGCTGTCAGGATGCTGCTGAGGGGATGATGCTGCTGAAGTGCTGGTGATGCTGCAGAGATGATGATGCTGATGAGGTGATGATGCTGCTGCTGAGGGGATGATGCTGCTGAGGTAATGATGCTGCTGCTGAGGTGATGATGCTGCTGAGGGGATAATGCTGCTGAGGGGATGATGCTGCTGAGGTGATGATGCTGCTCAGGTGTTGATGAAGCTGAGGGGATGATGCTGCTGATGTAATGGTGCTGCTGCTGAGGTGATGATGCTGATGGGGTGATGATGCAGCTGCGGAGGTAATGATGCTGCTGAGGTGATGATGATGCTGAGGTAATGGTGCTGCTGCTGAGGTGATGATGCTGATGATGTGGTGATGCTGCTGCTGAGGTGATGATGCTGCTGAGGGGATGATGCTGCTTAGGGGATGATGCTGCTGAGGGGATGCTACTGAGGGGATGATGCTGCTGAGATGATGCTGCTGAGGGGATGATACTGCCGAGGTGATGATGCTGCTGAGGTGATGATGATGCTGAGGTGTTGATGAAGCTGAGGGGATGCTGCTGCTGAGGAAATGGTGCTGCTGAGGTGATGATGCTGCTGAGGTGTTGATGAAGCTGAGGGGATGATGCTGCTGATGTATTGGTGCTGCTGCTGAGGTGATGATGCTGATGAGGTGATGATGCAGCAGCTGAGGAGATGATGCTGCTGAGGGGATGATGCTGCTGATGTAATGATGCAGCTGCTGAGGTGATGATGCTGCCGAGGTCATGATGCTGCTGAGGTGATGATGATGCTGAAGTAATGGTGCTGCTGCTGAGGTCATGATGCTGCTGAGGTGATGCTGCTTCTGTGGTGATGCTGCTAAGGGGATGACGCTGCTGAGGGGTTGATGCTGCTGAGGAAATGGTGCTGCTGAGGTGTTGATGCTGCTGAGGTGATGATGCTGCTGAGGTGATGATGCTGCTGAGGTGTTGATGAAGCTGAGGGGATGATGCTGCTGATGTAATGTTGCTGCTGCTGAGGTGATGATGCTGATGAGGTGATGATGCAGCTGCTGAGGTGATGATGCTGCTGAGGGGATGATGCTGCTGATGTAATGATTCAGCTGCTGAGGTGATGATGCTGCCGAGGTGATGATGCTGCTGATGTGATGATGATGCTGAGGTGTTGATGAAGCTGAGGGGATGATGCTGCTGAGGAAATGGTGCTGCTGAGGTGATGATGCTGCTGAGGTGTTGATGAAGCTGAGGGGATGATGCTGCTGATGTAATGGTGCTGCTGCTGAGGTGATGATGCTGATGAGGTGATGATGCAGCAGCTGAGGAGATGATGCTGCTGAGGGGATGATGCTGCTGATGTAATGATGCAGCTGCTGAGGTGATGATGCTGCCGAGGTGCTGATGCTGCTGAGGTGATGATGATGCTGAGGTAATGGTGCTGCTGCTGAGGTGATGATGCTGATGAGGTGATGATGTTTCTGCTGAGGCGATGATGCTGCTGAGGTGATGATGCTGCTGAGGTAATGATGCTGCTGAGGTAATGATGCTGCTGAGGTGATGATGCTGCGGAGGGGATGATGCTGCTGAGGTGATGATGCTGCTGAGGGGATGATGCTGCTTAGGGGATGATGCTGCTGCTGAGCTGATGCGGTTGAGGTGAAAATACTACTGAGAGGATGATGCTGCTGAGGGGATGTTTCTGCTGAGCAGATGATGCTGCTACTGAGGGGATGATGCTGGTGCTGAGGTGATGACGCTGCTGAGGGGATGATGCTACTGCTGAGGGGCTGATGCTGCTGTGCTGATGATGCTGCTGAGGTGATTCTGCTGAGGTGATGATGCTGCTGAGGTGATGATGCAGCTGAGGGGATGAATCTGCTGATGTAATGATGGTGCTGAGGTGATGATGCTGCTCAGGGGATGATGCTGCTGAGGTGATGATACTGCTGAGGGAATGCTGCTGCTTAGGGGATGATGCTGCTGCTGAGCTGATGCTGCTGAGGTGAGGATACTGCTGAGAGGATGATGCTGCTGAGGGGATGTTTCTGCTGAGGAGATGATGCTGCTGCTGAGGGGATGATGCTGGTGCTGAGGTGATGATGCTGCTGAGGTGATGATGCAGCTGAGGGGATGAATCTGCTGATGTAATGATGGTGCTGAGGTGATGATGCTGCTGAGGGGATGATGCTGCTGAGGTGATGATACTGCTGAGGGAATGCTGCTGCTTAGGGGATGATGCTGCTGCTGAGCTGATGCTGCTGAGGTGAGGATACTGCTGAGAGGATGATGCTGCTGAGGGGATGTTTCTGCTGAGGAGATGATGCTGCTGCTGAGGGGATGATGCTGGTGCTGAGGTGATGATGCTGCTGAGGGGATGATGCTGCTGAGGTGATGATACTGCTGAGGGAATGCTGCTGCTTAGGGGATGATGCTGCTGCTGAGCTGATGCTGCTGAGGTGAGGATACTGCTGAGAGGATGATGCTGCTGAGGGGATGTTTCTGCTGAGGAGACGATGCTGCTGCTGAGGGGATGATGCTGGTGCTGAGGTGATGCTGCTGCTGAGGGGATGATGCTACTGCTGAGGGGATGATGCTGCTGCGCTGATGATGCTGCTGAGGTGATTCTGCTGAGGTGATGATGCAGCTGAGGGGATGAATCTGCTGATGTAATGATGCTGCTGAGGTAATGATGCTGCTGAGGATTCTGCTGAGGTGATGATGCTGCTGAAGGGAAATGCTGCTGAGGGTGATGATACTGCTGAGGGGATGATGCTGCTGAGGTGATGATGCTGCTGAGGGGATGATGTTCCTGAGGTAATGCTGCCGCTGTGGTGATGATGATGCTGAAGTAATGGTGCTGATGCTGAGGTGATGATGCTGATGAGGTGATGATGCTGCTACTGAGGTGATGATGCTGCTGAGGTGATGATTCTGCTGAGGGGATGATGCTGCTGAGGTAATGATGCTGCTGAGGTGATGATGCTGCTGAGGTGAGGATACTGCTGAGAGAATGATGCTGCTGAGGGGATGATGCTGCTGAGGTAATGATGCTGCTGTGGTGATGATGCTGCTGAGGGGATGATGCTGCTGAGGTGATGATGCTGCTGAGGGAATGCTGCTGCTCAGGGGATGATGCTGCTGCTGAGCTGATGCTGCTGAGGTGAGGATACTGCTGAGAGGATGTTGCTGCTGAGGGGATGTTTCTGCTGAGGAGATGATGCTGCTGCTGAGGGGATGATGCTGGTGCTGAGGTGATGCTGCTGCTGAGGGGATGATGCTACTGCTGAGGGGATGATGCTGCTGTGCTGATGATGCTGCTGAGGTGATTCTGCTGAGGTGATGATGCAGCTGTGGGGATGCATCTGCTAATGTAATGATGCTGCTGAAGTAATGATGCCGCTGAGGATTCTGCTGAGGTGATGATGCTGCTGAAGGGAAATGCTGCTGAGGGTGATGATACTGCTGAGGGGATGATGCTGCTGAGGTGATGATGCTGCTTAGGTGAATATGCTGCTGAGTTAAGGATGCTTCTCAGGTGATGCTGCTGAGGGGATGATGCTGATGAGTGTATGATGCTGCTGAGGCAATGATGCTGCTGAGGCGATGCTGCTGAGGTGATGATGCTGCTGAGAGGATGATGCTGCTGAGGTGATGCTGCTGAGGGGATGATACTGGTGAGATGATGCTGCTGAGGGGATGATACTGCTGAGGTAATGATGCTGCTTTGGCGATATAGCTGCTGAGGGGATGATGCTTCTGCTGATGTGATGATGCTGCTGAGGTAATGATGCTGCTGAGGGAATGATGCTGCTGAGGTAATGATGCTGCTGAGGTGATGTAGCTGCTGAGGGGATGATGCTGCTGAGGATTCTACTGAGGTGATGACCCTGCTGACGGGATTTTGCTGATGAGGGAATGATGCCTCTGAGGTTATGAAGCTGCTGAGGTGATGCTGCTGCTGAGGTGATGATGCTGCTGAGTTAATGGTGCTGCTGAGGGGATGATGCTGCTCAGGTGTTGATGCTGCTGAGAGGATGATGCTGCTGACGTAATGGTGCTGCTGCTGACGTGATGATGCTGATGAGGTGATGATGCTGCTGCTGAGGTGATGATGCTGCTGAGGCGATGATGCTGCTGAGGGGATGATGCTCCTGAGGTAATGCTGCTGCTGTGGTGATGATGATGCTGAAGTAATGGTGCTGATGCTGAGGTGATGATGCTGATGAGGTGATGATGCTGCTACTGAGGTGATGATGCTGCTGAGGTGATGATTCTGCTGAGGGGATGATGCTGCTGAGGTAATGATGCTGCTGAGGTGATGATGCTGCTGAGGTGAGGATACTGCTGAGAGAATGATGCTGCTGAGGGGATGATGCTGCTGCTGAGGTGATGCTGCTGAGGATGATGCTGAGGGGATGATGCTGCTGAGGTAATGATGCTGCTGAGGGGATAATGCTGCTGAGAAAATGATGCTGCTGAGCTAATGATGCTGCTGAGAGGATGATGTTGCTGATGAGGGCATGATGCTGCTGCTGAGGTGATGATGCTGCTGAGGGGATGATGCTGCTGCTGAGATGATGATGCTGCTGAAGTGATGATGTTGCTGCTGAGGTGATGCTGCTGCTGAGGTTATGATGCTGCTGAGGCAATGGTGCTGCTGCAGAGATGCTGCTGAGGGGATGATGCTTCTGAAGTGCTGGTGATGTTGCAGAGATGATGATGCTGATGAGGTGATGATGCTGCTGCTGAGGTGATGATGCTGCTGAGGTGATGCTGAAGCTGAGGGGATGATGCTGCTGAGGTAATGATGCTGCTGAGGTGATGATGCTGCTGAGGGGATGATGCTGCTGAGTGGATGATGCTGCTGAGGTGATGATGCTGCTCAGGTGTTGATGAAGCTGAGGGGATGATGCTGCTGATGTAATGGTGCTGCTGCTGAGGGGATGATGCTGCCGAGCGAATGATGCTGCTGAGGTGATGATGATGCTGAAGTAATGGTGCTGCTGCTGAAGTGATGATGCTGATGAGGTGATGATGCTGCTGCTGAGGTGATGATGCTGCTGAGGTGAGGATGCTGCTTAGGGGATGATGCTGCTGAGGGGATGATGCTGCTGCTGAGGTGATGCTGCTGAGGATGATGCTGAGGGGATGATGCTGCTGATGTAATGATGCTGCTGAGGGGATAATGCTGCTGAGAAAATGATGCTGCTGAGCTAATGATCCTGCTGAGAGGATGATGTTGCTGATGAGGGCACGATGCTGCTGTTGAGGTGATGATGCTGCTGAGGGGATGATGCTGCTGCTGAGATGATGATGCTGCTGAAGTGATGATGCTGCTGCTGAGGTGATGATGTTGCTGGGGAGATGATGTTGCTGCTGAGGTGATGCTGCTGCTGAGGGGATGATTCTGCTGCTGAGGGGATGATGCTGGTGCTGTTGTGATGATGCTGCTGAGGGGATGATGCTGCTGCTGAGGGGATGATGCTGCTGAGGAGATGATAATGCTGCGGTGGGGATGATGCTGCTGAGGTGATGATGCTGCTGCTGAGGTGATGATGCTGCTGCTGAGGAGACGATGCTGCTGAGGGGATGATGCTGCTGCTGAGGGGATGATGCTGCTGAGGGGATGATATCGTTGAGCGGATGCTGCTGCTGAGGTGATGAGGCTGCTTAGGTGATGATGCTGCTGAGGTAGTGATGCTGCTGACGTAATTTTGCTGCTGAGTGCATGATTCTGTTTAGGTGATGATGCAGCTGAGGTAATGATGCTGCTGATGTGATGCTGCTGAGGGGATGTTGCTGCTGAGGGGATGCTGCTGAGGGGATGATGCTGCTAAGGGGATGGCGCTGCTGAGGGAATGATGCTGCTGAGGTAATGATGCTGCTGAGGTAATGGTGCTGCTGTAAAGATGCTGCTGAGGGGATGATGCTGCTGATGTAATGGTGCTGCTGCTGAGGTTATGATGCTGCTGAGGGGATGATATCGTTGAGCGGATGCTGCTGCTGAGGTGATGAGGCTGCTTAGGTGATGATGCTGCTGACGTAGTGATGCTGCTGACGTAATTTTGGTGCTGAGTGCATGATTCTGTTTAGGTGATGATGCAGCTGAGGTAATGATGCTGTTGATGTGATGCTGCTGAGGGGATGTTGCTGCTGAGGGGATGCTGCTGAGGGGATGATGCTGCTGAGGGGACGGCGCTGCTGAGGGGATGATGCTGCTGTGGTAATGATGCTGCTGAGGCGATTTTGCTGAGGTGATGATGCTGCTGAGAGGATGATGCTGCTGAGGGGATGCTGCTGAGGGGATGATGCTGATGAGTGTATGATGCTGCTGAGGCGATGATGCTGCTGTGGCGATGCTGCTGAGGTGATGATGCTGCTGAGAGGATGATGCTGCTGAGGGGATGCTGCTGAGGGGATAATGCTGCTGAGATGATGATGCTGATGGGATGATACTGCTGAGGTAATGATGCTGCTTTGTCGATATAGCTGCTGAGGGGATGATGCTGCTGCTGAGGTGATGATGCTGCTGAGGTAATGATGCTGCTGAGGGAATGATGCTGCTGAGGTAATGATGCTGCTGAGGTGATGTAGCTGCTGAGGGGATGATGCTGCTGAGGATTCTACTGAGGTGATGACCCTGCTGACGGGATTTTGCTGATGAGGGGATGATGCCTCTGAGGTTATGAAGCTGCTGAGGTGATGCTGCTGCTGAGGTGATGATGCTGCTGAGTTAATGGTGCTGCTGAGGGGATGATGCTGCTCAGGTGTTGATGCTGCTGAGAGGATGATGCTGCTGATGTAATGGTGCTGCTGCTGAGGTGATGATGCTGATGAGGTGATGATGCTGCTGCTGAGGTGATGATGCTGCTGAGGCGATGATGCTGCTGAGGGGATGATGCTCCTGAGGTAATGCTGCTGCTGAGGTGATGATGATGCTGAAGTATTGGTGCTGATGCTGAGGTGATGATTTTGATGAGGTGATGATGCTGCTACTGAGGTGATGATGCTGCTGAGGTGATGATGCAGCTGAGGGGATGATGCTGCTGCGGTAATGATGCTGCTGAGGTGATGATGCTGCTGATGGGATGATGCTGCTGAGTTGATGATGCTCCTGAGGGGATGATGCTGCTTTGGGGATGATGCTGCTGCTGAGCTGATGCTGCTGAGGTGAGGATACTGCTGAGAGAATGATGCTGCTGAGGGGATGATGCTGCTGCTGAGGTGATGCTGCTGAGGATGATGCTGAGGGGATGATGCTGCTGAGGTGATGATGCTGCTGAGGGGATTATGCTGCTGAGGGAATGATGCTGCTGAGGTAATGATGCTGCTGAGGGGATGATGTTGCTGATGAGGGCATGATGCTGCTGCTGAGGTGATGATGCTGCTGAGGGGATGATGCTGCTGCTGAGGGGAATGATGTTGCTGAGGTGATGATAATGCTGCTGAGGGGATGACGCTGCTGAAGTGATGAGGCTGCTGCTGAGGTGATGATGCTGCTGAGGTGATGATGATGCTGCTGAGGTCTTGATGCTGCTGATGTGATGATGCTGCTGCTGAGATGATGATGCTGCTGAAGTGATGATGCTGCTGCTGAGGGGATGATGCTGCTGGAGGGATGATGTTGCTGCTGAGGTGATGATGCTGCTGAGGGGATGATGCTGCTGCTGAGGGGATGATGCTGGTACTGTTGTGATGATGCTGCTGAGGGGATGATGCTGCTGCTGAGGGGATGATGCTGCTGAGGTGATGATAATTCTGCGGTGGGGATGTTGCTGCTGAGGTGATGATGCTGCTGCTGAGGTGATGATGCTGCTGAGGGAATGATATCGCTGAGCGGATGCTGCTGCTGAGGGGATGATGCTGCTGAGGGGATGATATCGCTGAGCGGATGCTGCTGCTGAGGTGATGAGGCTGCTTAGGTGATGATGCTGCTGAGGTAGTGATGCTGCGGACGTAATTTTGCTGCTGAGTGCATGATTCTGTTTAGGTGATGATGCAGCTGAGGTAATGATGCTGCTGATGTGATGCTGCTGAGGGGATGTTGCTGCTGAGGGGATGCTGCTGAGGGGATGATGCTGCTGAGAGGATGGCACTGCTGAGGGGATGATGCTGCTGAGGTAATGATGCTGCTGAGGTAATGATGCTGTTGAGGTGATGCTGTTGAGGGGATGATGCTGCTGAAGTGCTGGTGATGATGCAGAGATGATGATGCTGATGAGGTGATGATGCTGCTGCTGAGGTGATGATGCTGCTGAGGTGATGCTGAAGCTGAGGGAATCATGCTGCTGAGGTAATGATGCTGCTGAGGTGATGATGCTGCTGAGGGGATGATGCTGCTGAGGTAATGATGCTGCTGAGGGGATGATGCAGCTGAGGGGATGCTGCTGCTGAGGTGATGATGCTGCTGAGGGGATGATGCTTCTGACGTGATGATGCTGCTGAGGGAATGATGCTGCTGAGGGGATGCTGCTGAGGGGATGATGCTGCTGAGGGGATGGTGCTGCTGAGGGGTTGATGCTGCTGAGTGGATGATGCTGCTGAGGTAACGATGCTTCTGAGGTGATTCTGCTGAGGTGATGCTGCTGCTGAGGTGATGCTGCTGAGGAAATGCTGCTGCTGAGGGGATGATAATGCTGAGGTGATGATGGAGCTGCTGAGGTGATGATGCTGCTGAGATGATGATGCTGCTGAGGGGATGATGCTGCTGAGGTAATGATGCTGCTGAGGTGATGATGCTGCTGAAGGGATGATGCTGCTGAGGTAATGATGCTGCTGAGGGGATGATGCAGCTGAGGGGATGCTGCTGCTGAGGTGATGATGCTGCTGAGGAGATGATGCTTTTGAATTGTTGATGCTGCTGAGGGAATGAGCTGCTGAGGGGATAGTGCTGAGGGGATTATGCTGTTGAGGGGATGGTGCTGCTGAGGGGATGATGCTGCTGAGTGGATGATGATGCTGAAAGATGATGCTGCTGAGGGATGCTGCTGAGGGGATGATGCTGCTGAGATGATGATGCTGCTGAGGTGATGATGCTGCTGAGTTGATGATGCTGCTTAGGATTCTGCTGAGATGAAGTTGCTGCTGAGGTGATGCTGCTGAGGGGAAGATGCTGCTGAAGTAATGATGCTGCTGCTGTGGTGATGATGCTGATGAGGTGACGATGCTGCTGCTGAGGTGATGATGCTGCTGAGGTGATAATGCTGGTTAGGGGATGATGCTGCTGAAGTGACGAGGCTGCTGCTGAGGTGATGATGCTGCTGAGGGGATGTTGCTGCTGCTGAGGGGATGATGCTGCAGAGGTGATGATAATGCTGCTGAGGGGATGATGCTGCTGCTGAGATGATGTTGCTGCTGAGGTGATGATGCTGCTGAGGGGATGATGCTGCTGCTGAGGGGATGATGCTGCTGAGGTGATGATGCTGCTGAGGGGATGATGCTGCTGAGGTAATGATGCTGCTGAGGGGATGATGCTGCTGAGGTAATGATGCTGCTGAGGTGATGATGCAGCTGAGGGGATGCTGCTGCTGAGGTGATGATGCTGCTTAGGGGATGATGCTTTTGAATTGATGATGCTGCTGAGGGAATGATACTGCTGAGGGGATAGTGCTGAGGGGATTATGCTGCTGAGGGGATGGTGCTGCTGAGGGGATGATGCTGCTGAGGGGATGATGATGAGGGGATGATGCAGCTGAGTGATGATGCTGCTGAAAGATGATGCTGCTGAGGGATGCTGCTGAGGGGATGATGCTGCTGAGGTGATGATAATGCTGCTGAGAGGATGATGCTGCTGAAGTGATGAGGCTGCTGCTGAGGTGAAGATGCTGCTGAGGTGATGATGATCCTGTAGTAATGGTGCTGCTGCTGAGATGTTGATGCTGATGAGGTGATGATGCTGCTGCTGAGGTGATGAGGCTGCTGAGGTTTTGATGCTGCTGAGGGGATAATGCTGCTGAGGGAATGATGCTGCTGAGATGAAGATTCTGCTGAGGGGATGATGCTGCTGTGTTGATGATGCTGCTGAGGGGATGATGTTGCTTAGCGGATGATGCTGCTGCTGAGCTGATGCTGCCGAGGATGCCACTGAGGGGATGATGCTGCTGCGGAGTGGATTATGCTGCTGAGGTGATGTTGCTGCTGAGGCGATGATGATGCTGAGGTGATGATGTTGCATCATTATTCTGCTGAGGGGATGATGCTGCTGATGAGAGGATGACGCTGCTGCTGAGGTGATGATGCTGCTGAGGGGATGTTGCTGCTGCTGAGGGGATGATGCTGCAGAGGTGATGATAATGCTGCTTAGGGGATGATGCTGCTGAAGTGATGAGGCTGCTGCTGAGGTGATGATGCTGCTGAGGGGATGTTGCTGCTGCTGAGGGGATAATGCTGCAGAGGTGATGATAATGCTGCTGAGGGGATGATGCTGCTGCTGAGATGATGTTGCTGCTGAGTTGATGATGCTGCTGCTGAGGTGATGATGCTGCTGAGGGGATGATGTTGCTGCTGAGGTGATGATGCTGCTGAGGGGATGATGCTGCTGCTGAGGGGATGATGCTGCTGAGGTGATGATATTGCTGCGGCGGGGATGATGCTGCTGAGGTGATGATGCTGCTGCTGAGGTGATGATGCTGCTGCGGAGGGGATGATGCTGCTGAGGGGATGATGCTTGTGCTGGGGTGATGATGCTGCTGAGGAGATGATATTGCTGAGCAGTTGCTGCTGCTGTGGTGATGCTGCTGAAGGGATGATGCTGCGTGGGTGATGATGATGCTGAGGGAGTGATGCTGCTGAGGTAATGATGCTGCTGAGGGGATGATGCTGCTTAGGTGATGATGCAGCTGAGGTAATGATGCTGCTGAAGTGATGCTGCTGAGGGGATGATGCTGCTGAGCAGATGCTGCTGAGGGGATGATGCTGCTGAGGGGATGGCGCTGCTAAGGGGATGATGCTGCTGAGGTAATGATGCTGCTGATGTAATGATGCTGCTGAGGTGATGCTTCTGAGGGGATGATGCTGCTGAAGTACTGGTGCTGCTGCTGAGATGCTGATGCTGATGAGGTGATGATGCTTCTGCTGAGGTGATGATGCTGCTGAGGTGATGCTGCTGCGGAGGGGATGATGCTGCTGAGGTAATGATGCTGCTGGGGTGATGATGCTGCTGAGGGGTTGATGCTGCTGAGGTAATGATGCTGCTGAGGGGATGATGCAGCTGAGGGGATGCTGCTGCTGAGGTGATGATGCTGCTGAGGGGATTGTGCTTCTGACGTGATGATGCTGCTGAGGGAATGCTGCTGCTGAGGGGATGCTGCTGAGGGGATGATGCTGTGGCGGGGACGGTGCTGCTGAGGGGATGCTGCTGCTGAGGGGATGATACTGCTGAGGTAACGCTGCTGCTGAGGTGATGCTGCTGAGATGATTCTGCTGCCGAGGTGATGCTGCTGAGGGGATGATGCAGCTGAGGGGATGATGCTGCTGAGGGGAAGATGCTGCTAAGGTGATGATGTTGCTGCTGAGAGGATGATGCTGCTGAGGGGATGCTGCTGAGGGGATGATGCTGCTGAGATGATGCGGCTGAGGTGATGATACTGCTGAGGTGATGATGGAGCTGCTGAGTTGATGATGCTGCTGAGGTGATGATGCTGCTGAGGTGATGCTTCTGTGGGGATGAGGCTGCTGAAGTACTGGTGCTGCTGCTGAGATGCTGATGCTGATGAGGTGATGATGCTTCTGCTGATGTGATGATGCTGCTGAGGTAATAATGCTGCTGAGGGGATGATGCAGCTGAGGGGATGCTGCTGCTGAGATGATGATGCTGCTGAGGGGATGATGCTTTTGAATTGATGATGCTGCTGAGGGGATGATGCTGCTGAGGGGATAGTGCTGAGGGGATTATGCTGCTGAGGGGATGGTGCTGCTGAGGGGATGATGCTGCTGAGGGGATGATGATGAGGGGATGATGCAGCTGAGGGGATTATGCTGCTGAGGGGATGGTGCTGCTGAGGGGATGATGCTGCTGAGGGGATGATGATGAGGGGATGATGCAGCTGAGGGGATGATGCTGCTGAGGGAATGCTACTGAGGGGAAGATGCTGCTGAGTGATGATGCTGCTGAAAGATGATGCTGCTGAGGGATGCTGCTGAGGGGATGATGCTGCTGAGATGATGCTGCTGAGGCAATGATGCTGCTGAGGTGATGATGCTGCTGAGGGGATGATGCTGCTTAGGATTCTGCTGAGATGATGTTGCTGCTGAGGTGATGCTGCTGAGGGGAAGATGCTGCTGAGGGTGATGATGCTGCTGAGGGTTTGATGCTGCTGAGGTGATGATGCTGCTGAGGTGGTGATGCTGCTGAGGTGATGATGCTGCTGAAGTAATGATGCTGCTGCTGAGGTGATGATGCTGATGAGGTGATGATGCTGCTGCTGAGGTAATGATGATGCTGAGGTGATGATGCTGCTGAGGGGATGATGCTGCTGAGGTAATGATGATCCTGAAGTAATGGTGCTGCTGCTGAGGTGTTGATGCTGATGAGGTGAATATGCTGCTGCTGAGGTGATGATGCTGCTGAGGTGATGATGCTGCTGAGGGGATAATGCTGCTGAGGGAATGATGCTGCTGAGATGATGATGCTGCTGAGGGGATGATGCTGCTGAGGTGATGCTGAAGTTGAGGGGATGATGCTGCTGAGGTAATGATGCTGCTGAGGTGATGATGCTGCTGAGGGGATGATGCTGCTGAGGTAATGATGCTGCTGAGGGGATGATGCAGCTGAGGGGATGCTGCTGCTGAGGTGATGATGCTGCTGAGGGGATGATGCTTCTGACGTGATGATGCTGCTGAGGGAATGATGCTGCTGAGGGGTTGCTGCTGAGGGGATGATGCTGCTGAGGGGATGGTGCTGCTGAGAGGATGATGCTGCTGAGGTAACGCTGCTGCAGAGGTGATGCTGCTGAGGTGATGCTGCTGAGGGGAAGATGCTGCTGAGGGTGATGATGCTGCTGAGGGTTTGATGCTGCTGAGGGGATGATGCTGCTGAGGTGGTGATGCTGCTGAGGTGATGATGCTGCTGAAGTAATGATGCTGCTGCTGAGGTGATGATGCTGATGCAGGTGATGATGCTGCTGCTGAGGTAATGATGCTGCTGAGGTGATGATGCTGCTGAGGGGATGATGCTGCTGAGGTAATGATGATCCTGAAGTAATGGTGCTGCTGCTGAGGTGTTGATGCTGATGAGGTGAATATGCTGCTGCTGAGGGGATGATGCTGGTGCTGTTGTGATGATGCTGCTGAGGGGATGATGCTGCTGCTGAGGGGATGATGCTGCTGAGGTGATGATAATGCTGCGGCGGGGATGATGCTGCTGAGGTGATGATAACGCTGAGCGGATGCTGCTGCTGAGGGGATGATGCTGCTGAGGGGATGATATCGCTGAGCTGATGCTGCTGCTGAGGTGATGAAGCTGCTTAGGTGATGATGCTGCTGAGGTAGGGATGCTGCTGACGTAACTTTGCTGCTGAGTGCATGATTCTGTTTAGGTGATGATGCAGCTGAGGTAATGATGCTGCTGATGTGATGCTGCTGAGGGGATGTTGCTGCTGAGGGGATGCTGCTGAGATGATGGCACTGCTGAGGGGATGATGCTGCTGAGGTAATGATGCTGCTGAGGTTATGATGCTGCTGAGGTGATGCTGCTGAGGGGATGATGCTGCTGAAGTGCTGGTGATGCGGCAGAGATGATGATGCTGATGAGGTGATGATGCTGCTGCTGAGGTGATGATGCTGCTGAGGTGATGCTGAAGCTGAGGGGATGATGCTGCTGAGGTAATGATGCTGCTGAGGTGATGATGCTGCTGAGGGGATGATGCTGCTGAGGTAATGATGCTGCTGAGGGGATGATGCAGCTGAAGGGATGCTGCTGCTGAGGTGAAAATGCTGCTGAGGGGATGATGCTGCTGAGATGATGATTCTGCTGAGGGAATGATGCTGCTGAGGGGATGCTGCTGAGGGGATGATGCTGCTGAGGGGATTGTGCTGCTGAGGGGATGATGCAGCTGAGGGGATGCTGCTGCTGAGGTGATGATTCTGCTTAGGGGATGATGCTTTTGAATTGATGATGCTGCTGAGGGAAGGATACTGCTGAGGGGATAGTGCTGAGGGGATTATGCTGCTGAGGGGATGGTGCTGCTGAGGGGATGATGCTGCTGAGGGGATGATGATGAGGGGATGATGCAGCTGAGTGATGATGCTGCTGAAAGATGATGCTGCTGAGGGATGCTGCTGAGGGGATGATGCTGCTGAGGTGATGATAATGCTGCTGAGGGGATGATGCTGCTGCAGTGATGAGGCTGCTGCTGAGGTGAAGATGCTGCTGAGGTGATGATGATCCTGTAGTAATGGTGCTGCTGCTGAGATGTTGATGCTGATGAGGTGATGATGCTGCTGCTGAGGTGATGATGCTGCTGAGGTGATGATGCTGCTGAGGGGATAATGCTGCTGAGGGAATGATGCTGCTGAGATGATGATTCTGCTGAGGGGATGATGCTGCTGTGTTGATGATGCTGCTGAGGGGATGATGTTGCTTAGCGGATGATGCTGCTGCTGAGCTGATGCTGCTGAGGATGCCACTGAGGGGATGATGCTGCTGCGGAGTGGATTATGCTGCTGAGGTGATGTTGCTGCTGAGGCGATGATGATGCTGAGGTGATGATGTTGCATCATTATTCTGCTGAGGGGATGATGCTGCTGATGAGAGGATGACGCTGCTGCTGAGGTGATGATGCTGCTGAGGGGATATTGCTGCTGCTGAGGGGATGATGCTGCAGAGGTGATGGTAATGCTGCTTAGGGGATGATGCTGCTGAAGTGACGAGGCTGCTGCTGAGGTGATGATGCTGCTGAGGGGATGTTGCTGCTGCTGAGGGGATGATGCTGCAGAGGTGATGATAATGCTGCTGAGGGGATGATGCTGCTGCTGAGATGATGTTGCTGCTGAGGTGATGATGCTGCTGCGGAGGTGATGATGCTGCTGAGGGGATGATGTTGCTGCTGAGGTGATGATGCTGCTGAGGGGATGATGCTGCTGCTGAGGGAATGATGCTGCTGAGGTGATGATGCTGCTGAGGGGATGATGCTGCTGAGGTAATGATGCTGCTGAGGTGATGATGCAGCTGAGGGGATGCTGCTGCTGATGTGATGATGCTGCTTAGGGGATGATGCTTTTGAATTGATGATGCTGCTGAGGTAATGATGCTGCTGAGGGGATGATGCAGCTGAAGGGATGCTGCTGCTGAGGTGAAAATGCTGCTGAGGGGATGATGCTGCTGAGATGATGATTCTGCTGCGGTAATGATGCTGCTGAGGGGATGCTGCTGAGGGGATGATGCTGCTGAGGGGATTGTGCTGCTGAGGGGATGATGCAGCTGAGGGGATGCTGCTGCTGAGGTGATGATGCTGCTTAGGGGATGATGCTTTTGAATTGATGATGCTGCTGAGGGAATGATACTGCTGAGGGGATAGTCCTGAGGGGATTATGCTGCTGAGCGGATGGTGCTGCTGAGGGGATGATGCTGCTGAGGGGATGATGATGAGGGGATGATGCAGCTGAGTGATGATGCTGCTGAAAGATGATGCTGCTGAGGGATGCTGCTGAGGGGATGATGCTGCTGAGGTGATGATAATGCTGCTGAGGGGATGATGCTGCTGAAGTGATGAGGCTGCTGCTGAGGTGAAGATGCTGCTGAGGTGATGATGATCCTGTAGTAATGGTGCTGCTGCTGAGATGTTGATGCTGATGAGGTGATGATGCTACTGCTGAGGTGATGATGCTGCTGAGGTGATGATGCTGCTGAGGGGATAATGCTGCTGAGGGAATGATGCTGCTGAGATGATGATTCTGCTGAGGGGATGATGCTGCTGTGTTGATGATGCTGCTGAGGGGATGATGTTGCTTAGCGGATGATGCTGCTGCTGAGCTGATGCTGCTGAGGATGCCACTGAGGGGATGATGCTGCTGCGGAGTGGATTATGCTGCTGAGGTGATGTTGCTGCTGAGGCGATGATGATGCTGAGGTGATGATGTTGCATCATTATTCTGCTGAGGGGATGATGCTGCTGATGAGAGGATGACGCTGCTGCTGAGGTGATGATGCTGCTGAGGGGATGTTGCTGCTGCTGAGGGGATGATGCTGCAGAGGTGATGATAATGCTGCTTAGGGGATGATGCTGCTGAAGTGACGAGGCTGCTGCTGAGGTGATGATGCTGCTGAGGGGATGTTGCTGCTGCTGAGGGGATGATGCTGCAGAGGTGATGATAATGCTGCTGAGGGGATGATGCTGCTGCTGAGATGATGTTGCTGCTGAGGTGATGATGCTGCTGCGGAGGTGATGATGCTGCTGAGGGGATGATGTTGCTGCTGAGGTGATGATGCTGCTGAGGGGATGATGCTGCTGCTGAGGGGATGATGCTGCTGAGGTGATGATGCTGCTGAGGGGATGATGCTGCTGAGGTAATGATGCTGCTGAGGTGATGATGCAGCTGAGGGGATGCTGCTGAGGTAATGATGCTGCTTAGGGGATGATGCTTTTGAATTGATGATGCTGCTGAGGGAATGATACTGCTGAGGGGATAGTGCTGAGGGGATTATGCTGCTGAGGGGATGGTGCTGCTGAGGGGATGATGCTGCTGAGGGGATGATGATGAGGGGATGATGCAGCTGAATGATGATGCTGCTGAAAGATGATGCTGCTGAGGGATGCTGCTGAGGGGATGATGCTGCTGAGGTGATGATAATGCTGCTGAGGGGATGATGCTGCTGAAGTGATGAGGCTGCTGCTGAGGTGAAGATGCTGCTGAGGTGATGATGATCCTGTAGTAATGGTGCTGCTGCTGAGATGTTGATGCTGATGAGGTGATGATGCTGCTGCTGAGGTGATGATGCTGCTGAGGTGATGATGCTGCTGAGGGGATAATGCTGCTGAGGGAATGATGCTGCTGAGATGATGATGCTGCTGAGGGGATAATGCTGCTGTGTTGATGATGCTGCTGAGGGGATGATGTTGCTTAGCGGATGATGCTGCTGCTGAGCTGATGCTGCTGAGGATGCCACTGAGGGGATGATGCTGCTGCGGAGTGGATTATGCTGCTGAGGTGATGTTGCTGCTGAGGCGATGATGATGCTGAGGTGATGATGTTGCATCATTATTCTGCTGAGGGGATGATGCTGCTGATGAGAGGATGACGCTGCTGCTGAGGTGATGATGCTGCTGAGGGGATGTTGCTGCTGCTGAGGGGATGCTGCTGAGATGATTCTGCTGCCGAGGTGATGCTGCTGAGGGGATGATGCAGCTGTGGGGATGATGCTGCTGAGGGGAAGATACTGCTAAGGTGATGATGTTGCTGCTGAGAGGATGATGCTGCTGAGGGGATGCTGCTGAGGGGATGATGCTGCTGAGATGATGCGGCTGAGGTGATGATACTGCTGAGGTGATGATGGAGCTGCTGAGTTGATGATGCTGCTGAGGTGATGATGCTGCTGAGGTGATGCTTCTGTGGGGATGAGGCTGCTGAAGTACTGGTGCCGCTGCTGAGATGCTGATGCTGATGAGGTGATGATGCTTCTGCTGATGTGATGATGCTGCTGAGGTAATAATGCTGCTGAGGGGATGATGCAGCTGAGGGGATGCTGCTGCTGAGATGATGATGCTGCTGAGGGGATGATGCTTTTGAATTGATGATGCTGCTGAGGGGATGATGCTGCTGAGGGGATAGTGCTGAGGGGATTATGCTGCTGAGGGGATGGTGCTGCTGAGGGGATGATGCTGCTGAGGGGATGATGATGAGGGGATGATGCAGCTGAGGGGATTATGCTGCTGAGGGGATGGTGCTGCTGAGGGGATGATGCTGCTGAGGGGATGATGATGAGGGGATGATGCAGCTGAGGGGATGATGCTGCTGAGGGAATGCTGCTGAGGGGAAGATGCTGCTGAGTGATGATGCTGCTGAAAGATGATGCTGCTGAGGGATGCTGCTGAGGGGATGATGCTGCTGAGATGATGCTGCTGAGGCAATGATGCTGCTGAGGTGATGATGCTGCTGAGGGGATGATGCTGCTTAGGATTCTGCTGAGATGATGTTGCTGCTGAGGTGATGCTGCTGAGGGGAAGATGCTGCTGAGGGTGATGATGCTGCTGAGGGTTTGATGCTGCTGAGATGATGATGCTGCTGATGTGGTGATGCTGCTGAGGTGATGATGCTGCTGAAGTAATGATGCTGCTGCTGAGGTGATGATGCTGATGAGGTGATGATGCTGCTGCTGAGGTAATGATGCTGCTGAGGTGATGATGCAGCTGAGGGGATGCTGCTGCTGAGGTAATGATGCTGCTGAGGTGATGATGCTGCTGAGGGGATGATGCTGCTGAGGTAATGATGATCCTGAAGTAATGGTGCTGCTGCTGAGGTGTTGATGCTGATGAGGTGAATATGCTGCTGCTGAGGGGATGATGCTGGTGCTGTTGTGATGATGCTGCTGAGGGGATGATGCTGCTGCTGAGGGGATGATGCTGCTGAGGTGATGACAATGCTGCGGCGGGGATGATGCTGCTGAGGTGATGATAACGCTGAGCGGATACTGCTGCTGAGGGGATGATGCTGCTGACGGGATGATATCGCTGAGCGGATGCTGCTGCTGAGGTGATGAGGCTGCTTAGGTGATGTGGCTGCTGAGGTAGTGATGCTGCTGACGTAATTTTGCTGCTGAGTGCATGATTCTGTTTAGGTGATGATGCAGCTGAGGTAATGATGCTGCTGATGTGATGCTGATGAGGGGATGTTGCTGCTGAGGGGATGCTGCTGAGGGGATGATGCTGCTGAGATGATGGCACTGCTGAGGGGATGATGCTGCTGAGGTAATGATGCTGCTGAGGTTATGATGCTGCTGAGGTGATGCTGCTGAGGGGATGATGCTGCTGAAGTGCTGGTGATGCGGCAGAGATGATGATGCTGATGAGGTGATGATGCTGCTGCTGAGGTGATGATGCTGCTGAGGTGATGCTGAAGCTGAGGGGATGATGCTGCTGAGGTAATGATGCTGCTGAGGTGATGATGCTGCTGAGGGGATGATGCTGCTGAGGTAATGATGCTGCTGAGGGGATGATGCAGCTGAAGGGATGCTGCTGCTGTGGTGAAAATGCTGCTGAGGGGATGATGCTGCTGAGATGATGATTCTGCTGAGGGAATGATGCTGCTGAGAGGATGCTGCTGAGGGGATGATGCTGCTGAGGGGATGATGCTGCTGAGATGATGATTCTGCTGAGGGAATGATGCTGCTGAGGGGATGCTGCTGAGGGGATGATGCTGCTGAGGGGATGATGATGAGGGGATGATGCAGCTGAGTGATGATGCTGCTGAAAGATGATGCTGCTGAGGGATGCTGCTGAGGGGATGATGCTGCTGAGGTGATGATAATGCTGCTGAGGGGATGATGCTGCTGAAGTGATGAGGCTGCTGCTGAGGTGAAGATGCTGCTGAGGTGATGATGATCCTGTAGTAATGGTACTGCTGCTGAGATGTTGATGCTGATGAGGTGATGATGCTGCTGCTGAGGTGATGATGCTGCTGACGTGATGATGCTGCTGAGGGGATAATGCTGCTGAGGGAATGATGCTGCTGAGATGATGATTCTGCTGAGGGGATGATGCTGCTGTGTTGATGATGCTGCTGAGGGGATGATGTTGCTTAGCGGATGATGCTGCTGCTGAGCTGATGCTGCTGAGGATGCCCCTGAGGGGATGATGCTGCTGCGGAGTGGATTATGCTGCTGTGGTGATGTTGCTGCTGAGGCGATGATGATGCTGAGGTGATGATGTTGCATCATTATTCTGCTGAGGGGATGATGCTGCTGATGAGAGGATGACGCTGCTGCTGAGGGGATGATGCTGCTGAGGGGATGTTGCTGCTGCTGAGGGGATGATGCTGCAGAGGTGATGATAATGCTGCTTAGGGGATGATGCTGCTGAAGTGACGAGGCTGCTGCTGAGGTGATGATGCTGCTGAGGGGATGTTGCTGCTGCTGAGGGGATGATGCTGCAGAGGTGATGATAATGCTGCTGAGGGGATGATGCTGCTGCTGAGGGGATGATGCTGCTGAGGTGATGATGCTGCTGAGGGGATGATGCTGCTGAGGTAATGATGCTGCTGAGGTGATGATGCAGCTGAGGGGATGCTGCTCCTGAGTTAATGATGCTGCTTAGGGGATGATGCTTTTGAATTGATGATGCTGCTGAGGGAATGATACTGCTGAGGGGATAGTGCTGAGGGGATTATGCTGCTGAGGGGATGGTGCTGCTGAGGGGATGATGCTGCTGAGGGGATGATGATGAGGGGATGATGCAGCTGAGTGATGATGCTGCTGAAAGATGATGCTGCTGAGGGATGCTGCTGAGGGGATGATGCTGATGAGGTGATGATAATGCTGCTGAGGGGATGATGCTGCTGAAGTGATGAGGCTGCTGCTGAGGTGAAGATGCTGCTGAGGTGATGATGCTGCTGCTGAGGTGATGATGCTGCTGAGGTGATGATGCTGCTGAGGGGATAATGCTGCTGAGGGAATGATGCTGCTGAGATGATGATGCTGCTGAGGGGATGATGCTGCTGTGTTGATGATGCTGCTGAGGGGATGATGTTGCTTAGCGGATGATGCTGCTGCTGAGCTGATGCTGCTGAGGATGCCACTGAGGTGATGATGCTGCTGCGGAGTGGATTATGCTGCTGAGGTGATGTTGCTGCTGAGGCGATGATGATGCTGAGGTGATGATGTTGCATCATTATTCTGCTGAGGGGATGATGCTGCTGATGAGAGGATGACGCTGCTGCTGAGGTGATGATGCTGCTGAGGGGATGTTGCTGCTGCTGAGGGGATGCTGCTGAGATGATTCTGCTGCCGAGGTGATGCTGCTGAGGGGATGATGCAGCTGAGGGGATGATGCTGCTGAGGGGAAGATGCTGCTAAGGTGATGATGTTGCTGCTGAGAGGATGATGCTGCTGAGGGGATGCTGCTGAGGGGATGATGCTGCTGAGATGATGCGGCTGAGGTGATGATACTGCTGAGGTGATGATGGAGCTGCTGAGTTGATGATGCTGCTGAGGTGATGATGCTGCTGAGGTGATGCTTCTGTGGGGATGAGGCTGCTGAAGTACTGGTGCTGCTGCTGAGATGCTGATGCTGATGAGGTGATGATGCTTCTGCTGATGTGATGATGCTGCTGAGGTAATAATGCTGCTGAGGGGATGATGCAGCTGAGGGGATGCTGCTGCTGAGATGATGATGCTGCTGAGGGGATGATGCTTTTGAATTGATGATGCTGCTGAGGGGATGATGCTGCTGAGGGGATAGTGCTGAGGGGATTATGCTGCTGAGGGGATGGTGCTGCTGAGGGGATGATGCTGCTGAGGGGATGATGATGAGGGGATGATGCAGCTGAGGGGATTATGCTGCTGAGGGGATGGTGCTGCTGAGGGGATGATGCTGCTGAGGGGATGATGATGAGGGGATGATGCAGCTGAGGGGATGATGCTGCTGAGGGAATGCTGCTGAGGGGAAGATGCTGCTGAGTGATGATGCTGCTGAAAGATGATGCTGCTGAGGGATGCTGCTGAGGGGATGATGCTGCTGAGATGATGCTGCTGAGGCAATGATGCTGCTGAGGTGATGATGCTGCTGAGGGGATGATGCTGCTTAGGATTCTGCTGAGATGATGTTGCTGCTGAGGTGATGCTGCTGAGGGGAAGATGCTGCTGAGGGTGATGATGCTGCTGAGGGTTTGATGCTGCTGAGGTGATGATGCTGCTGAGGTGGTGATGCTGCTGAGGTGATGATGCTGCTGAAGTAATGATGCTGCTGCTGAGGTGATGATGCTGATGAGGTGATGATGCTGTTGCTGAGGTAATGATGCTGCTGAGGTGATGATGTTGCTGAGGGGATGATGCTGCTGAGGTAATGATGATCCTGAAGTAATGGTGCTGCTGCTGAGGTGTTGATGCTGATGAGGTGAATATGCTGCTGCTGAGGTGATGATGCTGCTGAGGTGATGATGCTGCTGAGGGGATAATGCTGCTGAGGGAATGATGCTGCTGAGATGATGATGCTGCTGAGGGGATGATGCTGCTGAGGTGATGCTGAAGTTGAGGGGATGATGCTGCTGAGGTAATGATGCTGCTGAGGTGATGATGCTGCTGAGGGGATGATGCTGCTGAGGTAATGATGCTGCTGAGGGGTTGATGCAGCTGAGGGGATGCTGCTGCTGAGGTGATGATGCTGCTGAGGGGATGATGCTTCTGACGTGATGATGCTGCTGAGGGAATGATGCTGCTGAGGGGTTGCTGCTGAGGGGATGATGCTGCTGAGGGGATGGTGCTGCTGAGGGGATGATGCTGCTGAGGTAACGGTGCTGCAGAGGTGATGCTGCTGAGGTGATGCTGCTGAGGGGAAGATGCTGCTGAGGGGATAATGCTGCTGAGGGAATGATGCTGCTGAGATGATGATGCTGCTGAGGGGATGATGCTGCTGTGTTGATGATGCTGCTGAGGGGATGATGTTGCTTAGCGGATGATGCTGCTGCTGAGCTGATGCTGCTGAGGATGCCACTGAGGGGATGATGCTGCTGCGGAGTGGATTATGCTGCTGAGGTGATGTTGCTGCTGAGGCGATGATGATGCTGAGGTGATGATGTTGCATCATTATTCTGCTGAGGGGATGATGCTGCTGATGAGAGGATGACGCTGCTGCTGAGGTGATGATGCTGCTGAGGGGATGTTGCTGCTGCTGAGGGGATGCTGCTGAGATGATTCTGCTGCCGAGGTGATGCTGCTGAGGGGATGATGCAGCTGAGGGGATGATGCTGCTGAGGGGAAGATGCTGCTAAGGTGATGATGTTGCTGCTGAGAGGATGATGCTGCTGAGGGGATGCTGCTGAGGGGATGATGCTGCTGAGATGATGCGGCTGAGGTGATGATACTGCTGAGGTGATGATGGAGCTGCTGAGTTGATGATGCTGCTGAGGTGATGATGCTGCTGAGGTGATGCTTCTGTGGGGATGAGGCTGCTGAAGTACTGGTGCTGCTGCTGAGATGCTGATGCTGATGAGGTGATGATGCTTCTGCTGATGTGATGATGCTGCTGAGGTAATAATGCTGCTGAGGGGATGATGCAGCTGAGGGGATGCTGCTGCTGAGATGATGATGCTGCTGAGGGGATGATGCTTTTGAATTGATGATGCTGCTGAGGGGATGATGCTGCTGAGGGGATAGTGCTGAGGGGATTATGCTGCTGAGGGGATGGTGCTGCTGAGGGGATGATGCTGCTGAGGGGATGATGATGAGGGGATGATGCAGCTGAGGGGATTATGCTGCTGAGGGGATGGTGCTGCTGAGGGGATGATGCTGCTGAGGGGATGATGATGAGGGGATGATGCAGCTGAGGGGATGATGCTGCTGAGGGAATGCTGCTGAGGGGAAGATGCTGCTGAGTGATGATGCTGCTGAAAGATGATGCTGCTGAGGGATGCTGCTGAGGGGATGATGCTGCTGAGATGATGCTGCTGAGGCAATGATGCTGCTGAGGTGATGATGCTGCTGAGGGGATGATGCTGCTTAGGATTCTGCTGAGATGATGTTGCTGCTGAGGTGATGCTGCTGAGGGGAAGATGCTGCTGAGGGTGATGATGCTGCTGAGGGTTTGATGCTGCTGAGGTGATGATGCTGCTGAGGTGGTGATGCTGCTGAGGTGATGATGCTGCTGAAGTAATGATGCTGCTGCTGAGGTGATGATGCTGATGAGGTGATGATGCTGTTGCTGAGGTAATGATGCTGCTGAGGTGATGATGCTGCTGAGGGGATGATGCTGCTGAGGTAATGATGATCCTGAAGTAATGGTGCTGCTGCTGAGGTGTTGATGCTGATGAGGTGAATATGCTGCTGCTGAGGTGATGAAGCTGCTGAGGTGATGATGCTGCTGAGGGGATAATGCTGCTGAGGGAATGATGCTGCTGAGATGATGATGCTGCTGAGGGGATGATGCTGCTGAGGTGATGCTGAAGTTGAGGGGATGATGCTGCTGAGGTAATGATGCTGCTGAGGTGATGATGCTGCTGAGGGGATGATGCTGCTGAGGTAATGATGCTGCTGAGGGGATGATGCAGCTGAGGGGATGCTGCTGCTGAGGTGATGATGCTGCTGAGGGGATGATGCTTCTGACGTGATGATGCTGCTGAGGGAATGATGCTGCTGAGGGGTTGCTGCTGAGGGGATGATGCTGCTGAGGGGATGGTGCTGCTGAGGGGATGATGCTGCTGAGGTAACGGTGCTGCAGAGGTGATGCTGCTGAGGTGATGCTGCTGAGGGGAAGATGCTGCTGAGGGGATAATGCTGCTGAGGGAATGATGCTGCTGAGATGATGATGCTGCTGAGGGGATGATGCTGCTGTGTTGATGATGCTGCTGAGGGGATGATGTTGCTTAGCGGATGATGCTGCTGCTGAGCTGATGCTGCTGAGGATGCCACTGAGGTGATGATGCTGCTGCGGAGTGGATTATGCTGCTGAGGTGATGTTGCTGCTGAGGCGATGATGATGCTGAGGTGATGATGTTGCATCATTATTCTGCTGAGGGGATGATGCTGCTGATGAGAGGATGACGCTGCTGCTGAGGTGATGATGCTGCTGAGGGGATGTTGCTGCTGCTGAGGGGATGCTGCTGAGATGATTCTGCTGCCGAGGTGATGCTGCTGAGGGGATGATGCAGCTGAGGGGATGATGCTGCTGAGGGGAAGATGCTGCTAAGGTGATGATGTTGCTGCTGAGAGGATGATGCTGCTGAGGGGATGCTGCTGAGGGGATGATGCTGCTGAGATGATGCGGCTGAGGTGATGATACTGCTGAGGTGATGATGGAGCTGCTGAGTTGATGATGCTGCTGAGGTGATGATGCTGCTGAGGTGATGCTTCTGTGGGGATGAGGCTGCTGAAGTACTGGTGCTGCTGCTGAGATGCTGATGCTGATGAGGTGATGATGCTTCTGCTGATGTGATGATGCTGCTGAGGTAATAATGCTGCTGAGGGGATGATGCAGCTGAGGGGATGCTGCTGCTGAGATGATGATGCTGCTGAGGGGATGATGCTTTTGAATTGATGATGCTGCTGAGGGGATGATGCTGCTGAGGGGATAGTGCTGAGGGGATTATGCTGCTGAGGGGATGGTGCTGCTGAGGGGATGATGCTGCTGAGGGGATGATGATGAGGGGATGATGCAGCTGAGGGGATTATGCTGCTGAGGGGATGGTGCTGCTGAGGGGATGATGCTGCTGAGGGGATGATGATGAGGGGATGATGCAGCTGAGGGGATGATGCTGCTGAGGGAATGCTGCTGAGGGGAAGATGCTGCTGAGTGATGATGCTGCTGAAAGATGATGCTGCTGAGGGATGCTGCTGAGGGGATGATGCTGCTGAGATGATGCTGCTGAGGCAATGATGCTGCTGAGGTGATGATGCTGCTGAGGGTATGATGCTGCTTAGGATTCTGCTGAGATGATGTTGCTGCTGAGGTGATGCTGCTGAGGGGAAGATGCTGCTGAGGGTGATGATGCTGCTGAGGGTTTGATGCTGCTGAGGTGATGATGCTGCTGAGGTGGTGATGCTGCTGAGGTGATGATGCTGCTGAAGTAATGATGCTGCTGCTGAGGTGATGATGCTGTTGAGGTGATGATGCTGTTGCTGAGGTAATGATGCTGCTGAGGTGATGATGCTGCTGAGGGGATGATGCTGCTGAGGTAATGATGATCCTGAAGTAATGGTGCTGCTGCTGAGGTGTTGATGCTGATGAGGTGAATATGCTGCTGCTGAGGTGATGATGCTGCTGAGGTGATGATGCTGCTGAGGGGATAATGCTGCTGAGGGAATGATGCTGCTGAGATGATGATGCTGCTGAGGGGATGATGCTGCTGAGGTGATGCTGAAGTTGAGGGGATGATGCTGCTGAGGTAATGATGCTGCTGAGGTGATGATGCTGCTGAGGGGATGATGCTGCTGAGGTAATGATGCTGCTGAGGGGATGATGCAGCTGAGGGGATGCTGCTGCTGAGGTGATGATGCTGCTGAGGGGATGATGCTTCTGACGTGATGATGCTGCTGAGGGAATGATGCTGCTGAGGGGTTGCTGCTGAGGGGATGATGCTGCTGAGGGGATGGTGCTGCTGAAGGGATGATGCTGCTGAGGTAACGGTGCTGCAGAGGTGATGCTGCTGAGGTGATGCTGCTGAGGGGAAGATGCTGCTGAGGGTGATGATGCTGCTGAGGGTTTGATGCTGCTGAGGTGATGATGCTGCTGAGGTGGTGATGCTGCTGAGGTGATGATGCTGCTGAAGTAATGATGCTGCTGAGGGGATGATGCAGCTGAGGGGATGCTGCTGAGGGGATGATGCTGCTGAGGGGATGGTGCTGCTGAAGGGATGATGCTGCTGAGGTAACGGTGCTGCAGAGGTGATGCTGCTGAGGTGATGCTGCTGAGGGGAAGATGCTGCTGAGGGTGATGATGCTGCTGAGGGTTTGATGCTGCTGAGGTGATGATGCTGCTGAGGTGGTGATGCTGCTGAGGTGATGATGCTGCTGAAGTAATGATGCTGCTGCTGAGGTGATGATGCTGATGCAGGTGATGATGCTGCTGCTGAGGTAATGATGCTGCTGAGGTGATGATGCTGCTGAGGGGATGATGCTGCTGCGGTAATGATGATCCTGAAGTAATGGTGCTGCTGCTGAGGTGTTGATGCTGATGAGGTGAATATGCTGCTGCTGAGGGGATGATGCTGGTGCTGTTGTGATGATGCTGCTGAGGGGATGATGCTGCTGCTGAGGGGATGATGCTGCTGAGGTGATGACAATGCTGCGGCGGGGATGATGCTGCTGAGGTGATGATAACGCTGAGCGGATACTGCTGCTGAGGGGATGATGCTGCTGACGGGATGATATCGCTGAGCGGATGCTGCTGCTGAGGTGATGAGGCTGCTTAGGTGATGATGCTGCTGAGGTAGTGATGCTGCTGACGTAATTTTGCTGCTGAGTGCATGATTCTGTTTAGGTGATGATGCAGCTGAGGTAATGATGCTGCTGATGTGATGCTGATGAGGGGATGTTGCTGCTGAGGGGATGCTGCTGAGGGGATGATGCTGCTGAGATGATGGCACTGCTGAGGGGATGATGCTGCTGAGGTAATGATGCTGCTGAGGTTATGATGCTGCTGAGGTGATGCTGCTGAGGGGATGATGCTGCTGAAGTGCTGGTGATGCGGCAGAGATGATGATGCTGATGAGGTGATGATGCTGCTGCTGAGGTGATGATGCTGCTGAGGTGATGCTGAAGCTGAGGGGATGATGCTGCTGAGGTAATGATGCTGCTGAGGTGATGATGCTGCTGAGGGGATGATGCTGCTGAGGTAATGATGCTGCTGAGGGGATGATGCAGCTGAAGGGATGCTGCTGCTTTGGTGAAAATGCTGCTGAGGGGATGATGCTGCTGAGATGATGATTCTGCTGAGGGAATGATGCTGCTGAGGGGATGCTGCTGAGGGGATGATGCTGCTGAGGGGATGATGCTGCTGAGATGATGATTCTGCTGAGGGAATGATGCTGCTGAGGGGATGCTGCTGAGGGGATGATGCTGCTGAGGGGATGATGATGAGGGGATGATGCAGCTGAGTGATGATGCTGCTGAAAGATGATGCTGCTGAGGGATGCTGCTGAGGGGATGATGCTGCTGAGGTGATGATAATGCTGCTGAGGGGATGATGCTGCTGAAGTGATGAGGCTGCTGCTGAGGTGAAGATGCTGCTGAGGTGATGATGATCCTGTAGTAATGGTACTGCTGCTGAGATGTTGATGCTGATGAGGTGATGATGCTGCTGCTGAGGTGATGATGCTGCTGAGGTGATGATGCTGCTGAGGGGATAATGCTGCTGAGGGACTGATGCTGCTGAGATGATGATTCTGCTGAGGGGATGATGCTGCTGTGTTGATGATGCTGCTGAGGGGATGATGTTGCTTAGCGGATGATGCTGCTGCTGAGCTGATGCTGCTGAGGATGCCCCTGAGGGGATGATGCTGCTGCGGAGTGGATTATGCTGCTGAGGTGATGTTGCTGCTGAGGCGATGATGATGCTGAGGTGATGATGTTGCATCATTATTCTGCTGAGGGGATGATGCTGCTGATGAGAGGATGACGCTGCTGCTGAGGGGATGATGCTGCTGAGGGGATGTTGCTGCTGCTGAGGGGATGATGCTGCAGAGGTGATGATAATGCTGCTGAGGGGATGATGCTGCTGCTGAGATGATGTTGCTGCTGAGGTGATGATGCTGCTGCGGAGGTGATGATGCTGCTGAGGGGATGATGCTGCTGCTGAGGGGATGATGCTGCTGAGGTGATGATGCTGCTGAGGGGATGATGCTGCTGAGGTAATGATGCTGCTGAGGTGATGATGCAGCTGAGGGGATGCTGCTGCTGAGGTAATGATGCTGCTTAGGGGATGATGCTTTTGAATTGATGATGCTGCTGAGGGAATGATACTGCTGAGGGGATAGTGCTGAGGGGATTATGCTGCTGAGGGGATGGTGCTGCTGAGGGGATGATGCTGCTGAGGGGATGATGATGAGGGGATGATGCAGCTGAGTGATGATGCTGCTGAAAGATGATGCTGCTGAGGGATGCTGCTGAGGGGATGATGCTGATGAGGTGATGATAATGCTGCTGAGGGGATGATGCTGCTGAAGTGATGAGGCTGCTGCTGAGGTGAAGATGCTGCTGAGGTGATGATGCTGCTGCTGAGGTGATGATGCTGCTGAGGTGATGATGCTGCTGAGGGGATAATGCTGCTGAGGGAATGATGCTGCTGAGATGATGATGCTGCTGAGGGGATGATGCTGCTGTGTTGATGATGCTGCTGAGGGGATGATGTTGCTTAGCGGATGATGCTGCTGCTGAGCTGATGCTGCTGAGGATGCCACTGAGGGGATGATGCAGCTGAGGGGATGCTGCTGCTGAGATCATGATGCTGCTGAGGGGATGATGCTTTTGAATTGATGATGCTGCTGAGGGGATGATGCTGCTGAGGGGATAGTGCTGAGGGGATTATGCTGCTGAGGGGATGGTGCTGCTGAGGGGATGATGCTGCTGAGGGGATGATGATGAGGGGATGATGCAGCTGAGGGGATTATGCTGCTGAGGGGATGGTGCTGCTGAGGGGATGATGCTGCTGAGGGGATGATGATGAGGGGATGATGCAGCTGAGGGGATGATGCTGCTGAGGGAATGCTGCTGAGGGGAAGATGCTGCTGAGTGATGATGCTGCTGAAAGATGATGCTGCTGAGGGATGCTGCTGAGGGGATGATGCTGCTGAGATGATGCTGCTGAGGCAATGATGCTGCTGAGGTGATGATGCTGCTGAGGGGATGATGCTGCTTAGGATTCTGCTGAGATGATGTTGCTGCTGAGGTGATGCTGCTGAGGGGAAGATGCTGCTGAGGGTGATGATGCTGCTGAGGGTTTGATGCTGCTGAGGTGATGATGCTGCTGAGGTGGTGATGCTGCTGAGGTGATGATGCTGCTGAAGTAATGATGCTGCTGCTGAGGTGATGATGCTGATGAGGTGATGATGCTGTTGCTGAGGTAATGATGCTGCTGAGGTGATGATGCTGCTGAGGGGATGATGCTGCTGAGGTAATGATGATCCTGAAGTAATGGTGCTGCTGCTGAGGTGTTGATGCTGATGAGGTGAATATGCTGCTGCTGAGGTGATGATGCTGCTGAGGTGATGATGCTGCTGAGGGGATAATGCTGCTGAGGGAATGATGCTGCTGAGATGATGATGCTGCTGAGGGGATGATGCTGCTGAGGTGATGCTGAAGTTGAGGGGATGATGCTGCTGAGGTAATGATGCTGCTGAGGTGATGATGCTGCTGAGGGGATGATGCTGCTGAGGTAATGATGCTGCTGAGGGGATGATGCAGCTGAGGGGATGCTGCTGCTGAGGTGATGATGCTGCTGAGGGGATGATGCTTCTGACGTGATGATGCTGCTGAGGGAATGATGCTGCTGAGGGGTTGCTGCTGAGGGGATGATGCTGCTGAGGGGATGGTGCTGCTGAGGGGATGATGCTGCTGAGGTAACGGTGCTGCAGAGGTGATGCTGCTGAGGTGATGCTGCTGAGGGGAAGATGCTGCTGAGGGTGATGATGCTGCTGAGGGTTTGATGCTGCTGAGGTGATGATGCTGCTGAGGTGGTGATGCTGCTGAGGTGATGATGCTGTTGAAGTAATGATGCTGCTGCTGAGGTGATGATGCTGATGCAGGTGATGATGCTGCTGCTGAGTTAATGATGCTGCTGAGGTGATGATGCTGCTGAGGGGATGATGCTGCTGAGGTAATGATGATCCTGAAGTAATGGTGCTGCTGCTGAGGTGTTGATGCTGATGAGGTGAATATGCTGCTGCTGAGGGGATGATGCTGGTGCTGTTGTGAGGATGCTGCTGAGGGGATGATGCTGCTGCTGAGGGGATGATGGTGCTGAGGTGATGATAATGCTGCGGCGGGGATGATGCTGCTGAGGTGATGATGCTGCTGCTGAGGTGGTGATGCTGCTGAGTTGATGATAACGCTGAGCGGATGCTGCTGCTGAGGGGATGATGCTGCTGAGGGGATGATATCGCTGAGCGGATGCTGCTGCTGAGGTGATGAGGCTGCTTAGGTGATGATGCTGCTGAGGTAGTGATGCTGCTGACGTAATTTTGCTGCTGAGTGCATGATTCTGTTTAGGTGATGATGCAGCTGAGGTAATGATGCTGCTGATGTGATGCTGCTGAGGGGATGTTGCTGCTGAGGGGATGCTGCTGAGGGGATGATGCTGCTGAGATGATGGCAGTGCTGAGGGGATGATGCTGCTGAGGTAATGATGCTGCTGAGGTTATGATGCTGCTGAGGTGATGCTGCTGAGGGGATGATGCTGCTGAAGTGCTGGTGATGCGGCAGAGATGATGATGCTGATGAGGTGATGATGCTGCTGCTGAGGTGATGATGCTGCTGAGGTGATGCGGAAGCTGAGGGGATGATGCTGCTGAGGTAATGATGCTGCTGAGGTGATGATGCTGCTGAGGGGATGATGCTGCTGAGGTAATGATGCTGCTGAGGGGATGATGCAGCTGAAGGGATGCTGCTGCTGAGGTGAAAATGCTGCTGAGGGGATGATGCTGCTGAGATGATGATTCTGCTGAGGGAATGATGCTGCTGAGGGGATGCTGCTGAGGGGATGATGCTGCTGAGGGGATTGTGCTGCTGAGGGGATGATGCAGCTGAGGGGATGTTGCTGCTGAGGTGATGATGCTGCTTAGGGGATGATGCTTTTGAATTGATGATGCTGCTGAGGGAATGATACTGCTGAGGGGATAGTGCTGAGGGGATTATGCTGCTGAGGGGATGGTGCTGCTGAGGGGATGATGCTGCTGAGGGGATGATGATGAGGGGATGATGCAGCTGAGTGATGATGCTGCTGAAAGATGATGCTGCTGAGGGATGCTGCTGAGGGGATGATGCTGCTGAGGTGATGATAATGCTGCTGAGGGGATGATGCTGCTGAAGTGATGAGGCTGCTGCTGAGGTGAAGATGCTGCTGAGGTGATGATGATCCTGTAGTAATGGTGCTGCTGCTGAGATGTTGATGCTGATGAGGTGATGATGCTGCTGCTGAGGTGATGATGCTGCTGAGGTGATGATGCTGCTGAGGGGATAATGCTGCTGAGGGAATGATGCTGCTGAGATGATGATTCTGCTGAGGGGATGATGCTGCTGTGTTGATGATGCTGCTGAGGGGATGATGTTGCTTAGCGGATGATGCTGCTGCTGAGCTGATGCTGCTGAGGATGCCACTGAGGGGATGATGCTGCTGCGGAGTGGATTATGCTGCTGAGGTGATGTTGCTGCTGAGGCGATGATGATGCTGAGGTGATGATGTTGCATCATTATTCTGCTGAGGGGATGATGCTGCTGATGAGAGGATGACGCTGCTGCTGAGGGGATGATGCTGCTGAGGGGATGTTGCTGCTGCTGAGGGGATGATGCTGCAGAGGTGATGATAATGCTGCTTAGGGGATGATGCTGCTGAAGTGACGAGGCTGCTGCTGAGGTGATGATGCTGCTGAGGGGATGTTGCTGCTGCTGAGGGGATGATGCTGCAGAGGTGATGATAATGCTGCTGAGGGGATGATGCTGCTGCTGAGATGATGTTGCTGCTGAGGTGATGATGCTGCTGCGGAGGTGATGATGCTGCTGAGGGGATGATGTTGCTGCTGAGGTGATGATGCTGCTGAGGGGATGATGCTGCTGCTGAGGGGATGATGCTGCTGAGGTGATGATGCTGCTGAGGGGATGATGCTGCTGAGGTAATGATGCTGCTGAGGTGATGATGCAGCTGAGGGGATGCTGCTGCTGAGGTGATGATGCTGCTTAGGGGATGATGCTTTTGAATTGATGATGCTGCTGAGGGAATGATACTGCTGAGGGGATAGTGCTGAGGGGATTATGCTGCTGAGGGGATGGTGCTGCTGAGGGGATGATGCTGTTGAGGGGATGATGATGAGGGGATGATGCAGCTGAGTGAAGATGCTGCTGAAAGATGATGCTGCTGAGGGATGCTGCTGAGGGGATGATGCTGCTGAGGTGATGATAATGCTGCGGCGGGGATGATGCTGCTGAGGTGATGATGCTGCTGCTGAGGTGATGATGCTGCTGAGTTGATGATAACGCTGAGCGGATGCTGCTGCTGAGGGGATGATGCTGCTGAGGGGATGATATCGCTGAGCGGATGCTGCTGCCGAGGTGATGAGGCTGCTTAGGTGATGATGCTGCTGAGGTAGTGATGCTGCTGACGTAATTTTGCTGCTGAGTGCATGATTCTGTTTAGGTGATGATGCAGCTGAGGTAATGATGCTGCTGATGTGATGCTGCTGAGGGGATGTTGCTGCTGAGGGGATGCTGCTGAGGGGATGATGCTGCTGAGATGATGGCAGTGCTGAGGGGATGATGCTGCTGAGGTAATGATGCTGCTGAGGTTATGATGCTGCTGAGGTGATGCTGCTGAGGGGATGATGCTGCTGAAGTGCTGGTGATGCGGCAGAGATGATGATGCTGATGAGGTGATGATGCTGCTGCTGAGGTGATGATGCTGCTGAGGTGATGCGGAAGCTGAGGGGATGATGCTGCTGAGGTAATGATGCTGCTGAGTTGATGATGCTGCTGAGGGGATGATGCTGCTGCTGAGGGGATGATGCTGCTGAGGTGATGATGCTGCTGAGGGGATGATGCTGCTGAGGTAAATATGCTGCTGAGGTGATGATGCAGCTGAGGGGATGCTGCTGCTGAGGTGATGATGCTGCTTAGGGGATGATGCTTTTGAATTGATGATGCTGCTGAGGGAATGATACTGCTGAGGGGATAGTGCTGAGGGGATTATGCTGCTGAGGGGATGGTGCTGCTGAGGGGATGATGCTGCTGAGGGGATGATGATGAGGGGATGATGCAGCTGAGTGATGATGCTGCTGAAAGATGATGCTGCTGAGGGATGCTGCTGAGGGGATGATGCTGCTGAGGTGATGATAATGCTGCGGCGGGGATGTTGCTGCTGAGGTGATGATGCTGCTGCTGAGGTGATGATGCTGCTGAGTTGATGATAACGCTGAGCGGATGCTGCTGCTGAGGGGATGATGCTGCTGAGGGGATGATATCGCTGAGCGGATGCTGCTGCTGAGGTGATGAGGCTGCTTAGGTGATGATGCTGCTGAGGTAGTGATGCTGCTGACGTAATTTTGCTGCTGAGTGCATGATTCTGTTTAGGTGATGATGCAGCTGAGGTAATGATGCTGCTGATGTGATGCTGCTGAGGGGATGTTGCTGCTGAGGGGATGCTGCTGATGGGATGATGCTGCTGAGATGATGGCAGTGCTGAGGGGATGATGCTGCTGAGGTAATGATGCTGCTGAGGTTATGATGCTGCTGAGGTGATGCTGCTGAGGGGATGATGCTGCTGAAGTGCTGGTGATGCGGCAGAGATGATGATGCTGATGAGGTGATGATGCTGCTGCTGAGGTGATGATGCTGCTGAGGTGATGCGGAAGCTGAGGGGATGATGCTGCTGAGGTAATGATGCTGCTGAGGTGATGATGCTGCTGAGGGGATGATGCTGCTGAGGTAATGATGCTGCTGAGGGGATGATGCAGCTGAAGGGATGCTGCTGCTGAGGTGAAAATGCTGCTGAGGGGATGATGCTGCTGAGATGATGATTCTGCTGAGGGAATGATGCTGCTGAGGGGATGCTGCTGAGGGGATGATGCTGCTGAGGGGATTGTGCTGCTGAGGGGATGATGCAGCTGAGGGGATGTTGCTGCTGAGGAGATGATGCTGCTTAGGGGATGATGCTTTTGAATTGATGATGCTGCTGAGGGAATGATACTGCTGAGGGGATAGTGCTGAGGGGATTATGCTGCTGAGGGGATGGTGCTGCTGAGGGGATGATGCTGCTGAGGGGATGATGATGAGGGGATGATGCAGCTGAGTGATGATGCTGCTGAAAGATGATGCTGCTGAGGGATGCTGCTGAGGGGATGATGCTGCTGAGGTGATGATAATGCTGCTGAGGGGATGATGCTGCTGAAGTGATGAGGCTGCTGCTGAGGTGAAGATGCTGCTGAGGTGATGATGATCCTGTAGTAATGGTGCTGCTGCTGAGATGTTGATGCTGATGAGGTGATGATGCTGCTGCTGAGGTGATGATGCTGCTGAGGTGATGATGCTGCTGAGGGGATAATGCTGCTGAGGGAATGATGCTGCTGAGATGATGATTCTGCTGAGGGGATGATGCTGCTGTGTTGATGATGCTGCTGAGGGAATGATGTTGCTTAGCGGATGATGCTGCTGCTGAGCTGATGCTGCTGAGGATGCCACTGAGGGGATGATGCTGCTGCGGAGTGGATTATGCTGCTGAGGTGATGTTGCTGCTGAGGCGATGATGATGCTGAGGTGATGATGTTGCATCATTATTCTGCTGAGGGGATGATGCTGCTGATGAGAGGATGACGCTGCTGCTGAGGGGATGATGCTGCTGAGGGGATGTTGCTGCTGCTGAGGGGATGATGCTGCAGAGGTGATGATAATGCTGCTTAGGGGATGATGCTGCTGAAGTGACGAGGCTGCTGCTGAGGTGATGATGCTGCTGAGGGGATGATGCTGCTGCTGAGGGGATGATGCTGCTGAGGTGATGATGCTGCTGAGGGGATGATGCTGCTGAGGTAATGATGCTGCTGAGGTGATGATGCAGCTGAGGGGATGCTGCTGCTGAGGTGATGATGCTGCTTAGGGGATAATGCTTTTGAATTTATGATGCTGCTGAGGGAATGATACTGCTGAGGGGATAGTGCTGAGGGGATTATGCTGCTGAGGGGATGGTGCTGCTGAGGGGATGATGCTGCTGAGGGGATGATGATGAGGGGATGATGCAGCTGAGTGATGATGCTGCTGAAAGATGATGCTGCTGAGGGATGCTGCTGAGGGGATGATGCTGCTGAGGTGATGCTGCTGAGGGGATGATGCTGCTTCTGAGGGGATGATGCTGCTGAGGTGATGATGCTGCTGAGGGGATGATGCTGCTGAGGTAATGATGCTGCTGAGGTTGATGATGCAGCTGAGGGGATGCTGCTGCTGAGGTGATGATGCTGCTTAGGGGATGATGCTTTTGATTTGATGATGCTGCTGAGGGAATGATACTGCTGAGGGGATAGTGCTGAGGGGATTATGCTGCTGAGGGGATGGTGCTGCTGAGTGGATGATGCTGCTGAGGGGATGATGATGAGGGGATGATGCAGCTGAGTGATGATGCTGCTGAAAGATGATGCTGCTGAGGGATGCTGCTGAGGGGATGATGCTGCTGAGGTGATGATAATGCTGCTGAGGGGATGATGCTGCTGAAGTGATGAGGCTGCTGCTGAGGTGAAGATGCTGCTGAGGTGATGATGATCCTGTAGTAATGGTGCTGCTGCTGAGATGTTGATGCTGATGAGGTGATGATGCTGCTGCTGAGGTGATGATGCTGCTGAGGTGATGATGCTGCTGAGGGGATAATGCTGCTGAGGGAATGATGCTGCTGAGATGATGATTCTGCTGAGGGGATGATGCTGCTGTGTTGATGATGCTGCTGAGGGGATGATGTTGCTTAGCGGATGATGCTGCTGCTGAGCTGATGCTGCTGAGGATGCCACTGAGGGGATGATGCTGCTGCGGAGTGGATTATGCTGCTGAGGTGATGTTGCTGCTCAGGCGATGATGATGGCGAGGTGATGATGTTGCATCATTATTCTGCTGAGGGGATGATGCTGCGGATGAGAGGATGACCCTGCTGCTGAGGTGATGATGCTGCTGAGGGGATGATGCTGCTGCTGAGGGGATGATGCTGCTGAGGTGATGATGCTGCTGAGGGGATGTTGCTGCTGCTGAGGTGATGATGCTGCTGAGGGTATGTTGCTGCTGCTGAGGGGATGATGCTGCAGAGGTGATGATAATGCTGCTTAGGGGATGATGCTGCTGAAGTGACGAGGCTGCTGCTGAGGTGATGATGCTGCTGAGGGGATGTTGCTGCTGCTGAGGGGATGATGCTGCAGAGGTGATGATAATGCTGCTGAGGGGATGATGCTGCTGCTGAGATGATGTTGCTGCTGAGGTGATGATGCTGCTGCGGAGGTGATGATGCTGCTGAGGGGATGATGTTGCTGCTGAGGTGATGATGCTGCTGAGGGGATGATGCTGCTGCTGAGGGAATGATGCTGCTGAGATGATGATGCTTCTGAGGGGATGATGCTGCTGAGGTGATGCTGAAGTTGAGGGGATGATGCTGCTGAGGTAATGATGCTGCTGAGGTGATGATGCTGCTGAGGGGATGATGCTGCTGAGGTAATGATGCTGCTGAGGGGATGATGCAGCTGAGGGGATGCTGCTGCTGAGGTGATGATGCTGCTGAGGGGATGATGCTTCTGACGTGATGATGCTGCTGAGGGAATGATGCTGCTGAGGGGTTGCTGCTGAGGGGATGATGCTGCTGAGGGGATGGTGCTGCTGAGGGGATGATGCTGCTGAGGTAACGGTGCTGCAGAGGTGATGCTGCTGAGGTGATGCTGCTGAGGGGAAGATGCTGCTGAGGGTGATGATGCTGCTGAGGGTTTGATGCTGCTGAGGTGATGATGCTGCTGAGGTGGTGATGCTGCTGAGGTGATGATGCTGTTGAAGTAATGATGCTGCTGCTGAGGTGATGATGCTGATGCAGGTGATGATGCTGCTGCTGAGGTAATGATGCTGCTGAGGTGATGATGCTGCTGAGGGGATGATGCTGCTGAGGTAATGATGATCCTGAAGTAATGGTGCTGCTGCTGAGGTGTTGATGCTGATGAGGTGAATATGCTGCTGCTGAGGGGATGATGCTGGTGCTGTTGTGAGGATGCTGCTGAGGGGATGATGCTGCTGCTGAGGGGATGATGCTGCTGAGGTGATGATAATGCTGCGGCGGGGATGATGCTGCTGAGGTGATGATGCTGCTGCTGAGGTGGTGATGCTGCTGAGTTGATGATAACGCTGAGCGGATGCTGCTGCTGAGGGGATGATGCTGCTGAGGGGATGATATCGCTGAGCGGATGCTGCTGCTGAGGTGATGAGGCTGCTTAGGTGATGATGCTGCTGAGGTAGTGATGCTGCTGACGTAATTTTGCTGCTGAGTGCATGATTCTGTTTAGGTGATGATGCAGCTGAGGTAATGATGCTGCTGATGTGATGCTGCTGAGGGGATATTGCTGCTGAGGGGATGCTGCTGAGGGGATGATGCTGCTGAGATGATGGCACTGCTGAGGGGATGATGCTGCTGAGGTAATGATGCTGCTGAGGTTATGATGCTGCTGAGGTGATGCTGCTGAGGGGATGATGCTGCTGAAGAGCTGGTGATGCGGCAGAGATGATGATGCTGATGAGGTGATGATGCTGCTGCTGAGGTGATGATGCTGCTGAGGTGATGCTGAAGCTGAGGGGATGATGCTGCTGAGGTAATGATGCTGCTGAGGTGATGATGCTGCTGAGGGGATGATGCAGCTGAAGGGATGCTGCTGCTGATGTGAAAATGCTGCTGAGGGGATGATGCTGCTGAGATGATGATTCTGCTGAGGGAATGATGCTGCTGAAGTGCTGGTGATGCGGCAGAGATGATGATGCTGATGAAGTGATGATGCTGCTGCTGAGGTGATGATGCTGCTGAGGTGATGCGGAAGCTGAGGGGATGATGCTGCTGAGGTAATGATGCTGCTGAGGTGATGATGCAGCTGAGGGGATGATGCTGCTGAGGTAATGATGCTGCTGAGGGGATGATGCAGCTGAAGGGATGCTGCTGCTGAGGTGAAAATGCTGCTGAGGGGATGATGCTGCTGAGATGATGATTCTGCTGAGGGAATGATGCTGCTGAGGGGATGCTGCTGAGGGGATGATGCTGCTGAGGGGATTGTGCTGCTCAGGGGATGATGCAGCTGAGGGGATGTTGCTGCTGAGTTGATGATGCTGCTTAGGGGATGATGCTTTTGAATTGATGATGCTGCTGAGGGAATGATACTGCTGACGGGATAGTGCTGAGGGGATTATGCTGCTGAGGGGATGGTGCTGCTGAGGGGATGATGCTGCTGAGGGGATGATGATGAGGGGATGATGCAGCTGAGTGATGATGCTGCTGAAAGATGATGCTGCTGAGGGATGCTGCTGAGGGGATGATGCTGCTGAGGTGATGATAATGCTGCTGAGGGGATGATGCTGCTGAAGTGATGAGGCTGCTGCTGAGGTGAAGATGCTGCTGAGGTGATGATGATCCTGTAGTAATGGTGCTGCTGCTGAGATGTTGATGCTGATGAGGTGATGATGCTGCTGCTGAGGTGATGATGCTGCTGAGGTGATGATGCTGCTGAGGGGATAATGCTGCTGAGGGAATGATGCTGCTGAGATGATGATTCTGCTGAGGGGATGATGCTGCTGTGTTGATGATGCTGCTGAGGGGATGATGTTGCTTAGCGGATGATGCTGCTGCTGAGCTGATGCTGCTGAGGATGCCACTGATGGGATGATGCTGCTGCGGAGTGGATTATGCTGCTGAGGTGATGTTGCTGCTGAGGCGATGATGATGCTGAGGTGTTGATGTTGCATCATTATTCTGCTGAGGGGATGATGCTGCTGATGAGAGGATGACGCTGCTGCTGAGGGGATGATGCTGCTGAGGGGATGTTGCTGCTGCTGAGGGGATGATGCTGCAGAGGTGATGATAATGCTGCTTAGGGGATGATGCTGCTGAAGTGACGAGGCTGCTGCTGAGGTGATGATGCTGCTGAGGGGATGTTGCTGCTGCTGAGGGGATGATGCTGCAGAGGTGATGATAATGCTGCTGAGGGGATGATGCTGCTGCTGAGATGATGTTGCTGCTGAGGTGATGATGCTGCTGCGGAGGTGATGATGCTGCTGAGGGGATGATGTTGCTGCTGAGGTGATGATGCTGCTGAGGGGATGATGCTGCTGCTGAGGGGATGATGCTGCTGAGGTGATGATGCTGCTGAGGGGATGATGCTGCTGAGGTAATGATGCTGCTGAGGTGATGATGCAGCTGAGGGGATGCTGCTGCTGAGGTGATGATTCTGCTTAGGGGATGATGCTTTTGAATTGATGATGCTGCTGAGGGAATGATACTGCTGAGATGATGATTCTGCTGAGGGAATGATGCTGCTGAAGTGCTGGTGATGCGGCAGAGATGATGATTCTGATGAGGTGATGATGCTGCTGCTGAGGTGATGATGCTGCTGAGGTGATGCGGAAGCTGAGGGGATGATGCTGCTGAGGTAATGATGCTGCTGAGGTGATGATGCTGCTGAGGGGATGATGCTGCTGAGGCAATGATGCTGCTGAGGGGATGATGCAGCTGAAGGGATGCTGCTGCTGAGGTGAAAATGCTGCTGAGGGGATGATGCTGCTGAGATGATGATTCTGCTGAGGGAATGATGCTGCTGAGGGGATGCTGCTGAGGGGATGATGCTGCTGAGGGGATTGTGCTGCTGAGGGGATGATGCAGCTGAGGGGATGTTGCTGCTGAGGTGATGATGCTGCTTAGGGGATGATGCTTTTGAATTGATGATGCTGCTGAGGGAATGATACTGCTGAGGGGATAGTGCTGAGGGGATTATGCTGCTGAGGGGATGGTGCTGCTGAGGGGATGATGCTGCTGAGGGGATGATGATGAGGGGATGATGCAGCTGAGTGATGATGCTGCTGAAAGATGATGCTGCTGAGGGATGCTGCTGAGGGGATGATGCTGCTGAGGTGATGATAATGCTGCTGAGGGGATGATGCTGCTGAAGTGATGAGGCTGCTGCTGAGGTGAAGATGCTGATGAGGTGATGATGATCCTGTAGTAATGGTGCTGCTGCTGAGATGTTGATGCTGATGAGGTGATGATGCTGCTGCTGAGGTGATGATGCTGCTGAGGTGATGATGCTGCTGAGGGGATAATGCTGCTGAGGGAATGATGCTGCTGAGATGATGATTCTGCTGAGGGGATGATGCTGCTGTGTTGATGATGCTGCTGAGGGGATGATGTTGCTTAGCGGATGATGCTGCTGCTGAGCTGATGCTGCTGAGGATGCCCCTGAGGGGATGATGCTGCTGCGGAGTGGATTATGCTGCTGAGGTGATGTTGCTGCTGAGGCGATGATGATGCTGAGGTGTTGATGTTGCATCATTATTCTGCTGAGGGGATGATGCTGCTGATGAGAGGATGACGCTGCTGCTGAGGGGATGATGCTGCTGAGGGGATGTTGCTGCTGCTGAGGGGATGATGCTGCAGAGGTGATGATAATGCTGCTTAGGGGATGATGCTGCTGAAGTGACGAGGCTGCTGCTGAGGTGATGATGCTGCTGAGGGGATGTTGCTGCTGCTGAGGGGATGATGCTGCAGAGGTGATGATAATGCTGCTGAGGGGATGATGCTGCTGCTGAGATGATGTTGCTGCTGAGGTGATGATGCTGCTGCGGAGGTGATGATGCTGCTGAGGGGATGATGTTGCTGCTGAGGTGATGATGCTGCTGAGGGGATGATGCTGCTGCTGAGGGGATGATGCTGCTGAGGTGATGATGCTGCTGAGGGGATGATGCTGCTGAGGTAATGATGCTGCTGAGGTGATGATGCAGCTGAGGGGATGCTGCTGCTGAGGTGATGATGCTTCTTAGGGGATGATGCTTTTGAATTGATGATGCTGCTGAGGGAATGATACTGCTGAGGGGATAGTGCTGAGGGGATTATGCTGCTGAGGGGATGGTGCTGCTGAGGGGATGATTCTGCTGAGGGGATGATGATGAGGGGATGATGCAGCTGAGTGATGATGCTGCTGAAAGATGATGCTGCTGAGGGATGCTGCTGAGGGGATGATGCTGCTGAGGTGATGATAATGCTGCTGAGGGGATGATGCTGCTGAAGTGATGAGGCTGCTGCTGAGGTGAAGATGCTGCTGAGGTGATGATGATCCTGTAGTAATGGTGCTGCTGCTGAGATGTTGATGCTGATGAGGTGATGATGCTGCTGCTGAGGTGATGATGCTGCTGAGGTGATGATGCTGCTGAGGGGATAATGCTGCTGAGGGAATGATGCTGCTGAGATGATGATTCTGCTGAGGGGATGATGCTGCTGTGTTGATGATGCTGCTGAGGGGATGATGTTGCTTAGCGGATGATGCTGCTGCTGAGCTGATGCTGCTGAGGATGCCACTGAGGGGATGATGCTGCTGCGGAGTGGATTATGCTGCTGAGGTGATGTTGCTGCTGAGGCGATGATGATGCTGAGGTGATGATGTTGCATCATTATTCTGCTGAGGGGATGATGCTGCTGATGAGAGGATGACGCTGCTGCTGAGGTGATGATGCTGCTGAGGTGATGATGCTGCTGAGGGGATAATGCTGCTGAGGGAATGATGCTGCTGAGATGATGATTCTGCTGAGGGGATGATGCTGCTGTGTTGATGATGCTGCTGAGGGGATGATGTTGCTTAGCGGATGATGCTGCTGCTGAGCTGATGCTGCTGAGGATGCCACTGAGGGGATGATGCTGCTGCGGAGTGGATTATGCTGCTGAGGTGATGTTGCTGCTGAGGCGATGATGATGCTGAGGTGATGATGTTGCATCATTATTCTGCTGAGGGGATGATGCTGCTGATGAGAGGATGACGCTGCTGCTGAGGTGATGATGCTGCTGAGGTGATGATGCTGCTGAGGGGATAATGCTGCTGAGGGAATGATGCTGCTGAGATGATGATGCTGCTGAGGGGATGATGCTGGTGTGTTGATGATGCTGCTGAGGGGATGATGTTGCTTAGCGGATGATGCTGCTGCTGAGCTGATGCTGCTGAGGATGCCACTGAGGGGATGATGCTGCTGCGGAGAGGATTATGCTGCTGAGGTGATGTTGCTGCTGAGGCGATGATGATGCCGAGGTGATGATGTTGCATCATTATTCTGCTGAGGGGATGATGCTGCGGATGAGAGGATGACGCTGCTGCTGAGGTGATGATGCTGCTGAGGGGATGTTGCTGCTGCTGAGGGGATGATGCTGCAGAGGTGATGATAATGCTGCTTAGGGGATGATGCTGCTGAAGTGATGAGGCTGCTGCTGAGGTGATGATGCTGCTGAGGGGATGATGTTGCTGCTGAGGTGATGATGCTGCTGAGGTGATGATGCTGCTGAGGGGATGTTGCTGCTGCTGAGATGATGATGCTGCTGAGGGGATGTTGCTGCTGCTGAGGGGATGATGCTGCAGAGGTGATGATAATGCTGCTTAGGGGATGATGCTGCTGAAGTGACGAGGCTGCTGCTGAGGTGATGATGCTGCTGAGGGGATGTTGCTGCTGCTGAGGGGATGATGCTGCAGAGGTGATGATAATGCTGCTGAGGGGATGATGCTGCTGCTGAGATGATGTTGCTGCTGAGGTGATGATGCTGCTGCGGAGGTGATGATGCTGCTGAGGGGATGATGTTGCTGCTGAGGTGATGATGCTGCTGAGGGGATGATGCTGCTGCTGAGGGAATGATGCTGCTGAGATGATGATGCTTCTGAGGGGATGATGCTGCTGAGGTGATGCTGAAGTTGAGGGGATGATGCTGCTGAGGTAATGATGCTGCTGAGGTGATGATGCTGCTGAGGGGATGATGCTGCTGAGGTAATGATGCTGCTGAGGGGATGATGCAGCTGAGGGGATGCTGCTGCTGAGGTGATGATGCTGCTGAGGGGATGATGCTTCTGACGTGATGATGCTGCTGAGGGAATGATGCTGCTGAGGGGTTGCTGCTGAGGGGATGATGCTGCTGAGGGGATGGTGCTGCTGAGTGGATGATGCTGCTGAGGTAACGGTGCTGCAGAGGTGATGCTGCTGAGGTGATGCTGCTGAGGGGAAGATGCTGCTGAGGGTCATGATGCTGCTGAGGGTTTGATGCTGCTGAGGTGATGATGCTGCTGAGGTGGTGATGCTGCTGAGGTGATGATGCTGTTGAAGTAATGATGCTGCTGCTGAGGTGATGATGCTGATGCAGGTGATGATGCTGCTGCTGAGGTAATGATGCTGCTGAGGTGATGATGCTGCTGAGGGGATGATGCTGCTGAGGTAATGATGATCCTGAAGTAATTGTGCTGCTGCTGAGGTGTTGATGCTGAAGAGGTGAATATGCTGCTGCTGAGGGGATGATGCTGGTGCTGTTGTGAGGATGCTGCTGAGGGGATGATGCTGCTGCTGAGGGGATGATGCTGCTGAGGTGATGATAATGCTGCGGCGGGGATGATGCTGCTGAGGTGATGATGCTGCTGCTGAGGTGGTGATGCTGCTGAGTTGATGATAACGCTGAGCGGATGCTGCTGCTGAGGGGATGATGCTGCTGAGGGGATGATATCGCTGAGCGGATGCTGCTGCTGAGGTGATGAGGCTGCTTAGGTGATGATGCTGCTGAGGTAGTGATGCTGCTGACGTAATTTTGCTGCTGAGTGCATGATTCTGTTTAGGTGATGATGCAGCTGAGGTAATGATGCTGCTGATGTGATGCTGCTGAGGGGATGTTGCTGCTGAGGGGATGCTGCTGAGGTAATGATGCTGCTGAGATGATGGCACTGCTGAGGGGATGATGCTGCTGAGGTAATGATGCTGCAGAGGTTACGATGCTGCTGAGGTGATGCTGCTGAGGGGATGATGCTGCTGAAGTGCTGGTGATGCGGCAGAGATGATGATGCTGATGAGGTGATGATGCTGCTGCTGAGGTGATGATGCTGCTGAGGTGATGCTGAAGCTGAGGGGATGATGCTGCTGAGGTAATGATGCTGCTGAGGTGATGATGCTGCTGAGGGGATGATGCTGCTGAGGTAATGATGCTGCTGAGGGGATGATGCAGCTGAAGGGATGCTGCTGCTGAGGTGATGATGCTGCTTAGGGGATGATGCTTTTGAATTGATGATGCTGCTGAGGGAATGATACTGCTGAGGGGATAGTGCTGAGGGGATTATGCTGCTGAGGGGATGGTGCTGCTGAGGGGATGATGCTGCTGAGGGGATGATGATGAGGGGATGATGCAGCTGAGTGATGATGCTGCTGAAAGATGATGCTGCTGACGGATGCTGCTGAGGGGATGATGCTGCTGAGGTGATGATAATGCTGCTGAGGGGATGATGCTGCTGAAGTGATGAGGCTGCTGCTGAGGTGAAGATGCTGCTGAGGTGATGATGATCCTGTAGTAATGGTGCTGCTGCTGAGATGTTGATGCTGATGAGGTGATGATGCTGCTGCTGAGGTGATGATGCTGCTGAGGTGATGATGCTGCTGAGGGGATAATGCTGCTGAGGGAATGATGCTGCTGAGATGATGATTCTGCTGAGGGGATGATGCTGCTGTGTTGATGATGCTGCTGAGGGGATGATGTTGCTTAGCGGATGATGCTGCTGCTGAGCTGATGCTGCTGAGGATGCCACTGAGGGGATGATGCTGCTGCGGAGTGGATTATGCTGCTGAGGTGATGTTGCTGCTGAGGCGATGATGATGCTGAGGTGATGATGTTGCATCATTATTCTGCTGAGGGGATGATGCTGCTGATGAGAGGATGACGCTGCTGCTGAGGTGATGATGCTGCTGAGGTGATGATGCTGCTGAGGGGATAATGCTGCTGAGGGAATGATGCTGCTGAGATGATGATGCTGCTGAGGGGATGATGCTGGTGTGTTGATGATGCTGCTGAGGGGATGATGTTGCTTAGCGGATGATGCTGCTGCTGAGCTGATGCTGCTGAGGATGCCACTGAGGGGATGATGCTGCTGCGGAGTGGATTATGCTGCTGAGGTGATGTTGCTGCTGAGGCGATGATGATGCCGAGGTGATGATGTTGTATCATTATTCTGCTGAGGGGATGATGCTGCGGATGAGAGGATGACGCTGCTGCTGAGGTGATGATGCTGCTGAGGGGATGTTGCTGCTGCTGAGGGGATGATGCTGCAGAGCTGATGATAATGCTGCTTAGGGGATGATGCTGCTGAAGTGATGAGGCTGCTGCTGAGGTGATGATGCTGCTGAGGGGATGATGTTGCTGCTGAGGTGATGATGCTGCTGAGGTGATGATGCTGCTGAGGGGATGTTGCTGCTGCTGAGATGATGATGCTGCTGAGGGGATGTTGCTGCTGCTGAGGGGATGATGCTGCAGAGGTGATGATAATGCTGCTTAGGGGATGATGCTGCTGAAGTGACGAGGCTGCTGCTGAGGTGATCATGCTGCTGAGGGGATGTTGCTGCTGCTGAGGGGATGATGCTGCAGAGGTGATGATAATGCTGCTGAGGGGATGATGCTGCTGCTGAGATGATGTTGCTGCTGAGGTGATGATGCTGCTGCGGAGGTGATGATGCTGCTGAGGGGATGATGTTGCTGCTGAGGTGATGATGCTGCTGAGGGGATGATGCTGCTGCTGAGGGAATGATGCTGCTGAGATGATGATGCTTCTGAGCGGATGATGCTGCTGAGGTGATGCTGAAGTTGAGGGGATGATGCTGCTGAGGTAATGATGCTGCTGAGGTGATGATGCTGCTGAGGGGATGATGCTGCTGAGGTAATGATGCTGCTGAGGGGATGATGCAGCTGAGGGGATGCTGCTGCTGAGGTGATGATGCTGCTGAGGGGATGATGCTTCTGACGTGATGATGCTGCTGAGGGAATGATGCTGCTGAGGGGTTGCTGCTGAGGGGATGATGCTGCTGAGGGGATGGTGCTGCTGAGGGGATGATGCTGCTGAGGTAACGGTGCTGCAGAGGTGATGCTGCTGAGGTGATGCTGCTGAGGGGAAGATGCTGCTGAGGGTGATGATGCTGCTGAGGGTTTGATGCTGCTGAGGTGATGATGCTGCTGAGGTGGTGATGCTGCTGAGGTGATGATGCTGTTGAAGTAATGATGCTGCTGCTGAGGTGATGATGCTGATGCAGGTGATAATGCTGCTGCTGAGGTAATGATGCTGCTGAGATGATGATGCTGCTGAGGGGATGATGCTGCTGAGGTAATGATGATCCTGAAGTAATTGTGCTGCTGCTGAGGTGTTGATGCTGAAGAGGTGAATATGCTGCTGCTGAGGGGATGATGCTGGTGCTGTTGTGAGGATGCTGCTGAGGGGATGATGCTGCTGCTGAGGGGATGATGCTGCTGAGGTGATGATAATGCTGCGGCGGGGATGATGCTGCTGAGGTGATGATGCTGCTGCTGAGGTGGTGATGCTGCTGAGTTGATGATAACGCTGAGCGGATGCTGCTGCTGAGGGGATGATGCTGCTGAGGGGATGATGATGAGGGGATGATGCAGCTGAGTGATGATGCTGCTGAAAGATGATGCTGCTGAGGGATGCTGCTGAGGGGATGATGCTGCTGAGGTGATGATAATGCTGCTGAGGGGATGATGCTGCTGAAGTGATGAGGCTGCTGCTGAGGTGAAGATGCTGCTGAGGTGATGATGATCCTGTAGTAATGGTGCTGCTGCTGAGATGTTGATGCTGATGAGGTGATGATGCTGCTGCTGAGGTGATGATGCTGCTGAGGTGATGATGCTGCTGAGGGGATAATGCTGCTGAGGGAATGATGCTGCTGAGATGATGATTCTGCTGAGGGGATGATGCTGCTGTGTTGATGATGCTGCTGAGGGGATGATGTTGCTTAGCGGATGATGCTGCTGCTGAGCTGATGCTGCTGAGGATGCCACTGAGGGGATGATGCTGCTGCGGTTTGGATTATGCTGCTGAGGTGATGTTGCTGCTGAGGCGATGATGATGCTGAGGTGATGATGTTGCATCATTATTCTGCTGAGGGGATGATGCTGCTGATGAGAGGATGACGCTGCTGCTGAGGGGATGATGCTGCTGCTGAGGTGATGATGCTGCTGAGGGGATGATGTTGCTGCTGAGGTGATGATGCTGCTGAGGGGATGATGCTGCTGCTGAGGGGATGATGCTGCTGAGGTGATGATGCTGCTGAGGGGATGTTGCTGCTGCTGAGGTGATGATGCTGCTGAGGGGATGTTGCTGCTGCTGAGGGGATGATGCTGCAGAGGTGATGATAATGCTGCTTAGGGGATGATGCTGCTGAAGTGACGAGGCTGCTGCTGAGGTGATGATGCTGCTGAGGGGATGTTGCTGCTGCTGAGGGGATGATGCTGCAGAGGTGATGATAATGCTGCTGAGGGGATGATGCTGCTGCTGAGATGATGTTCCTGCTGAGGTGATGATGCTGCTGCGGAGGTGATGATGCTGCTGAGGGGATGATGTTGCTGCTGAGGTGATGATGCTGCTGAGGGGATGATGCTGCTGCTGAGGGGATGATGCTGCTGAGGTGATGATGCTGCTGAGGGGATGATGCTGCTGAGGTAATGATGCTGCTGAGGTGATGATGCAGCTGAGGGGATGCTGCTGCTGAGGTGATGATGCTGCTTAGGGGATAATGCTTTTGAATTGATGATGCTGCTGAGGGAATGATACTGCTGAGGGGATAGTGCTGAGGGGATTATGCTGCTGAGGGGATGGTGCTGCTGAGGGGATGATGCTGCTGAGGGGATGATGATGAGGGGATGATGCAGCTGAGTGATGATGCTGCTGAAAGATGATGCTGCTGAGGGATGCTGCTGAGGGGATGATGCTGCTGAGGTGATGCTGCTGAGGGGATGATACTGCTGAGGTGATGATGGATCTGCTGAGTTGATGATGCTGCTGAGGTGATGATGCTGCTGAGGTGATGCTTCTGTGGGGATGATGCTGCTGAAGTACTGGTGCTGCTGCTGAGATGCTGATGCTGATGAGGTGATGATGCTTCTGCTGATGTGATGATGCTGCTGAGAGGCTGATGCTCCTGAGGTAATGATGCTGCTGAGGTGATGATGCTGCTGAGGGGATGATGCTGCTGAGGGGATGCTGCTGAGGGGATGATGCGGCTGAGATGATACTGCTGAGGTGATGATGCTGCAGAGGGGATGATGCTGCTTAGGATTCTGCTGAGGCGATGATTCTGCTGAGGTGATGCTGCTTAGGGGAAGATTCTGCTGGTGGTGATTATGCTGCTGCTGAGGGGATGATGATGCTGCGGGGATGCTGCTGCTTAGATGATTAGGCTGCTGAGTAAAGGATGCTGCTGAGGAGATGCTGCTGAGAAGATGCTGCTGTGGGGATGATACTGCTGAGTTGATGATGCAGCTGCTGAGGTGATGATGCTGCTGAGTTGATCATGCTCCTGAGGGGATGATGCTCCTGAACTGATGATGCTGCTGAGAGGATGATGCTGTTGGCGTGACGCTGCTGTAGGGATCGTGCTGCTGAGTGGATGATCCTGCTGACGTGATGATGCTGCTGAGGGGATGATGCTGCTGAGGGGCTGATAATGCTGCGGCGGGGATGATGCTGCTGAGGTGGTGATGCTGCTGCTGAGGTGATGATGCTGCTGCTGATGGGATGACGCTGCTGAGTGGATGATGCTTCTGCTGGGGGGATGATGCTGCTGAGCGGATGATATTGCTGAGCAGTTGCTGCTGCTGAGGTGATGCTGCTGAAGGGATGTTGCTGCTTAGGTGATGATGCTGCTGAGGGAGTGATGCTGCTGAGGTAATGATGCTGCTGAGGGGATGATGCTGCTTAGGTGATGATGCAGCTGAGGTAATGATGCTGCTGATGTGATGCTGCTGATGGGATGATGCTGCTGAGCAGATGCTGCTGAGGGGATGATGCTGCTGAGGTGATGGCGCTGCTGAGGGGATGATGCTCCTGAGGTAATGATGCTGCTGAGGTAATGATGCTGCTGAGGTGATGCTTCTGAGGGGATGATGCTGCTGAAGTACTGGTGCTGCTGCTGAGATGCTGATGCTGATGAGGTGATGATGCTTCTGCTGAGGTGATGATGCTGCTGAGGTGATGCTGCTGCTGAGGGGATGATGCTGCTGATAGACTGGTGCTGCTGGGTGATGCTGCTGCTGATGTGATGATGCTGCTGAGGGGATGATGCTGCTGAGGGGATGATGCTGCTGAGGTGATGATGCTGCTGAAGTGATGATGCTGCTGCGGCGATGATGCTGCTCAGTGTGATGATGCTGCTGGGGGATGATGCTGCTGAGGGGATGATGCTGCTGAGGTGATTATGCTGCTGACTTAAATATGATGCTTAGGTGATGCTGCTGAGGTGATGATGCTGCTGAGAGGATGATGCTGCTGAGGGGATGCTGCTGAGGGGATGATGCTGCTGCTGAGGCGATGTTGCATCTGAGGGGATGATGCTGCTGAGGTGATGATGCTGGTGAGGGGAGGCGGCTGAGCTGACGATGCTTCTGATGGGAAGATGCTGCTGAGGTGATGCTGCTGATGGGATGATGCTGCTGAGGGGCTGATGCTGCTGAGGTGATGATGCTGCTGAGGTAATGATGCTGCTGAGGGGAAGATGCTGCTGAGGTGATGATGTTGCTGAGGTGATGCCGCTGAGCTGACGATGCTTCTGATGGGAAGATGCTGCTGAGGTGATGCTGCTGATGGGATGATGCTGCTGAGGGGCTGATGCTGCTGAGGTGATGATGCTGCTGCAGTGGGGATGATGCTGCTGATGTGATGATGCTGCTGATGAGGCGATGATGCTGCTGAGAGGATGATGCTTTTGAGGTGATGCTGCTGAGGGGATGATGCTGCTGAGCTGTTGCAGCTGAGGAGATGATGCTGCTGAGAGGTTGATGCTGCTGAGAGGATGCTGCTGATGTGACGCTGCTCAGGTGATGATGCCACTGAGAGGATGATGCTGCTGAGGTGATGCTTCTGCTGACGTGATGATGCTGCTGCTGAGGTGATACTGCTGTGGGGATTATGCTGCTGAGGGTATGATGCTGCTGAGGGAATGCTGCTGAGGGGATGATGCTGCAGCGGGGATGGTGCTGCTGAGGGGATGATGCTGCTGAGATAATGATGCTGCTGAGCTGACGCCGCTGAGGGGATGATGCTGAGGGGTTGATGCTGAGATGATGATGCTCCTGCTTAGGTCGTGTGGCTGAGGTGATGATGCTGCTGAGGGGATGCTGCTAGTGATGTGATGACGCTGCTGAGAGGATGATGCTGCTGAGAGGATGATGCTGCTGAGGGGATGATGCTGCTGCTGTGGAGATGATGCAGCTGAGGTGATGTTGATATGCTGTGTGCACGATGCTTCTGAGGTGATGATGCTGCTGATGTGAAGATGCTGCAGCTGAGGTGATACTGCTGAGGGATTATGCTGCTGAGGTGATGATGCTGCTGAGAGGATGCTGCTGAGGGCATGATGCTGCTGAGGTGATGATGCTGCGGAGTCTGATGATGCTGCTGAGGTGTTGATGCTGCTGAGGGGATGATGCTGCTTACGTGATGATGCTGCTAATGTGATGGTGCTGAGGGGATGATGCTGCTTAGGTGATGATGCTGCTGAGGTAATGATCCAGCTGAGGGGATAATGCTGTTGAGGTAATGATGCTGCTGATAGGCTGATGCTGCTGGGGTGATGCTGCTGCTGATGTGAAGATGCTGCTGAGGGGATGATGCTGCTGAGGTGATGATGCTGCTGAGGGAATGATGCTGCTGAATGAATGACCTTGGGATGATGATGCTGTTGAGGGTTTGATGCTGCTGAGGTAATGATGCTGCTGAGGGGATGATGCTGTGAGGGGACGATGCTGCTGAGTGTGATGATGCTGCTGAGGGGTGCTGCTGCTGAGGGGATGATGCTGCTGCGGTGACTATGCTGCTGAGGTGACTATGCTGCTGAGTTAATGATGCTGCTTAGCTGATGCAGCTGAGGGGATTATCCTGCTGAGCGGATGCTGCTGAGGTGATGATGCTGCTGAGGTAATGATGCTGCAGAGGTGATGCTGCTGAGGGGACGATGCTGCTGGGGTGATGATGCTGCTGCTGAGGGGATGCTGCGTCTGGGGGATGATGCTGCTGAGGGGATGATGCTGCTGCGGGGATGATACTGCTGAGGGGATGATGCTGCTGAGGTCATAATGCTGAGGGGATGATGTTGCTGAGCGAATGCTGCTGAGCGGATGATGCTCCTGAGGCAATGATACTGCTGAGGTGATGCTGCTGAGATTTTGATGCTGCTGAGAGGATGATGCTGCTGAGGGGAAGATGCTGCTGCTGAGGTGAGGATGCTGCTGAGGTGATTATGATGCTGCTGCTGTGGGCGTGATGCTTCTGAGGTGATGATGCTGCTACTGATGTGATGATGCTGCTGATGTGATGATGATGCTGCTGAGGTGATACTGCTGAGGGAATTATGCTGCTGAGGCTATGATGCGGCTGAGAGGATGCTGCTGAGGGGATGTTGCTGCTGGGGTGATGATGCTGCTGAGAGGATGTTGCTGCTGAGGTGATGCTGCTGAGGGGATGGTGTTGCTAAGGGGATGATGCTGCTGAGGTGATGTGGCTGCTTAGGCGATGAGGCTGTTGAGGTGATGCTGCTGAGGGGATGATGCTTCTAAGGTGATTCTGCTGCTGAGGTAATGATGCTGCTGAGGGGATGATGCGGTTGAGGCAATGATGCTGCTGATAGACTGGTGCTGCTGGGTGATGCTGCTGCTGATGTGATGATGCTGCTGAGGGGATGATGATGCTGAGGGGATGATGCTGCTGAGGTGATGATGCTGCTGAAGTGATGATGCTGCTGAGGCGATGATGCTGCTCAGTGTGATGATGCTGCTGGGGGGATGATGCTGCTGAGGTGATTATGCTGCTGACTTAAATATGATGCTTAGGTGATGCTGCTGAGGTGATGATGCTGCTGAGAGGATGATGCTGCTGAGGGGATGCTGCTGAGGGGATGTTGCTGATGAGATGATGCTGTTGAGGGGATGATGCTGCTGAGGGGATGATACTGCTGATGGGATGATGCTGCTGCGGTGATGATGCTGCTGATGAGGCAATGTTGCGTCTGAGGGGATGATGCTGCTGAGGTGATGATGCTGGTGAGGGGATTATTCTGCTGATGGAATTATTGTGCTGAGGTGATGATGCTGCTGAGGTAATGATGCTGCTGAGGGGAAGATGCTGCTGAGGTGATGATGTTGCTGAGGTGATGCCGCTGAGCTGACGATGCTGCTGATGGGAAGATGCTGCTGAGGTGATGCTGCTGATGGGATGATGCTGCTGAGGGGCTGATGCTGCTGAGGTGATGATGCTGCTGATGTACTGATGCTGCTTCGGTGATGATGCTGCTGAGGTGATGATGCAGCTGAGGGGATGATGCTGCTGAAGTAATGATGCTGCTGAGGGGTTGATGCAGGTGAGGTGATGCTGCTGCTGAGATGAGAATGCTCCTGAGGTGATGATGCTGCTGAGGTGTTGATGCTGCTGCGGGGCTGATGCTGCTGAGGGGATGATGCAACTGCTGAGCTGATGCTGCTGAGGGGATGATGCTGCTGAGGGGATGATGCTGCTGAGGTGATGATGCGGCTGAGAGGATGATGCTGCTGAGGTGTTGCTGCTGAGGGGATGGTGCTGCTGAGGGGATGATGCTGCTGACGTGATGATGCTGCAGAGGGGATGATGCTGCTGAGGGGATGCTGCTGCTGAGGGCGTGATACTGCTGAGATGATGATGCTGCTGAGGTTATGGTGCTGCTATGGGATGATTCTGCTGAGGTGGTGTTGCTCTTGAGGGGATGATGCTGCTGAGGTAATTAGGCTGCTGCTGAAGTGTTGATGCTGATGAGGTGATGCAGCGGCAGCTGAGGTCTTGATGCTGCTGAGGTAATGGTGCTGCTAGGGGATGATGCTGCTGAGGTACTGATGCTGCTTAGGTGATGATGCTGCTGAGGTACTGATGCTGCTGAGGGGATGATGCTACTTAGGTGATAATGCTGCTGGGTTAATGATGCTGCTGAGGTGATGACGCTGATGGAATGATGCTGCTGAGGCAATGCTGCTGATGTGAAGATGCTGCTAAGTGGATGATGCTGCTGAGGTGATGATGCTGCTGAGGGAATGATGCTGCTGAATGAATGACCTTGGGATGATGCTGCTGCTGAGGGGTTGATGCTGCTGAGGTAATGATGCTGCTGAGGGGATGATGCTGTGAGGGGACGATGCTGCTGAGTGTGATGATGCTGCTGAGGGGTGCTGCTGCTGAGGGGATGATGCTGCTGAGGTGATTATGCTGCTGAGGTGACTATGCTGCTGAGTTAATGATGCTGCTTAGCTGATGCTGCTGAGGGGATTATCCTGCTGAGCGGATGCTGCTGAGGTGATGATGCTGCTGAGGTAATGATGCTGCAGAGGTGATGCTGCTGAGGTGATGATGCTGCTGAGGTGATGATGCTGCTGAGAGGATGATTCTGCTGAGAGGTTGCTGCTGAGGGGATGATGCTGCTGAGATGATGCTGCTGAGGGGATGATGCCACTGAGAGGATGATGCTGCTGAGGTGATGCTTCTGCTGACGTGATGATGCTGCTGCTGAGGTGATACTGCTGAGGGGATTATGCTGCTGAGGGTATGATGCTGCTGAGGGAATGCTGCTGAGGGGATGATGCTGCGGCGGGGATGGTGCTGCTGAGGGGATGATGCTGCTGAGATAATGATGCTGCTGAGCTGACGCCGCTGAGGGGATGATGCTGAGGGGTTGATGCTGAGATGATGATGCTGCTGCTTAGGTCGTGTGGCTGAGGTGATGATGCTGCTGAGGGGATGCTGCTGAGCGGATGATGCTCCTGAGGCAATGATACTGCTGAGGTGATGCTGCTGAGATTTTGATGCTGCTGAGAGGATGATGCTGCTGAGGGGAAGATGCTGCTGCTGAGGTGAGGATGCTGCTGAGGTGATTATGATGCTGCTGCTGTGGGCGTGATGCTTCTGAGGTGATGATGCTGCTACTGATGTGATGATGCTGCTGATGTGATGATGATGCTGCTGAGGTGATACTGCTGAGGGAATTATGCTGCTGAGGCTATGATGCGGCTGAGAGGATGCTGCTGAGGGGATGTTGCTGCTGGGGTGATGATGCTGCTGAGAGGATGTTGCTGCTGAGGTGATGCTGCTGAGGGGATGGTGTTGCTAAGGGGATGATGCTGCTGAGGTGATGTGGCTGCTTAGGCGATGAGGCTGTTGAGGTGATGCTGCTGAGGGGATGATGCTTCTAAGGTGATTCTGCTGCTGAGGTAATGATGCTGCTGAGGGGATGATGCGGTTGAGGCAATGATGCTGCTGATAGACTGGTGCTGCTGGGTGATGCTGCTGCTGATGTGATGATGCTGCTGAGGGGATGATGATGCTGAGGGGATGATGCTGCTGAGGTGATGATGCTGCTGAAGTGATGATGCTGCTGAGGCGATGATGCTGCTCAGTGTGATGATGCTGCTGGGGGGATGATGCTGCTGAGGTGATTATGCTGCTGACTTAAATATGATGCTTAGGTGATGCTGCTGAGGTGATGATGCTGCTGAGAGGATGATGCTGCTGAGGGGATGCTGCTGAGGGGATGTTGCTGATGAGATGATGCTGTTGAGGGGATGATGCTGCTGAGGGGATGATACTGCTGATGGGATGATGCTGCTGCGGTGATGATGCTGCTGATGAGGCAATGTTGCGTCTGAGGGGATGATGCTGCTGAGGTGATGATGCTGGTGAGGGGATTATTCTGCTGATGGAATTATTGTGCTGAGGTGATGATGCTGCTGAGGTAATGATGCTGCTGAGGGGAAGATGCTGCTGAGGTGATGATGTTGCTGAGGTGATGCCGCTGAGCTGACGATGCTGCTGATGGGAAGATGCTGCTGAGGTGATGCTGCTGATGGGATGATGCTGCTGAGGGGCTGATGCTGCTGAGGTGATGATGCTGCTGATGTACTGATGCTGCTTCGGTGATGATGCTGCTGAGGTGATGATGCAGCTGAGGGGATGATGCTGCTGAAGTAATGATGCTGCTGAGGGGTTGATGCAGGTGAGGTGATGCTGCTGCTGAGATGAGAATGCTCCTGAGGTGATGATGCTGCTGAGGTGTTGATGCTGCTGCGGGGCTGATGCTGCTGAGGGGATGATGCAACTGCTGAGCTGATGCTGCTGAGGGGATGATGCTGCTGAGGGGATGATGCTGCTGAGGTGATGATGCGGCTGAGAGGATGATGCTGCTGAGGTGTTGCTGCTGAGGGGATGGTGCTGCTGAGGGGATGATGCTGCTGACGTGATGATGCTGCAGAGGGGATGATGCTGCTGAGGGGATGCTGCTGCTGAGGGCGTGATACTGCTGAGATGATGATGCTGCTGAGGTTATGGTGCTGCTATGGGATGATTCTGCTGAGGTGGTGTTGCTCTTGAGGGGATGATGCTGCTGAGGTAATTAGGCTGCTGCTGAAGTGTTGATGCTGATGAGGTGATGCAGCGGCAGCTGAGGTCTTGATGCTGCTGAGGTAATGGTGCTGCTAGGGGATGATGCTGCTGAGGTACTGATGCTGCTTAGGTGATGATGCTGCTGAGGTACTGATGCTGCTGAGGGGATGATGCTACTTAGGTGATAATGCTGCTGGGTTAATGATGCTGCTGAGGTGATGACGCTGATGGAATGATGCTGCTGAGGCAATGCTGCTGATGTGAAGATGCTGCTAAGTGGATGATGCTGCTGAGGTGATGATGCTGCTGAGGGAATGATGCTGCTGAATGAATGACCTTGGGATGATGCTGCTGCTGAGGGGTTGATGCTGCTGAGGTAATGATGCTGCTGAGGGGATGATGCTGTGAGGGGACGATGCTGCTGAGTGTGATGATGCTGCTGAGGGGTGCTGCTGCTGAGGGGATGATGCTGCTGAGGTGATTATGCTGCTGAGGTGACTATGCTGCTGAGTTAATGATGCTGCTTAGCTGATGCTGCTGAGGGGATTATCCTGCTGAGCGGATGCTGCTGAGGTGATGATGCTGCTGAGGTAATGATGCTGCAGAGGTGATGCTGCTGAGGTGATGATGCTGCTGAGGTGATGATGCTGCTGAGAGGATGATTCTGCTGAGAGGTTGCTGCTGAGGGGATGATGCTGCTGAGATGATGCTGCTGAGGGGATGATGCCACTGAGAGGATGATGCTGCTGAGGTGATGCTTCTGCTGACGTGATGATGCTGCTGCTGAGGTGATACTGCTGAGGGGATTATGCTGCTGAGGGTATGATGCTGCTGAGGGAATGCTGCTGAGGGGATGATGCTGCGGCGGGGATGGTGCTGCTGAGGGGATGATGCTGCTGAGATAATGATGCTGCTGAGCTGACGCCGCTGAGGGGATGATGCTGAGGGGTTGATGCTGAGATGATGATGCTGCTGCTTAGGTCGTGTGGCTGAGGTGATGATGCTGCTGAGGGGATGCTGCTGAGCGGATGATGCTCCTGAGGCAATGATACTGCTGAGGTGATGCTGCTGAGATTTTGATGCTGCTGAGAGGATGATGCTGCTGAGGGGAAGATGCTGCTGCTGAGGTGAGGATGCTGCTGAGGTGATTATGATGCTGCTGCTGTGGGCGTGATGCTTCTGAGGTGATGATGCTGCTACTGATGTGATGATGCTGCTGATGTGATGATGATGCTGCTGAGGTGATACTGCTGAGGGAATTATGCTGCTGAGGCTATGATGCGGCTGAGAGGATGCTGCTGAGGGGATGTTGCTGCTGGGGTGATGATGCTGCTGAGAGGATGTTGCTGCTGAGGTGATGCTGCTGAGGGGATGGTGTTGCTAAGGGGATGATGCTGCTGAGGTGATGTGGCTGCTTAGGCGATGAGGCTGTTGAGGTGATGCTGCTGAGGGGATGATGCTTCTAAGGTGATTCTGCTGCTGAGGTAATGATGCTGCTGAGGGGATGATGCGGTTGAGGCAATGATGCTGCTGATAGACTGGTGCTGCTGGGTGATGCTGCTGCTGATGTGATGATGCTGCTGAGGGGATGATGATGCTGAGGGGATGATGCTGCTGAGGTGATGATGCTGCTGAAGTGATGATGCTGCTGAGGCGATGATGCTGCTCAGTGTGATGATGCTGCTGGGGGGATGATGCTGCTGAGGTGATTATGCTGCTGACTTAAATATGATGCTTAGGTGATGCTGCTGAGGTGATGATGCTGCTGAGAGGATGATGCTGCTGAGGGGATGCTGCTGAGGGGATGTTGCTGATGAGATGATGCTGTTGAGGGGATGATGCTGCTGAGGGGATGATACTGCTGATGGGATGATGCTGCTGCGGTGATGATGCTGCTGATGAGGCAATGTTGCGTCTGAGGGGATGATGCTGCTGAGGTGATGATGCTGGTGAGGGGATTATTCTGCTGATGGAATTATTGTGCTGAGGTGATGATGCTGCTGAGGTAATGATGCTGCTGAGGGGAAGATGCTGCTGAGGTGATGATGTTGCTGAGGTGATGCCGCTGAGCTGACGATGCTGCTGATGGGAAGATGCTGCTGAGGTGATGCTGCTGATGGGATGATGCTGCTGAGGGGCTGATGCTGCTGAGGTGATGATGCTGCTGATGTACTGATGCTGCTTCGGTGATGATGCTGCTGAGGTGATGATGCAGCTGAGGGGATGATGCTGCTGAAGTAATGATGCTGCTGAGGGGTTGATGCAGGTGAGGTGATGCTGCTGCTGAGATGAGAATGCTCCTGAGGTGATGATGCTGCTGAGGTGTTGATGCTGCTGCGGGGCTGATGCTGCTGAGGGGATGATGCAACTGCTGAGCTGATGCTGCTGAGGGGATGATGCTGCTGAGGGGATGATGCTGCTGAGGTGATGATGCGGCTGAGAGGATGATGCTGCTGAGGTGTTGCTGCTGAGGGGATGGTGCTGCTGAGGGGATGATGCTGCTGACGTGATGATGCTGCAGAGGGGATGATGCTGCTGAGGGGATGCTGCTGCTGAGGGCGTGATACTGCTGAGATGATGATGCTGCTGAGGTTATGGTGCTGCTATGGGATGATTCTGCTGAGGTGGTGTTGCTCTTGAGGGGATGATGCTGCTGAGGTAATTAGGCTGCTGCTGAAGTGTTGATGCTGATGAGGTGATGCAGCGGCAGCTGAGGTCTTGATGCTGCTGAGGTAATGGTGCTGCTAGGGGATGATGCTGCTGAGGTACTGATGCTGCTTAGGTGATGATGCTGCTGAGGTACTGATGCTGCTGAGGGGATGATGCTACTTAGGTGATAATGCTGCTGGGTTAATGATGCTGCTGAGGTGATGACGCTGATGGAATGATGCTGCTGAGGCAATGCTGCTGATGTGAAGATGCTGCTAAGTGGATGATGCTGCTGAGGTGATGATGCTGCTGAGGGAATGATGCTGCTGAATGAATGACCTTGGGATGATGCTGCTGCTGAGGGGTTGATGCTGCTGAGGTAATGATGCTGCTGAGGGGATGATGCTGTGAGGGGACGATGCTGCTGAGTGTGATGATGCTGCTGAGGGGTGCTGCTGCTGAGGGGATGATGCTGCTGAGGTGATTATGCTGCTGAGGTGACTATGCTGCTGAGTTAATGATGCTGCTTAGCTGATGCTGCTGAGGGGATTATCCTGCTGAGCGGATGCTGCTGAGGTGATGATGCTGCTGAGGTAATGATGCTGCAGAGGTGATGCTGCTGAGGTGATGATGCTGCTGAGGTGATGATGCTGCTGAGAGGATGATTCTGCTGAGAGGTTGCTGCTGAGGGGATGATGCTGCTGAGATGATGCTGCTGAGGGGATGATGCCACTGAGAGGATGATGCTGCTGAGGTGATGCTTCTGCTGACGTGATGATGCTGCTGCTGAGGTGATACTGCTGAGGGGATTATGCTGCTGAGGGTATGATGCTGCTGAGGGAATGCTGCTGAGGGGATGATGCTGCGGCGGGGATGGTGCTGCTGAGGGGATGATGCTGCTGAGATAATGATGCTGCTGAGCTGACGCCGCTGAGGGGATGATGCTGAGGGGTTGATGCTGAGATGATGATGCTGCTGCTTAGGTCGTGTGGCTGAGGTGATGATGCTGCTGAGGGGATGCTGCTAGTGATGTGATGACGCTGCTGAGAGGATGATGCTGCTGAGAGGATGATGCTGCTGAGGGGATGCTGCTGCTGCTGTGGAGATGATACAGCTGAGGTGATGTTGCTGCTGCTGTGGGCACGATGCTTCTGAGGTGATGATGCTGCTGATTTGAAGATGCTGCAGCTGAGGTGATACTTCTGAGGGATTATGCTGCTGAGGTGATGCTGCTGCTGAGAGGATGCTGCTGAGGGCATGATGCTGCTGAGGTGATGATGCTGCGGAGTCTGATGATGCTGCTGAGGGGTTGATGCTGCTGAGGGGATGATGCTGCTTACGTGATGATGCTGCTAATGTGATGGTGCTGAGGGGATGATGCTGCTTAGGTGATGATGCTGCTGAGGTAATGATCCTGCTGAGGGGATGATGCTGTTGAGGTAATGATGCTGCTGAGAGGCTGATGCTGCTGGGGTGATGCTGCTGCTGATGTGAAGCTGCTGCTGAGGGGATGATGCTGCTGAGGTGATGATGCTGCTGAGGGAATGATGCTGCTGAATGAATGACCTTGGGATGATGATGCTGCTTAGGGGTTGATGCTGCTGAGGTAATGATGCTGCTGAGGGGATGATGCTGTGAGGGGACGATGCTGCTGAGTGTGATGATGCTGCTGAGGGGTGCTGCTGCTGAGGGGATGATGCTGCTGAGGTGACTATGCTGCTGAGGTGACTATGCTGCTGAGTTAAGGATGCTGCTTAGCTGAAGCTGCTGAGGGGATTGTCCTGCTGAGCGGACGCTGCTGAGGTGATGATGCTGCTGAGGTAATGATGCTGCAGAGGTGATGCTGCTGAGGTGATGATGCTGCTGAGAGGATGATTCTGCTGAGGGGTTGCTGCTGAGGGGATGCTGCTGCTGAGATGATGCTGCTGAGGGGTTGATGCTGCTGATGGGATGATACTGCTGAGGGGATGATGCTGCTGGGGTGATGATGTTGCTGCTGAGGGGATGTTGCGTCTGAGGGGATGATGCTGCTGAGGGGATGATGCTGCTGCGGGGATGATACTGCTGAGGGGATGATGCTGCTGTGGTCATAATGCTGAGGGGATGATGCTGCTGAGCGAATGCTGCTGAGCGGATGATGCTCCTGAGGCAATGATACTGCTGAGGTGATGCTGCTGAGATTTTGATGCTGCTGAGAGGATGATGCTGCTGAGGGGAAGATGCTGCTGCTGAGGTGATGATGCTGCCGAGGTGATGATGATGCTGCTGCTGTGGGCGTGATGCTTCTGAGGGGATGATGCTGCTACTGAGGTGATGATGCTGCTGATGTGATGATGATGCTGCTGAGGTGATACTCCTGAGGGGATTATGCTGCTGAGGGTATGATGCGGCTGAGAGGATGCTGCTGAGGGGATGATGCTGCTGGGGTGATGATGCTGCTGAGAGGATGTTGCTGCTGAGGTGATGCTGCTGAGGGGATTGTGTTGCTAAGGGGATGATGCTGCTGAGGTGATGTGGCTGCTTAGGTGATGAGGCTGCTGAGGTGATGCTGCTGAGGGGATGATGCTACTAAGGTGATTATGCTGCTGAGGTAATGATGCTGCTGAGGGGATGATGCGGTTGAGGTAATGATGCTGCTGATAGACTGGTGTTGCTGGGTGATGCTGCTGTGATGTAATGATGCTGCTGAGGGGATGATGCTGCTGAGGGGATGATGCTGCTGAGGTGATGATGCTGCTGAAGTGATGGTGCTGCTGAGGCGATGATGCTGCTCAGTGTGATGATGCTGCTGGGGGTATGATGCTGCTGACGGGATGATGCTGCTGAGGTGATTATGCTGCTGACTTAAATATGATGCTTAGGTGATGCTGCTGAGGTGATGATGCTGCTGAGAGGATGATGCTGCTGAGGGGATGCTGCTGAGGGGATGTTGCTGCTGAGATGATGCTGTTGAGGGGATGATGCTGCTGAGGGGATGACACTGCTGATGGGATGATGCTGCTGCGGTGATGATGCTGCTGCTGAGTTGATGTTGCGTCTGAGGGGATGATGCTGCTGAGGTGATGATGCTGGTGAGGGGATTATTCTGCTGAGGGAATTATTGTGCTGAGGTGATGATGCTGCTGAGGTAATGATGCTGCTGAGGGGAAGATGCTGCTGAGGTGATGATGTTGCTGAGGTGATGCCGCTGAGCTGACGATGCTGCTGATGGGAAGAGGCTGCTGAGGTGATGCTGCTGATGGGATGATGCTGCTGAGGGGCTGATGCTGCTGAGGTGATGATGCTGCTGATGTACTGATGCTGCTTCGGTGATGATGCTGCTGAGGTGATGATGCTGCTGAGGGGATGATGCTGCTGAGGTAATGATGCTGCTGAGGGGTTGATGCAGGTGAGGTGATGCTGCTGCTGAGATGAGGATGCTCCTGAGGTGATGATGCTGCTGAGGTGTTGATGCTGCTGCGGGGCTGATGCTGCTGAGGGGATGATGCAACTGCTGAGCTGATGCTGCTGAGGGGATGATGCTGCTGAGGGGATGATGCTGCTGAGGTGATGATGCGGCTGAGAGGATGATGCTGCTGAGGTGTTGCTGCTGAGGGGATGGTGCTGCTGAGGGGATGATGCTGCTGACGTGATGATGCTGCAGAGGGGATGATGCTGCTGAGGGGATGCTGCTTCTGAGGGGGGGATACTGCTGAGATGATGATGCTGCTGAGGTTATGGTGCTGCTAGGGGATGATTCTGCTGAGGTGGTGTTGCTCTTGAGGGGATGATGCTGCTGAGGTAATTAGGCTGCTGCTGAGGTGTTGCTGCTGAGGGGATGGTGCTGCTGAGGGGATGATGCTGCTGACGTGATGATGCTGCTGAGGGGATGATGCTGCTGAGGGGATGCTGCTGCTGAGGGGGTGATACTGCTGAGATGATGATGCTGCTGAGGTTATGGTGCTGCTAGGGGATGATTCTGCTGAGGTGGTGTTGCTCTTGAAGGTATGATGCTGCTGAGGTAATTAGGCTGCTGCTGAGGTGATGATGCTGATGAGGTGATGCAGCTGCTGTTGAGGTCTTGATGCTGCTGAGGTAATGGTGCTGCTAGGGGATGATGCTGCGGAGCTACTGAGGCTGCTTAGGTGATGATGCTGCTGAGGTACTGATGCTGCTGAGGGGATGATGCTACTTAGGTGATAATGCTGCTGGGTTAATGATGCTGCTGAGGTGATGACGCTGATGGAATGATGCTGCTGAGGGAATGCTGCTGAGGTGATGATGCTGCTGGAGTGATGATGCTGCTGAGGCGATGATGCTGCTGAGGGAATGATGCTGCAGCAGGAATGACTCTGGGATGATGTTGCTGCTGAGGGTTTGATGCTTCTGAGGTAATGATGCTGTTGAGGGCATGATGCTGTGAGGGGATGATGCTGCTGAGTCTGATGATGCTGCTGAGGGGTTGATGCTGCTGAGGGGATGATGCTGCTGAGGTGATTATGCTGCTGACGTAATGATGCTGCTTAGGTGATGCTGCTGAAGGGATTATCCTGCTGAGCGGATGCTGCTGAGGGGATGATGTTGTTGAGGTAATGATGCTGCTGAGGTGATGCTGCTGAGGTGATGTTGCTGCTGAGAGGATGATGCTGCTGAGGGGAGGCTGCTGAGGGGATGTTGCTACTGAGATGATGCTGCGTTGGGGATGATGCTGCTGAGGGGATGATACTGCTGAGGTGATGATGCTGCTGCGGTGATGATGCTGCTGCATAGGGGATGTTGCTTCTGAGGGGATGATGCTGCTGAGGTTATGATGCTGGTGAGGGGATTATTCTGCTGAGGGAATGATTGTGCTGAGGTGATGATGCTGCTGAGGTAATGATGCTGCTGAGGGGAAGATGCTGCTGAGGTGATGATGATGCTGAGGTGATGCCGCTGAGCTGACGATGCTGCTGATGGGAATATTCTGCTGAGGTGATGCTGCTGATGGGATGATGCTGCTGAGGGGATGATGCTGCTGCTGAATGATGATGCTGCTGAGGTGATGATGCTGCTGAGGTGATGATGCTGCTGCCGTGGGGATGATGCTGCTGCTGACGTAATGATGCTGCTGATGTGATAATGCTGCTGCTGAGGTGATGATGCTGCTGAGTGGATGATGCCTCTGAGGTGATGCTGCTGAGGGGATGATGCTGCTGAGCTGTTGCTGCTGAGGAGATGATGCTGCTGAGGGGTTGATGCTGCTGCTGAGGTGATGCTGCTGAGGGGATGATGCAGCTGATGGTATGATGCAGCTGAGCTGATGCTGCTGAGGAGATGATGCTGCTGAGGGGATGATGCTGCTGCTGAGGTGATGCTGCTGAGGTGATGCTACTGAGAGGATGCTGCTGAGGTAATGTTGCTGAGGTGATGATGCTACTGAGAGGATGATGCTGCTGAGGTGATGCTGCTGATGGGATGATGCTGCTGAGGGGATGATGCTGCTGAGTTTACGATGCTGCTTAGGTGATGATGCTGCTGAGGTAATGCAGCTGCTGAGGTGATGATGCTGCTGAGCTGATGATGCTGCTGCTGAGGTGATGATGCTGCTGAGGTTATGATGCTGCTGCTGAGGGGTTGATGCTGCTGAGGTGATGATTCTGCTGAGGGGTTGATGCGGCTGGAGGGATGATGCTGCTGAGCTGATGCTGCTGAGAGGATGATGCTGCTGAGGGGATGTTGCTGCTGATGATGTGATGCAGCTGAGGTGATGCTGCTGAGAGGATGCTGCTGATGTGATGCTGCTCAGGTGATGATGCCACTGAGAGGATGATGCTGCTGAGGTGATGCTTCTGCTGACGTGATGATGCTGTTGCTGAGGTGATACTGCTGAGGGGATTATGCTGCTGAGGGTATGATGCTGCTGAGAGGATGCTGCTGAGGGGATGATGCTGCTGTGGTGATGATGCTGCTGAGAGTATGTTGCTGCTGAGGTGATGCTGCTGAGGGGATGATGTTGCTAAGGGGATGATGCTGCTGAGGAGATGATGCTGCTTAGGTGATGATGCTGCTGAGGTGATGCTGCTGAGGGGATGATGCTGCTAAGGTGATTATGCTGCTGAGTTAATGATGCTGCTGATGGGATGATGCTGTTGAGGTAATGATGCTGCTGATAGGCTGATGCTGCTGAGGTGATGCTGCTGAGGGGATGATGCTGCTGAGGGGATGATGCTGCTGAGGTGATGATGCTGCTGAAGTGATGATGCTGCTGAGGCGATGATGCTGCTGAGGGAATGATGCTGCAGTAGGAATGACGCTGGGATGATGTAGCTGCTGAGGGGTTGATGCTTCTGAGGTAATGATGCTGTTGAGGTCATGATGCTGTGAGGGGATGATGCTGCTGAGTCTGATGATGCTGCTGAGGGGTTGATGCTGCTGAGGGAATGATGCTGCTGAGGTGATTATGCTGCTGACTTAATGATGCTGCTTAGGTGATGCTGCTGAAGGGATTATCCTGCTGAGCGGATGTTGCTGAGGAGATGATGTTGCTGAGGTAATGATGCTGCTGAGTGATGCTGCTGAGGTGATGATGCTGCTGAGAGGATGATGCTGCTGAGGGGATGCTGCTGAGGGGATGTTGCTGCTGGGTTGATGGGTGCTGAGGGGATGATGCTGCTGAGGGGATGATACTGCTGATGGGATGATGCTGCTGCGGTGATGATGCTGCTGCATAGGGGATGTTGCGTCTGAGGGGATGATGCTGCTGAGGTTATGATGTTGGTGAGGGGATTATTCTGCTGAGGGAATGATTGTGCTGAGGTGATGATGCTGCTGAGGTAATGATGCTGCTGAAGGGATTATGCTGCTGAGGTGACGCTGCTGATGGGATTTTGCTGCTGAGGGGATGATGCTGCTGCTGAATGATGCTGCTGCTGAGGTGATGATGATGCTGCCGTGGGGATGATGCTGCTGAGGTGATGATGCTGCTGCTGACGTAATGATGCTGCTGATGTGATAATGCTGCTGCTGAAGTGATGATGCTGCTGAGTGGATGATGCTGCTGAAGTGATGCTGCTGAGGGGATGATGCTGCTGAGCTGTTGCTGCTGAGGAGATGATGCTGCTGAGGGGTTGATGCTGCTGCTGAGGTGATGCTGCTGAGGGGATGATACTGCTGAGGGGATGATGCTGCTGTTGTGATACTGCTGAGGGGATGACGTTGCAGAGTTGATGCTGCTGAGCGGATGATGCTGCTTAGGTGATGATGCAGCTGAGGTAATGATGCTGCTGATGTGATGCTGCTGAGGGGATGATGCTGCTGAGCAGATGCTGCTGAGGGGATGTAGCTGCTGAGGGGATGGCGCTGCTGAGGGGATGATGCTGCTGATGTACTGAGGCTGCTGAGGTAATGAGGCTGCTGAGGTGATGCTTCTGAGGGGTTGATGCTGCTGAAGTACTGGTGCTGCTGCTGAGATGCTGATTTTGATTAGGTGATGATGCTTCTGCTGAGGTGATGATGCTGCTGATGTACTGATGCTGCTTAGGTGATGATGCTGCTAAGGTGATGATGCTGCTGAGGAGATGATGCTGCTGAGGTAATGATGCTGCTGAGGGGTTGATGCAGGTGAGGTGATGCTGCTGCTGAGATGAGGATGCTCCTGAGGTGATGATGCTGCTGAGGTGTTGATGCTGCTGCGGGGCTGATGCTGCTGAGGGGATGATGCAACTGCTGAGCTGATGCTGCTTAGGGGAAGATGCTGCTGAGGGGATGATGCTGCTGAGGGGATGGTGCTGCTGAGGTGATGATGCTGCTGACGTGATGATGCTGCAGAGGGGATGATGCTGCTGAGGGGATGCTGCTGCTGAGGGGGTGATACTGCTGAGATGATGATGCTGCTGAGGTTATGGTGCTGCTAGGGGATGATTCTGCTGAGGTGGTGTTGCTCTTGAAGGTATGATGCTGCTGAGGTAATTAGGCTGCTGCTGAGGTGATGATGCTGATGAGGTGATGCAGCTGCTGCTGAGGTCTTGATGCTGCTGAGGTAATGGTGCTGCTAGGGGATGATGCTGCGGAGCTACTGATGCTGCTTAGGTGATGATGCTGCTGAGGTACTGATGCTGCTGAGGGGATGATGCTACTTAGGTGATAATGCTGCTGGGTTAATGATGCTGCTGAGGTGATGACGCTGATGGAATGATGCTGCTGAGGGAATGCTGCTGAGGTGATGATGCTGCTGGAGTGATGATGCTGCTGAGGCGATGATGCTGCTGAGGTGATGATTCTGCTGAGGGGTTGATGCGGCTGGAGGGATGATGCTGCTGAGCTGTTGCTGCTGAGAGGATGATGCTGCTGAGGGGATGTTGCTGCTGATGATGTGATGCAGCTGAGGTGATGCTGCTGAGAGGATGCTGCTGATGTGATGCTGCTCAGGTGATGATGCCACTGAGAGGATGATGCTGCTGAGGTGATGCTTCTGCTGACGTGATGATGCTGTTGCTGAGGTGATACTGCTGACGGGATTATGCTGCTGAGGGTATGATGCTGCTGAGAGGACGCTGCTGAGGGGATGATGCTGCTGTGGTGATGATGCTGCTGAGAGTATGTTGCTGCTGAGGTGATGCTGCTGAGGGGATGATGTTGCTAAGGGGATGATGCTGCTGAGGAGATGATGCTGCTTAGGTGATGATGCTGCTGAGGTGATGCTGCTGAGGGGATGATGCTGCTAAGGTGATTATGCTGCTGCGTTAATGATGCTGCTGAGGGGATGATGCTGTTGAGGTAATGATGCTGCTGATAGGCTGATGCTGCTGAGGTGATGCTGCTGAGGGGATGATGCTGCTGAGGGGATGATGCTGCTGAGGTGATGATGCTGCTGAAGTGATGATGCTGCTGAGGCGATGATGCTGCTGAGGGAATGATGCTGCAGTAGGAATGACGCTGGGATGATGTTGCTGCTGAGGGGTTGATGCTTCTGAGGTAATGATGCTGTTGAGGTCATGATGCTGTGAGGGGATGATGCTGCTGAGTCTGATGATGCTGCTGAGGGGTTGATGCTGCTGAGGGAATGATGCTGCTGAGGTGATTATGCTGCTGACTTAATGATGCTGCTTAGGTGATGCTGCTGAAGGGATTATCCTGCTGAGCGGATGCTGCTGAGGGGATGATGTTGCTGAGGTAATGATGCTGCTGAGTGATGCTGCTGAGGTGATGATGCTGCTGAGAGGATGATGCTGCTGAGGGGATGCTGCTGAGGGGATGTTGCTGCTGGGTTGATGGGTGCTGAGGGGATGATGCTGCTGAGGGGATGATACTGCTGATGGGATGATGCTGCTGCGGTGATGATGCTGCTGCATAGGGGATGTTGCTTCTGAGGGGATGATGCTGCTGAGGTTATGATGCTGGTGAGGGGATTATTCTGCTGAGGGAATGATTGTGCTGAGGTGATGATGCCGCTGAGGTAATGATGCTGCTGAAGGGAATATGCTGCTGAGGTGACGCTGCTGATGGGATTTTGCTGCTGAGGGGATGATGCTGCTGCTGAATGATGCTGCTGCTGAGGTGATGATGATGCTGCCGTGGGGATGATGCTGCTGAGGTGATGATGCTGCTGCTGACGTAATGATGCTGCTGATGTGATAATGCTGCTGCTGAAGTGATGATGCTGCTGAGTGGATGATGCTGCTGAAGTGATGCTGCTGAGGGGATGATGCTGCTGAGCTGTTGCTGCTGAGGAGATGATGCTGCTGAGGGGTTGATGCTGCTGCTGAGGTGATGCTGCTGAGGGGATGACGTTGCAGAGTTGATGCTGCTGAGCGGATGATGCTGCTTAGGTGATGATGCAGCTGAGGTAATGATGCTGCTGATGTGATGCTGCTGAGGGGATGATGCTGCTGAGCAGATGCTGCTGAGGGGATGTAGCTGCTGAGGGGATGGCGCTGCTGAGGGGATGATGCTGCTGATGTAATGATGCTGCTGAGGTAATGAGGCTGCTGAGGTGATGCTTCTGAGGGGTTGATGCTGCTGAAGTACTGGTGCTGCTGCTGAGATGCTGATTTTGATGAGGTGATGATGCTTCTGCTGAGGTGATGATGCTGCTGATGTACTGATGCTGCTTAGGTGATGATGCTGCTAAGGTGATGATGCTGCTGAGGAGATGATGCTGCTGAGGTAATGATGCTGCTGAGGGGTTGATGCAGGTGAGGTGATGCTGCTGCTGAGATGAGGATGCTCCTGAGGTGATGATGCTGCTGAGGTGTTGATGCTGCTGCGGGGCTGATGCTGCTGAGGGGATGATGCACCTGCTGAGCTGATGCTGCTTAGGGGAAGATGCTGCTGAGGGGATGATGCTGCTGAGGGGATGGTGCTGCTGAGGGGATGATGCTGCTGACGTGATGATGCTGCAGAGGGGATGATGCTGCTGAGGGGATGCTGCTGCTGAGGGGGTGATACTGCTGAGATGATGATGCTGCTGAGGTTATGGTGCTGCTAGGGGATGATTCTGCTGAGGTGGTGTTGCTCTTGAAGGTATGATGCTGCTGAGGTAATTAGGCTGCTGCTGAGGTGATGATGCTGATGAGGTGATGCAGATGCTGCTGAGGTCTTGATGCTGCTGAGGTAATGGTGCTGCTAGGGGATGATGCTGCGGAGCTACTGATGCTGCTTAGGTGATGATGCTGCTGAGGTACTGATGCTGCTGAGGGGATGATGCTACTTAGGTGATAATGCTGCTGGGTTAATGATGCTGCTGAGGTGATGACGCTGATGGAATGATGCTGCTGAGGGAATGCTGCTGAGGTGATGATGCTGCTGGAGTGATGATGCTGCTGAGGCGATGATGCTGCTGAGGGAATGATGCTGCAGTAGGAATGACGCTGGGATGATGTTGCTGCTGAGGGTTTGATGCTTCTGAGGTAATGATGCTGTTGAGGGCATGATGCTGTGAGGGGATGATGCTGCTGAGTCTGATGATGCTGCTGAGGGGTTGATGCTGCTGAGGGGATGATGCTGCTGAGGTGATTATGCTGCTGACTTAATGATGCTGCTTAGGTGATGCTGCTGAAGGGATTATCCTGCTGAGCGGATGCTGCTGAGTGGATGATGTTGTTGAGGTAATGATGCTGCTGAGGTGATGCTGCTGAGGTGATGATGCTGCTGAGAGGATGATGCTGCTGAGGGGAGGCTGCTGAGGGGATGTTGCTACTGAGATGATGCTGCGGAGGGGATGTTGCTGCTGAGGGGATGATACTGCTGAGGTGATGATGCTGCTGCGGTGATGATGCTGCTGCATAGGGGATGTTGCGTCTGAGGGGATGATGCTGCTGAGGTTATGATGCTGGTGAGGGGATTATTCTGCTGAGGGAATGATTGTGCTGAGGTGATGATGCTGCTGAGGTAATGATGCTGCTGAGGGGAAGATGCTGCTGAGGTGATGATGATGCTGAGGTGATGCCGCTGAGCTGACGATGCTGCTGATGGGAATATTCTGCTGAGGTGATGCTGCTGATGGGATGATGCTGCTGAGGGGATGTTGCTGCTGCTGAATGATGATGCTGCTGAGGTGATGATGCTGCTGCCGTGCGGATGATGCTGCTGAGGTGATGATGCTGCTGCTGACGTAATGATGCTGCTGATGTGATATTGCTGCTGCTGAGGTGATCATGCTGCTGAGTGGATGATGCCTCTGAGGTGATGCTGCTGAGGGGATGATGCTGCTGAGCTGTTGCTGCTGAGGAGATGATGCTGCTGAGGGGTTGATGCTGCTGCTGAGGTGATGCTGCTGAGGGGATGATGCAGCTGATGGTATGATGCAGCTGAGCTGATGCTGCTGAGGAGATGATGCTGCTGAGGGGATGATGCTGCTGCTGAGGTGATGCTGCTGAGGTGATGCTTCTGAGAGGATGCTGCTGAGGTAATGCTGCTGAGGTGATGATGCTACTGAGAGGATGATGCTGCTGAGGTGATGCTGCTGAGGGGATGATGCTGCTGAGGGGATGATGCTGCTGAGTTTACGATGCTGCTTAGGTGATGATACTGCTGAGGTAATGCAGCTGCTGAGGTGATGATGCTGCTGAGGGGATGATGCTGCTGCTGAGGGGTTGATGCTGCTGAGGGGGTGATTCTGCTGAGGGGTTGATGTGGCTGAAGGGATGATGCTGCTGAGCTGATAATGCTGAGAGGATGATGCTGCTGACGGGATGTTGCTGCTGCTGAGGTGATGCTGCTGAGAGGATGCTGCTGAGAGGATGCTGCTGAGGTGATGCTGCTGAGGCGATGATGCCACTGAGAGGATGATGCTGCTGAGGTGATGCTGCAGAGGGGAGGATGCTGCTGAGGTGATGCTGCTGAGTGGATGATGCTGCTGAGAGGACGATGCTGCTGATGATGTTATGATGCTGCTGCTGAGGTGATGATGCTGCTGAGGTGATGATGCTGCTGCTGAGGTGATGATGCTGCTGAGGAGATGATGCTGCTGAGGTGATGCTGCTGATGGGATGATGCAGCTGATGGTATGATGCTGCTGCGCTGATGCTGCTGAGGGGATGATGCTGCTGCTGAGGTAATGCTGCTGAGGTGATGATGCTACTGAGAGGAATATGCTGCTTAGGTGATGCTGCTGAGGGGATGATGCTGCTGAGGGGATGATGCTGCTGGGTTTACGATGCTGCTTTGGTGATGAAGCTGCTGAGGTGATGCTGCTGCTGAGGTAATGATGCCGCTGAGTTGATGATGCTGATGATGAGGGGATGATGCTGCTGAGGGGATGATGCTGCTGCTGAGGTGATGATGCTGCTGAGGTGATGATGCTGCTGCTGAGGGGTTGATGCTGCTGAGGGGATGATTCTGCTGAGGGGATGATGCGGCTGAAGGGATGATGCTGATGAGCTGATGCTGCTGCGAGGATGATGCTGCTGAGGGGATGATGCTGCTGAGGTGATGCTGCTGAGAGGATGCTGCTGAGGTGATGCTGCTGAGATGATGATGCTACTGAGGTGATGATGCTTCTGAGGTGATGCTGCTGAGGGGATGATGCTTCTGAGGGGATGATGCTGCTGATGTTAAAATGCTGCTTAGATGAGGATGCTGCTGAGGTGAGGCCGCTGCTGAGGTGATGTTGCTGCTGCTGAGGTGATGATGCTGCTGAGGGAATGATGCTGCTGCTGAGGGGTTGATGCTGCTGAGGGGGTGATTCTGCTGAGGGGTTGATGTGGCTGAAGGGATGATGCTGCTGAGCTGATAATGCTGAGAGGATGATGCTGCTGACGGGATGTTGCTGCTGCTGAGGTGATGCTGCTGAGGTGATGCTGCTGAGAGGATGCTGCTGAGGTGATGCTGCTGAGGTGATGATGCCACTGAGAGGATGATGCTGCTGAGGTGATGCTGCTGAGGGGAGGATGCTGCTGAGGTGATGATGCTGAGTGGATGATGCTGCTGAGAGGACGATGCTGCTGCTGAGGTGATGATGCTGCTGCTGAGGTGATGATGCTGCTGAGGTGATGATGCTGCTGAGGTAATGATGCCGCTGAGTTGATGATGCTGCTGCTGAGGGGATGATGCTGCTGAGGGGATGATGCTGCTGCTGAGGTGATGATGCTGCTGAGGTGATGATGCTGCTGCTGAGGGGTTGATGCTGCTGAGGGGATGATTCTGCTGAGGGGATGATGCGGCTGAAGGGATGATGCTGATGAGCTGATGCTGCTGCGAGGATGATGCTGCTGAGGGGATGATGCTGCTGAGGTGATGCTGCTGAGAGGATGCTGCTGAGGTGATGCTGCTGAGATGATGATGCTACTGAGGTGATGATGCTGCTGAGGTGATGCTGCTGAGGGGATGATGCTTCTGAGGGGATGATGCTGCTGATGTTAAAATGCTGCTTAGATGAGGATGCTGCTGAGGTGAGGCCGCTGCTGAGGTGATGTTGCTGCTGCTGAGGTGATGATGCTGCTGAGGGAATGATGCTGCTGCTGAGGGGTTGATGCTGCTGAGGGGGTGATTCTGCTGAGGGGTTGATGTGGCTGAAGGGATGATGCTGCTGAGCTGATAATGCTGAGAGGATGATGCTGCTGACGGGATGTTGCTGCTGCTGAGGTGATGCTGCTGAGGTGATGCTGCTGAGAGGATGCTGCTGAGGTGATGCTGCTGAGGTGATGATGCCACTGAGAGGATGATGCTGCTGAGGTGATGCTGCTGAGGGGAGGATGCTGCTGAGGTGATGATGCTGAGTGGATGATGCTGCTGAGAGGACGATGCTGCTGCTGAGGTGATGATGCTGCTGCTGAGGTGATGATGCTGCTGAGGTGATGATGCTGCTGCTGAGGTGATGATGCTGCTGAGGAGATGATGCTGCTGAGGTGATGCTGCTGATGGGATGATGCAGCTGATGGTATGATGCTGCTGCGCTGATGCTGCTGAGGGGATGATGCTGCTGCTGAGGTAATGCTGCTGAGGTGATGATGCTACTGAGAGGAATATGCTGCTGAGGTGATGCTGCTGAGGGGATGATGCTGCTGAGGGGATGATGCTGCTGAGTTTACGATGCTGCTTTGGTGATGAAGCTGCTGAGGTGATGCTGCTGCTGAGGTAATGATGCCGCTGAGTTGATGATGCTGCTGCTGAGGGGATGATGCTGCTGAGGGGATGATGCTGCTGCTGAGGTGATGATGCTGCTGAGGTGATGATGCTGCTGCTGAGGGTTTGATGCTGCTGAGGGGATGATTCTGATGAGGGGATGATGCGGCTGAAGGGATGATGCTGATGAGCTGATGCTGCTGCGAGGATGATGCTGCTGAGGGGATGATGCTGCTGAGGTGATGCTGCTGAGAGGATGCTGCTGAGGTGATGCTGCTGAGGTGATGATGCTGCTGAGATGATGATGCTGCTGAGGTGATGCTGCTGAGGGGATGATGCTTCTGAGGGGATGATGCTGCTGATGTTACTATGCTGCTTAGGTGATGATGCTGCTGAGGTGATGCTGCTGCTGAGGTGATGTTGCTGCTGCTGAGGGGATGATGCTGCTGAGTTGATGATGCTGTGGCTGAGCTGATGATGCTGCTTTGGTGATGATGCTGCAGCTGAGGGGATAATGCTGCTGAGGGGATGATGCTGCTGAGGGGATGATGCTGCTGAGGAGATGATACTGCTGAGGTGATGATGCTGCTGAGGTGATGATGCTGCTGTGGTGATACTGCTGAGGGGATGATGCTTCTGAGTGGATCCTGCTGAGCGGATGATGCTGCTTAGGTGATGATGCAGCTGAGGTAATGATGCTGCTGATGTGATGCTGCTGAGGGGATGATGCTGCTGAGCAGATGCTGCTGAGGGGATGATGCTGCTGAGGGGATGGCGCTGCTGAGGGGCTGATGCTGCTGAGGTAAGGCTGCTGCTGAGGTAATGATGCTGCTGAGGTGATGCTTCTGAGGGGTTGATGTTGCTGAATTACTGGTGCTGCTGTTGAGATGCTGATGCTGATGAGGTGATGATGCTTCTGCTGAGGTGATGATGCTGCCGATGTACTGATGCTGCTTAGGTGATGATGCTGCTGAGGTGATGATGCTGCTGAGGGGATGATGCTGCTGAGGTAATGAAGCTGCTGAGGGGTTGATGCAGGTGAGGTGATGCTGCTGCTGAGATGAAGATGCTCCTGAGGTGATGATGCTGCTCAGGTGATGATGCTGCTGAGGTGATGATGCGGCTGAGAGGATGATGCTGCTGAGGTGTTGCTGCTGAGGGGATGGTGCTGCTGAGGGGATGATGCTGCTGATGTGATGATGCTGCAGAGGGGATGATGCTGCTGAGGGGATGATGCTGCTGAGTTTACGATGCTGCTTAGTGATGATACTGCTGAGGTAATGCAGCTGCTGAGGTGATGATGTTGCTGAGGGGATGATGCTGCTGCTGAGGGGTTGATGCTGCTGAGGGGGTGATTCTGCTAAGGGGTTGATGTGGCTGAAGGGATGATGCTGCTGAGCTGATAATGCTGAGAGGATGATGCTGCTGACGGGATGTTGCTGCTGCTGAGGTGATGCTGCTGAGAGGATGCTGCTGAGAGGATGCTGCTGAGGTGATGCTGCTGAGGTGATGATGCCACTGAGAGGATGATGCTGCTGAGGTGTTGCTGCTGAGGGGAGGATGCTGCTGAGGTGATGCTGCTGAGTGGATGATGCTGCTGAGAGGACGATGCTGCTGCTGAGGTGATGATGCTGCTGCTGAGGTGATGATGCTGCTGAGGTGATGATGCTGCTGCTGAGGTGATGATGCTGCTGAGGAGATGATGCTGCTGAGGTGATGCTGCTGATGGGATGATGCTGCTGCTGAGGTAATGCTGCTGAGGTGATGATGCTACTGAGAGGAATATGCTGCTTAGGTGATGCTGCTGAGGGGATGATGCTGCTGAGGGAATGATGCTGCTGAGTTTACGATGCTGCTTTGGTGATGAAGCTGCTGAGGTGATGCTGCTGCTGAGGTAATGATGCCGCTGAGTTGATGATGCTGCTGCTGAGGGGATGATGCTGCTGAGGGGATGATGCTGCTGCTGAGGTGATGATGCTGCTGAGGTGATGATGCTGCTGCTGAGGGGTTGATGCTGCTGAGGGGATGATTCTGCTGAGGGGATGATGCGGCTGAAGGGATGATGCTGATGAGCTGATGCTGCTGCGAGGATGATGCTGCTGAGGGGATGATGCTGCTGAGGTGATGCTGCTGAGAGGATGCTGCTGAGGTGATGCTGCTGAGGTGATGATGCTACTGAGGTGATGATGCTGCTGAGGTGATGCTGCTGAGGGGATGATGCTTCTGAGGGGATGATGCTGCTGATGTTAAAATGCTGCTTAGATGAGGATGCTGCTGAGGTGAGGCCGCTGCTGAGGTGATGTTGCTGCTGCTGAGGTGATGATGCTGCTGAGGGAATGATGCTGCTGCTGAGGGGTTGATGCTGCTGAGGGGGTGATTCTGCTGAGGGGTTGATGTGGCTGAAGGGATGATGCTGCTGAGCTGATAATGCTGAGAGGATGATGCTGCTGACGGGATGTTGCTGCTGCTGAGGTGATGCTGCTGAGGTGATGCTGCTGAGAGGATGCTGCTGAGGTGATGCTGCTGAGGTGATGATGCCACTGAGAGGATGATGCTGCTGAGGTGATGCTGCTGAGGGGAGGATGCTGCTGAGGTGATGCTGCTGAGTGGATGATGCTGCTGAGAGGACGATGCTGCTGCTGAGGTGATGATGCTGCTGCTGAGGTGATGATGCTGCTGAGGTGATGATGCTGCTGCTGAGGTGATGATGCTGCTGAGGAGATGATGCTGCTGAGGTGATGCTGCTGATGGGATGATGCAGCTGATGGTATGATGCTGCTGCGCTGATGCTGCTGAGGGGATGATGCTGCTGCTGAGGTAATGCTGCTGAGGTGATGATGCTACTGAGAGGAATATGCTGCTGAGGTGATGCTGCTGAGGGGATGATGCTGCTGAGGGGATGATGCTGCTGAGGTAATGATGCCGCTGAGTTGATGATGCTGCTGCTGAGGGGATGATGCTGCTGAGGGGATGATGCTGCTGCTGAGGTGATGATGCTGCTGAGGTGATGATGCTGCTGCTGAGGGTTTGATGCTGCTTAGGGGATGATTCTGATGAGGGGATGATGCGGCTGAAGGGATGATGCTGATGAGCTGATGCTGCTGCGAGGATGATGCTGCTGAGGGGATGATGCTGCTGAGGTGATGCTGCTGAGAGGATGCTGCTGAGGTGATGCTTTTGAGGTGATGATGCTGCTGAGATGATGATGCTGCTGAGGTGATGCTGCTGAGGGGATGATGCTTCTGAGGGGATGATGCTGCTGCTGAATGATGATGCTGCTGAGGTGATGATGCTGCTGCCGTGCGGATGATGCTGCTGAGGTGATGATGCTGCTGCTGACGTAATGATGCTGCTGATGTGATATTGCTGCTGCTGAGGTGATCATGCTGCTGAGTGGATGATGCCTCTGAGGTGATGCTGCTGAGGGGATGATGCTGCTGAGCTGTTGCTGCTGAGGAGATGATGCTGCTGAGGGGTTGATGCTGCTGCTGAGGTGATGCTGCTGAGGGGATGATGCAGCTGATGGTATGATGCAGCTGAGCTGATGCTGCTGAGGAGATGATGCTGCTGAGGGGATGATGCTGCTGCTGAGGTGATGCTGCTGAGGTGATGCTACTGAGAGGATGCTGCTGAGGTAATGCTGCTGAGGTGATGATGCTACTGAGAGGATGATGCTGCTGAGGTGATGCTGCTGAGGGGATGATGCTGCTGAGGGGATGATGCTGCTGAGTTTACGATGCTGCTTAGGTGATGATACTGCTGAGGTAATGCAGCTGCTGAGGTGATGATGCTGCTGAGGGGATGATGCTGCTGCTGAGGGGTTGATGCTGCTGAGGGGGTGATTCTGCTGAGGGGTTGATGTGGCTGAAGGGATGATGCTGCTGAGCTGATAATGCTGAGAGGATGATGCTGCTGACGGGATGTTGCTGCTGCTGAGGTGATGCTGCTGAGAGGATGCTGCTGAGAGGATGCTGCTGAGGTGATGCTGCTGAGGCGATGATGCCACTGAGAGGATGATGCTGCTGAGGTGATGCTGCAGAGGGGAGGATGCTGCTGAGGTGATGCTGCTGAGTGGATGATGCTGCTGAGAGGACGATGCTGCTGATGATGTTATGATGCTGCTGCTGAGGTGATGATGCTGCTGAGGTGATGATGCTGCTGCTGAGGTGATGATGCTGCTGAGGAGATGATGCTGCTGAGGTGATGCTGCTGATGGGATGATGCAGCTGATGGTATGATGCTGCTGCGCTGATGCTGCTGAGGGGATGATGCTGCTGCTGAGGTAATGCTGCTGAGGTGATGATGCTACTGAGAGGAATATGCTGCTTAGGTGATGCTGCTGAGGGGATGATGCTGCTGAGGGGATGATGCTGCTGGGTTTACGATGCTGCTTTGGTGATGAAGCTGCTGAGGTGATGCTGCTGCTGAGGTAATGATGCCGCTGAGTTGATGATGCTGCTGCTGAGGGGATGATGCTGCTGAGGGGATGATGCTGCTGCTGAGGTGATGATGCTGCTGAGGTGATGATGCTGCTGCTGAGGGGTTGATGCTGCTGAGGGGATGATTCTGCTGAGGGGATGATGCGGCTGAAGGGATGATGCTGATGAGCTGATGCTGCTGCGAGGATGATGCTGCTGAGGGGATGATGCTGCTGAGGTGATGCTGCTGAGAGGATGCTGCTGAGGTGATGCTGCTGAGATGATGATGCTACTGAGGTGATGATGCTGCTGAGGTGATGCTGCTGAGGGGATGATGCTTCTGAGGGGATGATGCTGCTGATGTTAAAATGCTGCTTAGATGAGGATGCTGCTGAGGTGAGGCCGCTGCTGAGGTGATGTTGCTGCTGCTGAGGTGATGATGCTGCTGAGGGAATGATGCTGCTGCTGAGGGGTTGATGCTGCTGAGGGGGTGATTCTGCTGAGGGGTTGATGTGGCTGAAGGGATGATGCTGCTGAGCTGATAATGCTGAGAGGATGATGCTGCTGACGGGATGTTGCTGCTGCTGAGGTGATGCTGCTGAGGTGATGCTGCTGAGAGGATGCTGCTGAGGTGATGCTGCTGAGGTGATGATGCCACTGAGAGGATGATGCTGCTGAGGTGATGCTGCTGAGGGGAGGATGCTGCTGAGGTGATGATGCTGAGTGGATGATGCTGCTGAGAGGACGATGCTGCTGCTGAGGTGATGATGCTGCTGCTGAGGTGATGATGCTGCTGAGGTGATGATGCTGCTGAGGTAATGATGCCGCTGAGTTGATGATGCTGCTGCTGAGGGGATGATGCTGCTGAGGGGATGATGCTGCTGCTGAGGTGATGATGCTGCTGAGGTGATGATGCTGCTGCTGAGGGGTTGATGCTGCTGAGGGGATGATTCTGCTGAGGGGATGATGCGGCTGAAGGGATGATGCTGATGAGCTGATGCTGCTGCGAGGATGATGCTGCTGAGGGGATGATGCTGCTGAGGTGATGCTGCTGAGAGGATGCTGCTGAGGTGATGCTGCTGAGATGATGATGCTACTGAGGTGATGATGCTGCTGAGGTGATGCTGCTGAGGGGATGATGCTTCTGAGGGGATGATGCTGCTGATGTTAAAATGCTGCTTAGATGAGGATGCTGCTGAGGTGAGGCCGCTGCTGAGGTGATGTTGCTGCTGCTGAGGTGATGATGCTGCTGAGGGAATGATGCTGCTGCTGAGGGGTTGATGCTGCTGAGGGGGTGATTCTGCTGAGGGGTTGATGTGGCTGAAGGGATGATGCTGCTGAGCTGATAATGCTGAGAGGATGATGCTGCTGACGGGATGTTGCTGCTGCTGAGGTGATGCTGCTGAGGTGATGCTGCTGAGAGGATGCTGCTGAGGTGATGCTGCTGAGGTGATGATGCCACTGAGAGGATGATGCTGCTGAGGTGATGCTGCTGAGGGGAGGATGCTGCTGAGGTGATGATGCTGAGTGGATGATGCTGCTGAGAGGACGATGCTGCTGCTGAGGTGATGATGCTGCTGCTGAGGTGATGATGCTGCTGAGGTGATGATGCTGCTGCTGAGGTGATGATGCTGCTGAGGAGATGATGCTGCTGAGGTGATGCTGCTGATGGGATGATGCAGCTGATGGTATGATGCTGCTGCGCTGATGCTGCTGAGGGGATGATGCTGCTGCTGAGGTAATGCTGCTGAGGTGATGATGCTACTGAGAGGAATATGCTGCTGAGGTGATGCTGCTGAGGGGATGATGCTGCTGAGGGGATGATGCTGCTGAGTTTACGATGCTGCTTTGGTGATGAAGCTGCTGAGGTGATGCTGCTGCTGAGGTAATGATGCCGCTGAGTTGATGATGCTGCTGCTGAGGGGATGATGCTGCTGAGGGGATGATGCTGCTGCTGAGGTGATGATGCTGCTGAGGTGATGATGCTGCTGCTGAGGGTTTGATGCTGCTGAGGGGATGATTCTGATGAGGGGATGATGCGGCTGAAGGGATGATGCTGATGAGCTGATGCTGCTGCGAGGATGATGCTGCTGAGGGGATGATGCTGCTGAGGTGATGCTGCTGAGAGGATGCTGCTGAGGTGATGCTGCTGAGGTGATGATGCTGCTGAGATGATGATGCTGCTGAGGTGATGCTGCTGAGGGGATGATGCTTCTGAGGGGATGATGCTGCTGATGTTACTATGCTGCTTAGGTGATGATGCTGCTGAGGTGATGCTGCTGCTGAGGTGATGTTGCTGCTGCTGAGGGGATGATGCTGCTGAGTTGATGATGCTGTGGCTGAGCTGATGATGCTGCTTTGGTGATGATGCTGCAGCTGAGGGGATAATGCTGCTGAGGGGATGATGCTGCTGAGGGGATGATGCTGCTGAGGAGATGATACTGCTGAGGTGATGATGCTGCTGAGGTGATGATGCTGCTGTGGTGATACTGCTGAGGGGATGATGCTTCTGAGTGGATCCTGCTGAGCGGATGATGCTGCTTAGGTGATGATGCAGCTGAGGTAATGATGCTGCTGATGTGATGCTGCTGAGGGGATGATGCTGCTGAGCAGATGCTGCTGAGGGGATGATGCTGCTGAGGGGATGGCGCTGCTGAGGGGCTGATGCTGCTGAGGTAAGGCTGCTGCTGAGGTAATGATGCTGCTGAGGTGATGCTTCTGAGGGGTTGATGTTGCTGAATTACTGGTGCTGCTGTTGAGATGCTGATGCTGATGAGGTGATGATGCTTCTGCTGAGGTGATGATGCTGCCGATGTACTGATGCTGCTTAGGTGATGATGCTGCTGAGGTGATGATGCTGCTGAGGGGATGATGCTGCTGAGGTAATGAAGCTGCTGAGGGGTTGATGCAGGTGAGGTGATGCTGCTGCTGAGATGAAGATGCTCCTGAGGTGATGATGCTGCTCAGGTGATGATGCTGCTGAGGTGATGATGCGGCTGAGAGGATGATGCTGCTGAGGTGTTGCTGCTGAGGGGATGGTGCTGCTGAGGGGATGATGCTGCTGATGTGATGATGCTGCAGAGGGGATGATGCTGCTGAGGGGATGATGCTGCTGAGTTTACGATGCTGCTTAGTGATGATACTGCTGAGGTAATGCAGCTGCTGAGGTGATGATGTTGCTGAGGGGATGATGCTGCTGCTGAGGGGTTGATGCTGCTGAGGGGGTGATTCTGCTAAGGGGTTGATGTGGCTGAAGGGATGATGCTGCTGAGCTGATAATGCTGAGAGGATGATGCTGCTGACGGGATGTTGCTGCTGCTGAGGTGATGCTGCTGAGAGGATGCTGCTGAGAGGATGCTGCTGAGGTGATGCTGCTGAGGTGATGATGCCACTGAGAGGATGATGCTGCTGAGGTGTTGCTGCTGAGGGGAGGATGCTGCTGAGGTGATGCTGCTGAGTGGATGATGCTGCTGAGAGGACGATGCTGCTGCTGAGGTGATGATGCTGCTGCTGAGGTGATGATGCTGCTGAGGTGATGATGCTGCTGCTGAGGTGATGATGCTGCTGAGGAGATGATGCTGCTGAGGTGATGCTGCTGATGGGATGATGCTGCTGCTGAGGTAATGCTGCTGAGGTGATGATGCTACTGAGAGGAATATGCTGCTTAGGTGATGCTGCTGAGGGGATGATGCTGCTGAGGGAATGATGCTGCTGAGTTTACGATGCTGCTTTGGTGATGAAGCTGCTGAGGTGATGCTGCTGCTGAGGTAATGATGCCGCTGAGTTGATGATGCTGCTGCTGAGGGGATGATGCTGCTGAGGGGATGATGCTGCTGCTGAGGTGATGATGCTGCTGAGGTGATGATGCTGAGGGGAGGATGCTGCTGAGGTGATGATGCTGAGTGGATGATGCTGCTGAGAGGACGATGCTGCTGCTGAGGTGATGATGCTGCTGCTGAGGTGATGATGCTGCTGAGGTGATGATGCTGCTGCTGAGGTGATGATGCTGCTGAGGAGATGATGCTGCTGAGGTGATGCTGCTGATGGGATGATGCAGCTGATGGTATGATGCTGCTGCGCTGATGCTGCTGAGGGGATGATGCTGCTGCTGAGGTAATGCTGCTGAGGTGATGATGCTACTGAGAGGAATATGCTGCTGAGGTGATGCTGCTGAGGGGATGATGCTGCTGAGGGGATGATGCTGCTGAGTTTACGATGCTGCTTTGGTGATGAAGCTGCTGAGGTGATGCTGCTGCTGAGGTAATGATGCCGCTGAGTTGATGATGCTGCTGCTGAGGGGATGATGCTGCTGAGGGGATGATGCTGCTGCTGAGGTGATGATGCTGCTGAGGTGATGATGCTGCTGCTGAGGGTTTGATGCTGCTGAGGGGATGATTCTGATGAGGGGATGATGCGGCTGAAGGGATGATGCTGATGAGCTGATGCTGCTGCGAGGATGATGCTGCTGAGGGGATGATGCTGCTGAGGTGATGCTGCTGAGAGGATGCTGCTGAGGTGATGCTGCTGAGGTGATGATGCTGCTGAGATGATGATGCTGCTGAGGTGATGCTGCTGAGGGGATGATGCTTCTGAGGGGATGATGCTGCTGATGTTACTATGCTGCTTAGGTGATGATGCTGCTGAGGTGATGCTGCTGCTGAGGTGATGTTGCTGCTGCTGAGGGGATGATGCTGCTGAGTTGATGATGCTGTGGCTGAGCTGATGATGCTGCTTTGGTGATGATGCTGCAGCTGAGGGGATAATGCTGCTGAGGGGATGATGCTGCTGAGGGGATGATGCTGCTGAGGAGATGATACTGCTGAGGTGATGATGCTGCTGAGGTGATGATGCTGCTGTGGTGATACTGCTGAGGGGATGATGCTTCTGAGTGGATCCTGCTGAGCGGATGATGCTGCTTAGGTGATGATGCAGCTGAGGTAATGATGCTGCTGATGTGATGCTGCTGAGGGGATGATGCTGCTGAGCAGATGCTGCTGAGGGGATGATGCTGCTGAGGGGATGGCGCTGCTGAGGGGCTGATGCTGCTGAGGTAAGGCTGCTGCTGAGGTAATGATGCTGCTGAGGTGATGCTTCTGAGGGGTTGATGTTGCTGAATTACTGGTGCTGCTGTTGAGATGCTGATGCTGATGAGGTGATGATGCTTCTGCTGAGGTGATGATGCTGCCGATGTACTGATGCTGCTTAGGTGATGATGCTGCTGAGGTGATGATGCTGCTGAGGGGATGATGCTGCTGAGGTAATGAAGCTGCTGAGGGGTTGATGCAGGTGAGGTGATGCTGCTGCTGAGATGAAGATGCTCCTGAGGTGATGATGCTGCTCAGGTGATGATGCTGCTGAGGTGATGATGCGGCTGAGAGGATGATGCTGCTGAGGTGTTGCTGCTGAGGGGATGGTGCTGCTGAGGGGATGATGCTGCTGATGTGATGATGCTGCAGAGGGGATGATGCTGCTGAGGGGATGATGCTGCTGAGTTTACGATGCTGCTTAGTGATGATACTGCTGAGGTAATGCAGCTGCTGAGGTGATGATGTTGCTGAGGGGATGATGCTGCTGCTGAGGGGTTGATGCTGCTGAGGGGGTGATTCTGCTAAGGGGTTGATGTGGCTGAAGGGATGATGCTGCTGAGCTGATAATGCTGAGAGGATGATGCTGCTGACGGGATGTTGCTGCTGCTGAGGTGATGCTGCTGAGAGGATGCTGCTGAGAGGATGCTGCTGAGGTGATGCTGCTGAGGTGATGATGCCACTGAGAGGATGATGCTGCTGAGGTGTTGCTGCTGAGGGGAGGATGCTGCTGAGGTGATGCTGCTGAGTGGATGATGCTGCTGAGAGGACGATGCTGCTGCTGAGGTGATGATGCTGCTGCTGAGGTGATGATGCTGCTGAGGTGATGATGCTGCTGCTGAGGTGATGATGCTGCTGAGGAGATGATGCTGCTGAGGTGATGCTGCTGATGGGATGATGCTGCTGCTGAGGTAATGCTGCTGAGGTGATGATGCTACTGAGAGGAATATGCTGCTTAGGTGATGCTGCTGAGGGGATGATGCTGCTGAGGGAATGATGCTGCTGAGTTTACGATGCTGCTTTGGTGATGAAGCTGCTGAGGTGATGCTGCTGCTGAGGTAATGATGCCGCTGAGTTGATGATGCTGCTGCTGAGGGGATGATGCTGCTGAGGGGATGATGCTGCTGCTGAGGTGATGATGCTGCTGAGGTGATGATGCTGCTGCTGAGGGGTTGATGCTGCTGAGGGGATGATTCTGCTGAGGGGATGATGCGGCTGAAGGGATGATGCTGATGAGCTGATGCTGCTGCGAGGATGATGCTGCTGAGGGGATGATGCTGCTGAGGTGATGCTGCTGAGAGGATGCTGCTGAGGTGATGCTGCTGAGGTGATGATGCTACTGAGGTGATGATGCTGCTGAGGTGATGCTGCTGAGGGGATGATGCTTCTGAGGGGATGATGCTGCTGATGTTAAAATGCTGCTTAGATGAGGATGCTGCTGAGGTGAGGCCGCTGCTGAGGTGATGTTGCTGCTGCTGAGGTGATGATGCTGCTGAGGGAATGATGCTGCTGCTGAGGGGTTGATGCTGCTGAGGGGGTGATTCTGCTGAGGGGTTGATGTGGCTGAAGGGATGATGCTGCTGAGCTGATAATGCTGAGAGGATGATGCTGCTGACGGGATGTTGCTGCTGCTGAGGTGATGCTGCTGAGGTGATGCTGCTGAGAGGATGCTGCTGAGGTGATGCTGCTGAGGTGATGATGCCACTGAGAGGATGATGCTGCTGAGGTGATGCTGCTGAGGGGAGGATGCTGCTGAGGTGATGCTGCTGAGTGGATGATGCTGCTGAGAGGACGATGCTGCTGCTGAGGTGATGATGCTGCTGCTGAGGTGATGATGCTGCTGAGGTGATGATGCTGCTGCTGAGGTGATGATGCTGCTGAGGAGATGATGCTGCTGAGGTGATGCTGCTGATGGGATGATGCAGCTGATGGTATGATGCTGCTGCGCTGATGCTGCTGAGGGGATGATGCTGCTGCTGAGGTAATGCTGCTGAGGTGATGATGCTACTGAGAGGAATATGCTGCTGAGGTGATGCTGCTGAGGGGATGATGCTGCTGAGGGGATGATGCTGCTGAGGTAATGATGCCGCTGAGTTGATGATGCTGCTGCTGAGGGGATGATGCTGCTGAGGGGATGATGCTGCTGCTGAGGTGATGATGCTGCTGAGGTGATGATGCTGCTGCTGAGGGTTTGATGCTGCTTAGGGGATGATTCTGATGAGGGGATGATGCGGCTGAAGGGATGATGCTGATGAGCTGATGCTGCTGCGAGGATGATGCTGCTGAGGGGATGATGCTGCTGAGGTGATGCTGCTGAGAGGATGCTGCTGAGGTGATGCTTTTGAGGTGATGATGCTGCTGAGATGATGATGCTGCTGAGGTGATGCTGCTGAGGGGATGATGCTTCTGAGGGGATGATGCTGCTGATGTTACTATGCTGCTTAGGTGATGATGCTGCTGAGGTGATGCTGCTGCTGAGGTGATGTTGCTGCTGCTGAGGGGATGATGCTGCTGAGTTGATGATGCTGTGGCTGAGCTGATGATGCTGCTTTGGTGATGATGCTGCAGCTGAGGGGATAATGCTGCTGAGGGGATGATGCTGCTGAGGGGATGATGCTGCTGAGGAGATGATACTGCTGAGGTGATGATGCTGCTGAGGTGATGATGCTGCTGTGGTGATACTGCTGAGGGGATGATGCTTCTGAGTGGATGCTGCTGAGCGGATGATGCTGCTTAGGTGATGATGCAGCTGAGGTAATGATGCTGCTGATGTGATGCTGCTGAGGGGATGATGCTGCTGAGCAGATGCTGCTGAGGGGATGATGCTGCTGAGGGGATGGCGCTGCTGAGGGGCTGATGCTGCTGAGGTAATGCTGCTGCTGAGGTAATGATGCTGCTGAGGTGATGCTTCAGAGGGGTTGATGTTGCTGAATTACTGGTGCTGCTGCTGAGATGCTGATGCTGATGAGGTGATGATGCTTCTGCTGAGGTGATGATGCTGCCGATGTACTGATGCTGCTTAGGTGATGCTGCTGCTGAGGTGATGATGCTGCTGAGGGGATGATGCTGCTGAGGTAATGAAGCTGCTGAGGGGTTGATGCAGGTGAGGTGATGCTGCTGCTGAGATGAAGATGCTCCTGAGGTGATGATGCTGCTCAGGTGATGATGCTGCTGAGGTGATGATGCGGCTGAGAGGATGATGCTGCTGAGGTGTTGCTGCTGAGGGGATGGTGCTGCTGAGGGGATGATGCTGCTGATGTGATGATGCTGCAGAGGGGATGATGCTGCTGAGGGGATGATGCTGCTGAGTTTACGATGCTGCTTAGTGATGATACTGCTGAGGTAATGCAGCTGCTGAGGTGATGATGTTGCTGAGGGGATGATGCTGCTGCTGATGGGTTGATGCTGCTGAGGGGGTGATTCTGCTGAGGGGTTGATGTGGCTGAAGGGATGATGCTGCTGAGCTGATAATGCTGAGAGGATGATGCTGCTGACGGGATGTTGCTGCTGCTGAGGTGATGCTGCTGAGAGGATGCTGCTGAGAGGATGCTGCTGAGGTGATGCTGCTGAGGTGATGATGCCACTGAGAGGATGATGCTGCTGAGGTGATGCTGCTGAGGGGAGGATGCTGCTGAGGTGATGCTGCTGAGTGGATGATGCTGCTGAGAGGACGATGCTGCTGCTGAGGTGATGATGCTGCTGCTGAGGTGATGATGCTGCTGAGGTGATGATGCTGCTGCTGAGGTGATGATGCTGCTGAGGAGATGATGCTGCTGAGGTGATGCTGCTGATGGGATGATGCTGCTGCTGAGGTAATGCTGCTGAGGTGATGATGCTACTGAGAGGAATATGCTGCTTAGGTGATGCTGCTGAGGGGATGATGCTGCTGAGGGAATGATGCTGCTGAGTTTACGATGCTGCTTTGGTGATGAAGCTGCTGAGGTGATGCTGCTGAGGTAATGATGCCGCTGAGTTGATGATGCTGCTGCTGAGGGGATGATGCTGCTGAGGGGATGATGCTGCTGCAGAGGTGATGATGCTGCTGAGGTGATGATGCTGCTGCTGAGGGGTTGATGCTGCTGAGGGGATGATTCTGCTGAGGGGATGATGCGGCTGAAGGGATGATGCTGATGAGCTGATGCTGCTGCGAGGATGATGCTGCTGAGGGGATGATGCTGCTGAGGTGATGCTGCTGAGAGGATGCTGCTGAGGTGATGCTGCTGAGGTGATGATGCTACTGAGGTGATGATGCTGCTGAGGTGATGCTGCTGAGGGGATGATGCTTCTGAGGGGATGATGCTGCTGATGTTAAAATGCTGCTTAGATGAGGATGCTGCTGAGGTGAGGCCGCTGCTGAGGTGATGTTGCTGCTGCTGAATTGATGACGCTGCTGCTGAGATGATGCTGCTGCTGAGGGGTTGATGCTGCTGAGGGGGTGATTCTGCTGAGGGGTTGATGTGGCTGAAGGAATGATGCTGCTGAGCTGATAATGCTGAGAGGATGCTGCTGACGGGATGTTGCTGCTGCTGAGGTGATGCTGCTGAGGTGATGCTGCTGAGAGGATGCTGCTGAGGTGATGCTGCTGAGGTGATGATGCCTCTGAGAGGATGATGCTGCTGAGGTGATGCTGCTGAGGGGAGGATGCTGCTGAGGTGATGCTGCTGAGTGGATGATGCTGCTGAGAGGACGATGCTGCTGCTGAGGTGATGATGCTGCTGCTGAGGTCATGATGCTGCTGAGGTGATGATGCTGCTGCTGAGGTGATGATGCTGCTGTGGAGATGATGCTGCTGAGGTGATGCTGCTGATGGGATGATGCAGCTGATGGTATGATGCTGCTGCGCTGATGCTGTTGAGGGGATGATGCTGCTGCTGAGGTAATGCTGCTGAGGTGATGATTCTACTGAGAGGAATATGCTGCTGAGGTGATGCTGCTGAGGGGATGATGCTGCTGAGGGGATGATGCTGCTGAGTTTACGATGCTGCTTTGGTGATGAAGCTGCTGAGGTGATGCTGCTGCTGAGGTAATGATGCCGCTGAGTTGATGATGCTGCTGCTGAGGGGATGATGCTGCTGAGGGGATGATGCTGCTGCTGAGGTGATGATGCTGCTGAGGTGATGATGCTGCTGCTGAGGGTTTGATGCTGCTGAGGGGATGATTCTGCTGAGGGGATGATGCGGCTGAAGGGATGATGCTGATGAGCTGATGCTGCTGCGAGGATGATGCTGCTGAGGGGATGATGCTGCTGAGGTGATGCTGCTGAGAGGATGCTGCTGAGGTGATGCTGCTGAGGTGATGATGCTGCTGAGATGATGATGCTGCTGAGGTGATGCTGCTGAGGGGATGATGCTTCTGAGGGGATGATGCTGCTGATGTTACTATGCTGCTTAGGTGATGATGCTGCTGAGGTGATGCTGCTGCTGAGGTGATGATGTTGCTGAGGGGATGATGCTGCTGCTGATGGGTTGATGCTGCTGAGGGGGTGATTCTGCTGAGGGGTTGATGTGGCTGAAGGGATGATGCTGCTGAGCTGATAATGCTGAGAGGATGATGCTGCTGACGGGATGTTGCTGCTGCTGAGGTGATGCTGCTGAGAGGATGCTGCTGAGAGGATGCTGCTGAGGTGATGCTGCTGAGGTGATGATGCCACTGAGAGGATGATGCTGCTGAGGTGATGCTGCTGAGGGGAGGATGCTGCTGAGGTGATGCTGCTGAGTGGATGATGCTGCTGAGAGGACGATGCTGCTGCTGAGGTGATGATGCTGCTGCTGAGGTGATGATGCTGCTGAGGTGATGATGCTGCTGCTGAGGTGATGATGCTGCTGAGGAGATGATGCTGCTGAGGTGATGCTGCTGATGGGATGATGCTGCTGCTGAGGTAATGCTGCTGAGGTGATGATGCTACTGAGAGGAATATGCTGCTTAGGTGATGCTGCTGAGGGGATGATGCTGCTGAGGGAATGATGCTGCTGAGTTTACGATGCTGCTTTGGTGATGAAGCTGCTGAGGTGATGCTGCTGAGGTAATGATGCCGCTGAGTTGATGATGCTGCTGCTGAGGGGATGATGCTGCTGAGGGGATGATGCTGCTGCAGAGGTGATGATGCTGCTGAGGTGATGATGCTGCTGCTGAGGGGTTGATGCTGCTGAGGGGATGATTCTGCTGAGGGGATGATGCGGCTGAAGGGATGATGCTGATGAGCTGATGCTGCTGCGAGGATGATGCTGCTGAGGGGATGATGCTGCTGAGGTGATGCTGCTGAGAGGATGCTGCTGAGGTGATGCTGCTGAGGTGATGATGCTACTGAGGTGATGATGCTGCTGAGGTGATGCTGCTGAGGGGATGATGCTTCTGAGGGGATGATGCTGCTGATGTTAAAATGCTGCTTAGATGAGGATGCTGCTGAGGTGAGGCCGCTGCTGAGGTGATGTTGCTGCTGCTGAATTGATGACGCTGCTGCTGAGATGATGCTGCTGCTGAGGGGTTGATGCTGCTGAGGGGGTGATTCTGCTGAGGGGTTGATGTGGCTGAAGGAATGATGCTGCTGAGCTGATAATGCTGAGAGGATGCTGCTGACGGGATGTTGCTGCTGCTGAGGTGATGCTGCTGAGGTGATGCTGCTGAGAGGATGCTGCTGAGGTGATGCTGCTGAGGTGATGATGCCTCTGAGAGGATGATGCTGCTGAGGTGATGCTGCTGAGGGGAGGATGCTGCTGAGGTGATGCTGCTGAGTGGATGATGCTGCTGAGAGGACGATGCTGCTGCTGAGGTGATGATGCTGCTGCTGAGGTCATGATGCTGCTGAGGTGATGATGCTGCTGCTGAGGTGATGATGCTGCTGTGGAGATGATGCTGCTGAGGTGATGCTGCTGATGGGATGATGCAGCTGATGGTATGATGCTGCTGCGCTGATGCTGTTGAGGGGATGATGCTGCTGCTGAGGTAATGCTGCTGAGGTGATGATTCTACTGAGAGGAATATGCTGCTGAGGTGATGCTGCTGAGGGGATGATGCTGCTGAGGGGATGATGCTGCTGAGTTTACGATGCTGCTTTGGTGATGAAGCTGCTGAGGTGATGCTGCTGCTGAGGTAATGATGCCGCTGAGTTGATGATGCTGCTGCTGAGGGGATGATGCTGCTGAGGGGATGATGCTGCTGCTGAGGTGATGATGCTGCTGAGGTGATGATGCTGCTGCTGAGGGTTTGATGCTGCTGAGGGGATGATTCTGCTGAGGGGATGATGCGGCTGAAGGGATGATGCTGATGAGCTGATGCTGCTGCGAGGATGATGCTGCTGAGGGGATGATGCTGCTGAGGTGATGCTGCTGAGAGGATGCTGCTGAGGTGATGCTGCTGAGGTGATGATGCTGCTGAGATGATGATGCTGCTGAGGTGATGCTGCTGAGGGGATGATGCTTCTGAGGGGATGATGCTGCTGATGTTACTATGCTGCTTAGGTGATGATGCTGCTGAGGTGATGCTGCTGCTGAGGTGATGTTGCTGCTGCTGAGGGGATGATGCTGCTGAGTTGATGATGCTGTGGCTGAGCTGATGATGCTGCTTTGGTGATGATGCTGCAGCTGAGGGGATAATGCTGCTGAGGGGATGATGCTGCTGAGGGGATGATGCTGCTGAGGAGATGATACTGCTGAGGTGATGATGCTGCTGAGGTGATGATGCTGCTGTGGTGATACTGCTGAGGGGATGATGCTTCTGAGTGGATGCTGCTGAGCGGATGATGCTGCTTAGGTGATGATGCAGCTGAGGTAATAATGCTGCTGATGTGATGCTGCTGAGGGGATGATGCTGCTGAGCAGATGCTGCTGAGGGGATGATGCTGCTGAGGGGATGGCGCTGCTGAGGGTCTGATGCTGCTGAGGTAATGATGCTGCTGAGGTAATGATGCTGCTGAGGTGATGCTTCTGAGGGGTTGATGCTGCTGAAGTACTGGTGCTGCTGCTGAGATGCTGATGCTGATGAGGTGATGATGCTACTGCTGAGGTGATGATGCTGCTGATGTACTGATGCTGCTTAGGTGATGATGCTGCTGAGGTGATGATGCTGCTGAGGGGATGATGCTGCTGAGGTAATGAAGCTGCTGAGGGGTTGATGCAGGTGAGGTGATGCTGCTGCTGAGATGAAGATGCTCCTGAGGTGATGATGCTGCTGAGGTGATGATGCTGCTGAGGTGATGATGCGGCTGAGAGGATGATGCTGCTGAGGTGTTGCTGCTGAGGGGATGGTGCTGCTGAGGGGATGATGCTGCTGATGTGATGATGCTGCAGAGGGGATGATGCTGCTGAGGGGATGCTGCTGCTGAGGGGGTGATACTGCTGAGATGATGATGCTGCTGAAGTTATGGTGCTGCTAGGGGATGATTCTGCTGAGGTGGTGTTGCTCTTGATGGGATGATGCTGCTGAGGTAATTAGGCTGCTGCTGAGGTGATGATGCTGATGAGGTGATGCAGCTGCTGCTGAGGTCTTGATGCTGCTGAGGTAATGGTGCTGCTAGGTGATGATGCTGCGGAGGTACTGATGCTGCTTAGGTGATGATGCTGCTGAGGTACTGATGCTGCTGAGGGGATGATGCTACTTATGTGATAATGCTGCTGGGTTAATGATGCTGCTGAGGTGATGACGCCGATGGAATGATGCTGCAGAGGGAATGCTGCTGAGGGGATGATGCTGCAGCGGGGATGGTGCTGCTGAGGGGATGATGCTGCTGAGATAATGATGCTGCTGAGCTAACGCCGCAGAGGGGATGATGCTGAGGGGTTGATGCTGAGATGATGATGCTGCTGCTTAGGTGTTGTGGCTGAGGTGATGATGCTGCTGAGGGGATGCTGCTATTGATGTGATGACGCTGCTGAGAGGATGATGCTGCTGAGAGGATGATGCTGCTGAGGGGATGATGCTGCTGCTGTGGAGATGATGCAGCTGAGGTGATGTTGCTGCTGCTGTGGGTACCATGCTTCTGAGGGGATGATGCTGCTACTGAGGTGATGATGCTGCTGATGTGAAGATGCTGCAGCTGCGGTGATACTGCTGAGGGATTATTCTGCTGAGGTGATGCTGCTGCTGAGAGGATGCTGCTGAGGGGATGATGCTGCTGAGGTGATGATGCTGCTGAGAGGATGTTGCTGCTGAGGTGATGCTGCTGAGGGGATGATTCTGCTAAGAGGATGATGCTGCTGAGGTGATGATGCTCCTTAGGTGATGATGCTGCTAATGTGATGGTGATGAGGGGATGATGATGCTTAGGTGATGATGCTGCTGAGCTAATGATCCTGCTGAGGGGATGATGCTGTTGAGGAAATGATGCTGCTGATAGGCTGATGCTGCTGGGGTGATGCTGCTGCTGATGTGAAGATGCTGCTGAGGGGATGATGCTGCTGAGGTGATGATGCTGCTGAGGGAATGATGCTGCTGAATGAATGACCTTGGGATGATGATGCTGCTGAGGGGTTGATGCTGCTGAGGTAATGATGCTTCTGAGGGGATGATGCTGTGAGGGGACGATGCTGCTGAGTGTGATGATGCTGCTGAGGGGTGCTGCTGCTGAGGGGATGATGCTGCTTAGCTGATGCTGCTGAGGGGATAATCCTGCTGAGCGGATGATGCTGAGGTGATGATGCTGCTGAGGTAATGATGCTGCAGAGGTGATGCTGCTGAGGTAATGATGCTGCTGAGAGGATGATTCTGCTGAGGGGTTGCTGATGAGGGGATGATGCTGCTGAGATGATGCTGCTGAGGGGATGATGCGGCTGAGAGGATGATGCTGTTGAGGGGTAAATGCTGCTGCTGTGGAGATGATGCAGCTGAGGTGATGTTGCTGCTGCTGTGGGTACCATACTTCTGAGTGGATGATGCTGCTACTGAGGTGATGATGCTGCTGATGTGAAGATGCTGCAGCTGCGGTGATACTGCTGAGGGATTATTCTGCTGAGGTGATGCTGCTGCTGAGAGGATGCTGCTGAGGGGATGATGCTGCTAAGGTGATGATGCTGCTGAGAGGATGTTGCTGCTGAGGTGATGCTGCAGAGGGGATGATTCTGCTAAGAGGATGATGCTGTTGAGGTGATGATGCTGCTTAGGTGATGATGCTGCTAATGTGATGGTGCTGAGGGGATGATGCTGCTTAGGTGATGATGCTGCTGAGGTAATGATCCTGCTGAGGGGATGATGCTGTTGAGGAAATGATGCTGCTGATAGGCTGATGCTGCTGGGGTGATGCTGCTGCTGAGGTGAAGATGCTGCTGAGGGGATGATGCTGCTGAGGTGATGATGCTGCTGAGGGAATGATGCTGCTGAATGAATGACCTTGGGATGATGATGCTGCTGAGGGGTTGATGGTGCTGAGGTAATGATGCTGCTGAGGGGATGATGCTGTGAGGGGACGATGCTGCTGAGTGTGATGATGCTGCTGAGGGGTGCTGCTGCTGAGGGGATGATGCTGCTTAGCTGATGCTGCTGATGGGATTATGCTGCTGAGCGGATGATGCTGAGGTGATGATGCTGCTGAGGTAATGATGCTGCAGAGGTGATGCTGCTGAGGTGATGATGCTGCTGAGAGGATGATTCTGCTGAGGGGTTGCTGATGAGGGGATGATGCTGCTGAGGGGTTGCTGATGAGGGGATGATGCTGCTGAGATGATGCTGCTGAGGGGATGATGCTGCTGAGGGGATGATACTGCTGAGGGGATGATGCTGCTGGGTTGATGATGCTGCTGCTGATGGGATGTTGCGTCTGAGGGGATGATGCTGCTGAGGGGATGATGCTGCTGCGGGGATGATACTGCTGAGGTGATGATGCTGCTGTGGTCATACTGCTGAGGGGATGATGCTGCTGAGTGGATGCGGCTGAGATGATGATGCTGCTGCTGTGGGCATGATGCTTCTGAGGGGATGATGCTGCTGATGTGATGATGATGCTGCTGAGGTGATACTGCTGAGGGGATTATGCTGCTGAGGGTATGATGCTGCTGAGAGGATGCTGCTGAGGGTATGATGCTGCTGGGGTGATGATGCTGCTGAGAGGATGTTGCTGCTGAGTTGATGCTGCTGAGGGGATGGTGCTGCTAAGGGGATGATGCTGCTGAGGTGATGTGGCTGCTTAGGTGATGATGCTGCTGAGGTGATGCTGCTGAGGGGATGATGCTGCTAAGGTGATTATGCTGCTGAGGTAATGATGCTGCTGAGGGGATGATGCAGTTGAGGTAATGATACTGCTGATAGGCTGGTGCTGCTGAGGTGATGCTGCTGCTGATGTGATGATGCTGCTGAGGGGATGATGCTGCTGAGGGGATGATGCTGCTGAGGTGATGATGCTGCTGAAGTGATGATGCTGCTGAGGCGATGATGCTGCTGAGGAAATGATGCTGCAGTAGGAAAGACGCTGGGATGATGATGCTGCTGAGGGGTTGATGCTTCTGAGGTAATGATGCTGTTGAGGGCATGATGCTCTGTGGGGATGATGCTGCTCAGTGTGATGATGCTGCTGGGGGGATGATGCTGATGAGGGGATGATGCTGCTGAGGTGATTATGCTGCTGACTTAAATATGCTGCTTAGGTGATGCTGCTGAGGTGATGATCCTGCTGAGGTGATGCTTCTGAGGGGTTGATGCTGCTGAAGTACTGGTGCTGCTGCTGAGATGCTGATGCTGATGAGGTGATGATGCTGCTGCTGAGGTGATGATGCTGCTGATGTACTGATGCTGCTTAGGTGATGATGCTGCCGAGGTGATGATGCTGCTGAGGGGATGATGCTGCTGAGGTAATGAAGCTGCTGAGGGGTTGATGCAGGTGAGGTGATGCTGCTGCTGAGATGAAGATGCTCCTGAGGTGATGATGCTGCTGAGGTGATGATGCTGCTGAGGTGATGATGCGGCTGAGAGGATGATGCTGCTGAGGTGTTGCTGCTGAGGGGATGGTGCTGCTGAGGGGATGATGCTGTTGAGGAAATGATGCTGCTGATAGGCTGATGCTGCTGGGGTGATGCTGCTGCTGAGGTGAAGATGCTGCTGAGGGGATGATGCTGCTGAGGTGATGATGCTGCTGAGGGAATGATGCTGCTGAATGAATGACCTTGGGATGATGATGCTGCTGAGGGGTTGATGGTGCTGAGGTAATGATGCTGCTGAGGGGATGATGCTGTGAGGGGACGATGCTGCTGAGTGTGATGATGCTGCTGAGGGGTGCTGCTGCTGAGGGGATGATGCTGCTTAGCTGATGCTGCTGATGGGATTATGCTGCTGAGCGGATGATGCTGAGGTGATGATGCTGCTGAGGTAATGATGCTGCAGAGGTGATGCTGCTGAGGTGATGATGCTGCTGAGAGGATGATGCTGCTGAGATGATGCTGCTGAGGGGATGATGCTGCTGAGGGGATGATACTGCTGAGGGGATGATGCTGCTGGGTTGATGATGCTGCTGCTGATGGGATGTTGCGTCTGAGGGGATGATGCTGCTGCGGGGATGATACTGCTGAGGTGATGATGCTGCTGTGGTCATACTGCTGAGGGGATGATGCTGCTGAGTGGATGCGGCTGAGCGGATGATGCTCCTGAGGCAATGATACTGCTGAGGTGATGCTGCTGAGATGATGATGCTGCTGCTGTGGGCATGATGCTTCTGAGGGGATGATGCTGCTGATGTGATGATGATGCTGCTGAGGTGATACTGCTGAGGGGATTATGCTGCTGAGGGTATGATGCTGCTGAGAGGATGCTGCTGAGGGTATGATGCTGCTGGGGTGATGATGCTGCTGAGAGGATGTTGCTGCTGAGTTGATGCTGCTGAGGGGATGGTGCTGCTAAGGGGATGATGCTGCTGAGGTGATGTGGCTGCTTAGGTGATGATGCTGCTGAGGTGATAGTGCTGAGGGGATGATGCTGCTAAGGTGATTATGCTGCTGAGGTAATGATGCTGCTGAGGGGATGATGCTGTTGAGGTAATGATACTGCTGATAGGCTGGTGCTGCTGAGGTGATGCTGCTGCTGATGTGATGATGCTGCTGAGGGGATGATGCTGCTGAGGGGATGATGCTGCTGAGGTGATGATGCTGCTGAAGTGATGATGCTGCTGAGGCGATGATGCTGCTGAGGAAATGATGCTGCAGTAGGAAAGACGCTGGGATGATGATGCTGCTGAGGGGTTGATGCTTCTGAGGTAATAATGCTGTTGAGGGCATGATGCTCTGAGGGGATGATGCTGCTCAGTGTGATGATGCTGCTGGGGGGATGATGCTGATGAGGGGATGATGCTGCTGAGGTGATTATGCTGCTGACTTAAATATGCTGCTTAGGTGATGCTGCTGAGGTGATGATCCTGCTGAGTGGATGATGCTGCTGAGGGGATGCTGTTGAGGGGATGATGCTGCTCAGGGGATGATACTGCTGATGAGATGATGCTGCTGCGGTGATGATGCTGCTGCTGAGGCGATGTTGCGTCTGAGGGGATGATGCTGCTGAGGTGATGATGCTGGTGAGGGGATTATTCTGCTGAGGGAATTATTGTGCTGAGGTGATGATGCTGCTGAGGTAATGATGCTGCTGAGGGGAAGATGCTGCTGAGGTGATGATGTTGCTGAGGTGATGCCGCTGAGCTGACGATGCTGCTGATGGGAAGATGCTGCTGAGGTGATGCTGCTGATGGGATGATGCTGCTGAGGGGCTGATGCTGCTGAGGTGATGATGCTGCTGCAGTAGGGATGATGTGGCTGATGTGATGATGCTGCTGCTGAGGTGATGATGCTGCTGAGAGGATGATGCTGCTGAGGTGATGCTGCTGAGGGGATGATGCTGCTGAGCTGTTGCAGCTGTGGAGATGATGCTGCTGAGTGTTTGATGCTGCTGCTGAGGTGATGCTGCTGAGGGGATGATGCAGCTGATGGTATGATGCAGCTGAGCTGATGCTGCTGAGGAGATGATGCTGATGCTGAGGTGATGTTGCTGAGGTGATGCTGCTGAGAGGATGCTGCTGAGGTTATGCTGCTGAGGTGATGATGCTACTGAGAGGATGATGCTGCTGAGGTGATGCTGCTGAGGGGATGATGCTGCAGAGGGGATGATGCTGCTGAGTTTACGATGCTGCTGAGGTGATGATGCTGCTGAGCTGATGTTGCTGCTGCTGAGGTGATGATGCTGCTGAGGTGATGATGCTGCTGCTGAGGGGTTGATGCTGCTGAGGGGATGATTCTGCTGAGGGGTTGATGCGGCTGAAGGGATGATGCTGCTGAGCTGATGCTGCTGAGAGGATGACGCTGCTGAGGGGATGTTGCTGCTGATGATGTGATGCAGCTGCGGTGATGCTGCTGAGAGGCTGCTGCTGATGTGATGCTGCTCAGGTGATAATGCCACTGAGAGGATGATGCTGCTGAGGTGATGCTTCTGCTGACGTGATGATGCTGTTGCTGAGGTGATACGGCTGAGGGGATTATGCTGCTGAGGGTATGATGCTGCTGAGAGGATGCTGCTGAGGGGATGATGCTGCTGGGTTGATGATGCTGCTGAGAGTATGTTGCTGCTGAGGTGATGCTGCTGAGGGGATGATGCTGCTCAGGGGATGATGCTGCTGAGGAGATGATGCTGCTTAGGTGATGATGCTGCTGAGGTGATGCTGCTGAGGGGATGATGCTGCTAAGGTGATTATGCTGCTGAGTTGATGATGCTGCTGAGGGGATGATGCTGTTGAGGTAATGATGCTGCTGATAGGCTGATGCTGCTGAGGTGATGCTGCTGAGGGGATGATGCTGCTGAGGGGATGATGCTGCTGAAATGATGATGCTGCTGAAGTGATGATGCTGCTGAGGCGATGTTGCTGCTGAGGGAATCATGCTGCAGTAGGAAAGACGCTGGGATGTTGTTGCTGCTGAGGGGTTGATGCTTCTGAGGTAATGATGCTGTTGATGTCATGATGCTGTGAGGGGATGATGCTGCTGAGTCTGATGATGCTGCTGAGGGGTTGATGCTGCTGAGGGGATGATGCTGCTGAGGTGATTATGCTGCTGACTTAATGATGCTGCTTAGGTGATGCTGCTGAAGGGATTATCCTGCTGAGCGGATGCTGCTGAGGGGATGATGTTGCTGAGGTAATGATGCTGCTGAGTGATGCTGCTGAGGTGATGATGCTGCTGAGAGGATGATGCTGCTGAGGGGATGCTACTGAGGGGATGTTGCTGCTGAGATGATGCTGCTGAGGGGATGATGCTTCTGAAGGGATGATACTGCTGATGGGATGATGCTGCTGCGGTGATGATGCTGCTGCATAGGGGATGTTCCGTCTGAGGGTATGATGCTGCTGAGGTTATGATGCTGGTGAGGGGATTATTCTGCTGAGGGAATGATTGTGCTGAGGTGATGATGCTGCTGAGGTAATGATGCTGCTGAGGGGAAGATGCTGCTGAGGTGATGATGCTGCTGCTGACGTAATGATGCTGCTGATGTGATAATGCTGCTGCTGAGGTGATGATGCTGCTGAGTGGATGATGCTGCTGAAGTGCTGCTGCTGAGGGGATGATGCTGCTGAGCTGTTGCTGCTGAGGAGATGATGCTTCTGAGGGGTTGATGCTGCTGCTGAGGTAATGCTGCTGAGGGGATGATACTGCTGAGGGGATGATGCTGCTGTCGTGATACTGCTGAGGGGATGACGTTGCTGAGTGGATGCTGCTGAGCGGATGATGCTGCTTAGGTGATGATGCAGCTGAGGTAATGATGCTGCTGATGTGATGCTGCAAGGGGATGATGATGCTGAGCAGATGCTGCTGAGGGGATGATGCTGCTGAGTGGATTGCGCTGCTGAGGGGATGATCCTGCTGATGTAATGATGCTGCTGAGGTAATGAGGCTGCTGAGGTGATGCTTCTGGGGGGTTGATGCTGCTGAATACTGGTGCTGCTGCTGAGATGCTGCTTTTGTTGAGGTGATGATGCTTCTGCTGAGGTGATGATGCTGCTGATGTACTGATGCTGCTTAGGTGATGATGCTGCTGAGGTGATGATGCTGCTGAGGAGATGATGCTGCTGAGGTAATGATGCTGCTGAGGGGTTGATGCATGTGAGATGATGCTGCTGCTGAGATGAGGATGCTCCTGAGTTGATGATGCTGCTGAGGTGTTGATGCTGCTGCGGGGCTGATGCTGCTGAGGGGATGATGCAACTGCTGAGCTGATGCTGCTTAGGGGAAGATGCTGCTGAGGGGATGATGCTGCTGAGGGGATGGTGCTGCTGAGGGGATGATGCTGCTGACGTGATGAGGCTGCAGAGTGGAAGATGCTGCTGAGGGGATGCTGCTGCTGAGGGGGTGATACTGCTGAGATGATGATGCTGCTGAGGTTATGGTGCTGCTAGGGGATGATTCTGCTGAGGTGGTGTTGCTCTTGAGTGTATGATGCTGCTGAGGTAATTAGGCTGCTGCTGAGGTGATGATGCTGATGAGGTGATGGTGCTGCTAGGGGATGATGCTGCGGAGGTACTGATGCTGCTTAGGTGATGATGCTGCTGAGGTACTGATGCTGCTGAGGGGATGATGCTACTTAGGTGATAATGCTGCTGGGTTAATGATGCTGCTGAGGTGATGACGCTGATGGAATGATGCTGCTGAGGGAATGCTGCTGAGGGGATGATGCTGCAGCGGGGATGGTGCTACTGAGGGGATGATGCTGCTGAGGGAATCATGCTGCAGTAGGAATGACGCTGGGATGTTGTTGCTGCTGAGGGGTTGATGCTTCTGAGGTAATGATGCTGTTGATGTCATGATGCTGTGAGGGGATGATGCTGCTGAGTCTGATGATGCTGCTGAGGGGTTGATGCTGCTGAGGGGATGATGCTGCTGAGGTGATTATGCTGCTGACTTAATGATGCTGCTTAGGTGATGCTGCTGAAGGGATTATCCTGCTGAGCGGATGCTGCTGAGGGGATGATGTTGCTGAGGTAATGATGCTGCTGAGGTGATGCTGCTGAGGTGATGATGCTGCTGAGAGGATGATGCTGCTGAGGGGATGCTACTGAGGGGATGTTGCTGCTGAGATGATGCTGCTGAGGGGATGATGCTTCTGAAGGGATGATACTGCTGATGGGATGATGCTGCTGCGGTGATGATGCTGCTGCATAGGGGATGTTCCGTCTGAGGGTATGATGCTGCTGAGGTTATGATGCTGGTGAGGGGATTATTCTGCTGAGGGAATGATTGTGCTGAGGTGATGATGCTGCTGAGGTAATGATGCTGCTGAGGGGAAGATGCTGCTGAGGTGATGATGCTGCTGCTGACGTAATGATGCTGCTGATGTGATAATGCTGCTGCTGAGGTGATGATGCTGCTGAGTGGATGATGCTGCTGAAGTGCTGCTGCTGAGGGGATGATGCTGCTGAGCTGTTGCTGCTGAGGAGATGATGCTTCTGAGGGGTTGATGCTGCTGCTGAGGTAATGCTGCTGAGGGGATGATACTGCTGAGGGGATGATGCTGCTGTCGTGATACTGCTGAGGGGATGACGTTGCTGAGTGGATGCTGCTGAGCGGATGATGCTGCTTAGGTAATGATGCAGCTGAGGTAATGATGCTGCTGATGTGATGCTGCAAGGGGATGATGATGCTGAGCAGATGCTGCTGAGGGGATGATGCTGCTGAGGGGATTGCGCTGCTGAGGGGATGATCCTGCTGATGTAATGATGCTGCTGAGGTAATGAGGCTGCTGAGGTGATGCTTCTGGGGGGTTGATGCTGCTGAATACTGGTGCTGCTGCTGAGATGCTGCTTTTGCTGAGGTGATGATGCTTCTGCTGAGGTGATGATGCTGCTGATGTACTGATGCTGCTTAGGTGATGATGCTGCTGAGGTGATGATGCTGCTGAGGAGATGATGCTGCTGAGGTAATGATGCTGCTGAGGGGTTGATGCATGTGAGATGATGCTGCTGCTGAGATGAGGATGCTCCTGAGGTGATGATGCTGCTGAGGTGTTGATGCTGCTGCGGGGCTGATGCTGCTGAGGGGATGATGCAACTGCTGAGCTGATGCTGCTTAGGGGAAGATGCTGCTGAGGGGATGATGCTGCTGAGGGGATGGTGCTGCTGAGGGGATGATGCTGCTGACGTGATGATGCTGCAGAGGGGAAGATGCTGCTGAGGGGATGCTGCTGCTGAGGGGGTGATACTGCTGAGATGATGATGCTGCTGAGGTTATGGTGCTGCTAGGGGATGATTCTGCTGAGGTGGTGTTGCTCTTGAGTGTATGATGCTGCTGAGGTAATTAGGCTGCTGCTGAGGTGATGATGCTGATGAGGTGATGCAGCTGCTGTGG